>NC_143553.1:141847272-142461136 GCF_054136105.1 Typopeltis vanoorti
GTTGATGAGCTGTTCCAAGATGTGTGTTTTGAGTTGAAATCTCCTGCTATTATTATGGAGTCATTTGGACCAAGTATGGAGTTCAGATCTGTTGTCAGCAGAGGAATGCTTGGAGGGTTATAAGCAGCATAGATCTTGAGACTCCCAGCATTGAAGGTATGTACCTCCAGACCGGTCACCTCCAGGTTTACTGTTTTGGGCTTGTCTATTGTATTATGATTCAAATAACTCTTTATATATATGGCTGTGCTTCCACCTCTTGTGCCAATTCTGTCATTTCGGTACACAGTGTATCCACAGATTTTTGGGTTATTAGCTGGTCTTAGGTGTGTTTCACCAATCAAGATGATATCAGCACTGAGACGAGTTGAAAATTCTTGAAGTTCCAGAATCTTGTTTATCAATCCATTTTGCATTCCATGCTATTATCTTAAGAGCTTTTGGTTTGAATTTATTATTCATGACAGATGGCTGTTATAATGTTTTGAGTGCTTTGCAGGAATCGCTTTCTGGAAGATGTTGAGGGGCATGTCTTGCTGAATTCTTGCAGCATAGTGGCAAGTGAGGTTGTTAAAACGGATGTTATGTTGGATCTTTCTAGCTCGAGAGATGTAGGAGGCATAGTTCTTGCAGCCTCAGCATATGTTTTGGTCATGGTTGTTCCTTCTTGTGAGGTAGAAGGCAAGGAGTTTCGGACTGGAAGACGATTTGTTTGGTTGCTTAAAACATTGTTACGTGGCGGAGCATGATTGACTTTTGTTGGTCCTCGATTTTTTGGATTGGAAAGCCATCCCTTGTAGTTGGCGGGGTGAGGTCCTCTGCAGTTTGCACAGCATGCTGGAGTTGTGCGAGGTTAGTGCAAGAGATGGTCTGGTGTCCCTCGCCGCACTTCAAGCACCTGAAGGCTGCCTTACATAATTTTTGGGCATGACCAAACCTTTGGCAGCTATGACACTGACCTGCAGATGCCCTTTTCCTGAGAGGCTCAGTTGAAATTTTGAGACCGCATACTACAGTCAGTTCATAGATCTGCTTTTGTGTGTGGTTTATTTCCACCAGCACCAAAGGCATTGGTCTTTTATCTGATCTGAACATTCTGCTCACTTTAACTGGGGACAGGCCCTGTCTGGAGAGATCAGTGGACGCATCTTCAGGAGTGATACCTTCAGCTATCCCACGTAGAACAACCTTCAGGTTCTTTTCACTGGGTAAAGTGAAGATGTGATATGGGACGTTAGCATTGTCCATAAATCTGGTCATCTGTCCGTAATCCGAGACAGTAGTGGGTTGCATTTTAACTCCCTCATCTGAGTTTTTAGCCCATAAGAATGAGATGTTTTGTTCTCTTAGGGCTGATGAGACAGGGATCCATTTTTCCTTATCCCTTAATATTACTGGTGGTGGCTGTGCCGCACAATTGAACAATTACTGTATATATATATAGCACGATTTGATTTGTTGGAATATTTACTATATTCCAACAAATCAAGTTGGAATATAGTAAATATATTCCAACTTGATTTAGGTTATATTTCATTGACTGAGTGATAGGCTGACACAATTGAACAATTACTATATACTCGTGCTTAATTTATTCGCCAGGAATTTGAGAAAAAAATAAATAAATAACGTTTTATCTTTTCAAACTCATTTTTCGTAATTCATCACGAAATTTAGCTCTTGCTTCATAGTGTAATATTGTTGTTAGAGAACTTGTTCTTACTTATTTTTGATAAATGTATTAGCTCTACGTTTCATTTCGAGGAAGGGAGGAGAATATTTGCAACGTTCTTCTGCATTTTTTTTTTCATTTCTGTTTTCCATCTTTCATTCAAACCGCATTTAATTCATGTTCTCGTTCACTGGAAGAGGATTGAGCTTTCTTATTACAATCGAACACAAATTTCTTCAGAAAAGTTGCTAAAATTTGTCGCTATTTCCATATTGGATTTCCATGTTGTTTCATAACGACTTTGATATTTTAGCTCTGTAGAAGAAATTATTGTTCGACTGTAGCCAAAGAGCAGTGGAAATTTTCAAGTCATTCCTCCAGTCAATTCCGAAATCAGACAGGCATTGGCACATCACCATTTTTAAGCTGTACTGTAAATTTCATAAATCTATGGTGTCCATTATCAAAGGTGTGCGAAATAAAAGCTGCTGTAGCATTATTGTACGATGAAACAATAGACAAAGGCCTTCAAAATTGCAGCAGGTTATTAATAGTCTAGTTATATGCCATTTTAGATGTGTAGGTCATGAAGCATCCATGTCTTATATCTTCATGATATATGCTTTTGGCAATCTCGATATATAGTCCCTAAGGAGATGACCAAGAAATCAGCAGTCATGCAATGCTGTTTCTTTTAATGATTTTCTTAGTAAAACATCTGTCGACAAGCTCACCTGCATGTTATATTTAAACAGGCTAAAACTTCGAGATCCCAGTTATTATCCTAGGCAGCTAACAGTTTCCCCTAGAGGGTACCCCCTCCTATCTAGGACTTTAGTCTTTCGTCCACGTGTTTCAATTAGTTTGTATTATTTTGTACTCCCTCAAGATATCTCTGTAACTGAGACGAAATATTCGACGAATTAAATATTATTTTTATCCTTTCTCAGTACTGTTTTACCCCCATTAACCTTTGAACACGAGACCTAAAACACATTTAGGCCATCATCAAGGTTGTATAGTTGTCTGAGTACGAAGATATTCAGCAGGCAAACGGGAAATGGCGCAAGTATATAAAAGAAAAATGATCAAAGCCCAATGCTGGACTATGCCTCACTTCACATATTATATATCTGTGATATTATCTGTAGACTAGTCCCTACCATTCTTTTCTTTCTTTTATTCTTACTCCTTCCTCAATGCTATTAGGGTATTTGAGGGCTAGGGATGAACCCTTCCTATCTTACTTTGTTCTTCTCGTGCAGTGGGAGTCTACCTTCTCTTTCACCATGCCCAGCTAAAGTTAGAAGCCAAATGCAGCAGAGGAGTGACCAACCTGCTGCATTAAAATTGCCAAAATGTCCTATGCATAGAGAACCATTACTGAACCAAGATAATGCTACCACGTTGGGGGAAGCCGAAGCGACTGTTTTTAGATCGTCGGAAATAGTTGAGAAATATGCTACGGGGTCAGTTAAAAAAAATCTACCTCCTAACATTGTATGCAAAGACCAAAGTAATGGAGAAAGACCTAGAGAAGATTAAGTGGGATATAATATGACTTAACAGCCACTTATATACCTATTAATAAAATGTCCACCTATTTCCCCTCTTCTAAAGATAAACGCTCAAGTATGTCTCTGCCTGGTGTGTATCAAATTCCTTGTAACTTCAATCTGTCCTACTTTGGACAAACAGGACGCTCTATAGAAAAAAGAATTCAAGAACATCAATCATACATTCAGCACAACAAATCCGATAAGTCTGGATTGGCTCAGCACGGGATAGAAACAACCCACAACATCCTCTGGTCAAGACTCGCCTTCTATACAGATGTTGCTATAAATTTGAACGCATGTTCAGAGAGAGTGCTGAGGCCTTACTTCAACGCCCTAATTTGAATCGAAATGATTGCATATCCTTATCAAAAATATGTGAAAATTTAATCGGGATAACACATTAATTTTATTTTATTTTATTTTGTTATTTTTAAATTGAGACTTTTAATTACATTAGTCTAATGTTATTTAAAAATTAAGATTATTATATTAAATTGTGAATTAATACCTATAATTTAATCATCACCCTGATGGAATTTTTCCTCTCTGTAATGCTTAGCAATGTAACATCATGCGGCTCGTTCTACTTTTGAATGATCAATTGTTGGTATTCCACCTTGTTAAAAATTGTTCCTATGTAGCACTGAAGCTAGTCTGTTATTTTCAGCCTGAAATATTTGGCAAATATTAAAATATTCTTGTGCAAACGTATGTATAATTCATAATCATAATGTCACAAGTTTCTCTAAAGAGTATAATAAGTATTGCCTGTTATATCCGACTTAATCAATACATTCTGATAAAAAAAACAAAAAAAAAAAAAACTGGAACTTCTCAATCCAAAATGTAAGAACTCTAAAGAAAGCAGATTTTGACTCTGATCATGAATTATTAGCGGTAAAAATGACGTTTAAATTTAAAAATAGCAAACCAAAGATCCTAAGCAACATTATTAACATAACAAAAGTGAAAGATATAACTATACAAACAACTAAAGAAACATAATAGAAACAGAGTAAAAGTATATAACCTTTGACCATGTAGAAAATTCATGAAAAATGGGCAAAGCAGTTATGGTAAATACTGCAAGAAAAGCACTTGATATAGTAAATCACGAGTGGATAACCACAGAAATTTTGGAAACTTTAGAAGAAAAAAGAGCTGCCGAAGATACTCTGAACAGAGAAAATACAGAGGAAAATAAGCAACATTATAAAAGACTGAGAAACAAAATAGATAGACTGTGCAGATCTGCTATATATAATAACGCTTGTTTAGAAGAAAAAGGCAAAGAAGTGTGAAGACAGACAATAAAAAGAATGATAGCAGACTGTATGCAAAATTATAAAATAATTAAACAGAAACACCCCAAAACAGACAGACCACTAAAAATGAGAGATAAAAACAATATTGAAACTGGAACAATTCAATAGATTTAAAAAATGGAAAGAATATTACCAGATACTTTTCCAGAGGGAAGAAGACCGGAAAAACAGAAAGAGATATAAAGAGAAAAAACACTACTCATAATAAAAGAAAAAACTTTGAATCCAATAAGCCAAATGAACTTATCTAAGAGTCAGCTGGTTATGATGAACTTCCTGTTGAACTTCGGGACTATGGTGACATAACAGCAATCACTTTCCTACTTGAACTTTTTAATCAAATACTATACATTGGATAAATTTTAGATGACTGGAAGGCGGGCATCATAATATCAATTTTCAAAAAGGGAGATAAACCAAGGTGTGAAAATTGCAGACCCATAGCAGGCTAAGTCATAGCTATAAAATCTTCACACACATTATTCGAAATAGAATCCAGATTAATGAATGAAACAACAGGAGAAGTTCAAGCAGGATTCAGACTTGGAAGGTCTACTATAGACCATATTTTTACAGTTAATAGCCTGGCTGAAAAGTACTTGGCATACAACTTATCTACATACTGCAGTTGTATTGACTTCAAACAAGCATGATTCCAGTGACACAAACAAAATGATAACAATCTTAAAAATCTATGATGCTACATTCAGAACTAGAAACCTTTATTACGAATTATTATAAAGATACCAAAGCACCTGTCAAATTTAATAAAATGAAAAGCGACAAATTCAAAGTAGAAAAGGGAGTCATGCAAGGCAGACCAAAAAGCACTTGGCTGCAGTGTTTGAAGGAAAGGTCACATCTTCAGAGAAATGACAGAAATGGCAAGAAATAGAACCAGATGGTAAGGATTTGCACATAGGGGAACATAACCAATCATTTGACTTGACTGATGAGAAAGAAGAAGATAAACATATTTCCACATGATAACAATAATTTTTATTTATCTCTCAATAAAAACGTATGTATAATAATCATCTTGAGTAACTTTTAACATACCAAGGCTCACCACAAAGTACATATATAGTTTATTTTATACTATTACGAGATTTTAATAATGATAATAATAATAATAATAATAATTTTTAGTCAATATCAAAGTTAATTAAAATAAAAAAATCAGCTAATGCCTTTTATTCCCTTACAGGGAGTAGGCGAGGCTTTTACACCTTATCTAGCGTTTTGGAGACTGAGTGGGCAGTTCAATCTCCACCGGTAGCCAATCAAAGATAGCTGGTCCATGTCTATCACTAATTATAGCAGCCACCAATGAAGAGGCTGGAAAACAAGTGCTGCCATCTCTTGGTACCTAATCCTAACAAGATATGTTACTGTCTGAAATAATATGGGTACTATGGCCGATTTTCTTGAGTTTACGGGATGAAAAACCCGAGTTTTGAGGAGGAAAAATCCGCTTGCCCATGCCAGAGATCGACTCACTCGGGAACCGGTCGAAGAAAGGCTTAGAAAAAGTTCCTCCAATCGGCGACTAGACTTCAACTTAAGTCTAACTTCGAGCGCTACTTCCACTGAGCTATCCAGGCCTTCAAAGTTAATTATTGTAAGCGTATTTTCGTATATATTACATTTATTATACTTGCTCTTACATTTTTGACTGAGAACGTTTTAACTCCTTAACGTACCAATTAAAAATTAGAAAGCGGTCGTTTTTCTGCCAATTTTTTGGGCGAGGGTTATTTGCTGGATCAAATTTATCATTATTTGAAAAATAATGACGAATTTGTGCAAACGCAAACGAAATAGCTGATACACGCCGTTGGCAACTTTTCTCGGCTGAAAGGAAATAGGCACAAGATTGTCTAGCGTCGATATTTGGTTGTATTTATATGTGAAACCAAAATTCAAAATCAATTTTGGTGCAATAAACAAAAGAGGTGTCACAGACGTCTTTGTATGTTAAGGGGTTAATAAACATCCATGATTTGTTTTTATTGCCACATCATCATCATCATCACGAACCATTGGCGCAGTGCCCGTGGGTGTCTGATGCCATGTTGACTATATTTTCCCAGTGATGTTTGTTTATTGCTGCATGGCTTAATTCTTAAAGAGTTCCTCCACACCAGTCTTTATTATCGTCGGCCCACTCACGACGAGGAAGACCTCTGACATTTGTTTCCTCATTAGACCAAACACCAATAGCTTTAACTTTCTGTCACTTGACATTCTACAAATATATCCAAAGAGTTTTAATTTTCTTTGTATGACTTTTTTGAAACAGTCTCTTTTAATTGTTCTTCTGCACACTTCATTTTTTATCTTCTGAGTCCATCTAATTCGTATAATTTTACGCTACGATTCCTTTGTCATTATCCAAGTTTCACAACCATATAACATAGTGCTAAAAATGTCTCCAGAAGGCTTAGTTTGGTTTTTAAGCTGATATTTCTACTCTTCCGAATTTTGTCCATGGATTTCAGCTTCAGCGCTGTTAAAGCCTTTGCAGTCTTAATTTTAATTTCTTTTTTACAGTTTAGATCATGTGTTTATACAACTCCCAAGATAGGTAAACTGTTCCACATTCTCAACTTCCTTTCCGTCTACAATAACCTTTTCTCCAATCTCCCTTTCACCAAAACCATTGTTTTTGTCTTTTCTACATTCATCCTCAAACCGTATCTTTTTCCTTCTTTATTTAGATTATATATCATTCGCTCAAATTTCATTTCGTCTTCTTCAAGTGGAGATTCCTGTGTCCTCATTTCTGATTCTGTACATCAATCTCTCCAGGTATAAAATAAAGATACTTGGTGATTGTGGATCTCCATGTCTTGTGTCTCTGTTAATGGCGAACCACGCTTCACGTCTGCCTCCTATATTGACAGCCGCCTGTGCATTGGTGTTGATTTCTTTCAGTAGGCGAATTAGCCTGGCATCAATAGCGTATGGTTGCAGTATAACCGAGATGATGTTTTGTTCAATGCTGTCGAAGGCTTTTTGAAAGTCTAGGAAGCATGTAAATACGTTTTTATTCTTTCTCAATGCCTTTTCTGCTATCAGTCGAAGAGCTAATATCTGTTGTGTGGTACTCCCATCTTTTGGGAACTCTGCTTGTTCATCTGCCTGATGTTTCTTAATCTAGTGTCTTTCAGTTAGTTTGATCATCAATTAGTATGACCACCATTACACGGGTGGCTTATCAGCGAAATGATTCTGTATATGTAGCATTCCATAGAATAAGAATATCAACAATGACTTTTTCCATTCTTCTGAGGTGTATCCGATCTTCCATACTCGTTGCAGATTTTGTGTATACAAGGGTATCGCCTCCATTTTTTTTTATCATTTCTCCTGTTATGTCCTCATTTCCAGGACTTCTGTTGTTTTTAATTTCATCTTTCTTACTTCACCTTCCAAGATATTGTTCTCAAAATCTGTGATTGGCAGTGATATTTCCTTCAAATTATTGGTTACCTGTGTTATAGTGTTTGATCGATTTGAGTTTTCTATAGGTCACTGCAGTATTTTATCCATCTCTGTAAAATTTCTTCAGTGTTCATTAAGGTCGAGCATCTTTCATCCTTGATGACGTAAGTCTGGGTTGCCATTTTCTGTTGATATTTCTGATCAACTTATATACTTTTCTCGCTTTTATATTCTCCACCATATTTCTTAATATCCTTACATTGATTTTCCAACCAATTATTCTTGTCTGTCCTTGCTGCTCTTCTCTCCTCATTACACTTCTTTCTGTACGCTCTTTCTGCTGCCTCAGAGTTGTTACGTTTCAGCCTCAGTTTTCTTTTTTCTTGTACCAAGATTAGAGTGTCGTCAGTAATCTATTTTTTATTTATTTATTTTTATTATTATTATATTTTATTTATTTATTATTATCATTTTTTTTTGCAGTTTTTCTCATAAACTTCTGAAAAACTGCAAAGTATACTCTATTTGATCATAAAAGAAACGAAGAAATTATGAAAGAATTAAACCAAGAATCAGTAATAGAGAAAATTAAAAAATATAAACATAAATGGATGGAACACGTTCAAAGAATGAAAATAGAAAGATTACCAAAGCAAGCCTTAAAATATAAGCCATTAGGAAAAAGAAAACCAGGACGTCCTCTTAAATGATTCAACGATGACTTCTAAGGCCGGAACAGGCCACGCTAGGCATAAATCCTTGATATGCATGATGATGATGATTTTTTTTTTTTTTTGAGGAATTGTTCCATTTACTGTTTCTAGCATTATTTCAGTTAGTTATTCAACTTTTTGTTTATATACTGGGTTTCTTCCAGATGTTTTAATCTTTGTCAAGTGTTACTGTATACAAATTTCTGATATTTTCATCAGAGAATTTTTCAATATCGATTACCTTCAATGGCTTGCTCCTGTGTATCGTTTTGAGTTTCAGGTTTAAATTAACGATCACCAAGCCGTCATCTGAGTTGGCATCTGCTCTTTGAAAGGTTCTGCATTGTTGCATTGATGTGATCCATCTTTTATTGCCGCAGCACTGGATTTTTTGCTTGCTTGTTTCCTCGAAGCTTGTGCTGAGCCTATCTGAGGAAGATATTTGATAACAATGGTTTTGTTTCAGTATCCGTGTCGATTTTGCTGTTTGTATATGCATAGATACATATAAACAGTTAAATCGATATCTAGTGCTGAAACAAAACACTAATCTACCGCCAACTTATATCTATATAAGTGCATTTTTCTGTGTAGCTCAGTGGATGTGGCGTTTGCACTCTACGACGCTTGACCTCACGAAGGAAGACTTGCTTTCGAATCTAGTCGGCGACCTGAGGAAATTTTTCTAAGCCTTTTTTCGACCGGTTCCCAGGTTAGTCGATGTCTGATACGGTCAAGCGGGTTTATTCTCCCGGAGACTCAAGAAAATTGACCGTAGAACCCACACTATTTTCAGACATTAAAAATAGTGTGTTAGGGTTAGGGACTATGAGATGGCGGCACTTGTTGTGCCACCTCTTCACTGCTTGCCGTTTAATAGCCTTGGGCCAGCTATGTCTGATTGGTTATCAGTGACGATTGAACTGCCCACTCAGTCTCCAAAACTTAGATAGGACTAAACGGCCTATCTAAGTTTTGGAGACTAATACAAGCACACTAATACAAGGCAAACTAATACAAGCGCACTTGTTTGTGTGCTTGTATTAGTGTTTTAGAGGAATTCGTTATGTTTTTTGAGAAATTTCTCTCTAATTTTCCCAGCTCCCTATAATATCTACATAGCACCGGTTTCAGCTCTCTGTAGGTCCCTAGGTTTCTCTTGTGATAAAAACAAAATTGTCATGGTAGTCTTTATCGACTTGACTAAAGCATTGACACACTCATTCATAAAGCATTATTAGAAAAGCTAAGACATGTTGGAATATATGGGCCTCTGTTCTCGGTAATTTCTAAACCACGTGTGGTTTAGAAACTATCTTCAAAATAGAAAACAAATCACACGCATCGGGTCAAACCGCAGTAGCCTTTGGAGTGCCACAGGGAGCAGTTCTTTTCCCCAACTCTGTTCAACATCTATATGCACGATATTAACCAGAAATATCTCAAACACAAGATCTTTCAATACCCAGACGATACAGCTGTAATATCCAACCATAATAATGCAAACATAATCCAAACAAATATCCAACATGACATAAATCTACTCACTAACAATACAATAGCCCGTATATGAATGCTTCGATCTATTGAGTGCTTGATTTTCAAACTGCTATTTTCCTATAAAACATAGGATAAAATTGGAGGGAAGAAAGGGTATAACATGCTAGGTAAGCTGTGATACTTACCTTAGGAGGAGAACAGTAGAGAAGGCTAGGTAAGGTAAGCTGTAACCCTTGCCTAGCGAGCTTGCACCTTTTAGCTCGATGCCCTGCAGGATGGCCAGGTAGTTGGATCATAGTAGAAAGGAGGAGAGAAGTTGATGCTTTTTGGAGAGTCAGTGTCGTCATTTGAAAGGATTGTAATCACTGGTGCCCCAAGACATCAGTTTTAATTTGTTGTGGACAAAGGTGGAGTGAAGTTAGATACAAGAGGAGAGGTGGCATGAAGGTGGTAAGGTTCATGTATAATGCAAGCCAAGCTAAAATATAACTGAATGTGTAAGGAAGAGGTGGATAAACTCTTTCACTCTTTCATTATATTAAATATATAATGAATTCTGGGGTTCATTCGATTCTGGGAGTAGGCAAGGCTGTTTTTGCTTTCTTGTTGTACGTTACCGGTTGAGATTGAACCTACTAAAGGGTAAGTTCAATCTCAACCGGTAGCTAATCAGAGATAACTGTCCTAACACTAATTATAAAAACGGAATCCGATGAAGAGAGACAAACAATTTCCATTATCTCATGGTCCCTAACCCTAGCATAGTATGTTATTTGTCTGAAATGTGTGTTTTACTGTCGATATTCTTGAGCTTACGGAAAGGAAAACCCGATTTTCCCAGAGAAGAGAAAAAATCTGTTTGTGTTCGTAACACGGAAAATCCAGCTGGGACATCCTTTGCGCTTTCTTTCCATTGCTCCCCTCTCTATTGGGCTGTGGAAAAAAGAGGGGGTGGAAGCATGACTTAAGCCGTACACATTATTATAAATATGACTCACTATAACAGTATATCTTCTTGTCTGAGCAATACAGGGAGTAACAGCAATTTCCCGGCATAATGTTGGCAAGAGAAATGCAGCTGGACTTGACCTAATAATCAAGATATGAATTTGAAAAGCGAGTACAAAAAGAATATTCAGCAAATATCAGCGACTGTTGTGTGGTGCAGAAAAACACAAGGTATTCACTAGTTTTCTTTGTGTTTTTTTTAGTGAAATAAAGAATTTCATTTATTTAATCTACGTTTGTTTGTTTTTTGCGTTCGCCGATTAGAACTTTCCTAAGCTTTTCTTTGACCTGTTCCCGTATTTGGCAAGCGATTTTTTTCTCCCAGAGACTGCTTTTTCCCTGTAAACTCAATAAAATCGACCGTAGAACTCACACTATTTCCGATAATAAAAATATAGTAAAAAATAATGAGAATTAGGGACCACGGGATGGTGGCACTTGTCAGCCATCTCTTCACGAGATGCTGATTATAATTAGTGATGGTCTTGGGCCAGCTATATCTGATTGGCTACTGCTGAGATTGAACTGCTCACTGGGTCTTCAAAAGTTAAGGCTAAAAGGACCTAGCCTACTTCCTATATGAGAATAATAGGTGTGAGCAGATTTTATAAATTAAAGAAGTGTGTTAATTTAAGGGGTTTGTTTAATTATTTATTTATTTAGGCTTATTTATTCATTAATGATCTATCCAAGTACAATGTAATTGTTTTTAGTTCAGGCCGTAATCTAGTGCTTAGTTACTCTCCCGTTATCATTATAATTATGCCAAGTTCATTGATCTTCGTGACTTCCATTCATCATTCACATGATTGGGTTACTGTTTTCAGCGTTCCAAAACATATATATACCAAAGTAATCCGTACTGGTATGTAAACATGCATTCCACACGTTATGCTAAATTGTCGTGACCTAAGTACTGGTTCTCCAAAGAGGTGCAAGAAGACTACAAGTGAAATACGAGCATACCACAACTGACTTTGATCAAGAACTTTGTACTTCTTTAGTGCTTAGACCGAAGCCTGAAACAACTACAAGAAAATTATCAATGCTTTCAAAATAGACTTTGTAAGAGAAAAAAGTAGGAAACTTGCATCTCATCCAAATGACAGCAAAGCCTTTTGGTCTCTTGCCAAAATAATTGGTCGTAATTTTTGCCCAACATTTCTCCCACTCCAAAAGCACCAGTCCAATGTCCTAGCTTTATAGTTTCTTTCCAATGAATGCATGATTGTTCCTAGTAAATGCCATTGAACCATTCCTAATGCCAATACACAATGCCTCATCTGCCCTTTCACCACAAAGAAATCAGAATTTTGTCAGATTTTATGCTAAACGTCTCTTGGTTCTGATGGCATTCCTCCAAGTTTTATGCAGGTTTGGGTGCCTGAACTCACTCTTGTCCTATGTCAACTGTTTAGGCCCTTTTACTCCACTGGCATTTACCCCAGTAGCCTGTAAATTGGTCTGTCTTCAGACCATTGCCTAGAAGAGTGGCAAATCACTACCATCAAACTGTCTCTCAAATTCTCTACATTACTCCTCTCTAAAGTAATGGAGAGAACCATCAATACCCAAGTCCTAATCTACCTTGAAGGCACCCAAGTAATCATTAACCTTTAGTATGGTTTCCACCACTGCAACTGGCAGGAGATCACCTCACATTATGTCACACCTCTTTGGACAAATACCATGGAAAATCATTTGCAGTAGTTAGTAAGATAGCGCCAAAGTTTTTTTTACAAGATCAAGCCAAAAAAGGCATATTAACCAAACTCCCATTATTTGGTCTGTCATACTACTTTTTGTAATTGGATTGTCAGATTTCTAACCATACACACATTGTGTGTGATAATGGGTGGTTCCTTATCCTCTCAATATGGAGCTAATGTTTTTCTTTCACAAGGTTCTGTTCTATCAACAATCCTCTTCCTTCTGTATATCCACAACTTACTCCAGTTGACTATCAACAAAATCCAGTTTGCCTAATGACAGCAGATTGCGCTTCTCGCTTTCATTTGACAAACCTTGCATTATACAACTTATAAAGAGGAGGATGCTGCTTTATAAACCACAACTTATAAAGCAGCATCCTCCTCTTCCTTAATTCTGATCTACAGCTATCCTTCAATGAAGGTTTTCAGATAAGTTCAACATCAAACCCAGTTCTGCATGATTTTTCGCCAAAAACAAAGACCATTTTCTTGGACAACATTCAGATCTCTAAACGATATAAAATTTCTCTTCATGGCATCATCCTGATATTAAAGCTTCTCCAGGCATAAAAACATCACAACAGTTGCCTCATCAACTTCCAAAGAATTAGGATTTCTCTTTCACCTGAGAACAGCTGTTAAGTTTCTCCAGATCATAAATCCGCTTAGGTATCGAATATTGCTCCTACATAAGACGGTGTCCCTAAGAGTGCTCTAAAAATACTTGACTCAATACAGAAGTGCGCAGTTAGATTGATTTATGACCATTTTCTTATTTCCTCACTCCCACATAGACGTCTAGTTTCTACAATATGCATCTTCTATAAATACATATACCGGTCACTGAATTAGAAAGGGCACCTTTCAATCGAAGATGCCCTTGGTGGAAAGACTTGGATTCGAATTCCGTGTATGACACAACGAGTGCTAAATTTCATTAGGACTTTTCAATGAAAGGTGAGTTAGCCAATATCCTTGTGAACACAGATCTACAGGCATAAATAGTTATTGTTGGACAAGGAAGGCAACTGGATTTCTTGTTCTGTAATCACTTGTAACCTTATTCTATAATCACATTGCCCTAGTAAACTAGCACAGCTACCTTAATTAGTCTTCAGATTGACGCACTCGAGAAGAAGGTTACTACTAAATGTTGAGTCGTTTCATCTGGATTATTTTAATAGCTAAATTATCCCAAAGCAAAATCATAAGCGAAAAACTTCTCTTCATTCAGTTGCGATAGTGAATAGTCTTATTGTACAAGAATGCAATTTATGCAACTCATCTTTAGATTTTTCTAAAATAATTATTAACGATGATTTCTTAATTGTCTCAGTAATTCGAGATTGCTCTGTCACAGCTATTGATTTGACTTCATTTAATGTCAATACAACTTAGTTGAAATCTCTTAATTCAGTATTAAAATATGTTCATGACTTGTGACAATTGACATTTGTGTCTTTAGGGGTGAAGCAAGATGCTTTTCATATTCTGCACTATCTGTTGCGGATACAATGAGGGTAGAATTTATGAGCAGTTTGCTCGCCCTGAATGGGCATGGAGATTATGCGTCACTGCAGGAAGTTAGAATGACTTTTGGTCTTTGATATTTGAACATATCCGTAGCCACGTATGCTGCAGCTTGCTGCACTAGATCATTGGGGTATATGGACGTCTTTAGGAAGAACTTAGTTGCTAAAGATTGTAGGAAAGAGAAAATATAAGGAATATTTGTATCTTTATAAAGTTAATTGTTTCTAACATACCATGGGGCGTTCAGAATCATTCTCAAGCACTTGTTCTGCACTCGTTGTATTATGATAATGTTAGTATTAGAGTTGTGGCTCCAGGCTGGAGAGGCGTAGGTGATGACAGGACGAATTGTCATTTGGTATAGCTACAATTTGATTCTGTTACTTAGTTTGCTATTTCTATTTATTAGTGGATAGATCTGAGTGATGACTTTAGATGCCTTTGCGCATGTAGACTTGTTGTGTTGGTTGAAAGTTAGCTTTTTGTCGAGCATTACACCCAGGTATTTTGTTTCTGTTTGCCAGGGAATTTTAGTATTGAATAGTAATACGTCTCTTGCAGGAGATGTTAGCCTTTTCGAGAAAAGAATGGCTGAGTTTTTTTCGGGTTGGCTTCCAATCTCCATTTCGAGAACCAACCCTCCAACTTTAGAAGGTTTTCTTGAAGTTTTCTGGTAATGAAATATGGTCGGAGATATCTGGTTAGTATTGCTGTATCGTCCGCATTCAAGGCCAAGATGGAAGATATCGGATTGTGCGGGATTTCCACATGTATATAGAAAACAGCAATGGAGCCAGTAGGGATCCCTGCTGCACTCCAGTGAAGATATTGCGCTGGGATGAGGTAGATCCATCGATTTTGACTTGTATTGATCAATTCTGAAGATATGATCGGATTAGATGAACCATTTTTAGTGAGATAGTGGCTGAGATAAGTTTATGTAGCAGGCCGAAATGTCATATTTTGTCAAATGCTTTGGATAGGTCTAGGAAAACAGCTCCTGTGCACTGGTGCCAGTTAAAGCTGGTGGTGATGTATTCCACAATTCTACAGATTTGCTGGGTAGTACTATGGTGCTGCCGAAAGCCGAACTGCTCTTTAGGAATGATGTCTAATTCGTTTACAGAGGATTGAAGTTGAGAGAGGATGACCTTCTCCGCAACCTTACCCAGATTGCAGATGAGACTGATTAGACGATAATTGTGGGGGAGGTGCGGGTCCTTACCTGGTTTATGAATTGGGATTACATCAGCCTTTTTCCAGATGGAAGGAAAATAGTGAAACCTTAAGATGGCATTAATGATTATAGTCAAGTGCACTACAGCTTTATGGGGTAGTAGTTTGATCACCCTATTTGAGATACCGTCTGATCCAAGAGCTTCATTGTTCTTTAGTTTTTTAATAATATCATATATTTCAACAGGTGATGGAGGTGCAATATGGTCAGCACTGGTATAAGGGAGTTTTAATACGTGTCTGATCTGTCTGTGGATTTTATATGTGATTGAAATCTAAGTTTTCATATGAAGGGTTGAACTGCTCCTCAAGATTATTTACTATGGCTTCTACCTTATCTATATCTGTGTGAACTAGGCCCTGGTTAGAGATTATGGGAAGAGGGATCTGTTTTTATTTTTGATGTTTCTCAGTAATCCCCAGATAGAGTGATCAATAGATGAGATAGAGGCTATCTTTTCATCCCGAACTTGGTTTCTATGTGTTTTAAGTGCAGCTCTCACTGCCTCGTTCAATCTATTAAGAACTGTTTCGTCCTGAGCTGCGCGAGTGTTACGAAATCTCTTCCTAGCTCTGTTCTTCTCTCCGATCAGGTCCATAATATCCTCGGGCAAACAACCAGGCTTGGGGACAGATTTGTAGAAGGTGGCAACCGTTATAGTGGACTTAATTTGTTGGGTGAGGCTAGTCACTGCAGATTCCACGTCTGCTTCTGTGCATATGTGAGGGACAGGTCCAATTTGATCCCTGGGTGCTTTAGACAATCTGTCCCACGATATGCATGAGTAAGAGAGAGGAGACAGGTATTCTTGTTCTTCCAGTTGTAGTAGAATTGGGTTGTGATCCGATGACAGCTCGTTTAGTGATTTAAGGCTATACTGAAGTTTAATGTCTTGCAGGATAGCTATATCCAGGATGTCAGCAGTGCCAGATGTACTGAGATGAGTTGGTTCGGTAGGTCCAGCCACAACAACATAGTTTGATGCTATGTAGATGGAAAGGATGCAGCCATTCTTGTTGGTTGACACACACACACACACACACACACACACACACACACACACAGTGTGTGTGTGTGTGTGTGTGTGTGTGTGTGTGTGTGTGTGTGTGTGTGTGCGTGCGTGCGTGCGTGCGGCGTCCTTTTATAATTTTCTGTATTTATGTTTCCTTTAAACGATTTCTTCGTCATTCTTTAAATGTTCAATGCGTTTGCAAACGTTGACAGGATGCCACATGATAATCTGGCATGAGAGTTTGGAAATGGGGTTGTTGAGATGGACAGGAAGATTGTTGTTAGACAGACATAAAAGAATAGTGTATGATGGAATCAATATGTGATAGGAGGGGAAAGAATAAAAGGTCATCATTGGACAATGAGTAAAGTATAGTTAGTGGAGATGTGGTTTAGACTTTTCATTGCTACGAGGATGGTGATTGAGTGGTATAGATTGCTCGAGGTGGTTGTTAGTACGTCTGTGAATCAGTTTATGTCTGTGAATCAGAGTCTGTGAATTAGGTGAATAATGGTTGGTGTGAGTCTCCCGCAATGAGTCTTGACCTCCACGGATTATCCAGTTTAATAATAATAATAAAATGATTCCTTGAAAAACGTTATAACAAGTCCATTTTCTTACGGCCTTTATGAGTGTTTATATGCTCGGAACAAGGCTACCAATTCATATATCTCCCGAAAAATATTTAAAAAAAAAAACCTTATTGTTACAAACAATTCATTGTGAAGTTTTGCTAATAAAAACGATCCTATTAACTCAAACTAAAATCGAACCACGTAGACAAACAGTATCAATGCATATAGAAGCATTTATGACAAACTATGTCAGGGCTTTAGAGAGAGAGAGAGAGAGAGAGCCTGTTAGATATAGAAGACAATATTAGACGGTGACAATAGGTAAACAGAATTTCCAGAGTGTAGCAGAAGTTTGTTAAAAGCTGATTTTTATTCAGTAACATAGTTCGGTTTCAGTGACGGCTTGTGGCTTGAAATCGTGGGGGTGCTTCAACTTTCGAAATATATATATACACTGTAAGTACAGTGTATACGTGTTTGGATAAAATATCAAAATTATGGTAAAAATTAAAAAAAAAAATTAATTAATTAAACATGAAAAAATATTGTTTATTATCGACAAAATTATACAGTTTGGTATTCGAAATTACTTTAAAATAAAATCCATTCCTTTAATTGTAATTAAAGGAATCGATTTACAATTTTTGGACATTACAATTAAATCCTTTAATTGCAATGTCCAAATATTTAAAGAGACGGAGTAAACACAATAACTACTATTTACATACAAGCTACTATTGGCGCAAACTGCATACAAACAACAGTGGAACTGCGTGACAGACAGTGCCGCATTACGCTAATAGCTCGCATCTCACTGTGACGTGCATATGCTTGCGCGCGTATATAGCAATATGACACTGTGGTAAACAGCGCTGCTAGCGTCCTTCGCCCTCCTAAGTGCTACAAGATGGATTTTTATTATTTTTTTATACAAAATCAGAGAATTGTATAGGATTGTTGATGATGAAATTAAATATTACAAGCAAATATGAATAAATGAATAAATATATTTATATATCGAGAAAAACTGGAGGTGCTGCAGTTCCGCAGTGCCTATGCACGAGCCGTTCCTGTTTGGTTTCATAATAAGGTGACCACTATATTGTACGGGATAGTATTACTGGGTAGATGAAGAGGAATGACTGGGACATCCTCTCATCAGCAAAAGTACGAATAGGAGTCGGGACCAGATGAAGGTAATTTATGAATACTGAAGCTCTCTAAAATATATAGAGTATAGTGTGCATCCCTGAGATATTCCAGAAATCTGAAGAGAGTAAGTCATCCACCACGACATGTAGCGAACTACTGGAGAAATGGCATTCATTATGCAAAGGGTAGACCGGAGATCATAAAATGGAAACCAGTAAGTAGACCTCTGGGCTAGACTTGATCATATGTCCTGAAAATGTCTGGACCGACCTAATTCTAAAGCGCACGATCAGGACAGACCCAGAAAACGTACCATTTTTATGCGTTGCACAAGAGGTGCTTTAAAAAATTTATTTTTATCAGAACAGTGTTCTTGTATAGTAATGTCATTAATTATAAAGCAATTGAACTTACGACTGTTTTTTGATTTAGATTGACCAATTCAAATTATTGTCATTTGTGTCATAATTTTTTTTTTTTTTCCAAATCAGTTTTGCCATGAGAATGCGAAATCACTTTGTAAAATTTAAATCAAAATTTAATTTGTAATTAAATCAATTCGACTTAAAGCCAGTATTATTCTATGGTGTTATTAAAAACGACACCGAATAGCAATGAAACAAGCTACTTATAAAAAAATGGGAAGTTTATTTTAGTATTTAGATTACACAGAAGGTCCTCAAATTACACAGGTTTGATTTGTACCTTGATAAATCGTAAAGCGAATAAAAGTTGAAGATACCATTGAAGGTAAATAAATTTCTCACTATCAACTACAAAAAATGCTGTGTTAATTCCATATTCACCTGTCTTCCAAAACTTATCTTCAGTAAATCCCAGCACAATAAACGAGGCATCTTCAAATCTGTATTAGAAATTCCCAAGTATAGATAATACTTTATACAAATTATTATACAAAAAAAATATCGATTCGTCTCCCCAAAATTGCATCGCATGAGCAATACTCCTGGAGATAATTAGAAATTTGTGTTCACTATTTAGTAATGAAATATCCAACAATGTTCTTCTCTCAGTACAAAACAGGCTGATTACAAACACTATTACAAAACTACAAACCAATACCAGTTTGACGCAAACCTGAGATCACTTTCATATGTAGGCACTTCGTCGTCTACATCGGTATGAACAAATAGAACCAAGAACTAATCCAAAAAAAAACAAAAAAACATGGCTATTTTTTTTTCTATAGTCAACATTCACTTTACACTTGGCCCCTAGAAGGAAAAACTTTGAAAACACTGAAATTAAAACTACTTGACATAGTCCAATGGTAAACATGAAGAATTACTATGAAACACGAACAATAATAAAAATTAATTCTTCTTTAGTAATAAGTGAAGAGTCATTCCACTTCATAACAGGAAATTTGAAGGGCAACATGAAACGT
This sequence comes from Typopeltis vanoorti, assembly GCF_054136105.1. Classification (NCBI taxonomy): domain Eukaryota; kingdom Metazoa; phylum Arthropoda; class Arachnida; order Uropygi; family Thelyphonidae; genus Typopeltis; species Typopeltis vanoorti. The sequence goes on from NC_143553.1 coordinate 141,867,126, forward strand.
ACGCTAGAATTGAAATTTGTTTCAAGTTTAGGAAATAACTTTTAATCTGTAGTTATTTCTTTCATTTACTGAAAAAAAATTTATACATTGAATGATAAAAACAAGTAAAACATTTCTAAATGTCCACATTTTATTTATATTTATTTTTAAAATATTATTTTTTTTTTATATTTATAAAATTATATTAAAGACTATTTATGGTGTTGACATTTTATTTTCATATTTAAAATTTTTATTTAGGAATGAATTATTAAATAATAAATTTTACAACTTTATATTTCTTTTTCTTTTCTTTTTTATTCTTTGTTTTGGTTTTTAAATGAAAACTTTGAATTTATTCGCATAAAAATTATGTCAGCGAGCTCGCTAGCGTTTATTGGCCAATGCATTGTCCTTATAGTCCTTATAAGGACTGGCTTAAAGGGGCGAAGCAAGAATGCTTTTCACCTTCCCCGTTATCTGTAGAGGACAGTGTAGGGATAAGGTGTTATTGAGCTATTAAAGCTCTGATCATGGCAGGAGGGTAACAGCAATAGCCGAGCCTCAGTTAGAACTTCATTGGCTACAGCATTGCCATCCATTGCCCTCCAAGGGTATTAGATTGAATGAATCAATCACCGCATCTCACAGTCGATTGATTCCACCCCCCCCCGACCCGCCAATGCATTGTTTTGTTTTTAATAAGTTTACATATTAGTTTTATAACGAGACTTTATTGGTATTAATTAGATACTGACAATAATATCGCTTTTAAAAATAACAAATGAACAACCATCATTTATGAAAGTTACTCAAAGTAGATTTTTCGAATATAAACATGTAAATAATTTGTCAATCAAATGCTTCATAAAATTTATTTGAATGTAATAATCGACATCATATTTATTAGAAGAATTTTAAAATTTTGGATATTTTCGTCTATAATCGTAATGATTTCACACACCTTTAATAAAAATGAATGTCATATATATTGATATATTAATTTTTATGGATCAGATCAGATGTCAGATGAGGCGGGGAGAGATACAATGAGCTAAGCCAATAAAGTTCTAACTGAGGCTCGGCTATTGCTGTTACCCTCTTGCCATGATCAGAGCTTTGTAGCTCAATAACACCCTATCCTTCACTGTCCTCTTCAGACAACGGGGAATATAAAAAGCATTCTTGCTTCGACCTTTTAAGCCAATCCTTTTAACGACTTTATGGGTCAGATGAAGATTTAGATTTGTAAGAGTCAAAAAACCATTTTTTTTTAGCAGAGTTGGTTACAAGCTTCAATCAAAATACTTTTATTTCTGTAACTTCAGTAATTAAACGCGAATAAACTGATATTCATTTTAATTAATATCCAATCCACCGTATTTTAAAATCATATGAAAAATTGATAGAATATGTTCGAATTCGGTGTTTCAATTTTGGATGATATATTTAAGTTAGTAGTTATAAAAATAAAATATGTCAATATCTGTTACAAATTTTATTTATTGTTTTTTTTTTCTTTTTCAGAATTAAAATTTTCGAAAGAATGCTGTGAATTTTTTTTTTGTGACGTTTTATTGTTTATGATTTTATGATATAATATAACCTTTCCCTCCCAGCACCACGATGTCCTGTCACATTCACCATCTAGTTCTGTCCCTAGTATTTGGCATCATAAAGGAATTATTCATTGGAAGACTTGGCAGCTCTAATGATATTATTGCTCTATTACCAACTTAATATTAGTAAATTAAGTTTAATATCTCCTCAGGAAAAAAAAATACTTGAATAAAAAAAATAACATACATTTGATTTCTATTATAATAATTATTTACTGCAAATAAAATACATTATAATACGAATTATTTTTTTAAAAAAATTTATTATTATTTTTTTTAAAAGGATGTGGTTTGATTTACTTTTCAACCTATCATGAGGTGCGGCTCACATAAAATTAATAAATAAATAAAATAAAAATTTGAATATTTATTTTCATATAATTGTTGTCGTTGTTGAATTCCATTCAAAGAAAAATACTGACAGGGTTAACTTATTTATGTAAAATAATTGTAAATATACAGATTTGATTTTTGAAATAAAAAGGAGATTTAAAAAAAAAAAAACATAATTTTTGTAATCATACACACTGATATGTATGAGTGTTTTGAAGCAACAGCATAGCAGTTTAAAAAAAAAAAATAATAATAATAATAATAATAAAAATCAAAAACCGATGTCGAAGTTGATGACATCGGCGTATGCTGTAACAGATTCAATAATCTTATTATCTATTTTAAATATATTTATTAATATTTGTATGATTTATTTGTTGTTACTATTCGATAATTATATATTAAATATTTAAAAAAAACTATTTATTTTTTATTATTATTATTTGTTGTTGTGATCATTATACTTCTTGAAGCCCAAAGCAATGTCAATAACAGTAATCGTTACTATTTTGTTTTCAAGGGATCCTTCCTCGTAAGTCTTATTTGAAGTTACAAAAAAAAAAAGTAATAAAACTCTTGTGAATAGTATAACAACTTTCTATGAAAAACGGGAAGTATTAAAATTTTTATTTAAACGCTTAATATGCTTTATGGATACGCTAAAAAGTTTAAACAGATTGGCTTTTAGTACGGTTTCAGAACAGGATCCAGTTTATTTTAATAATAATAAGTAAAAATGAAAAAAAATTTATAACGAGAAAAATGTAGTCACTAAAATTTCATTTAGTATATAACAAACCTTTCATTTAATGCAGCAAAGCAAATCGTACAGATTTTCCTCAAAATAATGCTATTATTTTAAATGTATTCATTTTTCATAAATGAATTGTTTGCAGTTAGCGTAAACCAGTAACTGTTTTTATGAGCTGGCGAATAAAAACAGCTGCCTAGAATGGAATAAACACGCATGCGCTTTCATTCTATTCTACTAAGCCAAGTGATAGGTCAAGAAAAATCATTGGATTTTTATGGTATATAAACTTGAAGGTTGATGAACTTGGTGGAAATAATGGAAAAGGTTGGTATAGATTGGAAAGACAGAAGACTAATTATTTCAGTATATATGGGACAAACTGCCATGGTGAGAGACATATATGGTACAACAAAAGCAGGTATCATTGGACGAGGAGTAAGACAAGGCTGTTCTCTGTCACCAATTTTGTTCAACATGTATTCCGAAGCAATGTTAAAAAAAGCACTGGAGAATTCGGAAGAAGGAATAAAGATTGGAGGAAGACAGATATTTGCAATAAGATACGCAGATGACAAGGCATTATTATCAAATACTGAAACAGGACTACAACACCTGTTGAACAGATTACTGGAATCCTGTATTAATTATGGAATGAAAATTAACATCAGAAAAACAAAGATAATGAAAACAGCAAGGAAAGCGGCAAATATGGATATCAGAATAAATGGGGAAAAATTGAATCAAGACATTTAAATATCTAGGAAGTGTTATTAGCAGTGATGGAAGATGTAAAAATGAAAGCAAGAATAGAGATGGGAAGAGATGCCTTTAATAGAAAATGGAATTTATTCAGAAGTAAAATGGATAGAAACCTAAAGAAAAGACTAATAAAATGTTATGTGTGGAGTGTTGCCCTCTATGCATCTGAAACTTGGACATTGACGAAAGAAGAAATTAAGATTTTGGAAAGCTTTGAGATGTGGATTTGGAGAAGGATGGAAAAAATCAAATGGACAGATAAAATAACTAATGAAGAGGGTCTTAAAAAGAGTAGAAGAACTGCATACAGGCAATCTTCCAACAGGAAGCATGCAGTTTACAGAAAAAAAAACAAGTGCTGATTCTGGACGGTAGATGGCGTTGTGTACTGATGGTAGTCGTGGGTGGACTAATTGGAGGAGTTGTTAGTGTGCCTTTCCACGATACGTCCAAGGGCTCCTTAGAGGTGTCACGTGGTAATAACAACAATAATAATAATAATATAAAATTCTGAAATTTTTGATATATCATTGAATTCGTGCTTTGCACTGAGCATATGCTATTATTTATAATAAAATGATGAACAGAATAGCAAAAATATGTTTAATATTAAACAAATTTTGGCTTTAATGATTGTTGTAATAAAATAATAAGAGTAACGAATTACTGCTTGATTAGTTTAACAGATCTTACGTAATTGTTTCTCTTAGCAATGTTATTTACTTAATTTTATTTTTTCCTTAATGTATCTCAGCAAACATTATTTTCCTTTAATTTATAAAAAGATAATCTTAATCTTATTATTTGCAAAAAAAGTTAGCTACAAAAGAACCTCTTGTTAATCTTAATAAGTATTATATTATATTATTATTAGTAAAAAAATAATAATTTCGCAATACTGTTGATAAAAATAATATAGTATAACCTTTTCCTGATGCTGTCAAAGCAACATAAATATGAATGTAAATTGAACATAAATCTTTATAGTCCTTATAAGGACTGGCTTAAAGGGGCGAAGCAAGAATGCTTTTCATCTTCCCCGTTATATCTGTAGAGGATAAGATGTTATTGGCTATTAAAGCTCTGATCATGGCAAGAGGGTAACAGCAATAGCCGAACCTCAGTTAGAACTTCATTGGCTATAGCATTACCATCTATTATATTAATCACGGCATCTCACGGTCGATAAAAGCCAACCATCTAATCTCCCTGATTCTTAAAGTTCTTAAAAGAACTGGGCGATGGACTGAGTCCTTGACTCTTTATCCCGTCATCTGATTGAAGTAAATCTGTGTGGATGAGCTAAAATGCTCTAGTCATGGCTGGGTAACGGCAATAGCCGAGCCTCAGTTAAAACTTCATTGGCTACAGCATTGCCATTTGTTACCCTGGAAGTCATAAAAAGCTAATCTCCCTGATATGAATGTAACTCATTAATATATTTATGAGTTATAATAATTATTATGGTGTGGCTTATTTACAACAGTTTTGTAAAAGTATAAAAATTAGTCAATAATTTTCTAATTGCTAACCAGATTTCTTTCTTTCTGCATTTTATTATATTAATTTCCTCCAATATATTGCTGCTGCATTTTGCAACGGAAGTATAATATTTCTGCTTATTTTAGATGCTTGTTTATTTTATCTAATTATGAAAAAACATCTTGAAGATAATTAATGACTAGTTTATTTTACTTAAACATTAGTTATCAACTGTCCATAATTTAACTAAATAAGATGATAATCGGAAGAATAAGTGATGTTCCACAAATAAATCGGAGTCAGTCACCAGACATCGAGGCATGTAAATTTCTTGCGAAAAGGTGTTTTTTTTCCTTGTAGTTTAAGTTGCAGTCAAAAACCATATTTAGATATATTTTTTTAAATTATTCTGATAGCTCATTTACAAAATAATAAATAAATAAGAGAGAAAAGAGGAGAAAAGAAAGTAAATAGCAAAAAAAAGAGGATATTTTTACAAAAAAAGAAGTATTAGCGAAAACTATTTGATGAGACCAAAAAAAAAAAAAAAAAGATTATAAATAGATTTAAAAAAACTATGGGATATATTGCGAATATGGCGGTTGGATATTATAAAATATCACCGCTACTCAAAATCATCATCATAATAATGAAAACATACGCTGATTTTCAAAATTTTCATTTCTTATAACATCGGAAGTAATCTTCATTGCAATCATTACATTTTCTATTGAAATTAAAAATAATGTTTATTATAATTTTAGATATTTGAGCATGACGTTTGTAAATGTATCTGATTAAAGCATATATTATTTTTTTTATTTTATTTGTGACACATCTATAATATCTTTTCCCATTAAGTGGCTCCATACAGGAAAATCTGGGCTAATTCTATACGTTAATTGAAAAAAAAATCTTCAATCTCTAAGTATTCCCATTGTAAGACATTTTAAAACCAAATACACCATTTCTTTTTTCATATAATTAATATATTTCCATTCTACCTTACAGATTCAAGTTGCCTTCGCATTTTCTAGCACCAATACTTGACCAAAGTGATAGAATTCAATAGCAAAATGTTAAAAACATTTAAAAGATTTTCTGGTCCATTCCGAAGGACAAAAAATGTAATTTTTTTTCTACGACAAAATATCTCATCAAGATCTTATTTCATAGTCACAAAATATACCAATCTCAATGATTGCACAGCTTTTCATGTCAAAATATGCTATTTGATTGCCCACGCGAACAACTTTTGATTACTCCATCATTTTGATTACAGTTATAAAAAACATTTATGAAAACGTTTGAATACACGTAGCAAAAAGACCTTCAAAGGCTACCAGAACAGAGGAATTGCCAGGGTTTCTAGAAATCCTCCTTTTTCACATTTAATTCCTAAATGTTCAATTTTAAAATATATTTCTTTATTCATTTCACAACTTCCAAATAAGAAGTTCCAGAATCTGCAAAACAAAGTAATACTAATAATATAAAATAATAATATAATAATAATAATAATAATAGAACGTAAATAGTATTTTTCTTTCTTCTTTTTATATACCTTTGGCACTAACCCTGTACTAGAATATTCTAATTTGAACAAATAAACACGAAAACTACATATCTCTTTCAGTTACATAACTCTTGGCGAAATTCAATTGCGGTTCAGTCTACAGCGTCATCTAGCGTTAGCTTTCTATACAAATTTATTTGAACATCAAAAGGGCGGACTGATGCATTTCATATGACATCAACGCGAAGCAATTTCATTACATTATTTATTTCAAAAGCATCCTATGGAAAAATCTAAAAAAGGTTCTAAAATATTTCTGTAAATTCCTGTAGAAAGAAATCGCTTCAAAAGCAAACTAATTCCTTGTATATGGTTGTACGTACATCACTAAAACTCAAATATTACAGCAGACATTTGGTGGAGTCCTCCGATTGAAAGCAGATTAAAAAAACTTCAACAGAAATCCCGGCAGTTGAGGGGAGGGGGGGGTCATCACTCTTTTAACATGTGATGGAGTCAGGTAATTTGTTCTTAACAAAAAAAAAAAAAAGGACTTGGCATAATTGGCGGTTTCATCCTTTGCATCACAAGTATACAATCACACTACATACATATATCCACAGGGTCCACTGTTTTGTTTTTTCAATTAATGTGAACGATCTATCATACATTGTTTTCTTCACAGCTCACGAAATATTGAATAGTTCACAGCTATGGGTAGATGTCGCTTCGGTTATCAAACACGTGTCATCAAATACGAAGCTAAACTTCATATACCATGAAGTTCAGCTAAGTCATCTCGATTCATGAGAGTAGAGTATATACACACACACACACGTTCCATCATGTTCAGGTGGGGAGGGGAATCCTGTAAACACCAGTATGGTAATGAACAATAATAATTTGCACTACTTTTCTAAAGAATGCACAAACGTTGTTCCCAGGAATCGCCTGGCACTTATTGAATGAAATCAAACGCTGGATTCGAATTGAGAACAGTTTCCGGTGTTCATTGGTACCGTTTCTTCTCTGTCGACCACTTCTTCGTCGTCATGAAAACGAACAGATGTAGCTTTGTAACACACCAGTGCATCCACCAGAAATGCTCCAGCCATTATGGCTGCTGTGAGTCCATGAAACACCATACGAAATTTGTTCGGATCGTAGACTCGGCAAGCTCCAGGCTCACCACAGTTGTCCTCCCAGAAGAGACAAGCCGAATCGACAACTGCACCATAGATGATGGGACAGGGCACGTTACCTGTTGAAGAAACAAACATTAAGAAACTGTTTGGAATTTGTTTTAATTCTTTCTTAATTCCTTTATTCAAAAAAAAAAACAAGCACATCAAGTTTAGTATTTATGGTAGAAAAAAACACTGTCGCTCTCAAGAAATCATAGTAAAGTTTAATAACCGCCCAAAGATTTGAATTCATGAGCATACCAGCAGAAAAACTTCTACAAATAATGGTTTTGCAAATCGCAACATTATTTACAGTCATTGACTTCTTTTTGTAAAATATTCCAATTGGCGCTAACCAGTGTGGCCTTATGTTACATGACACATCTTGCCAACTGATGGTTATGTTGATGGGGTTACAGATTTAACTATCTGTGGTCAGTGTTAAAAGAAAGATTGTGTGCTGTTGATGTATTTTGTGATGTGTGAGAATCAGAGGAACAACGGATGTGCATCAAATGGTGTGTATAAATCTGTTGATCAACAACAGAAAATACACAAAACAATGCAAATAGCATTTAAGGATGACATGAGGATTTTCGAGTGCTGTTATTTTAAACATGGATGGACAGTGGGCAAACTATGGAAACCATCTAAAGCCCTTCACATGCTAGCAATGGAGAATCAAGATGGCACCATTCTTGGATTCTTCATGATTATGCACCAAAACTCAACCGATGCTACAATTCGTGATTAAACACAACACCTGCTCTCCCACAGGTCAACACTCGAACATTCAAAGCAGAGAGAGAGAGAGAGAGAGAAGGCATGCCATTTTAAAAAGAGTACAGTGATGCATAATGTCTTGCCGCGTTTGAAAGGTGGATTAACTCTTGGATTCTGCGAGGATATTTTGATTTTCAGCTTCTATTCTCACAATGTTCTGACAAGATATCGTGCACGTACCAGCCACTGAATTCGAAACTTTTATTTCACTCGTAGGTTTGTGACTTCCAATACCGATTCTCTTCCATTCCCTGGTTACACGAATAGTTCGGCGAGATATGGGTCGGGAACAGCCTTCCTTAAATGCTTCGGTCAATTGCCGCACTCAGAAAGTTCTCTTCGTCCAACAAGCCTTCTCAGAAGATGGCGATCTCGTTTTCCTGACGTCTAAGGACCTCAGTTTAGGCCTCTTAGACAAGCAATGCGGATTATTTTTCCACTGATTAGACACTCGGGATATCTCCCCTTTTGAGAAACCAGTCCGCTCTATTTTCAAAATCGCGGCTCCAACCAGACGGTCACTTACACCAATTCATCGAACTCCGAAAGAATCCTCTGTTTATCCTGATGTCAAAAGTGTTGACTAATTGTCAACACTTTTGACAATTAGTGACCACCATTACTTACATAATTAACAGAACACGTGGTGATGCACGTGACCAAGTATTTTGCATATAACACGCTGCGTCCATGGTGTTTACGTACATGAGTTTTGCTGCCGTTTATATTGGTGTTAGTTTGAGTGTTCATACCGTAAGAGTGGATTGATTATGGAGGATCGACTTGTCAGTTTTGGAATTGTGGTGCGTTTATTACACAATGTGTCTTGAAGATCATGCAATTTTTGAATCAGTGCTCTCACCAAATCAGTTCAGAGTTCTGCAGCAGTGCCGGTAAGACTACAACTGCAAGGTAAGCGTTTTTTTTTAATTTTTTTTTTTTTAAATATCAACTTTAGATAATTCACATTGATAGTCATGGAAAAACAGCTAAATGAGACAATATTTGAGGAGGTATATAGAGAATTTATAAGACTAGATGAACTACTTAACAACAATTGGCCGGGAAAAGTGAAACTTTACGACACGTTTCCCCCGGAAAGTGTCACAGACGTTGTCGCAGAAGATCAGTGAATCGGTGCCTTCTACTCCTTCAGACTTTGTAGGAATGCGTGCACGCAAAAAGCGAAGAACAACAGAAGAACCGCACAATGACAACGAAATGGAACAAGATGCTCAGGGTTCGGACGCCGCTATTTCTCCCAAAGAAAAGGTGCCTCCGATCATCCTTAGAGAAAAGCAGAAATGGGCAGCTTTAAGATCCACAATGTCCAATCTGCACATTGGCTTCATTAAGGCCAAAAACATGGATGAAGGCATAAAGATACAGCCCGCAACAGTGACAGTATAGAAGGTTGACCAAAGAACTGAACCATAGAGACATCCAGTATCATACCTTTGCGCTTAACTCCGAAAAAAACTTAAAAGTAGTCCTTCGTGGTGTCTGTGAAGACATTGACACAGCAGAAATAGCTGCTGACCTAAATTCTCAGGATCTGCCTCCAGCCAAGGTCAGCAGAATGTACAAAGCAGACAAGACTCCCATGCCATTAGTCCTTGTTGAGATTCATAAAATATACAAGGATATCTACAACTTAAAAACAGTCTGTGGTCTCATCGTCACACCGGAACCACTCTGTAAAAGATCATCTTCTGGGCAGTACCACAGGTGGCAGAAGTTTGGCCATGCCCAGAATCTATGCAGAACGGAATATAGATGTTTAAAATGTGGAGACAGGCACCCAACCAATACCTGCACAAAGCCGATGACCACCTCGGCCAAATGTGCCAACTGCGGTGGCCCTCATCCTGCGAACTTCAAAGGATGTACTCAGCACCCAAAGAACAGACGGATGGAGGCAGTCAATCAGCTCTCCTCCTACAGTATAAGAACTCCAGAAGCTCAGGCATCAAAACCGGAGACTCAGCGGCCACACTCGGAAACCTCCAAAAAGAGAGACACCCAAAAGCAAACAAGACGTTATGCCAATGTGACCCGTACAACTAGACCAAATCCAGAACAAAATCAACCAATAGCACCTAAAAACCTAATAGCTGTTATTACACCTCACTAGCAAACATGCTATAAGATTTCAGCCTATCAAACCCTACTGCAACCTCCACTAAAAGATTTCTTCGTGAAACTCAGGTCATCCTCACATCTCTCATAAATGAATAGTAACAAACTCATTCCAGCATCACTTCAGATAGTTGCTTGGAACGCAAATGGCCTTAAAAACAAAATTCTGGAACTCTGAAATTTCACATATAGGTATCAACCAGATGTTATATTAATCAGTGAAACTCATTTAAGATCCCCAGACAATCCTAAAATGAGGGGTTATCACCTATATAAAAATGACAGATTACTCTACAGAGGCGGCGGCACTGCCATCTTCATTAAAAACTACATTAAGCACCACTCTGTGAGCAACCCTTCAACCACTAACCTTGAGATCACTGGCGTGTAAGTAGTCACCAGTCCCACTGGCAAACTGAAAATCTACTCAGCTTACAACCCTCTCCAAAAATCTCTACTTCTCTCTGACCTAAATGCCATCTTATGTGTCAGAGAGCCCACCATTATAGCCGGGGATCTGAATTCCCAGCACCCTGCGTGGAATTGCGCAACCACCAACAAGAATGGTTGCATCCTTTTCAATTACTTAGGATCAAGCAACGCTGTTGTGGCAGGCCCCACCGAACCAACTCATCTCAGTACGTTCGGCACTGCTGCCATCCTGGATATAACTATCCTGCAGGATATCAAACTTCGATACAGCATCATATCTATGGATGAATTATCATCCGTTCACAATCCAATTCTACTAGAGCTGGGAAATCAAGAATACCTGTGTCCTCCTTCTCACGTGAGTGCTGTTGACAGGAAAGACTGTCAACAGCACTCACGGATTATATTGGACCTGTTCCTCACATTCGCACAAAAGAAGAAGTAGAAACTGCAGTTACAAATCTCACACAACAAATTAATTCTGCTATAACGGTAGCTTCCTCCTACAAATCTGCCCGCAAGCCAGATCGTTTACCTGATGACATCATTAACTTGATCACAAAAAAAAACTGAGATGGGAAAAGATTCCGTAACATGCGTGCACCACAAGATAAAACAGCTCTAAACAGGATAAATGGGGCAGTAAGAGATGCACTTAAAACTCATAGAAACCAAGTTTGGGTTATCCTCTATCTCATCTATTGATCACTCTATCTAGGGGATACTGAGAAACATCAGAAATAAAAACAGTTCCCCCCCCCCCCCATAATCAGGACCGGCCTTCTCTATAAAGGGACCAGGGTGCAAGAAACCTTTTGGGGCCCTAAAATATTTTTCGAAGGTAAAAATTAAGGATTCGAAATAAACGTATTGTAAACTTCTTACCTGTAAATGATTTTGGCACAGGAAAACAAAAAAACAAACAAAAAAAAACATTCGAAATATAATACGTTTCCACAAATGTGTGTCGACTGTGCCCACTCGATCTTGGGACCAGGGTGCATTGCACCCACTGCACTCCGAGATGGCAGGCCCTGCCCATAACATTAGTTCACACAGATGTAGATAAGGCAGAGGCCATAGTGAAGAATCTAGAGGAGCAGTGCAACCCTTCATATGACAACTTAGATTTCAATCACTTATATAAAATCAACAGACAGATCAGACACGTATTAAAATTCCCAGATACCAGTGCTGACCATATTGCACCCACATCACCTGTTGAAATATATGATATTATTAAAAAAATAAAAAACAATAAAGCTCCTGGACCAGACGGTATCTCAAATAAGGTGATCAAACTACTGCCCCGTAAAGCTGTAGTGCACTTGACTATAATTATTAATGCCATCTTAAGGTTTCACTATTTTCCTTCCATCTGGAAACAGGCTGATGTAATCCCAACTCATAAACCAGGTAAGAACTCGCACCTCCCCCACAATTATCGTCCAATCAGTCTCATCTCCAATCTGGGTAAGGTTGCAGAGAAGGTCATCCTCTCACGACTCCAAACCTCAGTAAATGACCTAAACATCCTCCCTAAAGAACAGTTTGGTTTTTTCGGCAACACCATAGTACTACCCAGCAAATCCACAGAATTGTGGAATACATCACCACCAGTTACAACTGGCGCCAGTGCACAGGCGCTGTTTTCCTAGACCTATCCAAAGCATTTGAAAAAATCTGGCATTTTGGACTCCTGCACAAACTTATCTCAGCCGGTACTTCACTAAAAATGGTTCATCTAGTCCATTCTTTTCTTCAGAATAGATCAATGCGAGTTAAAATCAGCGGTTCTACATCGTCCCAGCGCCATATTTTTGCAGGAGTGCCGCAGGGTTCTCTACTGACTCCATTGCTGTTATCCGTATACATTTCAGACATCCCGCGCAATCCCATGTCTTCCATCTTGGCCCTGTATGCGGACGATACAGCAATACTAACCAGATATCTCCGACCCCATTTCGTTACCAGAAAGCTTCAAGAAAACCTTCTAAAGTTGGAGGGTTGGTTCTCCAAATGGAGATTGGAAGTCAACCAACAGAAAAGCTCAGCCGTTCTTTTCTCAAAAAGGCCAATGTCCCCTGCAGGAGATGTGTTACTATTCAATACTAAAATTCCCTGGCAAACAGAAACAAATTACCTGGGTGTAATTCTCGATAAAAGGCTATCTTTCGACCAACACATCAAGTCTGCATGCGTAAAGGCATCTAAAGCCATAGCTCAGATCTATCCGCTAATTAATAGAAATAGCAAGCTCAGCTACAGAATCAAATTGCAACTATACCTGATGACAATTCGTCCTATAATCACCTATGTCTCTCCGGCCTGGAGCCACACCTCTAATGCTAACATTATCAAAATACAACGAGTGCAGAACAAGTGCTTGAGAATGATTTTGAACGCCCCATGGTATGTTAGAAACAATTAACTTTATAAAGATACAAATAATCCTTATATTTTCTCTTTCCTACAATCTTTAGCAACTAAGTTCTTCCTAAAGACGTCCATATACCCCAATGATCTAGTGCAGCAAGCTGCAGCATACGTGGCTACGGATATGTTCAAATATAAAAGACCAAAAGCTATATTAGCCTCCTATAGCGATGCATAATCTCCATGCCCATTCAGGGCGAGCAAACTGCTCGTAAATTTTACCCTCACTGTAACCACAACAGATAGCGGGGAATATGAAAAGCATCTTGCTTCACCCCTAAAGCCATAAATGTCAATTGGCAATTGTTTACATACATCTGCATAAAGGTTTCTAATTCAGCCGCCGGTATGTGTGCATGAAGTGAAAATAAAAATAACCGAGTTTTAATATTTTATTAAATTCTTAAAACGTATAAGTACTAAAGAGTTTCGAATCAATGGAGAATAATATTCTATAACCAGCTCGAGTGTTGTTTTTAAAATTGCTTCTACACTACATTGTTATCTAAATAGATACTTGGAACCTTAAGAGATAAGATTGTTCTATTTTATCTCTGCAGAAACCCTCTTTTTGCCTGCGATGACAATGATTTCTATCATTGTTCACCATACGCCAATTAGAATTTTTCTTTCTATTATTTTTTCTTTGCGAAGCACACCTTAGCCTTCTTCGAAGTCATTTTTCAATGTTGATCACATCAAGTTAAGGAATTGTTTCCATAGAAATGTTTTATGCTTACAAGGTGATATGTGAAAATGTTACAATAGTTAATACTACACTCTGATCCATAAACGTGGCAATCTTATTGTAGAAATGAATTTTTTTGTGTGTTCATTTTCGACAAAAATTTTTCGTTTGCATAACTCACGTAAATAAATGCGTTATTTTCATCACTTACGCACAGTATTATACATGGCTGCTTAAACACGCTATTAAACCATTATATGCATGTACAAGGGAAAATAAAAGGCAATGAATGATTCGCTATACGGCGAAATTCATTATATGATAGTGATGAGGAACGTATGGACAGGGGTATGCCAGTAATTGCTGCGTCTTTCGAACTGTAGCAGCACAACGTCTACTTATGATCTATCTGCAGTGCACTAAAACTCTCTCGGGTTCTACGCGCAGGCGCAGGAGATATCCTCTTTTCTATTCGTATTAAAACTATGACAATGTAAAATGGTTTACAAATAAAATAATTCTACTTTTTTTTTCCTCTATAAAAATGTTTATTTTAAAAAAATAAATGTTAATTTTCCTAAGATCAATAAATATAATGAGAAAGAAGAAATTTTAAGATTATTCAGCACAAACACCTTTTATTTTCTATTATATCTTCAAAAAACATTGAATACATGAAATGGCATCTACGTTCCTTAGATAGAATGGAAGCTTACCAAACAATCCTATTGCGAATGATATCAAGCCCAAAGCCATGGCCTTGTCTTGAGGATCGACACATCTAGATTTAGAGTAAAGAAAAATATGCATTGCAAGAGAGTCACAAACAAAAGATATTATTGTATTATACAATTATTTACATGTTATGCTGTTTTGCTTATTATTTTTTTCACTTTTACGGTATGTTTGGTTGTCCTTCTGTCTATACTTACACAAGTTATTTCAGGAATGCACTAGATGGATGTTACTCAAATTTAGTATTCTTTTAATTTTAATTTAAAAATTTATAATTTATTTGTTTATTTATTAAAATTAATTTTAATTCAAAACATGTCGAATAATTTTAATTTTGATTTCATTTGGACTAGACAAATGAGTCAAAAATTATAGCATATTTATGACACATCGACCGGTTTTCAGTGTATGTACTCCATGCAAAACAACACAAATATGTCTAGAGTAATCCAAAAACAGGTCGGTGTGTCATAAACACATCGTAACTTTTTGACGCGTATCATTTTGAAATCAAAGTGTACAACCAGGGGCGAATGCTGGTCTTGAAATTCACGCTTGCTCTTGTTATCATTCAGGGAGTGAGAGGTGTGACTGAAGTCTGATTAGCGGAATAACGAATTTCTGACCATTTAAAACTATATATTTAGAAATGTATGTACATTTAATCATACAAATACAACATTTATTTTACAAATGATATTCTATCTTTTTCAATTTAGCTACTTGAATACAAATTCTACCATACGGTTCTTCTTTATGAAGAGTGGTCAATAACATCGTCATAAAAAGTTGGTTGTAACTTAATTTTCCCAAGCAACACGTACACTTGTAAAGGCTGGCTGAAGCTCACTGGCTAGAGCTACGTTGACTGCGTATGGCCTGTGTTTAAGCAACAGAGTGAGACGACGTGAAATGGCGATGCGCGTGCATGAAATCACAGTGCTGCTGCGAGGACCTGGAAGCTCCTACAACCGAGCGAGCCAAGGTAGCTTTGACTAGACGAGCAAACATCGGCCTTCGATACACAACGCAAAGCTCAATTATTGCCGCGCAAGCTTAAGAAGTCTTCAGTCTACAAAAATAAAAGCCTAAATAGAATGCTTATAAATGCATGCGTTTATTAACAAATAAATATTATTTCTTTCTCAATTAATGAGCTTCAGCAGCAAGCATAGCAACGCCACTTGTACAACCAAAAAATTCGTGTGAATGATTTCAAACTGAAACGTATGTAAACGATCGAAGGAACACGTAAATATAGGTGGATTATTTTAATGGCAACTTTAAGAAAAACAAAATTATGTGAAGTACACACGCTAAGAATAGTTCTAATGAATACACACGTGTCTGTCTGGAATAATTTTTATGTGGTTTACACGACGAAAGGTTTATGAAAAATCTAAAGTACATTTTTATCATAGATGGGGTTAGGATTTTTTAAAAAAATATTTTTATTCATTTTATATTTTTAAAAAATATAAAAAAATGAACTATAATGTAATGATTGTAGACAATTACAATATGCAAGTAATTGAGACAATCTAATTTAAGGACGGGAACAAAGAAAGAAACTTAAAAAAAAACTGTAATGAAGAAAGTCGAGGTTTATGGAAAATAAAACATGCTACAGCCAAAGGGGGGGGGGGGTTAAAGAGATCTCTTGGAAACCGCGAGATCTTATTTATTTCATCTCCTACACAAGCACACACATGTTAACAATACTAATCACAAATTAATCAAACGTACGTCGTATAGCTGAAAGCTAAATCTTTGCCATATTTACGATGTGTGTGCTTGTCATTTGCAATTGTTTTCGTATTCCAATGCTTTTTGAACAATGACAAAAAAAAAAAAAAGTAGTGGTAGCTCTTTCTAGAAAATAAATGATTTCTTTCAAAAGTTCTCTCTCTTCAAGAAATCAGAGAAAAAACAATATCGAATAATATTGTAAATTTTAGTTACAAAACATAAAAAACAGTGCTTTTTAATTATAATAGAAATTAAAATATAAAATAAATGTTAATTAAAAATTGAAGTATCCTATATTAATGAATTAATTTCACAACAACCTTACAAAAAAAAGTAATTTGAACCCGCCATTGCTTTAGAAACGTGGTACATGTAATTAATTGTAATTACATGTAATTAGATTGAGTTTTTCCTCCTCAAATGGAGGAAACACTCAATCTAGTTGTCTCTACTCTAATCCTTCTGATGAAGGAGAAATCCACGCTCGTAAGAAGAGAAAAACTCTTGCTGCTGAGCCAACAAATGATGTTGGTATGGACGAGGATGTTCCCATTTCAGATCCCTCTGCCTCCCCCAATGAAAAGGTGCCAATAGTTCTAAGTGTTCTCCACTTCTGCTTTTCCCTTAGGAAAAGCAGAAATGGAGAACACTTAGAACTATCATGGCTAACTTACAAATAAGTTATAGATCTGCTAAAAATGTAGACGAAGGCATAAAAATTCAGCCCACCACGGTGGCTGATTATAGAAATCTTACAAAGGAACTGGACGCAAGAGGAAATCAATATCACACATTTTCACTTGCCTTCAAAAAAAATCTGAAAGTGGTCCTACGAGGCGTCTCCGAGGATATTGACACGGATGAAATAGTTACTGACCTTAACTTACAGGATGTACCTCCCATAAAGGTCACTAGAATGTTTAGATCAAATAAGACACCTATGCCTTTAGTCATAGTAGAAATTCATAACATTCACAAAGACATCTATAATCTAAAATCAAACTGTGGACTCAAAATAACCCCAGAACCGTTGAGAAAGAAAACATCTTCTGGGCAGTGCCACAGATGCCAAAAATTTGGCCATGCCCAGAAGCTATGCAAAGCTCAGTTCAGATGCCTAAAATGTGGCGAGAATCACCCCACAAACACCTGCGACAAGCCAAAATCCCCCCCCCCCGGGCTAAGTGCGCTAATTGTGGGGATCCTTACCCTGCTAATTATAGAGGGTGTATACATCACCCCAAAAACAGATGGAATGATCCAAATCATCAATCTACCTCGTCATCTAGTGCGAGAGTTCCTGAAGCTCAGGCTCCTCAGTCCTCCAAGAGTGAGATCACGACAACAGGTGCTGGCCCATCATTAACTGAGCGCCTTAAGAAAATGAATCTTCAACATCAAGCGAGAAGATACGCTGATGTGGTCCGCTCCAAACAGATAGTACAAACCCAGAACCTGAATAATCCACATTCGAATCTATCAGCTATTATCACCTCGTCTCTTGCAAACATGCTGCAGAATTTCAGCAACTCAAATCCATCACTAAGTGTTACAAAAAGATTCTTACAGCAAACCCAATCCACATTATCTGCACTCTCTGATGCATAGGAAAAAAATCGCCCCAAATTCCCTAAGGATTATTGCTTGGAATACCAACGGTATCAAAAATAACCTGTTAGAAATCCAGGAATTCAATAATAGATACAACCCAGATATATTTCTAATCACTGAAACTCACCTGAGGCCTGCTGACATCCTAAACATCAGAGGGTACCAGATTTACAGAAACGACAGACTTGGGTATACAGGTGGAGATATGGAGATACAGCCACCCTTATCAAAAACTATATCAGTCATCATTCAATAACCAACCCTACAACCACTAACCTCGAAATCACAGGAATTAATGTCCTCACAAACTCAATTGGAAACCTAAAAATTTTTTCTGCTTACAACCTTCCATTAAAGACATTATTAACCTCAGATCTGGATGCCATCCTTGGAGTAAAAGGACCGGTCGTCATCGCTGGAGACTTCAATGCAAAACATCTTGCTTGGAACAGTAAAACTACCAATAAAAATGGTCCCATTCTTTCTAGCTACACAGGATCAAACTATGCTGTTGTGGCTGGACCTATCGAACCAACTCATTTCAGTACGTCTGGCACTGCTGACATCCTGAATATAGCTATCCTGCAAGACATTAAAGTACAGTACAGCCTTATCTCACTAAACTAGCTGTCGTCAGATCACAACCCAATTCTACTGCAATTGGGAGAACATAAATGCCTGTCTCCTCCCTCTCATTCAGGCATATCGTGGGAGAGATTGTCTAAAACACTTAGGGATCAAACAGGACCCGTCCCTCACATATGCACACCAGAAGATGTGGAATCTGCAGTGACAAGCCTCACCCAACAGATTAAGTCCGCTAGAATGGTTGCAACCTTCCAGAAACCTGTTCCCAAGCCTGATCGTTTGCCTGAGGCCATTATGGACCTGTTCAGAGAGAGAAGAGCAGAGCTAGGAAGAGATTTCATAACACTTGCGCGCCTCAGGACAAGAAAGTGCTTAACAGATCGAATGGAGCAGTAAGAGATGCACTTAAAACTCACAGAAACCAAGTTTGGAATAAAAGGTTAGCCTCTATCTCACCTATTGATCACTCTATCTGGGGGTTACTGAGAAACATCAAAGATAAAAACAGATCCGCCCCCCCATAATCTCAAATCAGGGCCTAGTCCACACAGATGCAGATAAGGCAGATGCCATACTAAAGAATCTTGAGGAGCAGTGCAAACCTTCTTATAACAACTTAAATTTCAATCACTTGTACAAAATCCACAGACAGGTCAGGCATGCATTAAATCTCCCAGATACCAGTGCTGACCATATTGCACCCACATTATCTGTTGGATAATGTGATATTATTAAAAAACTTAAGAACAATAAAGCTCCTGGACCAGACGGCATCTCAAACAGGCGATCAAGCGGCTGCCTCAAATAGCTGTAGTGCACTTGACCAGTATAATAAATGCAATCTTAAGCCTTCACTCTTTTCCTTCCACGTGGAAACTGGCTGATGTAATTCCTATACATAAGCCAGGCAAAAACCCAGACTTACCGCAAAATTATCGTCCAATCAGTCTCATTTCCAATCTGATTAATGTTGCGGAGAAAGTCATCCTCTCACGACTCCAAGCCTCAGTAAATGACCTAAACATCCTCCCTAAAGAACAGTTTGGTTTTCGGCAACGCCATAGTACTACCCAGCAAATCCACAGAATTGTCGAATACATCACCACCAGTTACAACTAGCGCCAATGTACAGGAGCTGTTTTCCTACACCTATCCAAAGCATTTGAAAAATCTGGCATTTTGGACTCCTGCACAAACTTATCTCAGCCGTTACCTCACTAAAAATGGCTCATCTAATCCATTAATTTCTTCACAATAGATCAATGCAAGTTAAAATCAACGGTTCTACATCGCCATATCTTTGCTGGAGTGCGGCAGGGATCTGTACTGGCTCCACTGCTGTTTTCTGTATACATGTCAGACATCCCACACCATCCGTTGACTTCCATTTTGGCTCTGTATGCGGACGATACCACTAACCAGATCTCTCAGACCGCATTTCATTACCAGAAATCTTCAAGAAAAACTTGGAGGGTTGGTTCAACCCTCCAAGTTTTTTTTGAAGATTTCAGCCGTTTTTCTTGAAAAGCTAACCAGATCTCTCAGACCCCATTTCATTACCAGAAAGCTTCAAGAAAACCTTCTAAAGCTGGAGGGTTGGTTCTCCAAGTGGAGATTGGAAGTCAACCCACCGGAAAAGCTCAGCCGTTCTTTTCTCAAAAAGGCCAATGTCCCCTGCAGGAGATGTGTTACTATTCAATACTAAAATTCCCTGGCAGACAGAAACAAATTACCTGGGTGTAATTCTCGACAAAAAAGCTATCTTTCAACCAACCCATGAAGTCTGCGTGCGTAAAGGCATCTAAAGCCATAGCTCAGATCTATCCGCTAATTAATAGAAATAGCAAGCTCAGCAACAGAATCAAATTGCAACTATACCTGATGATGATTCGTCCTATAATCATCTATGCCTCTTCAGCCTGGACTCACACCTCTAATACAAACGTTATCAAAATACAGCGAGTGTAGAGCAAGTGCTTGAGAATGATTCTGAACGCCCCGTGGTATGTTAGAAACAATCAACTCCATAGAGACACAAATATTCCCTATATTTTCTCTTTTCTACAATCCTTAGCATCCAAGTTTTTCCTTAAGACGTCCACACATCCCAACGATTTGGTTCAGCAAGCTGCAGCATACGAGACAACGGACATATTCAAATATAAAAGACCAGAAGCTATATTAGCCTCCTATAGCGATGCATAATCTCCATGCCCATTCAGGGCGAGCAAACTGCTCATAAATTTTACCCCCACTGTAACCACGACAGATAGCGGGGAATATGAAAAGCATCTTGCTTCACCCCTAAAGACATACATGTCAATTGTCAATAAGGCAGGTGATGAACCATTGATTTTGAGATGTCTGACATGCAATTCTAATTTTGATAGTTGATATAAAATGTGATTCAAGGTATTTTGACTAGTAAATTTATAGTAGTAAATAGTTTTACTACTATAATCAATCGGTTTATTTTTAAAGAGGTCCAAAGAATCAGCTAAGTAGGTAAGTCAACAAATTCAAAACAAGGGCGATACGGTAGGCCTACTGCCATTAGTATCGCCATTGTTTCAGTGCTTCATTTACTTTATTAGAAACTGTCTATTATTACTATTGTGGAAAGGGAAAGTCATGTCCTGCTCTACAGAACAAGACTTGGGTCTAACCATGGATGCACCGTACGAAGAACTTAATTTTAAACAACTTCTGGCAATATATGAACACGTAGGAAATCTGCTTCATACAAAATGGTAAGGAAAGGTTGTAGTTCATTAAATAAAAGAAGTTGATGCAGATGACTCTCAACTCTTAGAACTTCTTCAAGACATCGCTAGCGAAATAGCAACAACTGCTGAGGATAATCCCCTTACTACCCACACCGATTATCAGGAAGTTCAGGCTCCCAAAAAACGCAAAACTGCGGCCGCGGAACCACCAAATGCGGATGAAATGAAAGAGGATGGCTCTGTCCCGGACTCTCCTACCTCCTCAAGGGAAAAGATACCCCCAATTATTCTGCGTGAAAAGAATAAATGGATGTTCCTAAAGACTACGATGTACAACTTACATATCTCATACAGCCTGCTATAGAACTATTAAGAAAAAGGGCTTCAACAGGGCAATGCCATAGATGTCAGAAGTTTGGTCACGCCCAGAAAAAATGTAAGGCTGAATTTAAATGCTTAAAATGTGGGGTCAGCCACCCAACAAATACATGCTCTAAGTCAAGAATCCACCCCGGCTAAATGTGCCAACTGTAGTAGTCCTCACACTGCCAACTACAGAGGATGCACGCACAATCCAAGAAATAGAAAATCAGAAGCAGAAACATTTTCTTCCTCACCTATGTCAGAGACTACTTCACAGTTTCCTGTAGTTCAATATGAAAGGTCAGACGCCCTTCAGAAGAAGTCAGTGGTTCCCAAAAGAGTAACTCCGCATCAACAATCTAGGATATATGCGGATGTAACTCGTCCTAAACAGTCATCCCGTGAACAGACAACACCACGCACAAATCTGGCAGCTATCATTACCTCTTCTCTCGCAAATATGCTGTTGGATTTTTAGCAGATCCAACCGTTCACAAAATTCTACCAAAAGCTTCCTAAAGGATACCCAAACCATCATCTCAGCACTCACTAATGAACAGTAATAAACTAAAACCAGAATCTCTAGAGATCATTGCGTGGAACGTGAACGGCCTGCGGAGTAAGATATTAGAATTTCAAAATTTCGTCCAAATGCATCAGCCAGATGTCCTTGTACTAAATGAGACGCACCTAAGACCTTCAGACAACCCCAAAATTTGTGGATACCAACTGTACAGAGCTGACAGATTATCCCACAGAGGAGGAGGCACGGCAATTTTCATTAAAAATTTCATTGTCATCACTCCATAAACATCCCTCCTACCACCAACCTCGAGGTCACTGGCATTGAGATTCTCACGAGTTCAGTGGGCAAATTAAAATTTTTTGCAGCATATCATCCTCCACAAAAATCATTACTCTCCTCGGATTTGAACGCCTTATTCGATACCAGAGAGCCTATTCATTGTGGCAAGTGATTTAAATACCAAGCATTCAACCTGAAATAGCCGTTCCACCAACAAAAATGGACAGATACTACAAAATTATGCTGTTTTCAACAACCTTCTTGTAATAGGTCCCGCTGATTCCGCCCATCACAACACTTATGGTCGGGCTGATGTGCTGGATATAGCAATATTGCAGCACACGAGAATCCAATACAATTTAATGACGATCAACGACCTCTCATCAGACCATAACCCAATACGATTAAAATTGGGAAACCTTGAAAAATTATCTCCCCCCCCTCACTCATTCATTCCTTGGGAAAGGCTCTCCAAGGTACTTCCAAAATATATTGGTCCTGTTCCCATCATTAAATCAAAAGAGGAAATTGAAACAGCTGTTAAAAACTTAACAGAACAGATTAAAGCAGCCTGTGCAGCAGTTACTACCCCTGCAACTACCTGCAAGTCCATCCACTTGCCAGAAGATATTATGAATCTGATTAGAGAAAAAAATAAGGCAAGAAAAAGATATCACAACACCAGGGCGCCGCAAGACAAACGAATCTTGAACAGGTTCAACTCTGCAGTGAGAGATGCCCTTGCAGCCCATAGAACTCAACTCTGGGAAGAAACTAACCTCCATCTCCACTGACAACCACTCCATATGGAATCTCATCTGAAAGATTAAAAACAGAAATAAACCACTTCCCCCCCCTCCAAAAAGATTCAGGTCTCATCCACACAGATGCTGATAAAGCTGAAGCAATAGCAAATCATCTTGAAAAATAATGTAAACCTGCATACGATCACCTCGATTTTAACCATATATACAACATCCACCGTAATGTCAGATATTCACTCAATTCTGCTCTTACATATTCCACTCAAATTGCACCCATCTCACCTGCTGAAATATATGCTATTATTAAAAAGTTCAAGAACAAAAAGGCTCCTGCACCCGATGGTATCTCTAACAAAGTAATAAAGCTTCTACCACGTAGAGCTATTGCCCATCTGACAAATATAATTAACTCCATCCTTCACTACAAATATTTCCCTTCCTACTGGAAACTGGCGGACATAATACCGATCCATAAACCTGGAAAAGATCCCAGATTGCCTCAAAATTACAGACCAATCAACCTCATCTCAAATCTCGGCAAAATTGCCGAGAAGGTAATTCTTACCAGACTTCAAGATTCAATACTCCGATTAAATATCCTACCTGAGGAACAGTTTGGCTTCCGACAGTTGCATAGCACCACGCAGCAAATACACAGATTGGTGGAACACATCATCACGGGTTTTAACTGGCGTCACTGCACTGGGGCTGTTTTCCTTGACTTAGCCAGTACATTTGATAATGTTTGGCATTTTGGTTTGCTATACAAACTGATATCATCAGGTGTACCAGTCGGAATCATTCATCTTATAAAGGCATACCTCTACGACAGGCGCATGCAAGTCAGGATATATGGGGTAGTCTCGACACAAAAACGCATCTTGGCTGGAGTTCCACAAGGTTCCTTACTAGCACCAATCCTATTCTCCTTATACTTGTATGCTATACCACACAACCCATTATCTTTAATTAAAGCCCTTTACGCTGATGATACAGCGATATTAGTCAGATCTTTAAAGCCTCACCTAGCCATCAAGAAACTGCAAAAAAACCTACTGCTAACCGAACAATACTTTTCCAAATGGCGACTCCAAGTGAATCCCCTGAAGAGTGTAACCGTCCTATTCTCTAGAAGATCACTACTTCCTAAAGAAGATATTCTCCTTTTCTACACTAAAATTCCGTGGAAAAATTACATCAAATATCTTGGTGTAATACTGGACAGAAAACTGACTTTCAGCACCCATATCAAGACTCTCTGTGCAAACACATCAAAAAACCATAGCCCAGCTCTATCCGCTAATTAATAGAAATAGTAAGCTGAGCACCAGAATCAAATTTCTCATATACAAACTGATGGTTCGTCCAATACTCACCTACACTTCACTGGCCTGAAGTCATACTGCTAATACTAATATTCTTAAGTTACAACGTGTGAAAAATAAATGTCTCAGAATGATCCTGGGCGCCCCATGGTTCATCCGAACTGCCCAGCTGCACCAGGACACGGAGGTCCCCTATATTTTTACTTTCATGCAGACTATAGCAATCAAATTCTTCTCAAAAGCATCTGTGCACCCTAATAAACTGATCCAACTGGCTGCAGATTATGACGCAATGGATTATTTCAAACATAAAAGACCTAAAGCCATCCTAAACTTCAACACTGAGGACTAATCTCCTAGCCCACTCAGGGCGAGCAATTTGCTCATAAACTTTCTCCACGCACAGTTTCTCTCAAGATAGCTGGGAATATGAAAAGCTTTTGCTTCACCCCCTTAGGTCAGTAATGTTGATAGTTGATAGTATAAGGCAGGTAGGACTTGATTAATAATACTCTTGGAGGGTAATGGATGGCAATGCTGTAGCCAATGATGATTAACTCAGGCTCGGCTGTTGCTGTTACCCACTGGGGCGCAGAGATTCGAGAGTTTGAGTTCGCTCTCTTAAGGGAGCAATTTGAGACTCCGGGGAAAGTGTTCTCCAGCACGGCCCGGTGAGGAGCTTTATCGGTGAATGCTTTTCTTCTGAATTTGAGCGGTTCTGCTCGGTGGTGGTGGTAGGTGGAAGACCATCACTGAGTGGAGCCACGGCTGAGATGGACGGTCTTTCGCCGACGATGAGTGGCCTAGGGATCGTTCGAATTTTTAGAGAAGGCTTTACCTTTAAATATGGCAATGCTTTAGTCGGCGAAGTTCTAACTGAGGCTCGGCTATTGTTGTTACCCTCCTGCCATGATCAGAGCTTTAATCGCTCAATAACAACTTATTCCTACACTGTCCTCTACAGATAACGGGGAAGATAAAAAGCATTCTTGCTTCGCTCCTTTAAGCCAGTCCTTATAAGGATAAGAACAAGGCAATAGAACTACAAGAATTCGCTGCAGAAATACAAGTAGACATCATCATAGTAAATGAAACACACCTACGTCCATCTGACAAGACAAGAATCTACAACTACACCATGTACCGCACAGACAGAACCTATATAACAGGAGGAGGAACTGCCATTTTTCATTAAAAGAAGCATAAAACACAACGCATTCGCCGAATGCGTTGTGTTTTATGCTTCTTAAACAGAACACATGGAAACAACAGGAATTGAAATACACATGGAGAACACAAGCAGTATCATAGCATTTGCAGCCTAAATCCCCCCAAATAAAAAAACTCCTAGAATCAGATCTGGACGAAATACTAAATGTAGGTAAAGACGTAAGCATAGCTGGAGATTTTAATGCCAAACATTCAGCCTGGAATAGCAGAAACTCAAATATCGACGGAAGAATACTCAACTCTTATACTAATTCACGAAACATAGCAGTAATAGGACCCACAGAACCCACACACTACGTAGCAACCGGACGTCCCGATGTACTCGATATAGCTATATTAAAAAACATAGCGCCCAGCTATCAAATACATGCAGTGAACGAATTAAGTTCTGATCACAACCCCATCATATTGCAATTATAGGCACCACACAAGATTTAACGGAAAATACCTCCACCTTCATAAGCTGGTGCTTTAGAACATATCGAACCTGGTTTGTAGCTCTTTTAACTGCCTGCTTACCTGCGGGATCCAAGTGTTCTGTGATATTTTCTTTTTAACCTGTTTTTCTCTCCAATAAGACGTTTTATGTCCTCTGGGAGTTTATTTGGTGGTGCGCATTTGGTTGTATGTGTTACTTGTGTTATAGTTGTCAGTAGTTGTTTTTCCAAGAGTTTTCACTACTTTTTCTATGTCTTCAGTGGATATTATATGTGGTACTGGGCCAAGAATTTCCTGGAAGGCTGAGGGAAGTTGTTTCCAGTTTATGAAGGTGGAGGTATTTTCCGTTAAATCTTGTGTGGTACCTATAATTGCAATATGATGGGGTTGTGATCAGAACTTAATTCGTTCACTGCATGTATTTGATAGCTCTGCGCTGTCTTTTAATATAGCTAAATCGAGTATCAGGACGTCGGGTTGCTACGTAGTGTGTGTTCTGTGGATCCTATTACTGCTATGCTTCGTGAAGTAGTATAAGAGTTGACTATTCTTCCGTTGATATTCCGTTGATTCATCACCGTAACGAACTCTGGAATAACAAAATACACCAATTAAACACAGAAAATCAGTCATTGTGGAGAATGATGAGAGCACTTCGTTCAAAACGTAACACGCTTCCTCCCAATCCAAGGAGAATATAGAGTCGCCTACAGTGATGAGGAAAAGGCAGAAGAATTTGCAGACAGCTTAGAAAGACAATGCAGCCCCAATTATGCCAAAGTAGATTTAACTTTCATAAGAAAAATCCACACCCAAGTGCGTAAAATAACTCAAAACGCCTCACTCCAATCCAACAACAATTCCATATCACCAACAGAAATATATGACATCATAAGAAAATTAACAACAGGAAGGCTCCGGGTCCGGATGGTATAACGAACAAGGCACTCAAGCTACTCCCACGTAAAGGAGTTATGCATTTGGTAACCATCACTAATGCCATCTTTCGTCTAAATTATTTCCCAGAGCGATGGAAGCTTACGGATGTCTTCCTAATACCAAAACCCCGGGAAAATGCACAATTCCTACAGAACTATCGGCCTATCAGCCTTCTATCACGTATAGGCAAGAACGCGTTATACTAACACGAATTCAAGAGGCAACAGATAGCAACCAAGTCATAACAGAAGAGCAATTCGCATTCGGGCGCAGTCTTCCTGGACATAACACAAGCATCTGATAGAATTTGGCATCATGGTCTGATTTTTAAACTACATCAAGTAGGAATCCCAATACTACTAGTTCTGCTTATCAAATCATATCTCAGCAATAGAAAATTTAAAATAAAACTAAATAGAATCAGATCCACAGAAAGGAGAGTCATAGCAGGAGTCCCACAAGGCTCTCTGCTATCTCTCCTATTCTTCTCCATATACATTGCTGATCTACCCAAGTTGTCCCCATCCATCACCGCTCTCTGTGCCTAGCCGACGACACAATTATCATAGCCAGATCCCTCCGTCAACATCGGGCCACAAACAAGCTACAGAGAGCAGTCAACGAATTAGGGGACTAGTGCACCAAATGGTGCATTGCCATCAATCCAGAAAAAAGCTCTGCAGTACTTTTCACCAGACGTAAAGCAGAACCGAACACAAGCATACAGATGTTTGCAAAAATCATCCCTTGGCAAAACTCTACCAAATATCTTGGAGTTCATCTGAATAAACGTCGAAATTTCAAGACACACATAAATAATATCTCCATCTCCACCAAAGCAATTTCAAGACACACATAAATAGTATCTCCACTATAGCAAGTCAAACAATAGTACAACTATATCCACTTTTGAACAGGAAGAGCTTCCTAAACATAAATAACAAAATTCTCCTCTACAAATCAGTAATAAGACTACAACTCACTTACGCATCACCAACCTGGGGACATACAGCTAAAAGCAACATCAACAGATTACAGACGATCCACAACAAATGCCTAAGAATGGTATTTAATGCCCCTTGGTTCATGAGAAACCTCCAGTTACACCAGGAAGCCAATCTTCCGGATATCAAGACCTACATGACAGGCAATGCAGAAATATTCTTCACAGACACAGATAGTTATCTGTGTGATTATCGGGTGATTATAATCACCCAAATCAGCTAATTCAACAGGCACCAGACTACAAACCCTCAGATCATTTCAAACATAAAAAACCAAAATCCGCCATTGGAAGATAAAGCTAATATAGCTTACAATGCTCACAATGAGCGGGTAGTTTACCCACAATAATCCTCTCATACTAAAATCAGATGAAGGGATAAAGAGTCAAGGACTCGGTCCGACTCCCAAAGAAGTTTCAAGTTCCACCTAGACAAATTGCTTGATTATAAGTAAACTGGTGAAGTCATTGCCAGTGAAAAATTTTTAACAGGGCTTTACTTAAAAATCGCCAGTGACGAATTGGAATTACGATTAGATTTTGCATGGTTGAATTGCGAATTGTGTTATAAGTGCTAAAAAAAGGATAAAAGAGATTCAATTTATAATTTATGAAATAAATTACTTTCTACAAAAGATAACATTACTGATTACTGCTACAAAACAGGTGATCGAGGCAAATACAGGAAACGTTTCTGAAAATAAAAAGTTTCCTGTAATGGAAAAACTACTACAAGAAACCAAATTCGACAACGGATATCGGGAGTTTATCAGATTAGGGTAGAAATGCAGCAAAAACTGTCCAGGTAGAATAAACCTTTATGAGACATTTTCCACAATCGCCACAGAAGACAACCAGGAAGATTCAAATCACGAGAATATGATAGCAGACAACAGAGTTGAAACCAGACACTAAACCTTCAGGATGCGGCAAAATTCCAAACTAATATCCACCCTATACCAGATACAGCTGACACACACACACACACACACACACACACACACACACACACACACACACACACACACACACACACACACACACACACACACACACACACACACACACACACACACACACACACACACACACCGGAGGAATTCCAAACAAATAAAAATAGGAAAATCTCCATTACCAGAGACACGTCCAAACCAGTGGAGACTGATAATGATACAAATTCAAAAGAAGGAATACCCCCAGTCATCCTAAGAGATAAAAAATCACTGAACATCCGTTGTCACTTCATCCGAACATTAGAAATAGCATTTACGGAAAAGACCAACACAGAAGAAGGAATTCGTATCCAACCAAAATCTTCCACCGATTACAGAAAACTAACCAAATTACTGGATAACAGCAACCTATCCTAACACACATTTGCACTCAATAGTGAGAAACATCTTAAAGTTGTGCTCAGAGGAGTAAAAGAATCAATTACAATAGATAAAATCACATCAGACCTCCAAAACAGAGGTTTCAGATCTGTTAGTCAGCAGCATGTACAGAGGCAACAAAACACCATATCCTGGTAGAAATCTGCAAAAGACCAGAAACACATCTACGTTCTTCAAACTATCTGTGACTTAGTCATAATGAATGAATCATTAAAACACAAGTCAATAACGACGCAATGTCATCGCTGCCAAAAACGTTTGGCCACGCATAACGCTGTTAAAATGTAGATTACCGACGCGTTAAATGTGGTGGAAAGCATGCAACAACTAAATGCCAAAAAACCACCCACACAACCAGTCAGCAAATTATGCAAACTGCGGGATTTATAGCATTCCCGCAGACCAAAAGACTTAACCACAGATCAGTAAACCTCCACAAGAACACAGAAGCAACATACACGCTACGACTTCCATAACAAAATCAGAAAATCTTACGCAGATGAAGTTACGCGAAGCCCAACTTACCCAAAGACCCCCCACCCACGATCAACCTACCATCAAAGTTCCAATAAACCTGACCTGCCAAATTTGACAACTTGCATCGGAAAAATGCTATAAGAACTCCGTGAAATCAACCCTGCACAAGAAGCCAAGGACATCAATCTTAGGCATACTCAGTTACTATTCTCAGCATTCCTCAATGGATAGACTCAATAGACAACCCACCTCACAATAGATTATCAGCTGGAACGCGAATGGACTGACAAACAAGATCCTAGAACTACAGGAATTCTCTGCAGAGACTCAAGCCGATATTATCATCATCAACGAAACACATCTACGCCGAAGCGACAAACCAAAAATCAACGACTATATCACCTACCGCAAGAACAGATCCTAAGCAAGAGAAGGAGGCACAGCCATCTTCATCAAAAGAGAGATAAAACACAATGAATTCACTAACTCCTAAACTAAACACTTTGAAACAACAGGAATCGAAGTCCACACAAACAGTCAGATATCTGCTGCCTACAATCTCCCCCAAATAAAAAAAACTCCTAGAATCAGATCTCGAAGAAATACTGAATGCAGAAAGAGCAGTGATCATAGCGGAAGATCTGAACGCCAAACACCCAACTTTGAACAACAGAAATGCAAACAGCAAAATACTCAACGCAGAAGGTAGCACAAGGCTATTAATGTATGAGTTCGGACCACAACCGCATCATATTGCAACTAGGCACCACAAACAACCTAACTGAAGAGAACACCACTTTTATCAACTGGAACCAACTCCGTTCAGCTTTCCAGAGAAACCTTGGCCCAGTACGACACATGACATCTACTGAAGAAATAGAAAAGCCAGTAGCAACCCTTGGAAAACAAATATTGACAGCAATAATCTATGTAACAAGCATAACACGGGCACCGCCAAACAAACTCCCAGAGGAAATAAAACAACTTATCCAAGAAAAGAACAGGCTAAGAAGATCATAGAACAATGGATCCCGCAAATAAACAAGCAGTAAATAAACAGAACAACCAACCAGGTTCGGTATGCGCTAAAAGACCACCGAAACCAACTTTGGAACAACAAGATATATCACCTAAAACCAGTCAATATAGAAGTTATGAGGTCGCTCAAGGCACAATACACTTCCTCAAATCAAAGGTGAATACGGAATGGCCTATAAAGATGAAGAAAAAGCAGAAGCATTTGCAGATAGCTTCGAAAGACAATGCAGGCCCCAAATATGCCCAAGTAGACTTAAACTTCATAAGAAAATCCACACCCAAGTGCTCAAAATAACAGAGAACGCCAAGCCTCAATCCAACAACAAACCCATATCACCAGCAGAAATATATCAAATCATAAGAAAACTTAATAACAAGAGGAAGGCCCCAGGACCGGACGGAGTCATGAACAAGGTGCTCAAGCTGCTCCCTCGCAAAGGCATTATGCATCTAGTGGTCATCACCAATGCCATCCTACGGCTAAATCACTATCCAGAACGATGGAAACTTAGACGTCTTCTTAATTCCAAAACCAGAAAAAAATACACATTTGCTGACAGAACTGTCGACCCTCCCCCAGCCTACTATCATGCGTAGGCAAGATAGCCGAACGCGGATCCAAGACGCCACAGAAAACAACCATGTCATTCCAGACAAACAGCTCGGCTTTAGGAAACAGCACTCCACAACTCAACAAATCTACAGAGTCATTGAATGTGCTGGTTGGAATTGAGTGCTGGTGCCATTCATACCCAAGGGTATGAATGGCACCAGCACTCTGGCGCAATCTTCCTGGACATAGCTCAGGCATTCGACAGAATCTGGCATTATGGATTAATTTTCAAGCTACACTAAGTAGGAATCCCATTACCACTAGTTTACTCTTCAAGTCATATCTGAACAACAGAAAATTTCGGATAAAAATAAATGGAATTAGATCCAATGAAAGAAAAATCACGGCTGGAGCCCTCAATGCTCCCTATTGTCTCCCTTATTCTTCTCCATACACATGGCAGATCTCTCCAAGTTGTCCCCATCCATCACCGTTCTCTCTATGCCGATGACACGATCACCATAGACAGGTCCTTCCGACCACAACTGGCAATAAACACTGCAGATAGCAATCAACGAACTAGAGAATTTTTACAGCAAATGGAGCATCTCAATCAACCCATAAAGAAGCTCCGCAGTATTATTCACCAGACGAAAAGCAAAACCAAATATTCGAGAAAATACAAATGTTCGGAAATATCGTCCCTTGACACAAATCAGTCAAATACCTAGGAATTCAGCTTGATAAAAACCTAAACTTCAAAACCTATATAAATAATGTCTCCACTAAAGTCAACCGGACCATAGCACAGCTATATCCACTCCTGAATAGGAACAGCCTCCTAAACATAAACAACAAATTTCTCCTTTGCAAATCAGTGATAAGACCTCAACTAACCTACGCCTCACCAGCCTGGGCAACACGAGTGGTACTATACAATATGTAAAACACTAAAAAGATATGTTACAATTTTTTTTAGTTTTTTTAAACTGAAGCACCCAAAGAACCCCATTTGTAACAAAAATTTGTTACAAATGGGGTTCTGGTGCTTCAGTTTAGCCCAAAGCAATTTTCGTTTTCTCTGGTTTTGAGACACCTGATCTGGGCACAAATGAAGAGGTGTTTTTTACAAATATCAAAAACAGCTGGGGAGGGGGGGGAAACAACCTTTTCAACGGGATTTGGCTTGAAAATCGCTTACGGCTGACTCCCGGGAAAACTAGTGAAAGTGTGACATGCAATTGAAACTGTAGGGCACCCCTTCTCTACAAGTGCCCACCTGTGCAGCGTATTTGGATAAGGCTGGCAGTTGTGCTTAGGATCTCGTTACCTATTTTCTCTAAGGTGGTACTATTGCAGCTCCCCCCACACACACCGGTATGAAAAAGAACACAAAAAATTTCAAATTTTTCTCGTCAATATTCTAAAGTATTACATATGCAAAATACGAAAAAAAAAAAAAAAAAAACATCTCCTCACTGAGGAAAACAGAATCTACCACCGAATTAGGAACTGCTTCTCCGCCTATCTCCCTCGATTCCTGGAGGAGGAAAGGCTTCTTGGGCGAAGAACGGCTCCTAAGGAGATGGTGTAGGCCAGCAACCATGTGTCAGATTACACAGGGGAGAAATAAAGCATGCCTATATTCTAACAGCATTGTTTTTATGACCTTTTAAACTCAAAGTTTATTAATTTTGTTATTTTAGTCTAATTTCATTTAATTCAAATGTAGGGGGTGGGGAGTTCTACCATTAAAGATTAGGAAAAGTCAAATAAGGATTTAAGAGAACGATAGTATAAAAAAATATTTTGTTAACAGTCGTTAAAGTCAAATGAAGTTTAGCATCATCAGTGATGGCTTACCTGAGAGTTAACAGCATTGAACCCACTTCAGAAGTGGAGTGGATGAGTACGAAGAAGGAGAAAATGATGATATACCAGATGAGGTTGTCACACTGCAAAGGACAGAAGCCATTCACTGCCGTCACATTGTAGCCCAGACATTGGCAATCACTGTATTGGTACTGCAATAAACAATCATGAATTTACCAAATATATTTTAGATTTTTTTTTTCTATATTTAGCACAATAACTAACTTGTTATACAAGCCTTCATTACAAGAAATTGTCCTAAACATCGTGTAACATATCCATTATATGATAATGTTGAACGTTATCCCATATAGAATATAACCGATATGTTACATGATAATAAACATTGTCATCCCATAATGGATAATCAATTTAGAAGATTCCACAACGCTAAATTTTCCTCTACGGAATATTAAACTTTGCATAATTGCAAGTGGTATTTTATATAAATAATTAAAACAGCACGCTAATTATCAGGAAATATTCATTTATTTTTTAATTTTTAAGTGTTTTGTTTTCAATTTGACGAAAAGTTTTTCTTTGTCGTTTAAATGAACGATTTGAAAAGATAATTATTTTTCGTTGGCTTCATGGAATGTAAGGAAGTTTTATATTTATAATCACTATTAAATTTTGTTGAGTGTCTATATATATCGGATTATAAGCAAGAAGAGATGTAACAATGTCCCAAGCAGGCTGTGGAATCCGGATGTTTCTCAACACGTATCAGGACATAACAAACACTAAACATCCACCCAACAGAATTGCCCACAAGCGGGATGAATCTATGCATTCATACAACTTTTATCAAGCTCTGTTCTCGCCGTCAATTGAACAACTTGAAGTGAGATTAGTCAAACCAGGCGGCCTTTATCCCAATCTTCCAAGTTGATTGTTTCGGCTGAAAATTATGAAATGGGGAGATATGAAGGGCACAGTAACAGGTACCCAATGACTGGGTACCGCGCATTGTGCATTCCAATACACTTACTTGCAAGCTATTTTTATGTTGATTTTGAGTTTATATATAAGTTAATACTACATTTATATTATTTTCGCCTTTAGGTTATTCTTGAAGCGTTTCTTTTGCCTACCTTTTGTTCTTTCACATTCTTTCGCTTCCGAGGAGACCGTTTTTTGGAAGGCATATGGGTGACACAATCAATCTGACAAACTTGTCAGATTGATTGTGTCACCCATATGACAAACTTGTCAGATTGATCATCACCACCAACTTGTTGTTGGTGGTGATGCATAATTATTGTCTCATTACTTGTGTGACTACCTGCTTACTCTCAGCTAAATCTTGAGGATCCTTCAAAGATAGCGGTATTTTCTCAGGCTTTTTTGGTGCACACACACATTTCACAATGATAGTATTCAGATGAAAAAAGTCTAAACCAACCAAAAGTTTGGTTGCAGCGCAGATTTCGCAATGACCCGAGACCCATTTTCTCAAATGTCCAAGAACTGTATTAACGAATGTCCGTTAACATGGACTTTCCTTGTCAGCATTTGCTCAGAGATGACTGCAAAGGTAAAATAGGTTTTCCTGGACTGCTTCGTCCATCTGAATGACAGGTAATTGCACTGAATCACACTGGTGAAGCATTTATGTGTTTTCGATGTTTACATGTAGGATTATTCATTCATAGGTTTCTTTAAAAATGTCAGCAAGGACTTGATTTAGTGAAAGAATAAGAGAAAGTGGTATTTTCATTAGAATACTGGAGTCCCACAAATGATGTGTAGGTTGTCATCGTTTTGGAGGAGTCCTACTGCATTAAACTCTATAAGTCTTTAACCTGATCCTTTTCCAAAGCCAGTTAACAACTTATCCACTGTCAGTCAGTTTCCAATAAGAAGGCAGGAAGTTCGTAATTTTCAATCCTAGTCAAGGCCACCTCCAAAAAGACAGCTTCGAAAGGCATTCATCCATTGAACAAAGAAGTTTATTTGATGGCGCCTCAACTATTCAGCTTTCGAGTAACCCTCATTTGGTAGTGAAATCTTTCAAAGGGATCTCAGCTGACTCACACCCATTGTTCTAGTTTTATGAACATGTTCTTTCCAATTACCTTCACATAAACGCCTCAGCTCTCACAATCGCAAACGTTACTCTTCAAGACGATGCTCGTGTGTGTTTTTTGCCACATACGCGTTCAGCATTTGCGACGAGAAAAATTATCAATGGAAAAGTCAGTAAAGCATAAATATTATGTGTATATATTTCGCAAAGAAAAAAAATCATCGAGAAAAGCTTTCCATTGTCCAGGAGAAAACGTGAGGACAGTCCTTACCTGGTCTTTGGTTGTTATAACAACTTTTGTGCAGCCTGCAACACAAGGGGATAAATAGGTGACACCATCGCTAGAACAGATGGGTGCAAATTCCCCTAATCGGCACTGGCACGTAGTATTGCAACTCTGTTTGGCGACTCCAGGAGGTCTGAAAAATAAAATTAGGTTCATTTTAAGTGATTGGTAACGAATCACATTCATTCACATCTCAACTTGAGATGCGAATGGATCGGATTCCTTCTATTCTAGAATATCAATTTTCATAATTTATATAAAAATATAAATTATGAAATATATAAATATATATATATATATATATCAGGAGTATTGCGAATGCAATACTCCTGATATGAATGCAATATTAAAATATAAACACATGTAATACTATTTGTGTCTTGTGTATTCGGTTACTGAAAAATTCTGTTGTTAAATAATATTATACATATAAAAAATAAATAAAAATATAATTTTATTTGAAATTAATTGATAAATGTTTGAAAATTTTTCTAGTTGAAAGTATATTTATAATAAGTCAATACACCTTTTTATTATTTATATATTAAATATATATAAAAATACATGAAACTGTCCACCTTTGTTCACCTTTAATAATAATGTTATTTATATTTATATTTATAATCTTATAAACGATTTCTCGTTAGGGGGTTCGTTGTTACGATTTTCGATTCGTGATTGTTATTGGTTAGCTACTACGGTGCTCTTAATCTAAAAACACTTATCCGATTTCCTTGACAAACGGTACACCACAGAGTGAGTCTGAGCCCGCTGTTATGACGATGCGATCGCCCGAGGGCTCTGACGATTACATGAACACGTTATCTCCCTATGGATCGAGACACATTTAGGAGATTGTATTTTCTTCTCTCTGGGCCTAACAAATAAAATCTTAGAACTCCAAGAAATAGCTCAGTGATATTATTCTAATTGATAAAACCCATTTAAGACCTGCAGATAACCCTAAACTGAAAGGATACGAGCTCCACAGAAACGACAGGCTAGACTACAGAGGCGGTGACACGGCCATTATTAAAAATTACATTAGCCACCATGCATTAACCAACCCTCTAACTACTAATCTTGAGATCACAGGTATTGAGGTTCACACCAACTCAGCTGGAAAACTTAACGTCTATGCTGCCTACAACCTACCGGCAGAAAGTTTGCTATTTTTCTGACTTGGATGCCATCCTTGGCGTTAGAGATCTAATTACGCTGTCGCGGCAGACCCCATTGAACCAACTTATTACAGTCCTATTGGGACTGCTGGCGTCCTGGATATTGTCATTCTACAGAATATTAAATATCAGCACAGCTTCAGAACATTAAATGAACTATCGTCAACCCATAACCCCATTCTACTTCTAGGAAGTAGAATTGTTTGACGATAGTTCTAGGAAAACAAGGGCTGTTTCCTTTCCCTCCCACTCTTTCATAGCTTGGGAAAAATTATCTAAAGTACTTCCAGAATATATTGGCTCTGTTCCTCATATAAGATCTAAGGAAGAAATTGAAATAGCAGTAAAAAATCTCACAAAGGAAATTAATGCAGCTCTAACAGCAGTCACCAAAAGTACAGCTGCACTCACGCCCAATCGTCTTCTGAAGACATCATGAACTTAATAAGAAAGTAAAACAAAGCAAGGAAAACATATCATAACACACGTGCTCCTCGAGACAAAAAAAGTCCTCAATAAATTTAATTGCTCAGTTAGAGGATGCTCTTAAAAGCATAAAAATCAACTGTCGGAAAACAAGTTAGTTGAGATCTTCCCTGTTGATCATCCCATCTGGAAGCTCTTGAGGAATCTCAGAAACAAAAACAAATCTCTTCCCTCTCTCCAAATAGACCTAGCACATACCGGACGCAGAAAAAGCAGAAGCCATAGCAAGGAATCTAGAAAAGCAAGGTAGACAAGCATATTAAAGCTTAAACTTCAACCATATATACAATATTCGTCGCCATGTCAGATACACATTAAAACTCTCTGACACCAGTACCAGCCAAATCACAACTACTTCACCAGCAGAGATATATGCCATCATAAAGAACTTAAAAAATAAAGGTCCAGATGGCATCACAAATAAAGTTATCAAATTATTGCCTCGTAGAGTTGTTGTACATCTTACTAACGTAATTAACGCAATCTTCAAAATACAATACTGTATTTTCCTTCCTCTTCGAAAATTGGGACGTAATCCCCATGCCCAAACCGGGGAAAGATCTACATCTACCTCAAAATTACCGTTCAACTAGCCTGATTTCAAAACTAGGAAAAACAGCGGAGAAAATCTTCCTCTCCAGACTCCAACTTTCAGTAAACAAATTAAACATCATCCCAAAAGAACAATTTGGATTTCGCCAGTACCATAGCACTATCCAGCAAATACATAGATTAATCGAATATATCATCACCGGTTTTAATTGGAAACAACACACTGGAGCTGTATTCCTTGACATTGCAAAGAATTTAACAAAATTTGGCATTACGATTTGTTACATAAACTCATCACCGCTAACATTCCGTTGAATAAAATCATATCTTCGGGACAGATTTATGCAGGTCAAGATAAATGGAATTATATCAACCCCGCGTCGTCTTCTGGCTGGAGTTCCATAAGGGTCATCCATCATGTCACTATATGCTGATGACACGGCGATATTAGCCGGATCACTTCAACTACATCTTGTGGCCAAAAAACTTCAAGAAAACCTGTTAAAAGTAGAGCAATGGTTTGCAAAGTGGAGATTACAAGAAAATCCCCAGAAGAGTATAGATGTGCTCTTCACTACAAGATTGGCATCACCAAAGGGGACATCTTCCTGTTTAAGACCAAAGTTCCATGGCAAACAGAAGCCAAATATCTCGGACTACTGCTGGACAAAAAATTAAACTTCAACCACCATATTAAGATCACATGTGCAAAGGCATCTAAAGCCATCGCTCAACTCTACTCCGTGATTAACAAAAACAGCAAATTAAACACAAGAATCAAACTACTTCTCTATCAGTTCATGATTCGTCCTATAATTACATATGCCTCTCCAGCTTGGAACCATACCTCCAATACCAATGTACTTAAATTGCAACGAGGGCAAAACAAATGCTTGCATGTGATTCTAAATGCTCCATGGTTCGTTAGAGACGTTCAGATGCATCGGGACACAAATATCCCATATATCCATCCTACTTACTCTCTTTAGCGACAAATTTCTTCTTGAAAACGACTACACACCCTAATGAACCAATAGAAAATGCCACCAATTACAGTGAAAAATACCTCTACAATCACAAAAGACCTAAAGCCGTCTTAATTTCAAGTAAAGATACGTAACTTCAATGCCTTCTCAGAATGTCTACGGGTGTCTCTTTACAAAATAAGTAAATGCAATAAGTGCTGAGATTTTTATTTTATTTGCAGGATGAGGGGAAAACAAACATTTACGTCGAATATTTTTTAAATCTGATGTCAGGATGAACTCTTCAAGGCATTTCTTTTGCATTCAGTGTTGACCTAAGACTAACTATGTTCTTCATATTTGATCTTAATGAGCTTGAGATATTTTTAAGCATTTCCTTTAAGTGCACCGAATTGACAATGGAATGGAAATGAGGGCGTGTACACGCCCGGCTCGAAATATTACGACCAGCGAGTTATTTCTCAATCGCCTATTTCATCCCGTCAGGTGGCGCTGGTATCATGGTGAAAGCCAGTATACATGATAACGACGAATTTCCAAAAAAAAAAAAAAAAGAAAAAAAAGTATAACTGTAGCATACTAGTTGAAGCATCCAGGAAACCTCAATATTGTAGGCTGTTCTCGGAGTAAAGCGTTCCAAGATTAGGATAGTGACAGCAGTCACCGAACAATGGTGGTCGCCCAAGCCTCATCGATGCTCGTGGCGAATGTAGCATGTCCTGCCTTGTGCATCCAGGAAACTTCACGAAAAACCGTGGGACCACTGACTATGGAAAAGAGGATTAGTGGTGGTTTAACTAACCCATATTTCTAAACCACAGTTTAACGTGCCCTGCTCAGCCTCTGAATTAGGTACCCGATCAAGGTATTCATGCTTCAGCAAAATGATCGACGACTATGCCTGTAGTTTGCATTGGATCATTGAAGACTTTCCAGATAAAAAAACAAAGCTGCCTTTCCAGACGAATCTCGTTTCCAGTTATGTATGCCATGTTGGACGTTAGATGAAAGGTTAGGAGAAAATCTGGATTCAGCAGAAACAGGTCGGAGACGATAGCCCTGATTATGTTTTTTTTTTTTCCAGGAATCACTTCAAGCCTTGATATACTGTATCAGATGCATCTCTTCATGGTGATGTGTTTTCCCAGATGATATAAACGTGTTCCAGCAAGATAATACGCGTTCCACGATGCTATGGTTCTCCAAAGACATGATAGCGACTTCCAGGTGACACTGTGGCCTCCGGATTTGTTGAAAGTGAATCTCATACAACATCGTTAGGGGATTTTAAGGAAATTCGAGCGATTCGACGTTTGAACCCTCAACCCGGAACACTGAAGGATCTGCCGGTGGCGGAGCCCAAGCCATATCGCGTAGCTGCGATTCTGGCAGCAAACGGAGTTTCCCAACTATTAGGAAGATGGTTATCATATTTTGCCTGGACTGTGAAAGTGGTTATTGGGAACTGAACCAGAAATAACTTTTAGACTTCTGACTGGACCGATATCGTGTACGAAGATGACTCATATACACTAAATCAGACATGGCGAACAGCCTACCTCCGATTTTTCACATTTGCTCTCAGCAAGTTTTGGATGGAAACCCCTTTGAAGCTCTGAGCATGTTTGGGCTCCCTCAAAGCATTCGTTAAAGCTTATTCCTCTCAACCCCCCCCCTCCCCAGCTTCCATTGCAGGGAACAACCGACACAGAAATAATAATCCATAAACCGTGTAATGTATTATATCTATTACACAGTTTATGTGTAATATATAAAAGTATATGTAGTATTTAAAAACGTAGGTACAGAATAATAAAAACAATTAAGTTTTGAATGAGAAATGTGCACAGTACAAAATGCAGAACAATGTGTTTAAGTTGTAAAATTATTATTATTATTATTATTATTATTATTATTGACACCTCCATGGAATCCGAAGACTCATCACGGGAGGTCTATTAACATTGCGAATACTAACCTTCATCTGCTCAATACCTGACATAGTTTTCTTTGAACTCATTCACCGACACAGCAATCTCTATTATACCCCCCCTTTCCTAACAGCCAGTATCTGTAACAGAGACAAAATGCACACGCCTCATAGTCGTAGTTGTAATTCCAAAGCACCCCCTTTCAGTGAGATTATAACACCGTATCTGATTTACGAGCATATTATACCTCAATTATGTATTCCTTTTTTTTTTTTTTTTTTTTATTAACTCCTATGAAAATGTTCATAAAAAATATCGGAAAGGAAATTATAACAATGAAA
The DNA here is from genome assembly GCF_054136105.1 of Typopeltis vanoorti. Lineage (NCBI taxonomy): Eukaryota > Metazoa > Arthropoda > Arachnida > Uropygi > Thelyphonidae > Typopeltis > Typopeltis vanoorti. Next base: position 141,908,632 of record NC_143553.1, read on the forward strand.
CGTTACATACAAATATTTTAATTAAAAAAACTCCTGGATTTTAGAAGAAATCGAATTTACGCTGTTTGCTCATATCGGTAAGTAAGTTTCATAAATAATTATAGTAATGTGAACATCTTCTCCGCATCATAATAATATCGCTTAGCAACTAAAGGCCGTCCTCTCTCTCACACATTGTTTCACCATATAATATTTTCTCCAGTCACAGAAGTTTTATTATTATTATTACGTTACACTTGCACGTGGTCTGAGCCACATTATTTTAAATATTTTCACACACCCTAATGCAGTGTTTCTAATTATGAAAACTGACTAACTTTTTTCAAGAAAATCTTTACCCGTTTACAAAACAAAACATTTCCTGATTTCTTTCTCTCTATAAAAATAACATTATTTAATGATTAATCCATTGCTGGTATCGTATAACTTTGATACTTAAAAGAGTAGTCGTCTAATCGCTAGATGGCAGCACCATCCAATAATGCAGCACTATGCTTTTTTTGAACGTGAAATTAAAAAAAAAATGAAAATAATGCTCATTTCATATATTAAGATAATTTCTTTTGTAATGTTTTTAAACTACAAAGAAATCAAAAGTCTTCTTACCCTCCTGGATTGAGACCGACAAAATTCGTAAGAGGGCATCCCAGCCACATTAGAATCACCATTCCAACAGCATAAGCTAAAGCAGACATTGCGATCCATCTAGCAACAAATCGGGCATTTGGTTTGAACTTCCTCATGAAAGTGCCGCTAGCAAAGATTCCTGCTCCCATTACAAGAATTCCGGCCATGCCTATAAAGAAATTAGAAAATAAGACCAATAAGCATATTGTTATCAAAAATAAATAAATAAATAAATAAATAAAATAATCAAAAATTTTCAAAACTTTTTACCTTTTTCACTACTGGATTTTCATTTTCAACTTACCGGAAATCATATTTGCCTTAGTAGCCGTAAGCTGAAACTGTGACTCTAAATATTTGGGGAGAAAAGTATACAGTCCTGCTATTGGCAGAATATGAAGGACACTGCTTGCTGTTCTGCACAGAAGAATTTCATTTCTCAACAAACGACGCATGGCAGCGGGGAAATCTAGGGAACAAAAAAAAAAAAAAAAAAAAAGCCACCGAATTTTAGATATCAATGCTTGAATGTTGTAAGTCTGATCATAAAGTACAGAGACTGATTTTGTTGATTCTTAATACAACACTGCGGCTCGAGCAGTGACATAGTAGAGAATTATCCTGTTACCTCAACAAGACTGTAAATTGTTGTTTTCACCGCTTCAGGCTCGATAATTCGTGATCAGACCCTGAAGAGTTTTTCTTTTTTTTTTTAAGGGTAATTTAGTACTTAGCTAATATCATATTAATCTTACCTTTAAGACTAGGCTTTCTAGATGTTTTCTTTGGAAGGCGGCCATTGGCCATGAGCACAACTTGATGACATTTGGCACCCGTAGTTCCGTTGACTCGACCTTTGACCGGAACAGGTGGAGCACTTCGTACGGGGGATCCTGTTTTCGACAACTTACGAGGAAATGCCATCATGGGTAAGGCCGTAAGAACGAGCGCTGAACCCACGATGAAAACCCCCAGCCACCAAGCCCCAATCCACTGTGGATCGTCTGGTAGAAGACCAGGATTTTCTGAAATTGAAGTAACTATTTTAATCACTAGTAATTTTTTATTGAATTCTTTTTTATTAAAAGATTAAATGTCGAAACCGGTCTCGGTAGTGACCTTCTCCCATAATGTATAACAGCATACATCTCCTAGGAGTTGTGTTTTACATTATGGGAAAATACTAAGGACAGTGATCGGAGCTTACACTACCTTTACTGCGAGTTGCCCCAACATGTACCACTTGTTGGCTTACGCTTGGACTTGCCGAACTTTTATGGTTTTCTATATTCGGCATGAAACTCTTAGATAGATTTTCTATCTTTGAGTTTAAGTTTGAGTTTATTCGGCTAAGAAATAATGTTGGATTCAATATCCAGTTCATTTGAATAAATTTACTTCACCGAAGTGAAGCCTATTGGCAATTGACATTTATGTCTTTAGGGGTGAAGCAAGATGCTTTTCATATTCCCCGCTATCTGTTGCCGTTACAGTGAGGGTAAAATTTATGAACAGATTGCTCGCCCTGAATGGGCATGGAGATTATGCATCGCTAAAGGAGACTAATATAGCTTTTGGTCTTCTATATTTGAATATGTCCGTTGCCTCATATGCTGCAGCTTGCTGAACCAAATCGTTGGGGTGTGTGGACGTCTTTAGGGAAAACTTGGATGCTAAGGATTGTAGAAAAGAGAAAATATAGGGAATATTTGTGTCTCTTTGGAGTTGATTGTTTCTAACATACCACGGGGCGTTCAGAATCATTCTCAAGCACTTGTTCTGCACCCGTTGTATTTTGAGAATGTTAGTATTAGAGGTGTGGTTCCAGGCTGAAGAGGCGTAGGTGATGATAGGACGAATCTTCATCTGGTATAGTTGTAATTTGATTCTGTTACTTAGCTTGCTATTTCTATTAATTAGCGGATAGATCTGAGCGATGGCTTTATGTGCCTTTGCGCATGCAGACTTGATGTGTTGGTTGAAAGTTAGCTTTTTGTCGAGAATTACACCCAGGTATTTTGTTTCTCTCTGCCAGGGAATTTTAGTATTGAATAGTACTATATCTCTTGCAGGAGATATTGGCCTTTTATAGAAAAGAATGGCTGAGCTTTTTGGGGGGTTGACTTCTAATCTCCATTTGGAGAACCAACCCTCCATCTTTAAAAGGTTTTCTTGCGCTCTGGTAATGAAATGTGGTCGGAGAGATCTGGTTAATATTGCTGTATCGTCCGCATACAGGGCCATGATGGAAGACATCGGATTGTGGGGGTTGTCCGACATGAATATAGAGAACAGCAATGGAGCTAGTGTGGATCCCTGCGGCACTCCAGCGAAGATATGGCGCTGGGATGAGGTAGAACCATTGATTTTAACTTGTACTGTTCTTTCTGAACAGATTAGATGAACCATTTTTAGTGAGATACCGGCTGAGATAAGTTTGTGTAGGAGTCTGAAATGCCAAATTTTATCAAATGTTTTGGATAGGTCTAGAAAAACAACTCCTGTGCACTGGCGCCAGTTATAACTGGTGGTGATGTATTCCACAATTCTGTGGATTTGCTGGCTAGTACTATGGTGTTGCGGAAAACCGAACTGTTCTTTAGGGAGAATGTTTGGATCATTTACTAAGGTGTGGAGTCGTGAGAGGATGACCTTCTCCGCAACCTTACCCAGGTTGGAGATAAGACTGGATTGGACGATAATTTTGTGGTAGGTGTGGGTCCTTCCTGTTTGAAATGCCGTCTGGTCCAGGAGCTTTTTTGTTCTTTAAGTTTTTAATAATATTATATATTTCACCGGTGATGTGGGCGTAATGTGGTCAGTACTGGTATCAGGAAGTTTGAGCGAGTGTCTGACCTGTCTGTGAATTTTATATATGTGATTGAAGTCTAGATTTCCATATGCAGGTTTGCACTGCTCTTCCAAATTTCTTGCCATGGCATGCTATGTGAGGAACAGGGCCAATACTATCCCTGAGCACTTCCGACAATCTTTCCCATGATATATAGTAGTGAGGGGGAGGAGACGGGTATTCTTGTCTTCCCATCTGAAGTAGTGTTGCAAATTTAGCTCTTTTGGAGCTATATCTAGCTCTTTTTTTTATTTCCCTAGCTCCAAAAATTTTAATCTAGAAGCTGGCTCCAAATCTAGCTCCCTCAGAACTAGTTTCAGCTCTTTTTAGTTGTTTTAATAACTTACTGTTAAAGAAATTGTTTCAAACGTTTTCCAGATGTTCGCATTTGATAAGGAATTGTATTATTGTACGTTTGGTAAGAGCATCGTACAGGTTTCAAACGCATGATGATGTCAGTCAGTCACGTGGCCTAACAGTATGCCATTTTGTCGTTTTAAAGTTGATAGCACCGCTACAAGTTAGTCTTTGCACAGTGTTCTGGTTGGTAGTTACGATAGCGAGTGGGAAGTTTTCAAAGACTAATCGTAATTCGTTGCAGTAAAAAGTTGTAAACCCTTCTTCAAAAATGAGCAAAGAGAAAAATAAAGCTTACAAACAAAAATTTAGGAGGGAGTGGTTGCAAATGGGAATGTTTAGTAAATGGTTGTGTGAAGTTCCTGGTGACGCTACAAAAGGCCACTGTAAGTTTTGCAGATGTGTTATAGCTGCTAAATATTGTCAACTTGTAAGGCATAGCGAAACTAAGAAACATCTTGCTGCAGTTCCATATAAGGCTGTTCCTATTACAAATATGCTTGTAAAAAAGTCTGATGAGACCGCGAACTTTGAAGGTAGGTTAGCATTATTTCTTTGTTGTCACTCATCATTCAGCAGTTACGATCATCTAGTAGATCTTTGCAAAAATATCATCCCAGACAGTCAAATTATGCCAAAGGTAAAAATGCACCGTACTAAGTGCTCTGCAATTGTAAAGAATATTTTAAGTGAGCATTTTGAAGACGATCTAATTGCGGACATTGGAGATGAAAATTTTAGCTTGCTAATAGACGAATCGAATGATATCACAGTGAAGAAGATTTTAGGAATGACCATCATTTATTATAGCAGGAAATTCAACAAAATTATGCATACATTTCTGAACATGGTGGTTCTAGAAAAGTGTGACGCTAGTGGTATTGTGGCTGCACTGAAAAAAGAGCTCTTGACCAAGAAACTGGACATTAAAAATCTCATTGCAATCGGTACAGACAATGCCAGTGTTCTGGTTGGTGTCAATAATGGCGTTTATGAACAACTAAAGGCATATATTCCCTCTTAATTTAATTGGATGTGAATGCCATTCATTACAACTGGCAATGTCTCACACCTGTGCAGAATCTCTCCCAAGAAAATTAGAATTTTTAGTTGTCGAAACATAAGTGGTTTTCACATTCTTCTTCAAGACAAGCAGCATACAAAGAGCTGTATCAAACTGTCAACGAAAATTATGCTCCTCTGAAAATTGTAAGCAATTGTGCAACAAGGTGGCTCTCCATTGAACCTGCAGTAGACAGAATTCTCGCCAAGTGGTTGGAATTAAAAACTCACTTCGAAGTCGTGAGTGTGACTGAGAAATGTTACAAAGCTCAAATTTTGTGGGAGATGTACAAAGATGAGAGGAATCTGTTGTACCTTTTATTTTTGCACCCTGTTATAGTTCAAGTTCAGCAAGTTAACAAAATTTTCACATCTAACAGTGCGGATAAGATGAGATTATTTGAAGACCTTTCTCGTTTGATTCGCTCTATTGGTAATATATTAGTGCTACTATCATCCACAGTCGACCCTCTAGAGTCAGAGATTGATGACTATTTGGATCCCAGTCCAAATCTTGGTTACAGATTTGAAAGAAAAATTTCAGAGTTGATGATACAAAAGAAAATAACGCAAAATGATGAGCGAAATCTTAGAAGTAGAACAAGACAGTTTCTTCTTGGTCTCTTCAAACAGCTTAAGCAAAGGTTGTCTGAAAACTTGAATATTTTAAGAATGATGTCTTCTTTTTTTGTTGACAGTATCTTAAAACATATAAAAGGACCTGCTACTCCCATCTTAGAAATAATGCTGAAAACAGAAAAAGATGTTGCTGCTGCTGCTGAATACCAGTACAATACTATTCACTTAAATAAATGGACAAATATAGAAAACACTGAGCTATTCTGGACTGAAGTACGAGAATATAAAGATACATCTGGAATGAATCCATTTAAAGAACTTGCTCAGTGTGCAATAAATTTATTAATACTGCCAAATTCTAATGCGGAAATTGAACGAATTTTTAGTTCCATGAATGTAGTTAAAACTAAATTAAGAAGCCAGATGGAATTGACAATGCTGACAGCTGTTTTGTCAGTCAAGTATGGCCTCAGGTGTAACAGCAACTACACTGAGTAATACTGGAACGATGGCCACATATAATAAAGCTGAAAATCTAAGTGAAAACGTGGGTGAATTAAGCGCAGAAGATCACTTGGAAGATGTATTTAGCCACTTATATGCAAGTATCGCTTCAACTTGAATACAGTACGTAACTTAAAAGTATCAGCTACTACTTTTAAAATTTTAGCTTCAAATTTTTATTTTTAACTTTTTTTAGCTCTTTTTTTTAAGATTTAGCTGTTTTTAGTAATTTTCATTTGGCAACATTAATCTGAAGTAGTATTGGGTTGTGATCATATGACAACTCATTTAATGATCTAGGCTGTATTAAAGATTCATTTCCGCAGGATAGCTATATCCAGGATGTCCGCAGTTCCGAACGTACTAAGATGAGTTGGTTCGGTGGGGCTTGCCACAACAGCATTGTGTGATCCTATGAAGTTGGAAAGGATGCAACCGTTCTTGTTGGTGGATCTGCAATTCCATGCAAGGTGTTTGTGGAGTTCCGATCCCCGGCTATAATGGTTGATTCTCTGACGCATAAGATGGCATTTAGGTCAGAGTGTAGTAGAGTTTTTAGGGGTGGGTTGTAAGCAGAGTAGATTTTCAGTCTGCCAGCCGAGCTGGTGAACACCTCCACTCCCGTGATCTCAAGATTAGTGGTTGGAGGGTTGTTCGCAGAATTGTGCTTGATGTGATTTTTAATGAAGATGGCAGTGCCGCCACCTCTGTAGATCAATCTGTCATTTCTGCATAGGCGGTAACCCCTTATTTTAGAGTTATCTGAGGGTCTTAGATGTGATTCGCTGATTAATATAACATCTGGTTGATATCTGTTAGTGAAGTCTTGAAGCTCAGAATTTTGTTTCTTAGGCCATTTGCATTCCATGCAGTGATCTGCAAAGAGGCTGGAATAAGTTTGTTTCTACTCATCAATTAGCGCTGTGAGGATGGCCTGTGTTTCACGTAGAAATCTTTTAGTGGGGGTCGCTTAAGGGTTTGACAAGCTGAAGTTTTGTAGCATGTTGGCAAGAGAGACTGTAATAACAGCTGTTAAGTTTGTAGGTGCTGATTTGTTTGTACGGGCCACGTCAGCATAACTTCTTGTTTGCTTTTGGTTCCCTCTATCTTTGAAGGTCACTGACTGTGGACGCCGAGTCTCCAGCTGTGCTGCAGGGGGCCTCTGGTGTTCTTGTACTAGAGGAAGAGGACTGGTTGGCTGATTCCATCCGTCTATTTTTTGGGTGCTTAATGCATCCCTTGTAGTTGGCAGGATGAGGGCCACTGCAGTTGGCACATTTAGCCGTGGTTGTTTTCGGCTTTGTGCAGATATTGGTTGGGTGGCTGTCCCCACATTTCAAACATTAATTTCTGGGCATGACCAAACTTTTGACACCTATGGCACTGCCCAGAAGATGCCCTTTTTCGGAGTGGCTCTGGTGTGACAATGAGCCCGCAGATTGTTTTCAAGTTGTAGATATTTTTATATGTGTTATGGATCTCTACGAGGACTAACGGCACGGGAAATTTGTTGGATCTGTACATTCTGCTGACCTTAACTGGAGGTTGACCCTGTAAATTAAGATCAGTTACTACATCTTCTATATCAATATCTTAACAGACGCCACGGAGAACCACTTTTGAATTTTTCTCCGAGCTGAGCGAAAAGGTATGATATTGTATACCTCTATTGTCCATTTTTTTTGTTAGTCGCCTGTAGTCTATCACCGTTGGAAGATATATATTTATTCCTTCATCCATATTTTTGGCCTTTACATAGCCAATGTGTAGGTTGGACATTGTTGATCTTAAATCTGCCCATCTCTGCTTCTCTCTTAATATAATCGGAGGCACCTTTTCTTTGGTAGAATCATTGGAGTTCAAAATTTGACCATCTTGTTCCATTGTGAAGTCTTTGAGCGGTTCATCTGTTGTTCTCCGCTTTTTACGTACGCAGACTTCTTGGAAATCTGTAGCAGTGGGGTTAGCCGATTCTGACTGATCTTCTATAATCGCGGCGTCAATGTCTGTGACACTTGCCTGGGGAAACGTATCATAAAGTTTCACCTTTCCTGGCCAATTTTTATTGAGTAGTTCGCGCAGTCTGATAAATTCCCGATATACTTCTTCAAACGTTGTCTCGTTTGGCTGCTGTTCCATATCTGTCAATGTGAACCTAAAAAAAAATAAAAAAAATAAAAATACCGCTTGCCGTGCAGTTGTAGCCTTCCGGTACTTCTGCAGGACTCTGAACTGTTTTGGTAAGAGCACTGATTCAAAATTGCATGATCTTCAAGTCACATAATAAACGCCCAAAACTCAATTCAAAACTCTCCTAAACTCAGAGAATTCAAAAAAGCAGAATGGTCCAAACCAAGCTTATTGGTCCTTATAAGGACTGGCTTTAAAGGGCGAAGCAAGAATGCTTTTCATATTCCCCGTTATCTGTAGAGGACACTGTAAGGATAAGTTGTTATTGAGCTATAAAGCGCTGATCATGGCAAGAGAGTAACAGCAATAGCCGAGCCTCAGTTAGAACTTCACTGGCTACAGCATTGCTACCCATTACCCTCCTTGTGTCTAATCCAGCTCAACCGGCCCAAGCCTATTGGTTCTTCAAGTTCTTAAAAGAACTGGGCGATGGACTGAGTCCTTGACTCTTTATCCCGTCATCTGAATGAAGAAAATCTGTGTGGATAGATGTTATTGAGCTAAAAGCTCTAGTCATGGCTGAGTAAGGGCAATAGCCGAACCTCAGTTAAAACTTCATTGGCTACAACATTGCCATTTATTACCCTGGAAGTCCTAAAAAGGACTTTTTAAACTCACTCTAATTCCTCAAGCCTACTGGTCCTTATAAGGACTGGCTTAAAGGGGGTGAAGCAAGAATGCTTTTCATCTTCGCCGTTATCTGTAGAGGACAGTGCAGGGATAAGGTGTTATTGAGCTATGATCTGATCATGGCAGGAGGGTAACAGCAATAGCCGAGCTTCAGTTAGAACTTCAGTGGCTATAGCATTGCCATCCATCACCCTCCAAGGGTATTAATCACCGCATCTCTCGGTCGATTCAATAATCTCTAGTCAAGCCTATTGGTTCTTTATCTCAGTAAATTAAGTACTTAAATTTTAATTTAAAAATGTGGATGTATAATATTATGTTTTATTTCAGTAAATAAAAAGCGAAATATTAAAACTAAGTATAAAAGTAATTAATTATTATTTCGCATGTTTTTATGAATAATTAAAAATCATCTAAAAACTCCTTGCATTAGTTGAAAAATTGAAAATAGTATTTCATTTCCGCGAATTTAGTGAGTACGCGACTGAAGCGCCACGAATATGGTGTGGTAAAATCGTACTTTAAAAATGTAGGTAGTTAATTTCATTCCTTATTTATGCTTTTGACTTGCAGGTCTGAAAAATTATTTTTTTTTTTTTTACTGTCATTCTTTCATTTGATTTAATTATTTAGTATATTTATTCAATTATTCGTTTTTGAATGACAGTAAAAAAAAAAATAATTTTTCAGACCTGCAAGTCAAAAGCATAAATAAGGAATGAAATTAACTACCTACATTTTTAAAGTACGATTTTACCACACCATATTCGTGGCGCTTCACTCGCGTACTCACTAAATTCGCGGAAATGAAATAATATTTTCAATTTTTCAACTAATGCAAGGAGTTTTCAGATGATTTTTAATTATTCATAAAAACATGCGAAATAATAATTAATTACTTTTATACTTAGTTTTAATATTTCGCTTTTTATTTACTGAAATAAAACATAATATTATACATCCAAATCTTTAAATTAAAATTTAAGTATAGCCCAGTGGATGTGGCGTTTGCATACCACGGCGCTTGGCCGCACGAAGAAAGACTTGGTTTCGAGTCTAGTCGGCGACTAGAGGAAATTTTTCTAAGCCTTTTTTCGACTGGTTCCCGAGTTAGTCGATCTCTGGCACGGGCAAGCGGGTTTTTCCTCCCGGAAACTCGGGTTTTTCCTCCTGTAAACTCAAGAAAATCGACCGTAGAACCCACATTATTTCAGACATTAAATATATTGTGTTAGGGTTAGGGACCACGAGATGGCGGCACATTTGAGCCGTCTCTCTTCACTGAGTACCGCTTAATTAGTGATAACCTTGGGCCATCTATCTCTGATTGGTACCAGTGGAGATTGAACTGCCCACTCAGTCTCCAAAAAAGTTAGATAGGGCTAAATGGCCTCGCCTACTCCCGTATACGGGAATAAAAAGGCGTTAGCTGATTTTTTTTTGTTGATTTTTTTGTTTTATTTTATTTATTTATTCATTCATGTTTATATAATTTTATTCATTTATTTTGATGGAATTCAATAAAAATTCTCAAGATCTCAGAGGGTTTGTCAAACGCTTCTCAATGAAGGGGATCTAAAGATCGTACTTATGTTACTGTTCTTACAATGATCCAGAAACTAAAAAGTGTGTGTGTGTGGGGGGGGACTTTTAATAAAGATTTACCAGAAAGATCAAAAAAAGTTGGCAATTAATTATAAAACTGATAACAAAGGAATCGTAAATCGTTTGTTACTTACCAAACGGAAAATTTACATAAACACTGGTACAAAAAGATCCCAGCAGAAAGCCGAAAACTGGACCGAATATTCGCACTCCAATAGTGATACCTGCAAATTCCAAATATGCAAATTTCAGAAAACGAGGGAAAATATGTTTTTTTTTTTTTTAAATAATAATAATAATAATAGTAATGACATTGTTACTATATGGTCGTTAGGCCACTGTTCGCATTTAAATGCTACAAAAAAAAAAAAAAGAAATAAGTGTAAGGTAGTCGGAATGTCACACTGAAGTTTCGGAGATCAGTATATGGAACCTCGTATGCAAACGAACGGTAGAAATCAAAGTCAAACCAGTGGCAAACCTAAAAACCAGATATCTTATTTTGTTTAAAAAGCTGTCTTAAGATATTAACATCATTATCTGCTTTTGTATACGTTATATATAATCATAATTCAACCTTTAAAGTTTGGTTTTTGTTTTCAAATTCGTTTACCTTTTTTTTTCTGCAGTTCATATCTTAAAGACTGTTATGAACATCAAATTACAAATAAAAAATATCTGTAAAGAAGAAAAATATAAATGAATAATTTAAAACTATTTAAAACCTCAAAAAATACCGAAAACTGCAGATGCAACTTCAGAAGTATTCTCAGAATAATGGTCTTCCCCTCGTAAACCTTTTATGAGGATCATTTTTCGCATTCTGCTTACGATGTTCACTTATCACACAGAACTGATACAAGCCACAGAGTTTTCATAAAGTTATAATAGTACAGAATTCTGGTGATTTAAAAAAGTAGGGAAAAAAAACATAGCTTGTTATGCTGAAGAGTCGGAATCAGTTAAACAGATGTGAAACAACCTCCCTGGTTGTTTCATATCTGGAACTAAAAAATTATCTTCCACTTACAGGCATTCATAAACATCTGGTATTTACTTAATTAACATAGTTATTTTGATTTAAATAATAATAATTAATGTAAACTTAATCATGTAGTTGCTGTCGTAGTAACCTGAACTTATCATATCAGGAGATTGATGATGATGATGACGATGATAATTAATTTTATAATACTTTATTTCATTCTTCATTCACCAAAACCGACAATGCGGATAGAACACACGCATTTAAACATAATTACATTAATTAAACAAAATCGACCCCTCATAGCCATAGTTAATTTGATCGTCATTCATAACAGAGATTTGTTTTATTTATTAAAATGGTTCTAATATATTATATAATTAAACATAATTATTAAAATAGGACCTCCAAACGCATTCTGTATTTGTTCTACCTCTCTATTGCTTGGTCGATCCTGCGTACATTGAGTGATTCGAAGCAGCAAATTCTTCAGAGAAAGTATCAAACTCTTCCTGCTTTGTGGTGGCAAGTGAGTGGGTGCTGTATTCATTAACAACGGAAAAATGTCACCAAATGAGTAGCTGCAGAATCTTTGATTCTCACGTAATTCAGTATCCAAAGGCTATCAGTTTTCCCTTTTCCCCAGTCTCATGCAGGTTCACAATCAAAAGACCAGTTGAAACTAAAGCGCAAAGATGACCGATACCCAGGTGATTAGCCTTACTTCAGTTAACCGCCATTGTTCACCAGTCATCCCTGCAATTGACCATACGAGTAAGACCACATTGAATTAAGAGGATGGAACAATTTAAAAATTCTCTCATAGTAAAAATAGACAGAATTGTATCTCCACCTGCTGAATATTGCATGTGGGTGTTCAGAAAGAAGCATCTTGGAATGCTTCTTTCTAAATACAAAATTTGTCTGATTGACTCATCGATTCTTCATATCTTAAAAGTCAAAATAGTCCTTATAAGGACTGGCTTAAAGGGGTGAAGCAAGAATGCTTTTCATCTTCCCCATTATCTGCAGAGGACAGTGTAGGGATAAGGTGTTATTGAGCTATTATTATTATTATTATTATTGAGCTATTATTAAAGCTCTGATCATGGCAGGAGGGTAACAGCAATAACCGAGCCTCAGTTAGAACTTCATTGGCTACAGCATTGCCATATTTAAAGATATTTAAAGATAAAGCCGTCTCTAAAAATTCGGACGATCCCTAGGCCACTCATTCGTGGGCGAAAGACCGTCCATCTCAGCGTTGGCCTTCCACCCACACGCCACCACCGAGCAGAACCGCTCAAATTCCGAAGAAAAGCATTCACCGACAAAGCCCCTCAGCGGGCCGTGCCGGAGAACACTTTCCCCGGAGACTGAAATTGCTACCTTAAGGCAAAAACCTTAAGAGAGCGAACTCAAAAACTCTCGAACCTCAGCGCCCCTGGGGTGGTAACAGCAACAGCCGAACCACAGTTAAACTTCATTGGTACAGCATTGTCATCCATTACCCTCCGAGGGTATCTCACCATAATCAAAATTCAAAATAGTCCTTATACTTATAAGGACTGGCTTAAAGGGGCGAAGCAAGAATGCTTTTCATCTTCCCCGTTATCTGTAGAGGACAGTGTAGGGATAAGGTGTTATTGAGCTATTAAAGCTCTGATAATGGCAGGAGGGTAACAGCAATATAGCGGAGCCTTTTGCTGTTACCCTCCTGCGGTGATTGAATGAATCAATCAATAACTAATAACTAACTTTCGTCTTAAATTAATTGTACTTTTATGATATTAAATATTTAAAGGTGTTTTTGATATTTTTCGAAAATTAGAAAATATTTCAATTTATTTAAAAAAATTAAGAAAAATTAAAAATCAAATTATTAATACATTATTACTTTTAAGAAAAATAAAAAAGTAACTCATAAATCATATACAGTGGTGTTCAAAACTGAAGGATGAGCATTATTCCTGCAAATTACAACCGCAACTTCCGACGAATCAGCTTGTGGCAATTTGTATACCCGACAATTTCGAGTAGAAAGTGGGGACACATTCAAATTTTCGAATCGTGAGCAAAGGGATCACGTGGTAGCACTCAACAGGATAAGAGACAAAAAGTTGCACTAAGCGAACTTTGTTTGAAGGAAGCTCTTTTAGTGGAGGAATAAAGTTGCAAACTTAGATGTCTTGTAATGTCTCAAAGACATTATCTAGATGATCTCACGGGGAGGGGGAGAAGATTTCCAATAAAATCTTGCAGATTTTATTGGAAATCTTGCAGAAGGCTGCTGAATTACTATGTGAAATTTCAACCTCTCTGATATTGCTAGAAAGTTTGCAATCTCCCATAGCGTTGTATGCAGGCAGCGTTTCCAACCAATGGAATGCATTCCAGACATTTGCTAAGAGGTCGCCCTCGCTCTACCACGGAGCAGGAAGACAAGTTTTTGGTTAAGTAAAACGTAATCGAAGCACCACAGCAGGTCAGCTTGCAAGTCAGCTTCATTCAAGCACAGGTACGCGGATATCTCGACAAACTGTGGGAAGACGTCTGCGACAAGTAGTCCCATACCCCCGAAGGCCTGTAAGCTGAGTCCCGTTATCCACAGCGCATCAATAGAGCACGCACGTTTTCAGTGGTGTTCTCCAATCAGCATTTCGGTAATCTCTCTCTCTCTCTCTCTCACACACACACACACACAAATTGGTATTACGACTTCCTTTTCATTGTATCTGTGAACAGGAGAATTCCCCACCGCCAGTTTATAATATTACGTGAAAAAAAAAAAAAAAAAAAAAACCCTATACATTTAAGATTGTGAAAAATATGTCATCCTATTCCTAAAAGCACTTGGGGTTCGAATCCCGTCTATGAAGCGTGGAAAATTTATCAGGTTTTCTCAATTAAAAAGGTGAGTTGTCAGTTTTATAACGGAGATGAAGGGTTTTTCGTCCCTCAAAACAGACAAACCGGCCAGTGAACATACACCAGACCTACAGGTATAAAATACTTGTCCTTAGGGGATACAGCAGAGTAGGGAAGTGCCAGGACTGATTAATTCGCCTTGATCCCATCCTAATCAGGGAACTCTATCCATCCTAAGGGACGGATGGTAGAAGTAATGCCGATTTTCAAAATAAAATTGCACGATTTTGATTCGTTGTTGGGTTGTGAACTTTTCCATGATTAATTTCCCGAATGTTCCTTAGAATACTTGAAAAAATAAAATAAAATAATTAATAATCAAAAAAAAAGTTATTCACATTTTAAAACCCTTCGTGACTAACGGGCCAACGTGTGTATGAAGTAGATTTAATGATTAAAAATAAATAAAATCTGATTCAAATATCACTGACGATGTTCCTACGAGTATCCGTATTTGTTTCAATGCTTTAAAATATGCAGTGTGACAATTTTTTCACGAGGTGTGAAAATACGGAGAATGTTAAGAGATTTGTTAATCCTATTGACTAATCTTTAATTTGGCAATACGATCCCATCTTTGTATCACTTGAGGGGATTTACTTAAAGCGGTGTTTCTCAAAGTGTGGTACGCGTACCCCGGGGGTACGCGAATGGTCGTTAGGGGGTACGTGGCAATTTTCGGCTATGCATAATTAAAGGAGTCATTATATTTTTCAACCAACAGTGCAATTAGAGACAACCGGGATAAAACGGCACTAACCAATGAATCACATCCCCTCTCCAACAGAAACCGCCAAGCAAAACCACATGTTGCCGGTGGTTGCCATATGTTGACACCACCCCCGTCGTTAACGTGTTAAACTCAGAAATATATAGTGAATGCGTTTCAGATATTATGGAATTCGGTGGAAGGGAATTAGCATTTCAACTCAACTGTTGAAATGCTAATTTGTCTTTGGTTCGCGCGATCTTTTGTTAATACCGCACCAATCATATGCAGTTCTTCGCTGCTCTACGTATCTCAAGTCTTGTAAATTACTGGTAATTTTTGCTTGAAATAATGGGAAAGAAGATGACACTATTTGGGTAGATGACTTTGGCGACGCACACAAAGAAACTGTTCTCGATGCCAAAAGCAGTGATAGCGAGTAGGAGCTTCTTGGTAAGTCGCACCATTTTCAGTTTTTTTTCTGAAAACTTTAGTTTCCGAAAATTCCCGCACGTATCTCGCAACACGATTTTTTAGCTTTAATTTTGGGAAAAAAAGTTAGAGTTATATTCGAGTAAATACAGTATTTTTTTAGCTTTCAAATTCTTACGTATGGATCATTGGTTTTATCAATTTTATCAATTGATAAGAGCATGTCGTCTGACATTTCTAGAGAACCAAAATTTAAAAATAAATCATATTTTTTGTTTACATGAACATATAAATTCAAATAAAATAGATATTTAATTTTAATTAATATTTTAATTTAATTAATTTTAATTAATTAATTAATTAAATAAATTTTAAATTAATTAATTAATTAATTACTTTTAAAACTAATTAATTTATTTATTTTAATTAATGAATGAATTTATTTTTCTAATTAATTAATTAGGGGTACTTGGTAATGAAAATTTAAGAAGGGGTACACAGATATCTGAAGTTTGAGAAACACTGACTTAAAGGGAAATAATGAATAATAATTACAAATTAATTATTTTATAGTAAGCCAAATAAAGGAAATAATAATAATAATAATAATAATAATGTTTAATAGCAACTATAATATTTTATTTATGTTATTTGTACACAGAAGTAGATAAAAAGAACAGTGTTATACAAACAGTTTGTGGAGAGGCTGCTACTATTTTGTAAAATAATAAATAGAATTAATATATATATATACGAATTATTAATAATAATAATAATTTTTCAATTTCAATTTACAGTTTATTTTGATTTACATTATCAGTTTGTTTTCTGTTAACATGCAATAAGAATGCTGAATGGATTCATTTCACTTTTTCGCAATGCTATTTTTAAATGTTTTTAAAGTATTTTTACAATATTTATATAACAATAAATTATATGTATTTACAATTTACAATTTTTGCTTTAATGTATTTAAATTAAATGCTGTAGTTGCAATAAACAGATTTTTTTCCCTTCATTTTGATTGGATTGTTACCAAAAGTTGAGGTGTAATGTCGCAGTAGATGGCGCTGTTGTAGATAATGCGGTGGATTGAGTGGTGGAGATGAAGAGTTGTAGAGCAGGTGCCCTCCCTCGATGAGTCTTTGGACTCCTTGGAGGTGTCACGTAATAATAATAATAATAATAGTAATGTCTCAACTTGCATCCTCGAGCTTTTCATTAAGCTTATCTGAGTATGACACACCAGTTAGTTATTGTTTAGGTTGCTGTGTTGGAAGTAGGCTGATGTTTGATAGGTCTGATATTCATCACAACGTAGGATGAGAAATTCATTCACATGCACACGCACCCACACCCACAGTAATTTGGAATATCATGATGCATCACTGAACTGTAAAGCCTGAACTAATCTATTGTGTTTCATTAAGTTTGTAAGGTGTGCAGGCAGTGGTGTAGCAAGAGCTTTTGTCATCCGGGGCAGTCCCTGAGTTTGCTGCCCCTCTCAATACACACCACAAATACTACAAAAAGTCAAAACGACGTATAGGGAAATAAATTAAAACACTCTGTTTATTTTTGAAGTAAAACTTTAATTTCAACATTCTAAAATGTTATTTTTCTTGCTTTTCTGTTAGCAAAAATCGATGACATTGGCGAAGTTTATTTCATACCAAAGTAGGTAATTCTTAATCAATTTTAATTTAGAAAAACGTCTCTCACAACTAGCAACACTTACAGCAATTGTGAGGAAAATTCGCAGTAGTATTACAATATTTGGGAATGAATTCTCGAGACTGTATTTTAGAATTAACTGCAAAAGTTTAAAAAGGTTCAAAGTGCCACCCGGGGCAGATCTCCCCCTCCACCCCTCCCTAGCTGTGCCTCTGTGTGCAGGGTGCGTATTTCTTGTTCATAGTATATCCTTAAGGCTCTTATCATGCTACTGCAGTTTGTAAGGTTTCTGTATTTAAAAGGTCTCAGATGTAGAAGCTTCGAGTGGCCTTTCCGTAGTGATTATTATATTTATATGTGATATAATTAGTTCTCTGAGGTCTTGTTATACGGTATGTATTTCTGACTGTCCTGTAGTTAGCATCGAAATAATGTTTTATCAAAACTCCATAGTGACATAAGTGTTTTGCTGTTAGTATTTTGTGTTCTCATATTGCGTGTGTATATAAAGTCGATATTGTCTCTTTGTTCCCAAAAGATCAGTTTTATCATTTTGTACTGTAGCGACATTAATCTATTTAGTTTGTAGGGTGCACAGAAAGCATACATTATTACAGCGTATCTTAGTATATTTTGGCATAGTGCTTTGTATATTAGTGTTTTTAGGCGTATGGGAACTATGTCTTTTAACCTGTAGAGTTTGCTGGTTATTGTTTGGAGTTTGTTTTGTGGGTGGTTTATGTGACTATTCCAGTTTCTATCTGCATCAAAGTAAATTTCAAGGTGTCGTATTGTTTCAACCGGAGTGATTGTAGTGGTTTTGCTGTTCTGTGTGATTTTTATGTTGGAGAGTGAATGTTGGATGGTTATATATTTGTTATCAACTGGTCGAGTCTGTGGATTTCTGAATATCATTAATTTTGTCTTTTCTGAGTTTAAGTGTATGGAGTTTTTGGTGAGCCAGTCAGTGAACAGATTTATGTCATGCTGCATGTTTCTTTGGGCTATGCTTGCGTCATTATGGATGGATATTATAGCTGTACCGTCTGTGTATTGGAATATCTTGCCTTTAAGATGTAGCAGATTAATATCGTGCGTGTAAATGTTGAATAGAGTTGGGGAGGGAATAGTTCCCAGTGACACTCCACAGGTTACTGCGGTTTGACTCGATGCGTGTGATATGTTTTCTATTTTGAAGGCAGTTTATAAATCACGTGTGCAGAGGCCCGTCTATTCCAACATGTCTTAGTCTTTCTAATAAGGTTTGATGTGTGAGTGTATTAAATCGATAAAGACTACCATGACAATTTTGTTTTTATCTAAGACGATATTAATTGTGTCCGTAAAAATCTTCCAAGAGAGATGTTGTTCCCTTATTTTTCTGAAAACCATATTGTGTTTTGGGGATAATATGAAAGATCTCAGTGTATGCTGTGAGTTTCTTCAGTATGATCCGCTCCATAATTTCATTGATAATTGGTAATGTTGCTATGGGTCTGTAATTGCTGATTAAATTTCTTTTTCCATGTTTGTATATGGGTGTGATTATGGCGGTCTTTAGCATACTTGGTATCTGTCCTGTTTTAAATATTTTATTTATTAATTTAAAAAAAATAATAATAATAATTGGCTGTTATTAGTATAAGCATGTTTTTTTTCGTTTGATATATTGTGACCAATAATACATATGTTTATATAAATCATTATGGCTATTATATTAACATCATTTAAGTATTCTGGTATAGTGATGTAAAAGTAGTTGTAAAAGTGACCGCCAGAGTGCAGTTGTGTCGTTTTTCTTATCAGCTGATTTTGTCCCTAAGGCATTAAAGAAAATTGACACTTTACACTTGAAACAGCGAGATCTTTGGTGGCTGTATTTGAAAAACGATATATTTGCAGTTGTGACGGTCTTTTTCACAAAGAAGTTATGGGGGGGGGGGAGTTGAAATGGCTCCTGCGTCTGGAAATGTTTAGATAAGACGGTCATAACTGTGAACATTGATAATCTGAAAATGGTTTACTACTCCGATAACTGTTGGGGGCTGCAGAAAAAATAAATAAAAATAAAAATAATATATATATATATATATATATATATATATATATTTTTTTTTTTTTTAAGTACATGCATGCAGTGTAAACATTACAAATAAAATCCTAACATGCATGTTTTTAATCAGGAGTCATCCTTAAAATGAGAACGACAATGTCCATTTCCTTATCGAAAAAACAAACAAACTCAAATTACATTGAAATGTGGACCTGTTTATGTAGCCATCCTCTGCTAAGAAAACTCCGAAAGTTTTATGGAGTTACAGAAATACGTCTCAAGGAGATTTCATAGATTTCCAACTTCTCTCTACCGCCTATAGCAACAATTTTTCCAAAACGTCAAAAATGATGTAAGCAAAATGGGACAGTTGAAGGTTATCAAAGTAGCAAAAAACTGTCCAAAGGAATTCTTCAAAAAAATCCAACAGAAACAAAATACGGAAAAAAAAGTTACATTTTTCATATTTTTTAAATCATTATTTTCCAAACCGACACGTTTCAACATGTCGGTTTGGAAAATAAAGTAAAAAGTAAAAAGCCTTAAAGTAAAAAGAAAAAAACAACTAAAGACATAACTGAAAGAGGCAAGTTTATTATTATTATTCGTGACACCTCCAAGGAGTCCGAAGATTCATCGCGGGAGGACACTTACTGTACAACTCTCCGTCTCCACTACTACCGTACCTCTACTACCAATCACCTACATCAACGCCATCTACTGCCCACAACCACTACCACCGCTAGTATTTTTTGTCTGTAAATTGCGTGTGTTCTGTAGCGCCGATTTGTCTGTATACGGGATGAAAAAACCCAGCTCCCTTCGTATGAGGTCGGCTAACTCACCTTCGATTGAAAAAATCCATTAAAGATTCCTCCCGTCAATGACGAGAATTGAACTTAAGCCTTTTCTAATCGAAGGGCGCAATGTACCGTCGTTCTTCCAATTGCGCTACGGAGGCGCTTATCAAGTCTTTGAAGTATCAAATGACGCCACTGAGATTAAAACAGTCCTTCTAAAAGACGAGAAATCTTTACAAAAAGCTTACAAGGAATAAGGACTTAATAAAGACCTTACCAAGACCCGATAGCTTTAGTTGCTTTAAGCGACATAATTTCAAACAACCTTTCATAGGGAAAACAAATGTCATCTCTACAGACATGGTACACCACATCCTCGGTTTACACGGCACTCAAATTGCACGATTTCGGATCGACACAGATTAAAAATAACAACAAAAAAAAAGGTGTATGCAGGTGTCCTATACACATGGGTTGTGTACCCATTGGTAGCGTTCGGCTACCAATCGGAACACAATCCAACACAACTTGTCACAGCAGATGCTATTCGACACAAAGTACACTGATGTATCAGTCTGCCAGACACGTGCGTGCAATTTTCAAATCTACTGTAAAATAATATTATATTCTATGCAATATGGATTTAAATTATCTGTTATTATGAGCATATAAGGGGTAATCTAACTAATGTAAGTATTGCTGTATTATTCTTCTTCTTCCTAACATGGAATTTAGGCCAAGTGGCCTGTTCCGGTCTCATGCCATCTCTTTCTTGGTCTTCCGATTCTTCTTTTTCCACTTATTTTTTAATTGTATATTTTCGGTAGTCTGCTGTTATCCATTCGATTTAAATGTTCTGTCCATTTTTGTTTATACTATCTTATGTAGTAATAATTGGTTTTATTTTCAGGGATTGTAAGATTTCTTCCTTTGTTTTGTGGTCCCACTTAGTATATCCAGCTATTTTTTTGAGAAATTTCATTTCTGTTTGAATTCGTTTTTCATTTTTCCTTTTCATGGTCCATGTTTCGCTTTCATATAGTAGAATTGATTTTGACAAGACATTATATAGTCTAATTCTAGTGTTTTTTTTTTTTTTTTTTTGTACTAGGGATGGCTTCGTATTATGCCATTTACTTTGACAAAGTTTGATATTTTAGTCTCTGTCTTTTTTTTCTTCGTGTGATAAACCACATCCCAAGTATTTGAACGTATTTACTTGTTCTAATATTTTATTATCTATCATTATGATACTTCTTATTAGGTTTTCTCCTTTGACTGCCATTATTTTTTTTTTTGGGGGGGGGGATATTGCCATATTATATTGTTCTGAGATATCATTTAATGATTTTAATGATCTTTGTAAATCATCCTCTGATGCAGCTAATACTTTTTGATCATCTGCAAATATAATAGTGTATCTATCTATAAAATAACAAAACAATATATATATATATATATATATATATATATATATATATATATATATATATATATATATATATATATATATACGACAAGGATGTACCCTCTCACCTCTGCTTTTCAATATATATATATATATATTGAAAAGCAGAGGTGAGAGGGTACATCCTTGTCGTACTCCTCTTCATATATCTTTCCATTCTGAGATATGTTCTAGTTTAACTGCTATTTTATTTCTTGTCTATATTTCTTGAATGGATTGTGAAAGTTGATATTTTTTATATTTTAAATTTTTGTCTATTAATTTTGTCAAAGGCTTTTTCTTAATCAATAAAGGCTACGTTTGTTTCTTTTTGAAATTCTCTTCTCTTATTATTAATAAGATTATTAATATTAAAACATCGCTATACAGCATTATAATTATAAACTGTTGAAATAAAAGTATTTGCTTTCTTTTATAGCGGGTTATATTATTCTTAATTTTTTGTTGTGCATCTACTATACATAAAAATAATGTGTTAAGTTAATTTTTAAAAATAGGTAAATATTTAATTGAATGTCACGGAACCTATCCCATCATTTTGGATATAAAAATCTTAGTCTCGATTTACACGATTTTCATTTACACGATACTAGTCAAGAAACAATCTGCCATGTAAATCGAGTGTTAGATGTACCACCTGAATCATTACAGTCTTTTTCCCCACTGAGAGTTGCACTAAAAATATCTAATAATGATACTATTTTCCAGATATCTGTAACTCACTACTGCCCCCGTCAAACACAGAACCAAGAAAAGCAGCTCGGTTTCCCACTTTAATACCATCTGAATAAGTTTGCTATTGAAGAGAATTCATGAGTGCAGGAACATATCTCAACGTTTAATCGACCGGCTGTTACCACATGCTCCCTAACTAAATTAGTCTCAGTACTTTATTGTTGCAACTAAAGTCAAATTATTTTTATGTTTTGACTTTGGTGTCTGCCCTTCACGTCCCTAATGACACACGTGATACGAATATAAATATATGATGGTACACAGAATACTTCTCAAAAAGAAGGTGGCGCTGAAAGCAGCTATGGCCCGAGCATCATTTTGGATACGACGATTTTTGGATATTTTATAACAAAAAGCAGCAAACCGAATGCATGTAGAAACTCCGCAAGTTTCTTAATTTGACCAGAGAGTTTATGAGAATACGATCCTCGGCATCGGAGTTGCCTTAGCTTGCACTACTTTAAAGAACGCGATCGTTGACCAAGCGTACGTAATTCGCCTTTTATTTAATAAACGTTTTTTCAAAAATTTATCAAATTTCTATTCGAAATCGGTTTCAAATTTCTATTCGAAAGTTTCGAATAGAAAAGCAAACACTAACGGTAATTTTAGAGCAGTTTGGGAAAACAGATTCACAAAATCAATTTGAATCATTGCTGACAGAAAATACTTCGGGATCTTTTCTGATTCGGTTTGTAGAATTAGACAACTGAGCATAGTGAAGCTAGCATTACTTGATAGCATTCAAGTAATGCTAGCTTCACTGTAGTGAAGAACAGCATCTACGAAATTTAAGTGGAAATAAATAGCAATAGAAATTGAAATTCGAATTTTCATTCTTCGAATGAAAATTTTTCATTAAATTTCATATCAGTTAATTTTGGGGAGTTCAAGATTCGTGACCAGAAAGGTAGGAAACGTGAAGAGACGGATCCATTTAAATTTCGTACAGTATCTCTGAGTTTCATATCCACTACAAATTATACGCTAAACTTTCCTGTCGGACTATATTTATTTCGATATTAATAATTAAACAACTGCTTCAAAATTTTATGTGGAGAAACAAAATTATAAATTTCTTAACAAGATCTGCAAATAAACTTCTCATTTATTAATACAAATTTTATAGAATACTCTGCCAATATATATCTGCAACTGCACGGTTTTTCATCTTAATTATTACACGAAGATAACATAATTGAAACAGCTACGTGTTTAATTACTAAAATTCCTTGTCGTATATTTTTCATGATATGTTTATGCCTGATAAAGCAAACATTGAACTTTCATTGACTGACAATTGACATTTATGTCTTTAGGGGTGAAGCAAGATGCTTTTCATATTCCCCGCTATCTGTTGTGGTTGCAGTGAAGGTAAAATTTATGAGCAGAATGCTCGCCCTGATTGGGCATGGAGATTATGCATCACTAAAGGAGGCCAATATAGCTTTTGGTCTTCTGTATTTGAATATGTCCGTTGGATCGTATGCTGTAGCTTGTTGAACCAAATCGTTGGGATGTGTGGACGTCTTTAGGAAAAACTTGGTGGCTAAGGATCGTAGAAAAGAGAAGATATAGGGAATATTTGTGTCTCTGTGGAGTTGAATGTTTCTAACATACCACGGAGCATTCAAAATCATTCTCAGGCACTTGTTCTGCACTCGCTGTATTTTGATGATGTTAGCATTAGAGGTGTGGCTCCAGGCCGGAGAGGCATAGGTGATTATAGGACGAATCGTCAACTGGTATAGCTGCAATTTGATTCTGTTGCTGAGCTTGCTATTTCTATTAATTAGCGGATAGATCTGTGCTATGACTTTAGATGCCTTTGTGCATGCAGACTTGGTGTGTTGATTGAAAGATAGCTTTTTGTCGAGAATTACACCCAGGTAATTTGTTTCTGACTGCCAGGGAATTTTAATATTGAATAGTAACAAATCTCCTACAGGAGACATTGGCCTTTTTGAGAAAAGAACGGCTGAGCTTTTCTGGGGGTTGACTTCCAATCTCCATTTAGAGAACCAACCCTCCAGCTTTAGAATGTTTTCTTGAAGCTTTCTGGTAATGAAAAGGGGTCTGAGAGATCTGGTTAGTATTGCCGTATCGTCTGCATATAGGGCCAAAATGGAAGTCATCGGATTGTGTGGGATGTCTGACATGTATACAGAGAACAGCAATGGAGCCAGCAGAGATCCCTGCGGCACTCCAGCAAAGATGTGGCGCTGGGAGGATGTAGAACCGTTGATTTTTACTTGCATTGATCTATTTTGAAGATATGAGTGGATTAAATGAACCATTTTAGGTGAGATGCCGGCTGAGATAAGCTTGTGCAGGAGTCCAAAATGCCAGATTTTGTCAAATGCTTTGGATAAGTCTAGGAAAACAGCGCCTGTGCACTGGCGCCAGTTGTAGCTGGTTGTGATGTATTCAACAATTCTGTGGATTTGCTGGGTAGTACTATGGTGTTGCCTAAAACCAAACTGTTCTTTTGGAAGGATGTTTAGGTCATTTATTGAGGTTTGAAGTCGTGAGAGGATGACCTTCTCTGCAACCTTACCCAGATTTGAGATGAGACTGATTGGACGATAATTTTGGGGTAGGTGTGAGTCTTTGCCTGGCTTATGTATGGGAATTACGTCAGCCAGTTTCCAGGTGGAAGGAAAATAGTGAAATCTTAAAATTGCATTTATTATACTGGTCAGGTACACTACTGCCCTCCGGGGCAGAAGTTTAATCACACGATTAGTAATGCCGTCTGGTCCAGGAGCTTTTTTGTTCTTTAAATTTTTAATAATGTCATATATCTCAGCAGGTGATGTTGATGCAATATGGTCAGTGCTGGTGATAGGAAGTTTGAGTGAGTGTCTGACCTTGCTGTGAATCTTATGTATGTGGTCAAAGTCAAGGTTTCCATACGAAGGCCTGCATTGCTCTTCCAAGCTGTGCGCTATAACCTCTGCTTTGTCCACATCTGTGTGAGCAAGGCCCTGATCAGTTAATATTGGGGGAAGGGATCTGCCTTTGTTTTTGGTATTTTTCAGTAGTCCCCAGATGGAGTGATCACTAGGTGAAATGGAGGATAACTTTTCATCCCATACATGGTCTCTGTGAGCTTTCAGTGCATCTCTTACTGCCCCATTTAATCTGTTTAGATTTGTTTTGTCTTGTGGTGCACACGTGTTACGGAATCTCTTTCGAGCTCTGTTTTTATCTCTGATTAAGTTCATGATGTCTTCAGGCAAACGATCTGGCTTGCGGGCAGATTTGTAGGAGGAAGCTACCTTTATAGCAGAATTAATTTGTTGTGTGAGATTTGTAACTGCAGTTTCTACTTCTTCTTTTGTGTGTATGTGAGGAACAGGTCCAATATGATCCTTGAGTGCGGCTGACAGTCTTTCCCATACAATGTAGGAGTGAGAAGGAGGACACAGGAATTCCTGATTTCCCAGATGCAGCAGTATTGGATTGTGATCGGATGATAGTTCATCCATAGAAATGATACTGTACTGAAGTTTAATATCCTGCAGGATAGCTATATCCAGGATATCAGCAGTGCCGAACGTACTGAGATGAGTTGGTTCGGTGGGGCCTGCCACAACAGCGTTGCTTGATCCTAAGTAATTGAAAAGGATGCAACCATTCTTGTTTGTGGTTGAACAATTCCAGGCAGGGTGCTTGGAATTCAGATCCCCGGCAATAATGGTGGGCCCTCTGATGCCTAAGATGGCATTTAGATCAGAGTGAAGTAGAGATTTTTGGAGAGGATTGTAAGCTGAGTAGATTTTCAGTTTGCCAGTGGAGCTGGTGACTACTTCCACTCCTGTGATCTCAAGGTTAGTGGTTGAAGGAATGCTCACAGAGTGGTGCTTAATGTAGTTTTTAATGAAGATGGCAGTGCCACCACCTCTGTAGAGTAGTCTGTCATTTCTGTATAGGTGATAGCCCCTTATTGTAGGGTTGTCTGAGGGTCTTAGATGAGTTTCGCTGATTAGAATAACATCTGGCTGATACCTAGATGTGAAGGCACGGAGTTCCAGGATTTTGTTTTTGAGGCCATTTGCGTTCCAAGCAACTATTTGAAGAGATGCTGGAATGAGTTTGTTACTATTCATTTATGAGAGCTGTGAGGATGACCTGTGTTTCACGAAGAAATCTTTTAGTGGAGGTTTCAGTAGGGTTTGATAGGCTAAAATTTTGTAGCATGTTTGCTAGTGAGGCCGTGATAATAGCTGTTAGGTTTTTAGGTGCTCTTGGTTGATTTTGTTCTGGAATTGGCCTAGTTGTACGGGTCACATCGGCATAACTTCTTGTTTGCTTTTGGTTGGAGGTCTCCGACTGTGGTCGATGAGTCTCCGGTTTTGATGTCTGGGCCGCTGGTGTTCTTGTACTGTAGGAGGAGGGCTGATTGATTGCCTCCATCCGTCTGTTCTTTGGGTGTTGAGTGCATCCTTTGTAGTTCGCCGGATGAGGGCCACTGCAGTTGGCACATTTGGCCGAGGTGGTCCTTGGCTTAGTGCAGGTATTGGTTGGGTGGCTGTCTCCACATTTTAAACATCTATATTCTGCTCGGCATAGATTCTGGGCATGGCCAAACTTTTGGCACCTGTGGCACTGCCCAGAAGATGATCTTTTACGGAGTGGTTCCGGTGTGACGATGAGACCACAGACTGTTTTTAAGTTGTAGATATCCTTATATATTTTGTGAATCTCAACAAGGACTAATGGCATGGGAGTTTTGTCTGCTTTGTACATTCTGCTCACTTTGACTGGTGGCAGATCCTGAGAATTTAGGTCAGCAGCGATTTCTGCTGTGTCAATGTCTTCACAGACACCACGAAGGACTACTTTTAAATTTTTTTCTGAACTGAGCGCAAAGGTATGATACTGGATGCCTCTGTTGTCCAGTTCCTTGGTCAACCTTCTGTAGTCTGTCACTGTTGCTGGCTGAATCTTTATGCCTTCATCCATGTTTTTGGCCTTAATGAAGCCAATATGCAGATTGGACATTGTGGATCGTAAAGCTGCCCACTTTTGTTTTTCTCTAAGGATGACCGGAGGCACCTTTTCTTTGGGAGAGGTAGCGGCGTCCGAACCCTGAGAATCCTGTTCCATTACAGTGTTGTCATTGTGCGGTTCTTCTGTTGTTCTTCGCTTTTTGCGAGCACGCACTTCTACAAAGTCTGAAGGTGTAGAAGGCATCGACTCTAAATGATCTTCAGTGACGACTTTGTGAGCACGCACTTCTGCAAAGTCTGGAGGAGTAGAAGGCATCGACTCTAAATGATCTTCAGCGACAGCGTCTGAGACACATTCGGGGGGAAACGTGTCATACAGTTTAACCTTTCCCGGCCAATTTTCACTCAGCAGCTTTCCCAGTCTGAGGAATTCAAAATAAACTTCTTCGAATTTGGCCTCATTAAGAAGTTTTGCCATGACAATATTTGGAAATGTGTTAAGTCAAGGATGGAGAAAGAGTAGAGATTGCTCTGGTGTTCCGAGCAGGTAAAAGTAATCCTGTGGACTTTTGAGGGTCCACTAGCAAATCCCGTAGACACCCTAAGGTGTCTACCAGCAATAAGATGTCGCGATATAAAATACAGCAATGGCGATACTAACGGCAGTAGGCCTAGCGTATCGCCCTTATAACTTCAATTGACTTACCTGGATGGAAAATAAATAAAGTGCCTGTTTATGGCAGTAAGCAATTAACTGAAATTACTGATGAATACGCATAAATCACTAAATCATAACCGTCAAATTCACAATTCACCATCAATAATACACGACACTAAACACTACCACGCGAGCCGCCATCTTCATTCCACCTCCTTAATTCGCAATCTGAACTTTCATCATCCTTAACACTAATAAATCATGTAATGGTATCGTGTTAAAGAAAAGGTGTATTGAATTTCTCCTTTATTTTTTATTGAATAATAGAAATTTACTTATTTATTTTACAATTATTCGCATAAATAGTAAATAAACATTATAGTATTATAGCTGAATAATTTCATTTTTGTTTATTTTTTATTTGACGATTCTTTCTAGGTTTTGTGAACTGTTGATCTCATTTCTAATCTTTGAAATACTGTATTTGAATTTCAAATATTATCTTGTATCATATTTACATTTGAACTCCTTTCAAATATTGATTTGATCGTTTTCATTTTTTCTTTCTTTCCTTTTGTTGTTGTTGTTCTGCATGTAATGTGACATTTCTTGTAGGTTAAATTATCAAATAGATTTCTTGCTAAACTCAATAGCACTATTATTATCATTATCATCATCATCGTCATCATTATTATTATTCATAAATGGATATAAGTTATTTCAATAAATATTATTTATATTTTATTGTTAACTTTATTAGCAACAGGACAGGACTTAATAAAATCAGTTTTAATTTCTCTTTGTGAGATTTTTCAGCATTCATTTTATAATTTCAAGCAGTGTCTCTCTTTAAGCTAATTCATTTTAAATCAGTTTTCTTTTCTGGGTACATCAATTTTACTTCCTGGATAATAAATGTTTCAATGAAATTTATTTTTTTCCTTTTCTTCCCCATTCTATCCCCAGTTTTATCATCGCCGTCGGGTTCTAATTTTCGACATATGTTGTAAATTTTATTATTAGATTTTTTTACTTCCTCACACTATTCTTAAAAAAAAAAAAAAAAAAAAAAAAAAAAAAGCAATTTAAAATTGATTCTTAAAATTCACTATTCTTAAAATTAGCAATTTACAACTGATACCAGTAAGCGAACCCTAATTTCGAGTGTGTCCACCTTTGGCTTTGATCACCTCCTGCACCATTCGAGGGAGGCTTTCCACCAATGTGCGGCAGGCATCAGGTGGAATTTGTCTCCATTCCTCCATCAAAGCAGCACTAAATTCAGCGACAGATCGAGGACGTGCTGCTCTGGACTTCAATCGCCGCTTCAATTCGTCCCAGTATTCGATGGGGTTGAGATCAGGACTCTGCACAAGTCAGGGCAGTCGTTTCACACCCATCTCTTCATACCATTGCATAACAGCTGCAGCTTTGTAGCATGAGGAACTGGTTATCTGGATTCTGATTATCCAGAATATCAAGGCACTGAGATGTCTTCATGGAACCACGGACAACGACCTATGGTCCTGCTCCAAACCAACTGAATGCATCCCTCACCATTACTCCTCCACCACCCAACTTTACTGTGGGTACAACAGTGATTTATTGTGGGTACAATATTGATTCATCGCTCCATCGCCAGTGGAAATGTCTAGTTGTCCAGTTCACACCCTTTGCACCAGGCCAGACGAGCCGCCGTTCGTTGTTGTGATGTTCGGCTTGTGTGCTGCTACTCTTCCATGGAAATCCAGTAAATGGAGTTCTTTGTGTGCAGTATGAGTGCACCCTATGGTGTTACTGGTGCTGTGGAACTCATCACAGATGGTCTGTGCCGATTGTAGCCGGCTTTTGCTTGCCACCTGTTTTAACACCCTCCTGGATATCTGCAATAGCAATGCTAGAATGTCTTCAACCGTTGATTTTGGATGCTCCAATTGAGCGGCAATGGCACGTACGGGCACGCCACCAATGTGACAGCCCACGATGACACCTCTCTCGAAGTCACTGAGTTCAAGTCGTGTTGCCATACCACCCGTAATTAACTGCTATGATGAAATACTGCTTCCTACCGTCTGTACACCGGTTTTCATGTTATTAACAAACCTGGAATATTCCATAAGTTCAGATAACAGTGGTATCCAGACAATTATTGGTAGAGAGTGTATGTCTTATTTCAATTTCGTCACAGAGCATGAAAAACACGTTAGTGTTAAAAGATCATCCTTAACTGATTTATAATTTTAGATTTGGTGGCGTAAAAATATGACATCCTGTGACGAAGGAGAGGTTTATATAGAAAAATGTAATGCTATTCATATTCACTTAGAATTTTAAAAACTATCAAAAATTAAAAAAATTAACATCTAAATTACTTAAAATAAAAGAGCCAATAGGCTTCACTTCGGCGATGTAACATTATTTAAATTGAGGGGATATTAAATCCCACGTTATTTCAAAGCTTAATAAGAACCTCAAAGATCGGAATCAGAGTTTCATGCCGAATATAGTAAATTATAAAAATTTCTGCGGACTATGTGCTTTAGCTTACGCTACAATCCGCCGAAATTTTTATAGTTTACTATATCCGGCATGAAACTCTTTGATTCCGATCTTTTAGGTTCTTATTAGGCTTTGAAATAATGGGGGATTTAATATCCCCTTCATTTAATTAACTTATCTTAATTTTAAAAATCTTTAAAAATTTACAAGAATCTCTTTACAGATTTATTCCATTATTTTGAAGTATGTTAATATGAATAAAGTATATAAAATAATAATAATAATTACATGTTTTTATATGTAATTTTCTTTTCCTTGACAAGAAACAAAGTTCGTCTATTGCAAGTAAAGATTACATTGACGCAATTGGATTATCACTAAATAAAATCTTTGCAGAAAAATACTTGCCGAAATATAAGGGACTTTCCCTCGTAGCAACATTGTCATCAATATACGGTATTCCCAGAGTATATACAGCTGTGGCGCCAATTCCTATGAACAACAGACTAAAGAAAAATACTGCCAGCACTGCTTGGGTCACCTTATTGTGATGGCTGGTATTCTCGGGAGAGTCGCATCTGGAACCCTTCAATCCTTTATACAAGGGAGGTTGCGTAGAATGCCAAACGGTCAGCTCTTCTAACACTGGAGGGGTTGTGTTTGTCTCCGGAAGATCTGAGAGAGTCGCATTCGACTCTTTTAGATCCTGAAGAGTCGAATTTGGCCACGTCCATTGAGAAAAAGTTACGTTATCACTAAAGTCCCCTTCAGTATGATGGCACAACCTGGCGGTGAGTTCACGCAACTGGAAAGAGGTAGCGTTTCGTTTGGACGGAATTGTAGATGGAATGGTGTAACCACCAAAGAGAAAGTGGGGAGTGGAACACAGGATGGAAGCGAGAGCGAATATTAACATCCCCCCCGCTATCCACTTCGGTCTATGTCCCTGTCCACCGTAATAGGTGAGCAACAGAGCGCCACCTATCTGTCCAATTTCAGTGGCAGACATGATGATACCGGTGGTCTTACTTTGGATCTGGTAAAGCTTCTCGATGGTCGTAAGAACGCTCACGAAGTAAGTGTAGTACATCCCTTGGAGAACGCTGGTTAAGCAAAACACTGCAAGAAATGCCTTCTTATTAGCGAACGATTGTAACCATCTCGGTTTTAGGGACCACACCCCACACGTATAATCGTCACGGTCATCGTAAACATCCAGTAGTTCCATGTGACATGCACAGTTAGGAAATATCTTGTATCTGGATTCATCTGGAACTAATGACACTTGTCCGTTAACGCCTCCGTTGGCAAGTTTGTGATGGCCATTCAGATCGCCATTCTTGGTTTCTTTATCACCACCACCACACGTTGTAGTGAGCCTGCAGTCGTTAGGTGAATCGACTACGCTGCCACCTAGGGGCGTAAATGACCTCTCTTTTTCCATTGCTTTACGATCCTAATATGTAGAGAGACCTAATTAAAAAAAAAAAGAAAAAAATTAATTCTATATGAAAAGTTTCCAAATATTTTAAGTAACTTAAATTTTGTACACTTTTATGCAATTTTATATTATTTACCTTCATTATTTAAGTTCTTTTTTTTTTTTTTCCCCAATTACAGTTTATACACCATTTCTTCCTTAAAATTTATACGGTACGTAAATTTACACATGAATGAGTGCATTTTTCTTTCTTTTTTTTTTTTTTTATTAGTGCAGAGCTCATGCCTATTTTCCAGTTACAATTCCATATAATAATTCTTAAAGAACTTCATGTAATTTCTTTTTAATTACAATAAATATTCGCAATATTTTGCTTGACCAACAAAAATTAAATAATCTTGTTTCGATAAATACAATAAAATGTTACATATATTTACACTTATGTTTATTTATTTATTTATTGCCAGACTGCCACATTATCAAAAAGAAAGTAAGCCCCTTAACTCTGTATAAATTTATTCCCCCATTGAAATCAAATAAACTACATTAAGAAAATGAATGCACTTTATCAAGATTGATAAAGGCAAATTGTTCAGTTAAATCGAATATTATATTAATAAAATATAATATACTGTAAAGTGACCTCTTGCGGTGGGTCCTAGGACTTCAGAGAGGTGTGAATATTAATACAATTAATACAATAATATTGATATTTCGCATATTAAGTTAACTGTATTAAATTAGTAATATATTTTATCAATTAATTTTTATTATCAGTTCATTTAAAGTAATTTATATCTATTAAAATACTCATTTAAGCTTAATTTCTAACTTTATAATAAAAAAATAAAAAATGCCTAGCGTTAGGTAGGCATTTTTTTTTTCTCAGAAAACAAATAGGTAGGCATTTTTTTCTCATTTGTTTTCTGAAAACTCATACACCATATCTCCAGCAGATTGATAATAATAATAATAATAATAATTCTTATTTTATTAAAATATTTTATTATTTTATGAAAAAGAGAGAAAGTGAAATTTTATATATAATTATTTATGAAATTCTTAAAAATATCTAAAAACATATAAAAGAAGAATTAAAAAATTCTCATACACCTTTATTTAAATTATAGCCAATACATATAAATAAAAATTTTGATTTCATACCAGTATAAGGGGGGGGTGAATGGAACAATCGACCGTGAGATGCGGTGATTGATTCATTCAATCCAATACCCTTGGAGGGTAATGGATGGCAATGCTGTAGACAATGAAGTTCTAACTGAGGCTCGGCTATTGCTGTTACCCTCCTGCCATGATCAGAGCTTTAATAGCTCAATAACACCTTATCCCTACACTGTCCACTACAGATAACGGGGAATATGAAAAGCATTCTTGCTTCGCCCCTTTAAGCCAGTCCTTATAAGGACTACCAGTATAAGGAGAGAATACCCTTGGAGGGTAATGGATGGATGCTGTAGCCAATGAAGCTCTAACTGAGGCTCGGCTAATGCTGTTACCCTCCTGCCATGATCAGAGCTTTAATAGCTCAAAAACACCCTATCCTTACACTGTCCTCTACAGATAACGGGGAATATGAAAAGCATTCTTGCTTCGCCCCTTTAAGCCAGTCCTTATATAAGGACTATAAGGATACCAGTATAACTTAGGGTCCACCATACTCTTGGAGGGTAATGGATGGCAATGCTTTAGCCAATGAAGTTCTAACTGAGGCTCGGCTATTGCTGTTACCCTCCTGCCATGATCAGAGCTTTAATTTAATAGATCAATAACACCTTATCCCTACACTGTCCTCTACAGATAACGGGGAAGATAAAAAGCATTCTTGCTTCGCCCTTTTAAGCCAGTCCTTATAAGGACTATAATACCAGTATAACTTATATAACTTATAAGCCTGCCCTTATAAGTTATATATAAGTTATATTGGCACAATGCTAGCTGTATATTCGTAAGTAGTTCTACCTGAAGCTCGGCTTTTGCTGTTACCCCCTGGGTCGCAGAGATTCGTGAGTTCGCTCTCTTAAGGTTTTTGCCTTAAGACAGCAATTTCAGTCTCCGTGCAAAGTGTTTTCCGGTACGGCCCGGTGAGGGGCTTTGCCGGAGAATGCCTTTCTTCGGAATTTGAGCGGTTCTGTTCGGCGGGGGGGGGGGAAGGAAGGCCATCACTGAGTGGAATCAACGCTGAGATGGACGGTCTTTCGGCCATTACGGAGTGGTCTAGGGATCGTCCTAATTTTTAGAGTTGGCTTTACTTAAACATCGCTCATAAGCTTCTCGGCCCTTTGGCTGAGATCAAAGTGTAGTTTCTGTTCTTACAAAGTTTTCGAGGTAAGTGAGAATGTAGCGTCTGTTCTTTCCAGTTGATATCAGATACGGGTCCCATAGGGGCTCGAGATATCAAACTATCTAAGCACAGACACTTTAAACCCCAGACTGGGGTAAAAGTAAACACGAGATAGGGATAAGAACTTTATAGCACCCCCCCCTCCAGGCAATCTTCCAACGATGACATCTGTGGTTCCTCGCATCCGGACCCTTGGCTTTGAGGTGGATGCTTCAACACCGGCAAGGAAGATAGCAAGAGCTATTATGAACTATGTAGGAGCTGAAAACATATTTGGGTTTACCCCCTATGGGGGGGGGGTAGACGGTACCAAGTAGTTGTCAAGAACATAGCAACCAGAAATAAGCCACTTGGCGGTTTCGAATGTGGAGAAAAAAAAATTTCTCCTTTCATGATAGGGAGTATCTTAAAAATGCTCAAAATACAAAGATTCCCCCTAGAATACACGGAGAATGAAGACATCATTCGAAGTGTATTCTCAAAGTAGGGCGACGTAAAGGAAATTCAGATTCTTAACGATGCTGACAACCAAGAGTGGAAATCAGGGGAAGTAAACATCTCCCTTGAGATGAAAACTGAAGTTCCAACTTCGTTCTCATAGGATCTGCCAGGGTAACGGTAAACTACCCTGGGGTGAAAAAGCAATGTTTCAGGTGTGGTGCCTTCAGTCATCTTGGGGCAGACTGCCCTCGACTAAAATGCAAAAATTGTCTTAAAACAGGCCATACCCTAGATAAATGCAAAGCGGCTTACCTCAAATGTGGTGCCTTAGACCACAAAGTGGACACCTGCCCACGCAGAAAGGATGGGGAGGGGGATCATAAGGCCAACAACAGTTACGACAGAACATGGGTCGGAAAACCCAGAGTTTCCAACTCTAAAAGAGGCATACAGCAAAACAACGGCCGAAGAAGAGAAGGCAGACTCCACAGAAACCTCAGCATCCAAACCTAAGGAAGAGAAGAAGCGAGGCACACACGAAAGAGAAACAGCCAAAAAAACAAGCTGCCATGAATGATGAAACCACTGTAGAAGAAGAAGAGGAAGAAGATAAAACAGAAAGCATGGAGACAAACAACACCCCTTTCAAAAGACCAATCAGTCCAGAAGAAATGAAAACAAAATCAGATGAAACTGAAAAAGCAGATATTGCCCACCAAGATCCCCCCCCCCCTCAAGAAAGACGCTAAGGCATCTGTTAAAAGAAACCCCTGTGTTATCAGAAAAGTTCCAGAATGCAACAGCAAAAATAGGAGACCCTGTACTCATGCTCACAGGCCAAAAAGGCCCTAAAGTTGTGAGTGTGAAATGGGGTGACCTATACATAGAAGACATAAGTGAGGTCACTCCAGAACAGAGGCAGAAATAACGTTTTTCAGAACTCTCCAAATGATAACTTTAGACAAGGGTGGTAGGTTGGCAGATGAAATATTGACAACACAACAAGAGGAAGTAGACCTTGTCAACCCCTTGTACAGTCTTTAAGTCCACACAGGAGGGGGTGGACCTGAGAATCCGAGCGGCGAAGGCCTACAGCGAGGCAGTGCATCTCCTTGTGAGCTGCATCCCTCGGGCCAGGTCCTTCCCCCACTTCTAAGTTCACTTTTCTATTCTCTTTCCAGATGTTCTGTAGGTTTACTGTCTCTGTACGTTATTCATGTTAAGTTTTCTAGTTTTTGTTACATGTTTCCTTTTCAGGATTTTTCCTTTTTCTAAAGTGAAAAATCCACTACCGTTTTAGAAACACCCTTGGGGGGGGGGGGGTAAACAGCTAAAACAGGTCAGCTGAGGCCTCTTTTATCTACTCTACCACTAAGCACTCTATCTTTATTTCCTCTCCTACTATCTGCTGAATCTCAGCATCTATCTCACTCCACAGGCCGATTATGAGATTTTGTTGAACTCACAAAATATATAATCAGAAAAAAATCAGCTAACGCCTTTTCATTCCCGTATACGGGGAGTAGGCGAGGCCATTTAGCCCTATCTAACTTTTGGAGAGTGAGTGGGCAGTTCAATCTCCACTGGTACCAATCAGAGATAGCTGGCCCAAGGCTATCACTAATAGCGGTACGCAGTGAAGAGAGACGGCTCAAATGTGCCAACATTTCGTGATCCCTACACAATATATTTAATGTCTGAAATAATGTGGGTTCTACGGTCGATTTTCTTGAGTTTACGGGACGAAAAACCCGAGTTTCCGGGAGGAAAAACCCGCTTGCTCGACTAACTCGGGAACCAGTCGAATAAAGGCTTAGAAAAATTTCCTCTAGTTGCCGACTAGACTCGAAACCAAGTCTTTCTTCGTGCGGCCAAGCGCCGTGGTGTGCAAACGCCACATCCACTGAGCTACACAGGCTCCAATATATATATATATATATATATATATATATTATATTATACTATATATATATATATATATATATATATATATATATTATATTATACTATATATATATATATATATATATATATATATATATATATATATATATTATATTATACTATATTAGCACGATTTTGTTGAAGTACGTAATATAATATATTTGAATTACGTAGCACATTATACATACATGCATACATCTTCAAGGCCCACCTTTCCTAATTGGGTTGTGGGGGCAACAGCTGCAAGAGGAACTTCCAATGGCCACGATCCTCTGCCACCAAGCTCAGGTGTTCTGGTGGGATTCCCAAACGTGTCCACCCAAGGTTTTGGATATAATCTATCCAGCGAGTCCTTGGCCTTCCACGTGGCCGCCCACCCTCTGGCTTGGCAACGAGGGCCTGCTGAGGGAGCCTCTCTTGGGGCATTCTGACCAGGTGCCCGTACCAACGTAACTGTGATCTCTCAACACGGAGAAGCAGCGGTTGAGTATTGAGGGTTTCCCGAATTGCAGAGCTTCTGACTCTGTCGAGTTTTGTCAGCCCCGCAACCCCTCGAAGGAACCTCATTTCAGCCGCTTGGATTCGTGTCCGCATTCTATAGCACGTTATATATTATA
Organism: Typopeltis vanoorti; assembly: GCF_054136105.1. NCBI lineage: Eukaryota > Metazoa > Arthropoda > Arachnida > Uropygi > Thelyphonidae > Typopeltis > Typopeltis vanoorti. The sequence continues at coordinate 141,945,738 of NC_143553.1, forward strand.
TTATAATATATTTGAATTACGTAGCACAAATAATTATCTGTTGCATTAGGAGATAACATTACGTTCATATTAATAACTTAAATTCAGTTTTATTGGAGTATCATATTTGAAGTACAGCTAATATTACACACACACACGTAGAATTTTAGATTATCAGTTGTATTAGAGTATAAATAATTATCAATCCTATTAAATTATAATATCATTACAGTTGTTGCATTAGAGCATGGCAAGACAATAATTAAAAAAATTGTTTTTTCTTGGACGTATTTTAAGTAGCTTATTAGATTGTTTAGGTTCAATTAGTTGATATATATGCCTAAAGATGGCAGCATGGTACTTTATAAAGTAATCAAAGGTCGGAAGAAATGTCATCCTTCGGCCACCGTCCTCTACACTTTAACCCTTGTTCTTTGATGACCTTGAACTCTAATCGAGGAACTAGAAGAAAAAAAAAAAAATAGTAGCTAGCTGAGGACTAGCTAGCAGGTAGCTACGATAGTGAGCAAGCGGGAGATGGGTAGCGTCCTGTGTTTACACACTGTTGACCGTGACCTCGCCAGCAAAGTGCATGCAGGAGATGTTTTTCTTTTGTAACTTTTTTGTAGCACTTTACTCTCATCACAAGAAGTGCGTGGGTTCTTTTTTTTTCTTTCTTTCTTTAACGGCTAAGATTTATTTCTCCAACCCCAAACAGCGAAGTTGTTTTTTTATTGGAGAGGAGTGGCTAAGAATCGTTTCCATCAGTCTTGCTAAGGAAATAAAAGTTGTGTGGCTCAGAACGGTAAAGGAAGAGAGAAATAAAAAAAAAAAAAGGAGAAAAAAATTGTAAATAAATGTCACATTAATAACTTCAAAATACAAATTGAATGGATTTTTTTTTTCAGGTTTACATTGCGTTTCAGTTTTTGTTTTGTTTTGTTTTCAAAGTCAATTATATTCCCATTTTTTATCCCACGCTACTAAATTTGAGAAAAGGACTGATAAACTAGTCCAAAATACAGTTATTTTTATGAAGAGCGTCACATTTAAAGCATCATAAAATTAAAGGGAAATTGCACAAATTCAAACTTTTCAGTGGACATTTAATCCCAGAAATTTGAAATGGAAAACTAAGCTGAAACGATGTATTTGAGTGCTTATAAAGTCTTACAAAAGCCTTGGTCTTAACTTGGAAGCACAAGTCATTTATTAGTGGCATCTTCATTGTGAAAGAAAGGCATAAGGTACCGAAACTTCTTCAAAATTTAATGGTTTAATGTTTGAGAATATTTTTCGGAAAAATACTTTATTTTTAATTTTTTAAGTATTTAAAAATGCTCTCTGTTTTTCATTAAATAACATGAAAATCAATTGCTTGCATTCTGTTTATTTATTTTAGTTTTAGTTATTTCATCTTTAATTATTTTTTGCCACAATCCTACTTAAAAATGCATAAGTTTGAATGTGTTGAAATTTGAGGTAAAAACAAGCTGCATTTGACATTAATAATAGTAGATTGCAAAATATTTGTTTTAATAGATTACATTAAAATAAACAAAAAAGAAATACATAAAATCATATAAAAATTAATATTTAAAGATAAATGTTTCTAATACGAATTATCATAATCGCTAATACACCTTTATTTTAATTGTAGTGGGAAAATACATGTTTCACTCCCATTGTTTGAAAGTGTAAACAAAAAAATCCCTTCAAAATGAAATAATGTAACATAAATACACTTATATTGAAATCGTTGCAATGTATAGAATAAAATGTAAAATCATTTTATTCTATATTCTATATTGATAATATAGAATAAAATGATTTATTATCAATATAGAATATAAAATGCCATAATGTTTTCTAATAATAATCATAATATATTATTAGAAAATATTGGATTCGTTGCAATGTATAGAATAAAATGCAAAATCAATATATTATTAGAAAATACATATACATAGTTCGCTCCAATAAAAATGTCATTTTTAGATTTATAACTTAAAGAAAATCGGATTTGTGTGTGCTTTTAAACTAGAATATCTACCCTATATATATAAAATGATAAGCCTTTTTATGTCACGTTTTTTGAAACATTTTGAAACTCAGGGGCTACCCTGAGTGTCGAGCCATCAAAATTCAAGGAGAACCGGCCTACCAGTCCGGAACTCGAGGGGTTGGACGCCAGGGGGGCGTAGCCCCCTAGTTTCTATCCAATAAAATATCTAGTTTAGCAGGCTTTCTTTAAAAAAAAATCGAAAGGATTCATCAGTGGGAAATACTCATTTACAGAATATATATCAACTAGAACTAATCTTGATTTTCAGATTTGTTTACCAGTCATAGTAGTGACGAAATGGAAGAAGGATGTGGCCAATTGGTGCAGGACTTGTGATGTAATCTTGTCCACTGATGTTATCGCGAATAAAACGAATGCATGCTGCAGTTTTCCAGAAATCTGACCATTCGATCCACAAGTCAAATAAATCAAAGTTGTTGATATGTTATTGAGCTGAAATTTGTCGACACAAATATTGTCAGTTACAGATTTTGTGGTTTCTCTGGAATAACCAAGAATGTCTTAAGATCTCAATTTCTTCAAAAGGTACATTTCAAACTTCGCAGAAAAGTTTGGACTCCCGATCAAGATGTAAAATAAACATTAGCATGTGAGATGGTCCTTCCCATTTTTTTAAACAAAAGTTAAATAGCAGTTTAATATTAACTAACCCTATCTTCTTTGTGAGAAGGATATATACAGTAAGTATATCCTCCTCACAAATTAACTGCAAGGACAGCGTGTATCGAGAGGATCCATACTATAGTCGAAAAATAAAACGCTGTATAAAAAGTCCACTAGTTTCTTGCTAATCATACAATATAAAATCAACAAGACAGGTACTTCTAACTATAGGAGGCAGGGGAACTGTATAAACCAATTGTGCGTGTGATGTAATGGTGTTCCCAATTTTGTCAAAAGCTGTTTACGTATTTCAACAGTTTGCTTGAAACATACTGTCCAGTTGAGGACCTTATGTAGAAATATAAAAAGCTTGGAAAGAAATCACCGGACACTATAGTGTAAAGAACAAACAGCCATGCTTTCCCTTAAGGGGAGCCATGGCTGTTTAACTTCCTTTTGCTGCGATGGCTGCAGCAGTCCTACGGGGCATTCCGAAAGCGTACTATAGCGATCAATGGGAATTTTGGCCCATTCTTCCTGTAGGCATGTAATGACGTCATGGACTGTTATGGGAAGTACGTCATTTGACCTCCTCACCCGACGCTCCGGTTCATTCCACAGATGTTCAGTAGGATTGAGATCTGGATCTGTAGAGCGTCACCACACTTGATTAATCCACTGATCAGTCAAGTGTGGTGACGTTCATGTCCGCAAACCACTCAACAGCAACAGGCTTATGACACGTGGGAAGCATTGCATTGTTCCGAATGTTCAGATAACTCACGGAGTTCAATGGTCGTGGCACAAGAAGCAGAGGTCGAGTCCTAACCAGGAAAAACAGGACCATACCATCACACCGCCACCTCCGAATTTTATAGTTGGGATTACGCACTCTGATAAGAGACGTTCGCCTGGCATCCTCCCCCATCCACACCTGTCAATTTTATTCTGTAGAGGGTATAGCGTGATTCGTCGCTCCATAGCACAGCTTTCCACATTCCAGTGTACACGGTCTTTGCACCACTGAAGATGGCGCTGCATGTTCGTTAGGGTAATGTGGGACTTGCATATTGCGGTCCTATCATGGAAACCCATGTTGTGAGTCTCGATTATTAATGTTTTTGTGCAGATTCGTGTTATAGTCGATGCTTGGAACTTCGCATTCAACGTGCCAGCCGACGAACGGCGGTTTTTACGTACGAGTATCCTTCGTAGCACCCTAAGGTCACGTTCAGTTAGGTGGTGGGTCGCCCACCGCGGATGGCACTTGCAGTTGACTCCGTGCGCTTCCATCTCAATATGGTATCACTGATTGTTGACTTGGGATGGTCAAATTTTCAACAATTTTCCGAACAGATGGATGTGTGCTAGGATGCCACGCTGTAGGCATTCTATCACATTGTCTCTTCAAATTCCGTGAGTTCCCTCCTCGCAGTTGCGCTGGTTTGGGAGCATCATATTCCTTCAATTTATACTAGCTACAAACACGTGACTCGTTACATGGCACGATGCACCTTGCCAATGGCGGGGTGTCCAATAACTTCTCTCCAAGTAGTAATGAAGGCACAACCGCAGGGCCGCGCCGTGCGGTTGTGCAGATTGTGCGCCGCACAAGGGCGCTTGAAGATAGGGGCGCCATTTCGCCACGGGAAATAATAAACAAAATATATAAATTTTCTTATTCTTGAATTATATCGTACTCTATAAATTACACAATTACAAATTATAGTTAATTCAATAAAAATAAAATTTTAAATCAGTCAAATTATTGTGAATTCTTAATATCTAACAATATTTTTAACTTGATACGTCACCAGTTTTTTATAATTTTTTTGAAGTGAATCAATATTACCACAGATTTTATTTCACAGAGTAAGCATCGACTCAGCGAAAATTTTATAAATATTCTCGATTGTTTATTATATTTTTAGTGGAAATTGTTAGTTTAAGACAGACCTTGAATTCATTCTTAAGCTGTGCTTTGCCCAGTACCATTGGCAAGGTGTAGCATTGAGGCAGCCTGCCTCACGGCGCTGCTTAATAAGGGCGCTCGTTCAGCCGTATTACGGCAACAAGATATTTTACAAAAATACAGCGTTTAGTTTACCAAATTAAAAAGGCGCCATTTCCCATTGACAGTTACATATGTGCTTATTATATTTTATTAATAAAAAAATTATAGTCATACATACTAAAACTAAACATTTTAGAACCCACTTATTAGATACTCAAGGAAACAACCCATAAAGTATCATACGATGTGAATTTCATAAACTTTTATAGTCTATATATATATATACAGTATATATATTAAATTATATTATGCATGAATTCTCCTACTCAAATTGCGAGAAAAATTACTGTGTAATATATTTCTCAACAAATAGTGCAATTACAGGGAATATATACTGGGAATATGAACACTAACTAATGAATCACATCTTCCCTCCAACAGCAACTGCTATATACACTCAAGCAAACCACATGTTGCAGGTGCAACATATGGTTTTGCTTGACACTACTCCCCCCCCCCCTCCGTCATGAACGTGTTTAAACTAAGAAATATATAGTGAATGCATTTCAGATATTATGGAAATCGGTTTGAGAATTAGCATTTCAATTTAATTGTCAGCTTGTTTTGTTTGGGTTGCGCGATCTTTTGTTAATACCGCACCAATCATATGCACTTCTTAATAGTTGCTTTTTCTCTACTGGCCTACAATCGCGCACATCTTTCACTTCTCATTAGTAATTTGTCAAGGATTGTTCATTACGTATCTCGAGTCTTAAATTACTGGTAATTTTTGGTTGCACACAAGGAAACCGCTCTCCAGGGCAGAAGAAGTGATGGAGAATAGAAGCTTCTTGGTAAGTCCTACCCATTTTCAGTTTTTTTTTTCTGGAAACCTTAGTTTCCGAAAAATCCCCGCATATATCTCGCTGCGCGATTTTTTAGCTTTAATTTTGGGGAAAAAGTGCGAGTTATAGTCGAGTAAATACATAAATGCCAAGCTTATGATAACGGTTCAAATATGCGAGGCAAACATAATGGACTGCAGAAAAAAATCCTTGAAATAAATTCAAGAGCTTTTTTTATTCCGTGTGCTGTTCATTCATTAAATTTGGTAGTTAATGATGCAGCTAAGATATCCTGTGAAACTACATTTTTTGGGGGTAATACAGGAATTATATAATTATTTTTCAATATCTGTGAAGCATTGGGCTATATTAAAAAAATATATTCGTGTTTTAAATTTCAAACCACTTTCTGCTACTAGGTGGGAAAGGAGAGTAGAAGCAATAAAGCCACTTAAAAATAATATCAAGGAAATTTACCAGGCTCTTTTTGATATTACGGAAGATGAAACTAAAGACATCCATTCTAGAGTTCAGGCAGACAATTTAATTTCAAAGATTTATTCGTTTAAATTTATTTGCTCTGTTCATGTTTGGTACGAAATCTTAAGTCTCGTAAATGTTGCAAGCAAAATAATGCAGAATCCGACATTTGATATAGGAAAAATTACAGAAATTCTTGATTATGTTATACAAGAATTAAATACTCGCCGAACAGACCAATTTTTTTTAAATATTATTAGAACTGCAAAATAAGTAGCAAACAATCTTAATAGTGATCCTATTTTTCCAGACATTCGCAAAAGAACAAAAACAAAAATGTTTGGTTACGAAGCATCAGATGAGACAACGCATGATCTTAAACAAAATTTTAAAATAAATTTTTTCTTCGAGATTTTAGACACGACAATAACTTCAGTCACGGAAAGATTCATACTCTTAAAACAACATAGCGAGGACTTTAAAGTTATAAGAGACATTAGCAAATTAAAAGATTGGAGCGATGAAAATTTAATGAAACATTGTAAAGATTTGCACTTAAAACTGAGCGACAATCAAGATATTGATTTTATATTTATTTGAGGAATTAAAAACTTTGCAATGTTTTATTAAAAAAAGAGTCGGCTCCTCAGGATGTTTTAAATTATATATACGAAAATAAATTAACCGATATGTTTCCGAATACTGCGATTGTGATGAGTAATTTATTTAACCTTACCAATATCCGTAGAATCAGGGGAAAGAAGTTTTTCAAAACTGAAACTAATAAAAAATTATTTGCGGTCAACAATGTCTGGAGAACGTCTAACGGATCTATCAATTATATCAATTGAAAATAATAAAATGGATTCATTCGACATTAAAGATATTATTAAAAATTTTGTCGCGGCTAAAGCAAGACGGATAAATATGTAAAATAAATCTACATTTATACTAATTGTTATATAGTTAAAAGCATATCTCCAAATTATCTTTGTTGTGTAATATTTCTTTTATTATATTATGGGTATATATTATGTTAAAGATACCAAGCAATTTTATAAGCTAGGTTTTTTAATCTTTTTCCCAAGTGAGCAAACAGCCAAGTAAGTCAAGTTACTACGTGCAGCTGCATATATATATAACTGTGTATATATATATATATATATTAAGGAATAAACATTTTTGAAAATTTTTATTATTAAAAATTCCTTATTAATGAATTTCAGTGATTACAATGTTCTACTACTGTTAAATAAAATTTATTTTTATGTATGCGTATAAACTGTTTTGTACTTTTAACAAAGTAAAATTGTTCGCAAAACTTTTTCATGGAAACTTATTTTATGGGGGCGCTGAAAAAAGTTTTGCACAAGGACGCCTCCTACCCACAGCGCGCCACTGCTTCCGAAGCAACTGAGGCTTGATGCGAATGTATTTTTATCTGTTAATCGCATTGACTTCTAGAATGTTACCGGTTACAAACGTTAATTGAGGTGATTGTCGTACTGGTAAGAAATGGGTTATTTCATACCAGCACGACACTGACATAGTTCTAGAGTTGTGAAGTTTTTTTGTGTAAAGAGAAAAGTCACAAAGGAGTTTTAGGGTTTTGACAGTGGAATTGAGGCTGTACGATGGGTCAGATGGCCGAGTTTATTTATTTATAGTTGTACGCATACGGAAGGTGAGATCGTTTCTAATATAGCCCATTTTAACTTGCTTTGTTTCTCTTTCAAAGACAACGGAGATTTTTTAATTAATTCACTGACACTGTTCCATTTGCTTGTATCATTCGATTTTACTGGTAAGTCTTCCTCGGTGATTATTATTGTGACGTCATCTTCATATTCTTAATCTAAAATGAAGGTTATTTTTGAGTTGTTTTATTGCATTTTATTTTTTTATGGAAAATTCGAGTAATTCCAAGCAGTGGCGCAACCAGGATTTAATCTTGGGGGGGGGGGGGGGGGAGTTGAACGGATAAAAATATTTTTAATACAATGAATTTGCATTAAAAATATTTTTATCTCTTCAACTAAAATTCGTTAAATTTCATTCATTCAATAAAATTATTTCAGTCTTGGTTACATTAATCTCTCTCTGTGTGTGTATGCATATAGCAAAGTCCGTGCCTATGTATATAACAAAGTATATAGCCAGTCCGTTCAATCGTGATTGTGTTATGGTAGATCTTAAATAGGTTTTTAAAAGGCGTAAGTTAGAAAATGACCTTTTACTGACGCATGTTGTTACCGGAAGCGTTGCAAATATTTTTAATAAGTTATAGATGCTACGACATATCATTTTGTCGCACTTTGAAACTGCATCAATGACATTTTTGCATGGATCTATTGTTGCAAACGGTTTTTCAAATTTCTTATACCACGATTTGAATTCGGCATTCAAAATTGCTGGATTTGTATAAGGCAAATTACCGGCATAAAATTCACACAATTGACGAAAATCTTCCATTGCACTTGCTGCTGGAGCATCTTTTCCATTTGGTAAAAGAGAAAAATATATAATTCAAAATGTTGCGTTGAAATAATTCAAAATGCCGAGTGAAACGTTCATGAAGTTGAGTCAATATTTGGTCAATAAATGGAATGAAATAGTTCTCCTGAAATATACGTCTACAGAATAAGCTGGAACATTAAACCTTAATGTTTGTTTTGATGAAGTCCTTGGCTTTTTAATGTCAAGATTAAAATTATTGGCGTTTATACATGCTTCATCGTAAATATCTTTAAATTAGGCAATTAAGAGGTCGCTACAACTCTCCGTCTTCACCAACCACAACTACAATCATCATCATCTATACCAACGCTGTCAACCGCCAACCACTACCACTAGTATTTTCACAGACAATCACAAACATCCATGCCCACGGCGGGATTCGAACTCGCAGCCTTTTGGCTGGAGAGTCGGCCAACCAGGCCTGATATATAGATAAAAAATTAAATTTTGTGGATAAAAATTAAAACAAAGTTTTAATTTTTATTAAACAAATAAATGAAATGATTAATTATGTTACTGTTTACTTTTAATGAGATGGATGAGCTTCTCGACTTTCCAGAGTTGTTGGATATCTGGCTCAATATTGGTCAACTTCAGTCGAAGATCGGCACACACACTAAGACGAATTCTGTATTTTGTTTTTATTTGAAGGAGCGATGAAAGTCGTTTCTCGCAAAGATAGGTTGTAGAAAACTGCTTGCCAATTTTTGACTTCTTCAAATAATTCGGGAAATTCACTTCTCACTGAAGGCGAGATCCAGAATCCAGCCAAACCACGATCACGGAATTGCATTTTTACCCCACTGTCACTTGAAAGCTCAATTAGCTGCTCTTTTTTCGATAACGAAAGCTCGTTCTCGTGACTGCAAGCCTGAAATGGATCGTGAAATCACAGAAATTTTTTATAAACAGTTATTCAGAAAATGTTTCCAAATTCTGTTTCAGAGTTTTGAGGTGGACACAAACCCTTTCCCAGCGGTTAAATTCTAAACTAATAAGTTTCGGGGTCCAATACAAAATAACCAATTGTATTTACCTTTAAATGCGATCCACTGGTCGAGTGTCCAGCAAATCAGCAAATCTTTCCTTTCGTTCAGCGTATTAATATTATCGCATTGCAACTGATGGGAATTCTGTGTTTCTGTGGATTCGTTGCAGACCTCTTTCTCTTCAGAAACTACACACAAACTGTCATTACAAACTCGTTTTGCATCATCACTGTCATTAGAGATATTTTTCCGTTTAAAGAAGGTACCAATGTACTTACCCATAATTGAAATAACGTACTTGCTCGCATATAACTCTAACCCCTGATTTTACTTTTCGAAAAAAGAAATTAAAAAGTTTCGCATATACCTCGCAAATGAAAAAAGCTGAAACGCGTTCAGAGCAGGGTGATAGTGACTTGCTCCCCGGGTAAACAATACGACCTCCCCCAATAGCCACTATATTGCAGAGGCAAGAAAAACAAGTACTTGTATCATGTCAGTGAATAAGGTATAAGCAGTCTCTGTAATGTATTTCTCAACAAATAGTGCAATTAGAGACAACTGGGATAAAAACGACATTAATTAATAAATCACATGTCCCCTCATACAGAAACTATGCTGTATATATAGACTCAAGCAAAACCATATGTTGCATGGGCAAACACAGTATCTAACTAAAAACTATTGTTATTAATTAGATTGTGTGAGTTCTCTCGGCAGCAATAAAATTCAACCGAAAGTGTTAAAATTCAGGGCCCCTTGGCCCCCTCCCTGGGTGCGCCACTGACTACAAGCAATTTTCAAAATGAAAGCAATGTGATCATTTAAATCTACGTCCTTATAAGGACTGGCTTAAAGGGGCGAAGCAAGAATGCTTTTCATCTTCCCCGTTGTCTGTAGAGGACAGTGTAAGGATAAGGTGTTATTGAGCTATTAAAGCTCTGATCATGGCAAGAGGGTAACTTCATTGGCCATTGCCATCCATTACCCTCTTCACCCCGACCTACATTTTTTTTTTCTAGACCTTATAAGGACTGGCTTAAAGGGGCGAAGCAAGAATGCTTTTCATTATCCCCGTTATCTGTAGAGGACAGTGTAGGGATAAGGTGTTGTTGAGCTATTAAAGCTCTGATCATGGCAGGAGGGTAACAGCAATAGCCGAGCCTCAGTTAGAACTTCATTGGCTACAGTATTGCCATCCATTACCCTCCAAGGGTATTGATCACCGCATCTCACGGTCGACCCCCGACCTACATAATTTTGCCAGTCATAATAGTAATTAAATTATATTAATAAATAAAAGCTGTATTTCAAGAATTTCATTAATTTTAGAGATTTAAAAACATTTTAATAATTTTGCTATATTTATTATTTATAATTAATTTATTAATTAAAATTCATAAGAATTTTCTTTTTCTCAATCAATTACAGGGGCTGATAATTAGCAATATATCTTCACAGTTTGGAGAACTAAATTCAGATTCGAAATAGTGGAGTGCTAGTCACATGCTCACAGTAAAGCTGTGCCGTTAGTTGTACATGGAACCACCAACTGTTCATACTAATATTCAGTAACCATAAGATTTAAGTTGAGATCGCCACTAGATATAATTGAAATACTTTTTAAGGTGTTTAAGTAATAATTTGATTTCTTAACACTAGATGGCGAACAAGTCTAAATATAAATAGATTTAATGCTGCAATCGCCACTGTTTGAATGTTCTTTTTCTACACCCAAAGTAAGCGTTTAAAATATGAAGCAATACATCAAAATTGGGCTTTTTTTTTTTGCTTTTTTTTTCAAAACAGACTTGCTAAAAATGCAATGTGCTAAGCACACCAAGCTTTCCAGCTGCTCGCTGTCTTTATCACTGGATCTTTAGATAACACAACTCGATTCTTATATCACTTCAGGGCTACATTTTCAAGACAGAAGACTCTCTGAGCTGGTAATACCCCAAGGGATAACACGTTACTGTCATCCCTTTCTCTGTTTCCAGGTGTGTGTAGCGTTTGCGTATATCCTGTTTAAAGAAAATCGTCCAGATGTTCCCTGCAGGGTGGAAAAACCCTAAACATATTACAAGGGGGGAGGGGGGAAGAAGAGGGGAGAAGTTTAGTTCGAGAGATGAAAATATTAAATTTTTCTTGGAACAGAAACAAGGCAGGTGATTAAATGTCTTTAGACACAAACAAAGCCCTTCAAAGCGTCTGCACTACTCTATTCTCATTCTACTTCATTCTCTCAATCTCCTGTTTGTCTGGTGTGTATCCTGTTTTCTCTTTCATAGTCTGGCTCTCTGTATTACTGCTCAAAATTAAACTTTAGCAATTTGTGAGTTTTTCGCAGTATCTTCGGCATTCCATTAAAATTAAAGTCACTTAAGGCTGAAAAATAGAATTTTCCAGCAATATATATATATATATTATAATAAATTTTAGTCAAGATTCCAAATACTAAATTTTAATAAAATAGCTGAACCAGAGATTTGAATTAATATTTGTACTAATGATAAAATCTAATAATAATCTACACACCTAAGAACGAGTTGTTATTATTATATGCAACTAACATATCTTTGAAATCTTGTCATTTACCAGTTGAAAGAAAAACATACTATGTGCTTATCGGCATTCGAAATATATAAACAATAAATGAAATCATTTTAAAGAATAAGAAAAATGTTTGTACGCTGACGCGTTTCGGAAATGATAAAAATGAAGTCGTCTGCATGAGAACTTACCGTTATGTTCAGGTGACGCTGTATGCTGAATTTTAATTGGCCAGTAAGAATATTGTTAAGTGCAAAGCAGAAATAGCTTTCAGAATGAAAGATCACTTTAATTAGATTACAGGACTGTCTGCATACGTTTTAATGATAAATTGCATCAAGAAATGCGTCACTTAAAAAAAAAGAAGAAGAAGAAGAAGAAGAAGAGGATTGCTTAAGAAAATCCACCGGTTTCGTTTCTGTAGTGTTTGCTCATAGAATGTCAAGGCTACTTTTGCAATATGTAAAAAGAGAGTTCCTAAAAACGTCATTTCACCGCACATGCGCATGTATATATATGCTGAAAACATCTGTTGAAAATGTGTGCCCGTTCTTCTTTCCGTGTTCACACCAGAAGGAAGTGCTATCTAGCATTCGTGGCATGCACACTTTTATTACAACATAAGCATATCGACATACGCGCACACGTATCGGGAGTGTATCTGAGTACAGTTCGATGTCGACAGGCGGAACCAAAAAAAAAAAAAAAAAAGGATGAAAACGATTTTGTAGAGTACGCGGATGATATAATGTGTGTCTTGAGGGACAGAGAAACTGTAGAGGGGTTAGAAGGAGAAGAGAGCCAAGTGAGGGAGGGGACATATAGAGGGTAAGACAGACGCATTAGACAAAATACCATGGCGCGAACTCTGCAGTGCAGCGGGCTGAGAGCGTCACAGATTTAAAAAAAAAAAAAAACACGCTAAGGGGAACCAACGCTGACTCTAACGGGAGCCATATAAAGGACTCAAGAGGCCTATTAAAAGCTTGTTAGGAGTGGGCCGAAAAATTCATCATCATACTCAATAGACGAGACAACCAGTGGAAGAGAGATTGAGAGAGAAAAATACAGAAATATTATTTGGTTTGGTTTGTTGGAATTATGGCCAAAGTAACCAAGGCTATGAAGAAGTGTATGTTTGCCAATTGCGTGTGTTCTGTGGCGGGTTTGCAGTTTTTTTGCAGGATGAAAAACCCGGATTTACAGAGGAAGAAACCAACCATCAGTTAGTTAACAAGTCCTTGTAAAGGCTCGTCAATTCCCAGACAAGATTCGACTCCAGGTCTTTATGACCGAAGGCGATCGATGAAATCAGCTTCCCGTTTAAATATAACTATTTTCAAAATTACTAAGATGAAGAAGATGCAGTTTTTATTAAGAATATTCAACGTACGTTATATAGATATACATTCTTTTTTACTCCGAATTTCGCTAGGATTAGAAATGAATTATGCGACTTCAAAAGTGAAGTTTAAAAAATAAAATACTTAGTTTGATCAATCAATATGTGTGTTGATCGATCAACACACACATATTCATGTGCTTCTTCCTTGGTTAAACAAAGTAAAAGGATTGGCTTGAAGGAAATAAATGTGGAATTAAATGAACTACACCAAAAAAGAAATAACGAGAACAATCAATTACGAAATGTAGGAAAATATGCAAACGCCTTCGGTTACTGAAAAGCAATAGGTGCGAGATTACGTTTACCGTATGCAATTAGATATCTGGGAGAGTTAAAATGTCTGATGCCCATGGATAATCCCTTGCGTGCATCACTGCACAGTGACAAAAAATATACTTTGTCTTCTTTGTGTAGAGTGGTGAATTGTTATTATCGGATTTTCAACAAAAATTAAAATTACTCAACACTTTCTCTCTTTTTCTCGGTTTTTCTGCATCTGTTCATTCGTTCTAAAGCAGTGTTTCTCAACGTTGTTTGGATCATGTCCCACCTCAACGTCTGAAAGATTTTGATGCCCCCCCCCCCTCTAACATAATAGTCAGCCAAATTCTGAAAAAAGTATAATATAAATATGTACATGTACATCTTATAATTGTCCTCCCAAAATATTCAAATTGCCCCAGTGTGGGACGTAAGCCCCACGTTGAGAAACACTGTTTAGAGTTTCCAGATCGAAAGACATGATGTAACTAATTGAAAAAGCCTAAAAAAAATGCATAAATCATATTGCCATGCACGCCACCTATTTTTAATGCAATGAAAAATAGTTATAATGATTCCCGCATCTTCGAAGAATCATGCAATTAATTAAATTATATTTATAAAATTTTTTTCTGTTGGAAATAAAACCTATTATTATGCTAAACATTACAAGATATTCTCTCACTCTTTTAAAATTTCATTTTTTTATTTAATTCCTTTAAAATTTTTAACTTTAGTTTCTAATTGCAAATATATTAGGAAGATTACAAAGACCGAAAACAAAAAATAACCTTCAAATCTTGATTTTTTTTGCATTGGCAGAAGCTAAAATCCTTTGAAGCCTCAGGATTCTCGGATGTGTGTGTGTGTGTGTGGGGGGGGGGGAATCTTTTAATGACGAGAGTAAACAGTATAGTCATTCAATACCAAACAGCAATGATAAGAAAAAAATAAGCTAATTTTGCAGTCAGTTTTCAATCTATGTGATTTGCTATCGTAACATGAATACCTCATTCTTCACCGACGCCTGATAACACCGTCTTTACATAATAAAAAGAGAATCAGAAAGTTATCAGGATAATTTTTAAGGCATGTTAATTAAGCATCGAGTTTCACACGATACTTCTCATTCTCTATGTCATGAAAACGATGCCTTGAAGAATAACAAGTTTTGCTATCTAGTGATACGCACGTTATTACAGAATGATATACTAAAACAGAACAAAAATACTTCTTTAAATCCCGGATGGCCAGTGACTACTTCTTGTTTGTAATTTGAGTAATAGGGCTCTTAGGAAAATGTAAAAATATTTTTTTTAAGCAAATATCACAGAGACGAATTATGAAAGAGAATACCGTGATGAACATGTCTTGAAAATCTATCTGTAGCAGGATTTCAAGAATACGATTTTTGATAGTATCTTCCGGATAAAGCACTTGCAAGTAAAGTCATCCGAATTCATTTTTACAATCCATTTGTAGTGCTTTATTCTGAAGATGCTGTCAGAAAAATTGATAGCGAAAAGATGCCGATGCTTTTCTTAAAAGCCTATTAAAGGTATATCATCAACATCCGAGTATCTCTTCTATGCGAAAATAATTCGCAAGTTTATCAATGAATTTTTCCTTCCTTTTCATAATTCATCGAAAAATATTTTCTATTAATTGTGAGACAAAAATTATTGGCGCATTTTCTTTCTATGAATGCTCGTGATCCATCTTCAGCGAAATGATTTACAGTGAAGTTTCTGGAACTGAGGGTGGGTGGAGGAAGAGTTCAGAGAACACGAGCATTAGAACTAGTGATAATTATTTCGAACTGGCAAAAACTTGGGGAAAAAGTCAATATTTCATCAACCATAGAATCGATGAAAACATTGACTTGAAGATATTCTTTACAAATCTTCTCATGCTTTCGCTAAGAGAGTATGCACAGCTCTTTTGGAAATGGACAAAGCAGCCCCTCTCCTCCCTTCCCGTCCCCAAATTTATCAACGATTTTATAAGCATCCATCAGAGAGAGTACACAACTAACGAAGTCTCGTGAGCCTAAACCGTATCATTATAAACGGTTAATATTAAAGCCGTGAAAAAATATTTTAATTATTTAATCGATATTGAAATAATGAAATCCAAGATTTAAAACCTTGAAAATATTATCAGTTCTTCAACGCTTGCATATTATTTACTGTCATCTCTTCGCTCTACAGAAAAATATCCTACCCAATAGTGTTACATGTGATTCATTTTCGTCTGTGGCAAACAAAGTGAATAGAAATGTAACCTCTTTTAAACTTTTCCTCTCACCCACCCCCCCACCCGCATTTCATTCCATATTCGAATCGACTTCCTTTCTTTATATTCCAATTTTTAGAATTTGAATTAGAATTACATTAGACTAACACTTTATGATCGATTGATAGCAACATATTACTTTGTACAAAAATCTAGAGCCAAAACAGGGACTTGACAAGGTTTTTTTTTTTTTTCGTTTAACAGCGAATTAAATTAGAGATAAATTTAACCTGTATTTTTAAACATGCATAACTCTTTTATTCATCGATATTCTATGATAAATTGCATATGTCTGTATTTTTTTAATGTGTAGATATTAGATAAGTTAATTAATCAATTAGCTAATGCTTTCTATTCTCCAAAAGGAGTAAAAGGCCGTTTTAGCACTTAACTAACTTTTTAAGAAACCTATTGGGTAGTTGCCTCCTTCCTTCGCCAATCACCGAGCGCTGGTCAAAGGCTATCAGTAATTTTAATGAGCATATCGGGAGAGAGAAGACAACGGCTGCCAACTCGTTGTGTCCAACTTTTATTTTATTGTCGAAATAGTGCAAGTTATGCTGTCGATTTTCTTGAGTGCAAGGATTAAACACCCGAATTTCCAGAAATGAAAAAAAAAAAAAAGTACTATTTGTCAGTGTCAGAGATTGACTAATTCGAAAACTAGTCGACGAAAAGTTTAGAAAATGTTCCTCTAATCATCGAATAGAAGCGAACATAACGCTCTTTCTTCAGGCTTCCTAGTGCTCTGGACGAACGGCATTTCTAAACAGCTCTACAGACCACAACTTGTGAAATATTAACAAATAACTGTATTAAATGAACGAACGAACTCACTTCAAATCAAATGTCTTGAAATTAAACGATCACGTGGAGAAGAGCGTACGGACTTCGAAAACGACGTTATGATACGATGTCATATCAGTGTCCTATCCGTTTGTGACGTCAGTAAAAAAACTTATGAGTAATGAAGATTTTCTCAGAAATATAATGCTGTCCTAATACTTATTTCGACGTAGTTTAGCTTAATAAAAAGTCAATCACTTTCGAAAGTTTTAAATTTACGTAGCGCAAAGAGTATCTATCAACTTGGTATATAAATTATCCGCGATTTTAATAAATCTTAAGGCCAAGATTTTGATTGTAAGAGATATTTCCTAAAATTTATGTGGAAAAACTTCATTGACCTGCAAGTCTCGATTCTAGTTATAAGACATTTTGCAACTCAGGGCGAATCACCCAATCTCGTACGAAAGTCGCGGATATCTAGTCACAAAAAAAAAAAAAAAAAAAAAAAAAAAAAAAAAAAAAAAATCACACACACCATGAAAGACACCTATCATCGCTTCTCAATTGACTTTCTGTATTTCTTATCAATACGAATTAAACTCGTACTTTCCTTATTTTATTTTTATAGTGATTAAAAATATGCATTTAATTTATACATTTTAATTCTTAAATAATTAAAAGTAAGAGAGAGAGAGAACTAAGATGGCTTCTGCAGAGAAGGCGCCACTTGAATACGTTTCTCAACCTCAATCGCAGGCAAGATGTTTACAGGTTAAATATATCCGCTGCTCAATCAATGCATTTCAAGAAAGAGTTTTCCTGAAAACCGCCTTTCTTAATCTCCTCAATATTTATGGAGCTAAACTACGGTTAAAAAGTAGTTTATAATTTACACGTGGAAGTAAAGCAGCCTGTTTTAAAATGCACGCTCTAATTAAAAAGCTAATCAGTTTATATATTTATAGCGATGGCCACGTTCAGGAAGTCTGGAAAAATATTCAAGGTCATGGTCATTGTACACGAGCTGTCTAGACTGACCCACAGAGATCCCCTTTCGTTTCTTGCTTCCTACCTTCCCCACAGGCTGCATCTCATACTAAACACCCATAGCTGACGGCTTAATTTAAGACCTGAACGCAAAAATAAGATTCCCAAGCCCGTTTCCCCCTCATCTCCCAAAGTCGGGTATTAACATAAGCAGACAATGGAATGACGTCATCATGGAACACGTGGAGTCTAGCTTTTACACGTGTCCACTTCCACGGGAGGACATTACATGTGGCGAAGTGTTGGCGACTGAGATATGTGGGTCTATCGGAGTTGGTATTTACTGTAGAAAAATCCTTCGCTCTCGGGAATTGCAGAGAGGTCACGTGACCCCCGCCCCTTGGCTAGAAAGTGGACAAGACAAGTTCCATTTCAGATATGGAGAGAGAGAGAGAGAGAGAGAGAGAGAGAGAGAGAGAGAGGTGTCTTCCCTCAGAGCGAGGGAAACAAGAGAGTGCATTCACATCATCATCGTCTCTTGGCGAGAGGAAGCAGCCGAAGTACAGACATGAACGCCAATCCCAGACGCCACACAGACACAGACCGAACTTCGGCCACTGGTGGTCTTTCTGGGAATCGTTTGTTTACGCCTTCGAAGCATCGCACCTGTCATAGCATACGGCGTTCCTTGTCAGTCACGAGCCTGTCTGCGAGATCCAAGTCCATGTCGATAGAACTGTTTGCCTGGAAAACGTGTCCAGATTAAGAACGTGACCTTGGCACCGCAAGTGTCTTCCAGCTCAGTGCGATTTCAAGGATAATGGACTGTGGTGGGAGGAAGGGGGTCACGTAACCAGGAGGGGTGCCTTTATAAATAAAATGCACTTTTGACGTTGATTGATGTCTCGCATGATGCGAGCACGAGAAGATGGGCCAAGAAAAACGTCCCTCTGTCATCGTCCTCTGTCTTCCTGCTCTATTTTTTGCGTTTATTCTTTCTCTCTCTCTGAGAAACAGTCGGTGAACATCATGCAGCCGGAAAGTTAAAAAAATACTCTCTTTGTGGGAAAGATTCTTTAGTACTAATTATTAGCACACCTCTTTCTTTCCTCTCATTCACTTCATCTTTCTTTTGATTTTTTTTTGCACGATTTCTCTCTTTTCCTTCTCTACTTTTCTTCCTCCTTCTTCTTTCTCTCTTCTTTATCCTTCCACACCTCTGTCTCTCCCACTCTCTCTTTATCCTTCTATATCTTCATTCCATCTCTCTCTCTCTCTCTCTCTCTCTCTCCTATAATCCTGTTTTCTCTCCTCAGTCAAACTAAAAAGAACAGAATGAAAAGTTCAGCCAAAATGGAATTGCTCACTTTGAATATTACGGTACTTATTTAGCAAGGGAAGGCTAATACATGAGAGTGCTCTGAAAAGTTCTCGGCCTCGACCATAGATGGCAACACTATCGGCAAGATTTTTTTTTTTTTCTAATTTGGTATATCTGTCATAAGCAACCATGTGAAATTGCAAGTCATTCTCTCAAGTAGTTTGTTTTATACAGCTGTCTGATGTAAAAGTGTTCTTTGTATCCCTTGAAATGGATAAAATTGAGTATCGTGCAGTTATAAAATTCTTAGTAAAAAAAGGTTTAACGCCAAAAGAGATTCATTCGAAGTTCAGAAAAGTTTATGGGCACTCTTCTCCTTCGTTTTCGACAATTAAGAAATGGGCTGCCAAGTTTAAACGTGGCCGTACCAGCCTTGAAGATGATCCACGTGAAGGACGTCCAAAAAGTGTAACAACACCAAAAATCATTGATCAAACCCACGATATGGTATTGGATGACCAGCCAGTCAAAGTGGGCGAAATTGCTGAGATTATAGGCATTTCAAAAGAACATGTAGGATATAATTTTGCATGAAGAATTGCACATGAAAAAGCTTTGCGCAAGATGGGTGTCGCGCTTGCTCACAGCAGATCAAAAACGCACTCGCATGAAAATCTCTGACCAGTGCTTGGAGCGTTTTAACAAGAATAAAACTGATTTTATGCGTCGATTTATTACTATGGATGAGACTTGGATTCACAATTACACACCAGAATTCAAAGAGCAGTCAAAACAGTGGACAGAAGCCGGTTGTTCAGCGCCAAAGAAGACAAAGTCGATTACGTCAGCAGGAAAGATCATGGCATCTGTGTTTTGAGATGCTAAAGGCATTTTGTTTATTAATTTTCTTGAAAACGGTAAAACAATAACCGGGGAATATTATTCCGCTCTTTTAACCGGACTAGAAGAAAAAAATTCGTGAGAAAAAACTCGGTTTGTGGAAGGAAAAAAAATCATCTTTCATCAGGACAATGCACCTGCCCTCTACAGCAGCAATCACCCCTTGATTCGTAGAAAAACGCTGACCAGCGAGGAAGAGATAGAAGTCAAAGGGAGCCAAATCTTGGGAATAGGATGGATGTTCCAACAATTCATAGTGCATTTCTCATTGCGAAAACACCTTTGTGGGCGGGTGCATTGTCTTGATGAAAGATGGTTTTTTTTCATCTTTCATCAGGGACGGGATAATGGCGCTGGAGCATTACTAAAATAAACGTATTAGTCTTATGGGAGATTACGTTGAAAAATAAAAATAATTTTGAAATTATAAATTCGTTTTTTCACTGTTAGGCCGGGAACTTTTCAGACCACCCTCGTGCAGTATGGTGGTTTGTCCCTTTCAGTCGTTTCCGACCGTAAGTGACTTTGTAGGCTTGCCCACAAAGTATTCCTAGTGAGATTTTTACAGGGTAGTTCACCATTGCTTTTCCCTAACCCCCCAATTTTATCCTGGCTCGGAACCGGCATATGGCTGGGACGTATTCACGACTGTAACCCGTGTGTGTTCACGTGGGAGGTTTCCGTGTTCTGGGGGAACGAAAAACCCGAGTTTCCGGGTGAAATAAACCCCTATCTCCCCATGAGACCGGCTAACTCACTTTTAGTCGAAAGAGGCCAGATAAAGGTTCCTCAAGTCACTGAAGGGAATCGAACCAGGTCTTTCCGACCATCTTCGGAATACAGTCTCTAATATAGAGTCTATACACAGTCAAATCAGGGGGACTGTGTCAGCTAATTTGCATCTCTGAATGCATGCAATCCTGCTGTAATCCAACGATCGCTTGTTAACCAAATGGAGGTGTATCAGAAACGGTTCCTAATAAAGCGTTACGAAACGACACCGTACCAGCTTTGATTATAAAAAGATCGCAGTCACCTTCGGATCCAAACTGTCAATGATAAAGAGGGGGAAAATGAATATATGAAAGATTTGAAAATACCTAAAAAATGAGTTCGAAATGCAGCAATGCCAAATAATTTTTCTAGTTACCACACACACACACACACACTGGTTGTCAGATTATTAAATCGCCCACCATCATTCGCTAAATACCAACGCTTTGAGAAACCATGCTACATATCCATCCTAGCTTATAAAAAGCAAAACACAGATACCGAAGATATTCAACCTGATAATGTGTCAACAGAGTGACTGTGAGTGTGGTATGACATTGGTGTTACGCGTGCCTGTTGGCGCAATAATATCACAGAAATGCAATCCTACTATATTGCACTAAGACAGGTCCAACAACCAGAAAATACCCTTCGATCCTGTCAGTCTTGTTGCCAGTTTATTGATATGAGAGGCTGACTGACATTACAAGAGTCGGTGTAACTCATAGTCACCATCCGAGTGAGGAGTGTATCCATTCTCCAACAAATAGACTTGTGGATCGAATGCTTGCAAAAAAAAAAAAAAAGAGAGATGAATTTCATTGTCCCTGTGAGACCACCAATCGACTTGCTGGTGGTCTGAAGTGGCTCGAAAAAGTTCCATGGAGCTATGTTCCGGACTATGTAATCCTCAGCCAACCCACACTACGAATACTCTAGGGTTACAACCTAACATCGTTGGATTCACTTCTAAAAAATGCAGTACGATGCAATCGTGCGAGTGAACACAAGCGGTTATAGATAAAGTGGAGAGAAAAGCACAAATATAGGACGCTGGAAAAAGTGAAAGAAGGTTGCGTGTCTGACTAATCTCAGTTCCGAATGTTGCACGCTGATAGCAAGGCTAAGATATGGTAAAAACAGGATGAATCGCTACTACCACGGAGCTCCATCGCTTCGCTGAATTTAGTGGAGCAATGTCTGAATGAAAGAGTGCCCTTCCAGGTACATTTGTTCTTTCTCCAGGTCAGAAGACACAGATAAAATAATAAAAAAAAAAGACCAAAGTTTGAATGTATAGTGGTACTAATTGCATGTTTCTCGATTAATTTGTTGGGATTTTTTGAAGGATAAAAACCAGCGTCCGAAAGAAAAAGGGGAAAAAATAGCCACCTTTATTGGGGATTGTCCACTGGATAATTTATAGAGGTCACAAAGCTAATGTATTTGAAACACCTCCGTAGCACAACTAGCAGACCGATGGGACATTGTACACCTCGACTCACCTGACCTGAAGGTGAGTTAGCGGATTCTATACAGTGATAACAGGGTTATTTACCCTCCCTAATCTTGAGTTTTTCATCCTCTGTACGGACAAAAATACTAGGGTTAAACGTGTGTGTGTGTGTGTGTGTGTGTGTGTGTGTGTGTGTGTGTGTGTGTGTGTGTGTGTGTGTAAATAATGGATAGTTACGCTGTGTGTACATTGTCTCATAACAGATGATACACATGGCGGAGCATTAACGAATAATGATTTTTGTAAAAGATATTTTTATGCAAACACACACAAAAACATTACCCTTAACCAAAAGTTATTTTATGAATAAAAAAAAAAATATGGTGTCCTTATTAAATTAATAAATTAGAGATTTTGAAGCAGAAGTTATAAGAAATATATTTTCTTATAAATGAATGCCTTTTCTTATATTTTCTGGGCGAATATAACTAAATACTATTAAGATCACTCACAAAAGCAAAGGCAATGTGTCCAATGATCAACAAGTTGGCAGGAAATGCAACGTTTCGGTTTCAACTGACCAGTCAATCATACGACGGAAAACATTGATTGGCCTGAGTGTCCGACACACAAACGAACATCCACTGCATTTACTGGCGTTAGAATTCAAGGTTATTAACGAATTTCAACTACACCTGTTACTTAAAGAATTTGGGAAAAAACAAGGAATTTAGCCTTCAGTTGACGAGCTGTAACTTCACAAACGGTACTAAGTTCCTGCGGTGAGAATAGTTCATTTAGCTGAAGTAGGGGCGAAGGTACTAAGAAATAGTTGATTTTCCTTTGTGCGGTATTTCAGATGAAGTGTACTGCACGTGAGTGAGAAAATGAATTCGAATAACTAAACGGGTCGAGTGAAAGATTAGCGTTGAAAAGGGGAAACCTCAGTCATATTCGTTAATATAAATAGCATAATATAAATATTCACGGGTTTTTTTTTATTATGTATTTTTTTTCTTCCATTAATATAAATGCTTATTTTAAATTATGATAATATTATAAAATGAAAAGGTATATTACAAGGAAATAAGGAGGGAAGTAGGGAAAAGTATAGTGTGTGCGTGTGAGAGAGAGAGAGAGAGAGATTTAAAGTTTAAATAGTGACAGCTGTCAACACATTGCCGACTGATTCTTAAAGAACTGGCGTTGACATTGAAACTTAAAACGTGAGGGATTTTCACGCAACAACAGTTAATTCCACGCATTATTTTCTCCAAAGTACAGTGAAGTCATATGTGTGTGAAGGTCATCTGCTGAGAATGAGAAGCTCTTTTATAAAGAGGAAATAAATAAGTGTTACGAATATACATATTTTTAATAGAACCAGACGACTTTAGTATGATGGTGGATATGAGCATAATTATAATATACTGCACATGACAAAACAAAAGATTATGTTTGTGGAATTAATGCTGTTTATTGTTCAGTACATTATTAAGCGTGTGACTCACATTCAGAAAACGGAATAATGGTCACATGTTTATTTAAAAAAAAAAAACAACAACTTTCGTTTGCAATTTAGATATATATCATTTATATCACTTTTAATATTATGATGTAATTTTTTCTAGTGTTACTGTAATATATTTACTGATTATAATTAATATTAATAATTTATTATAAATAATTATATTTTATATATTTGCTGTGATTCTTTAAATTTTATTCTAAATTTCTAAAAATCGTAAAAACACCTTTTATTATTTTACATCAAAATACTATAATTATATAAATAATAAGAAAAACTATTTAAATGTATTTATATCCTTTTAATATTAAACAATTTTAAAATATCAACATTTAAACAATCACTTAAGTTAATTTTAAATAAATGATACAAGAAATTCTTTTATTTTAATCCTTTACCCAACGAAAGCATATAAAGTTTGCACAGGATTTCATTGATTACAAAATATAATATATACTTAAAAGCAAAAAAAGAAAAAAAATCAACAAAATAATAATAAGAATCTTTTTAATGAATAATACTAACAACAGTTAAGTACCTTTCCAATGCTACTATTATAATAATATTTTTGTTTTGCTTATTTATTTTTCGAAATGTGGTCATTTAACCTTGAATCATAATTTAAGGATAGTGGCTCCTAAAACGAGATATTCGGTCATTACACATTTACCAATGGCAATACTAACATCCCAGTTATACGCCATATTTAAAATGTTCGCCCGGTGACAACACGCAGTGAGAGAAAAGTGTGTGTGTGTGTGAGAGAGAGAGAGAGAGAGAGATGGAAAGGAGGGGCAGAGGCTGGAAGCCAAAGTAAGCGTTGGAAGGGAATAACCTTCGCACTTCTCGCTACGTAAACAAAAGGTTGTGACTTCTCGCGTAAAGAAAAAAATAGTGTTTTCGCTGTTGTTCAAGGCCATCTTTCTTTCTTTAACACGAAACTCATTAATAAAATATAGAATTTTTTCATTCTTAGTTTTGACAAGCATTTGTGAAAATTTTTTTTGTTGACGCAATCTTAAAAAAAAAAATCATTTAGACATGATTTCTTTTCGGGAAGTTAGAAGCTTGAATTCTTTCCCTATTTTCTAATAATAATAATAATGATAATAATAATAATAATAATAATAATAAATATTTATTCATTTCTTCATTTTAAAAAAATACAAAAAAATTGTACATATAAAATAACCAAAAACTCAACTCTAATATAATTTGAACGATAATGAGGCACAAACATCTCGATATTCTAATATTGTGAATGTAGTGAATTTTTAACATATTCGTATCCGAGAATGTGAATTATAGATAATCTCAAAATAATAAATATTCAATCATGTTTTTTTTTTTCCTTTTTTTCTTTCCTGGGACACTGTCAATTACTGGCGCGTTTTTACCAATTGAAGAAGTACTGTAATTCAGGAATTTGATGAAGCCAGAGATTTAGGGGATTGGTAGACAGGAAGTTCTGTTTCAGAGGACGTATTTCAAAAGTGGCTAAAAAGCTCATAGGATTGACGAACATCCCGACCTGCAGAGATAAGCAGGATTTGTTCCATTTCATAAGGCTTTGAATAAGGCCTCGTGGATTATTGAACATAGATCTAGTCGCCTGGGTTTCTTGGAAATGTGGAACTGATTCAGAGGCAAGTGATCAAGATAGTGGTAGGTCTATAGCAATGTTTCTCAACGTGGGGCGTATGCCCCACAGAGGGGCAATTTGAATATTTTTTGGGGAAATTAAAAAATGTATATATTTATATTATACTTTTTCAGAACTTGGCTATTATGCTAGGGGGGGGGGGCATCAAAATCTTTGAGACATTGAGGTGGGGCATGATCCAAAAAACGTTGAGAAACACTGGTCTATAAGATAGGATGCTGGGGACAGAGAAATGATAGAGACATATAAGTTGCTTACGGGATTTTATGAGATTAATACAAATGAAAACCTTTCAGTACATGATTAGTTAGGAGAATACCAGGGGTCATCCCACGTTGGCAAGGGCGTGAGAACTAGATCTTTTTGCTTAGAGAGTGGTGAACGAGGTGGAATGCATTGCCAGTGAATGATATATATATATATGTTAAAGATATATATATGTTAAAGATACCAAGTAATTTTAAACCTGGTTTTACTCCATTTCCCAAGTAAGCAAACAGACTAAAAGTCAAGTTTGCGCCTGCAATTGATGCAAGTCTAACTGATCCCACAGGTAGTGCAGGACCAGGGCAACTCGTGGCAAAGGTGGAACAAGTTCCGATCACTAATCTTAATATTTATTTACCCTTATTTACCCTTAATGCCAAAACACATCTCCAAGAAGGGGATGTATGATGTTTTGTATTAAAGGCAAGGGGCCACTACCCAGACCTGTTTCGACCTTTATTGCGGTCTCGTCAGTGGGAGCTAGGCTAAAATTAGAAATACCAAGATTTATCCTTATAGTCCTTATAAGGACTGGCTTAAAGGGGCGAAGCAAGAATGCTTTTCATCTTCCCCGTTATCTGTAGCGGACAGTGTAGGGATAAGGTGTTATTGAGCTATTAATTAAAGCTCTGATCATGGCAGGAGGGTAACAGCAACAGCCGAACCTCAGTTAAACTTCATTGGTTACAGCATTGCCATCCATTACCCTCCAAGGGTATTGGATTGAATGAATCAATCACCGCATCTCACGGTCGATTGACCACCTCCTAATACCAAGATTTAGTAGTACAGAGCTTGTAAGTATTTCGCCAAAACAAGTTACCATAAGGTGTTTTAACCTTATTATTAAATAAGAATCTCTGGAGGAGATATATAAATGTAGAAAGTATTTTTACCTTGGGTATAAATATGTTAAAGATACCAAGTAATTTTAAACCTGGTTTTACTCCATTTCCCAAGTAAGCAAACAGACTAAAAGTCAAGTTTGTGCCTGCAATTGATGCAAGTCTAACTGATCCCACAGGTAGTGCAGGACCAGGGCAACTCGTGGCAAAGGTGGAACAAGCTCCGATCACTAATCTTAATATTTACCCTTAATGCCAAAACACATCTCCAAGAGTCTGTTTGCTTACTTGGGAAATGGAGTAAAACCAGGTTTAAAATTACTTGGTATCTTTAACATATTTATACCCAAGGTAAAAATACTTTCTACATTTATATATCTCCTCCAGAGATTCTTATTTAATAATAAGATTAAAACACCTTATGGTAACTTGTTTTGGCGAAATACTTACAAGCTCTGTACTACTAAATCTTGGTATTTCTAATTCTAGCCTAGCTCCCACTGACGAGACCTCAATAAAGGTCGAAACCGGTCTGGGTAGTGGCCCCTTGCCTTTAATACAAAACATCATACATCCCCTTCTTGGAGATGTGTTTTGGCATTAAGGGTAAATATTAAGATTAGTGATCGGAGCTTGTTCCACCTTTGCCACGAGTTGCCCTGGTCCTGCACTACCTGTGGGATCAGTTAGACTTGCATCAATTGCAGGCGCAAACTTGACTTTTAGTCTGTTTGCTTACTTGGGAAATGGAGTAAAACCAGGTTTAAAATTACTTGGTATCTTTAACATATTTATACCCAAGGTAAAAATACTTTCTACATGAACTATCAAAAAAAAAAAAAAAAAAAAAAAAAAAACTTTATACACACACATATTTATACACACACATATATATTTATACCCAAGGTAAAAATACTTTCTACATGAACTATCAAAAAAAAAAAAAAAAAAAAAAAAACTTTATACACACACATATTTATACATATTTATACACACACACACATATATATATATATATAATTTTTTTTTTCCTTGGTATTTTTACCAAGGTAAATATATATATATGTAAAAAGTTTTAACTTATCTTTAACGTAATAATTTTTAATGTATTTTACAAGGTAAAATACGTTACAGATACCAAGAAATTTTATATACTTGGTTTTAATCCAAGTAAGCAAATATATTTTATATACTTGGTTTTAATCCAAGTAAGCAAATATATTCACGTCTGAGCTACGTATACGTATATATTACACCCAAGGTAAAATACTTTCGACATCTTTCTCTCATATAGAGATATTTATTAAGAAGGTCAAGCACCTTTTGTCTACTTCTATATGAGATATATATGATTTCGGCATTACTTCAATCCTGGAATCTCTCCCGGGTCTGGCTCCCACTGAAGAGACTTCAATAAAAGTCGAAACGTCTGGGTAGTGACCCTTCCTATTATGCATTGTATTATACACGCCTGAAAGGGGGGGGGGGGGCTTTGCATTATGGGATACATACTGAGGCAAGTGATATGAAGTCATTGGCCTCTATATACAGGTAGATCAGACGTGAATATATTTCACGCGCAAAACTTTGTTTTGCTTACTTGGGAAAAGGATTAAAACCAAGTATAAAATTTCTTGGTATCTTTAATATATATATATCATAAAATTATATATAAATTTATAAATGTATATATATATATATATATATATATATATATATATATATATATATATATATATATATATATATATATATATATATATATATATATATATACACACCATTTTTACCATAAAACTTCAGTGTACACTATGTTTGCGTATTTAAACCTTACAGAACTTACATAGTTGAAAATGCTACATGTTGGTAACAATTTACTTTGGAGTCCCCCCCCCCCCAGTTTATTGACTAGAGACGAGATAATGAAACTGAATCAACGGCAGCAATAATTGAAAGGTCTAGCAGCAGACAGACGCCTCTGTTTCGAAATGAAAAACTTTACGACGACAACACAATTCATTGTCAGAACCCTCATTAAGGAAAATAATGCATGAGCCAGTTAAAGGGATATTGCACTGCAACCCACTTACACGTGTTTATCCCAAAGCACGGAGCGTGTTTTGCACACCGTGGGTAGTCAAAACAAGATAGAACAAGATAGACCAGTGTTTCTCAACGTGGTGCGTACGCCTCACAGGGGAGACATTTGAATATTTGGGGGGGGGGGGGCAATTAGAAAATGTACATGCACAATTAGAAAATGCATAAATATGTATATTTATACATATTTGTATTATACATTTTCAAAACTTGGCTGACTATTATGCTAGAGGGGGGGGGGGGACAAAATCTTTGAGACGTTGAGGTGGGGCATGATCCAAAAAAGGTTGAGAAACACTGCGATAGACGCTGATATGTTTATGCTGACAGTTCTGTAAGTTCATAATGAATGCCAAGTGCAGCATCAACTGATTCCTATCGGGGGTTTGACAGAATAAGGTGGAGACTTTTAATCCCAAATAAATTGCTACGTTACCACTGAAATAATAGATAAAATACTGTGCCTGCCATGCTATTTTTAAACTTTTTATAAAAATTGTGGGATTTTTGCTGAAACCTATTTTTCAGATAAACGTAAGGTTTAAAATGAGTGACCGATCACACACTTGTTTGTAATTTCGATTATTAAATAAACGTTTCACGCACAAAAAAAAATTTCATTAATAAAAAGTAAAATGAAATACGGCATGGCATTATTTAACAGCAAAGCACATGAACTTCGGTTAATTTCTCTCAGATCTCCTTATAAGGACTGGCTTAAAGGGGCGAAGCAAGAATGCTTTTCATCTTCCCCGTTATCTGTAGAGGACAGTGTAGGGATAAGGTGTTATTGAGCTATTAAAGCTCTGATCATGGCAGGAGGGTAACAGCAATAGCTAGCCTCAGTTAGAACTTCATTGGCTACAGCATTGCCATCCATTACCCTCCAAGGGTATTAATCACCGCATCTCACGGTCGATTCTCCATCCCACCCTCTCTCACATCAATACACACCTTGCCATCAAAATGATCATCTTGAACAAAAAAAAAAAACTAAAATGGTGTGTTATTAAATTTTAAATAGATTTTAAATTTAAGAAATATTTTAGAACAATTTTTTAAAATAAAGTATTTTATTAAGGTTCCTTTTAATTTTTATTAATAATAATCATTATTCCTAACTTCTAGGTGAGAATAAAAACACGGGAAATTATTTTAGATGAATATAAAGTTCAAGAGCTATAAATGACTCGGTGCGCATGGTTCTTTCACTGTTGAACTGAAATTTTATATTGACTTTATTACTTCACCAGATATTTGCAAAATATATAAGATTTCTCTACAAGTTTCGCCAGCATTACTGTCTGGCTTCTTCAGGACATGTGTACGGTACATGGAACTAACGTTTGCTGGTAAAAAAGAAGGATGGAGTAACACGGTCAAATAAATTAAACCGACGCGTAACATCATAAGCATGGAACGTGGTGTATCAGTCATTGTTTATTGAGCGCGTTGTGTAGTTTTTAGCGAAATGAAATTCTGGTAAGCTGAGCGACTTATTAGGCTTTTCCAGATGTCTTTCAGAATGTTTGTCCTATGTAATTT
Organism: Typopeltis vanoorti; assembly: GCF_054136105.1. Taxonomy (NCBI): domain Eukaryota; kingdom Metazoa; phylum Arthropoda; class Arachnida; order Uropygi; family Thelyphonidae; genus Typopeltis; species Typopeltis vanoorti. Next base: position 141,975,940 of record NC_143553.1, read on the forward strand.
AATCCACAGGAACATGGAATGTTGTATACACCTGCGTATTTGAAGAAGGCATTAATGTCCTTAGGAGATTTCAAAATGTGGCGTATTGTCTTGACAGGTTTTGAGCAACTCTAACGTTGAAAGACTTAAGGAGTTTAGCTATTTTTGTTGACACTGAGCCTGCATAAGGGGTGACGATGTATATTGCGTGACAGAAGGTTGCTGCTGTGGAGGGTTTCTATGAAGAATCTTCTTGATTATATTTCTTGGGTAACCGTTGTTTACCAGGGTCTGTGATATGAGAGGGAGTTCATCAAGGAGATCTTTTTCTTCTGAGATAATGTTGGTCGCTCTATTTTTAAGCATATGTATTATGCTGAGTTTCTGTGCAATATGGTGAGTCCATTTGAGGTGCAGGTAATAACGTCCAGTGTCTGTTGGTTTTCGATAGATTGTGAGCTGGATTTGTCCATCCTCTTGTTTCTTTATTAGTGTATCTAGAAAAGGCAAATGGCTATTCCTTTCATGCTCTAACGTGAACTGTATTTTTTGGTGGAAGGAATTTATTTTTGTTAGGAAATCAAATAAGGTATTTTCTATGCCTTTCCAAATAATGAAAACATCATCTACATATCTCCACCAAACAAACGGCTTTGGGTTTAATTTGGAAAGGATGTCAGCTTTTCTAGTTTTTCCACGAACAGATCAGCGCAGGGAGGTGAGGGACTGTCCATGGCTAAGCCATCAAGTTGTTCATATAATGTGTCATACACTTTGAAAAAATTAGATTTGAGGCAATGACGAAAAAGCTGAGCCGTGTCATGCGGATAGAGATTGCCAATGATCTTGATAACTTCTTCAACAAGTACGTTGGTAAATAACGAAACAACGTCTAAGCTTGCGATGATGTCTCTTCTTAAGATGGAGATGCCTTTTAATTTTTCAGTGAAATGCTTAGAATTCTTTATGAAGGAATCTGATTTTTTTATATTTTCTTTCAATAGACGGGCTAGATGTTCAGTTAATAGATATGTAGGAGAATTTCTTCCTTCGACGATCGGGCGGAGCGGAACTCCAATTTTGTGCACTTTTGGGGCACCATATAAGCGTGGCGTCAGTGGGTGTGCAGATTTCAGACTTCGTTGTAAGTCTAAAGACGAACTTGTCATATTCCGTAATAGGTAATTAGACTCTCTTTGATTTTTTTTAAAAGTTGGATCGAAATCTAATATGAGATAGGTTGACGTGTCCGAAACTAACTCGGTGATCTTTGTTATGTAGTCTTTGGTGTTCATGATGACCATCGAGTTGCCCTTGTCTGCCTTTAGGATGATTCTATCTTTGTTCTTCTTTAGGTTTGAGAGAGCTCAATTTTCGAGAGGAGTTATGTTGAGTTTTGGTGTTTTTGAAGTTGAAAGGATGATAGTGCTTTTTAATCGGATATCATTTGCTACTCTTTCCGAAAATGAAGAAAGTGCCTTTTCTATGTTGCTAATAAAATCAATCTTTGGAATGTGATCTGGAGCGATAGCGAAGTTGAAACCTTTCAACTTTCAATCTTTTTCAATCTTTCAGACCATAATGTATGGTCTGAAAGATTGAAAATAACTTTTTATCAGGAAGACTCGGTCTTGAGTTGGATTTTCTTTCATAAAGTCTATCGAATTTTTTAATTTCAGATTTTTTACTGGTTAGAAAAACCTTGTCAAAACTGTTTTGTACCATGCGGTCAAGAACACTCCGTAGGTTGCTATCTATGCTGTTAGAGATGGCTTCAAAAAGTTCTAAGCATCTTAGGTCTATTGTTAACTACAAATCTAACGTGTTGAATTCTTTCACAGAGTAAAGACAAAGATGCCTTAAAGTAAATACGTTTCGCTCTTTTTGATTGTATTTGCTCTTTAATAGTTAAAAACTTGGGAATGATGTTGAACTGTGTACATCTTTTTAAGAAGGTCAGATGGTTTAACATTCTAGCTTTTTTACAGTTGAGTTTTTCAAAGTAACGTACCTTATGCTTAGTGTAACCATCGAGTCTGTTCATCTCTGTGTTGTATTTGGTCACTTCTTAAATATTGAACTGAAATTTTATATTGGCTTTATTAGTTGACTAGATATTTGTAAAATATATAAGAATTGTCTACAAGTGTCACCAGCATTACTGTCTGGCTTCATCAGGACAAAACCAACAGACACTGGACGTTACCTGCACCTCAAATGGACTCACCATATTACACAGAAACTCAGCATAATACATATGCTTAAGAATGGAGAGACCAACATTATCTCAGAAGAAAAAGATCTTCTTGATGAACTCCCTCTCATATCTCAGACCCTGGTAAACAACGGTTACCCAATAAATATAATCAAAAAAGATTCTTCATAGAAACCCGCCACAACAGCAACCTCCTGTCACGCAATATACATCGTCCATCATCATCCCTCATACAGACTCAGTTTCAACAAAAATAGCCAAACTCCTTAGAGTTTCCCTCAAACCTGTCAAGACAATACGCCATATTTTAAGATCACCAAAGGACATTAATGCCTTCTTCAATAAGCCGGTATATACAACATCCCATATTCCTGTGGATTAAATTACATAGGACAAACATCGAGAAGCCTGGAAATTCGAGAAAAAAAAAAAAAAGAACATGTAGGAGACGTGAACAACAACAGAACAGATACTTCAGGATTAGCCCATCACTTCTCGATCTCTAATCACGCCATCGATTGGGATAACAGCTCCATGCCTTATATAGAAGAGGATTTTGGATGTAGAACCTTCGAAGAAGCCGCCGTTGTACTCCGCTCTGGAGAAAATCTAAACAGAAATAAAGGAATGATTCTGAAAGACCTAATGACTGATAAACCACGCTCCATGCTTATGTGTTACGCGCCGTTTTAATTTATTTGACTGTGTTACTCCATTCTTCTTTTTTTTTACTAGCAAAGGTTAGTTCCATTCGCTACACATATCCTGAAGAAGCCAGACAGTAATGATGGTCTTATATATTTTACAAATACCTGGTCAACTAAAAATTTCAGTTCAATATTTAAGAAGTGACCAAATCCAACACAGAGATTCTTTCACTGTATTAAATGGCTCTATATATTTTAATTATATATTTTATATATAGTTTAATTTTTTAAAGGAAAATTTTGAGGGAAACTCTATATATATAATTTATATATAGTTTAAGTTTTATATAATTTAACTATATATTTTATATATATATATATATATAGGGAAACTTTTTCCTTATAAAATATAAGGAAACTTTTTCCTTATATAATATATATAATAGATTTTCCTTTAATATATATATATATATATATATATATATATATATATATATAAGGAAAATTTTTAATCTCTAGTCATGTTTCCCGTCCTTCGAAAAAAAAAAAATAATAATTAATTTGATTTCTCTCAAACAGTCGCGATTTCGTAATTGTAAATTTCATGCACGTGCGTCACGCACCAAAGGATGTTGTACCAATTATGTCAATTTTTTATCTGCTTAAGAAGGTTATTGGAGCGTGCACAACCTATCAATGCATTCTTCGACCACAGAAAGACCAGAATCATTATGTGTGACTCTCTTAAAGAAAATCACCTTGACAATATAGACGCAACAATACTCAGCATTTTTCGAAATGCTGAGTATATTGTTGTATGGTATTGAAGCTGATTGGTATTGAAGGCAATCAAAAGAGAGATTCAATAACATTTAAAACTTACATTTAGTTGTTGGATAACGGCATTTTTATTGAACATAAAAACACAGGCATCAATAGAACTTTTCAAAAGTATTTTTGGCATCTCGTAGATTGTTTGATAGAGGCAATTTTACGGATTGTTGATTACAAAAGTCCACCATAGAGTGATTAAAATAATAATAATTATAAATGATGAACGAAAAGAGATTGTCCTTCTCTGTTGGTGCAAATATATTCTACATTCTGCAGAATAATTGCGATAACTGATTTACAAATATGAACAAAAGAAATCTCGCCAATTCGTTTTCTTGCAAAAAATTAAAAAATAAGAAATGAAATAAAATAAATTAAAACAAAAAGAAATTACTTATCTGTTGGAATATAACAAGTTTACGCTTTGTAAATCAAGTTATATTTAAGCAGTGCCCGTCTTCGAGATTTCTGAGCCCAAATCTATGTTATTTAGATGCTTCTATTTTCTTAAAAACGAAATTTGCGCGAGCAATCATTATTTCAAACGAAGAGCTTCATGAACCATAGGATTCGAACAATTCTCACTTTGTAGCTGGTTCTGGTGGGAACATTTTGCAAAAGAATGCAAAACTGATTTAAAATTATATGTTGTAGGTGTCGATTTACAAAAATCCAATTTAAATTAAAACATTTATATTCAAACCAAATTGTTAATCACTTCGAAGAGATCATGTGCGCATGCGTGTCCGTTCGTTTCAATCAGTATGTACCAAGATGACAACATTACAAGGGTTTCGCTATGTTTATTAGTACGTAAAATTTGAGTGAGCAGTTTTTGTGCAAAGAATTAAGCAAATGGATCATGCTAATCCAACCATCCAGCGATAGTACAAAAACTTGTCAGTAACCTAAGATCACTCTTTCTCAAGTAGCTCAAAGCTCAGGAATTCATGTACTCAGTCCCAGTTCAACTAGAGGCAAATACTACTACTATTGCGCTAAGCCTTCGCTCAACGGACAAACCTCCTGTTCTTTTTCGGAGATCAGAGTAAAAAGTTTAAAAGAGCAAAACTTCAATAACATGACACAGCTTCGTTTGTGAAATCAATGCATTAGATAGAACGAAACGTAAAAATAATATATTTTTCATATATAAAAAAAATAAAGGTGTATCAAGTTATTATTAAATACTCTAAAGTAAAAAAAAGAGTTTTAAAGTATTTCCATTCAAAACTGAATATTATATTTAGCATATAATATTCTTAATTTAATCCTATATCCAAGAATAAGCATGGGTAATGACCTTTTCGTAATATTACAACTAGCCTACCAATAAAAGTAGACTAGTTGTATGGTTACTTCAACTTTATGCCTACACTACAATGGGTATAGGATTAAAATAAGAATATAATTTCTTGCCAAGTATAATAATAAATATTGTAACCAAGAAGAAAAACTTTCCAGATACATATATGACTTCAATTTGTCTTTCTCTTGGAAAAATCCTAGATTCGAATCCAGTATTTTTTCAATAGAATTGAAATGGGTTGGATTTACACCTAAATCAACTAAAGCTAAGAGTATTATGTTAGTTAATTGAGTCAATCTTATGGTCGGTTTGTGTATCTTGCCGGATGCAAAACTTGAGTATCTAGAAAGGAAAACCTTACTGAGACTGTAAACTCACCTTCAAATGAAAAGTCGTTACAAATTTCTTAGCATAGTAGACAGAATGGATTCGAAGTCAGTCTTCCCAACAGACGATTGATTAGTCAGTCCCATACGAAGATAGGGATTTTTTCCTCCTGGGAAATCGAATTTTTCCTTCCGCTGAATACGAAAACAGGCCGAAGAACATAGTTAACAGACCTAATATATTGATCTCACGGCCCAAGTTGCCTTGTAATCAATATGAACTGCAGTGATATTGAGTTCAATATGGAGATCACCAAAAGTCTTCCGACAGTCAAAAAAAAAAAAAAAAAACATAACAGATTAATTTTTTTAAGCACTTGTCACAAGCGTGAAGACAATAGGCCTCAATGGAATCGTGGAAACTCTTCAGCACGAACGTAAACCATACTCAAGACGAAGGAATTGACTCCAAGACATTAATGCAGTTGCAGTCTTGGAATGTACTCACTAATCTCTAGACAGCTGTCTGACCTTGACTCGTAGAATGTCAACTAGTTCACTATTACGTTACAGACTTCTCGACAGGGCGACATTTATCGGTACGACCTTGCAGAAAAATTAAAAATGACATAAAACCCTCCAGTCCTTGAAAAACGACCTTGATTTTTAACACTTCTAGTAATAGAAATATTTAACTAGTGTGACATTATTGTACTCGTATCATACGCAACGAAGGTCATACGTAAAATGGTTTCCTTTCTGATGAGAACATTAACAATAACTCCAATAACATTAATTAACTTTTCTAGGTGAAGCATGCACTCATTAAAAAAAATATATATAAATAAAACAAAGAGGTGTATTTCTCTTTTTTTAATGCAATTTTGCTTTATCCTACAGTTCCCAAGGGATTTTGCCGTCTCCGTTAACAAATATTATTGTTATAAACAATAATATTTGTTTATAATAGCGCTTGTATATTTGGCATTATTAACCTTTCTTTCTTCTTTATTTTTAAACTTTTGTTTAACTCAGTAGGAAATCTATAATCGTTGGTAAGCTTATTAAGGTGGGCAGAACCAACTAGGATTACAATGGCTTCTCGCGGAGATTTCCAGCCCAACCATGACCACTAGAATCTAACCGAGGTAGGTGTGGCCTAATTTTGACAGCACACACCGGAAACTGTGCTTTGTTTTGTTAGTTTATTGTTGACACGTGTTCATGTGTTTGTTTCCTCCACATATGCTTAAAAGTCGCCTTCTAAGCATATGTCGCCTTCGCGTTTTATGATCACCCATCAGTAATGCCCCCCCCCCCCATCCTACGTCCTCCCAAGTTAGAAATGTGTCTAGACACCATTTATAAAAGACAAAATAAATGATTGTCACATCGAATTACTAGGAAACTGTTACTTTTTGTTCTATATATATATATATATATATATATATATATATATCTTCATTCAACTGTAACTTCCGCTGTCTGTGTATAACTGAAGGAATGTCCGGTATGAAGATTCCAGTTGTTATTTACTTCTAATTTTCTTTCTTATATAGCAATTTACGCGCAAAATACTAAGAACAGTTGGTATACACGAACTAAGGTAAACAATTCAAGTGCTTCTAAACTTGTTTTTTCTTTTAACCATATTAGTTGATTGTAAAAGAAAAAGAATCCGTAATATGTTAATTAAAAAAGTGAATTAAAGCATCCTTACATTAAGTTTTATACTTTCGTACTATAGTTTCGTACTTCAAGAGCCTAGTTGTATGAACAAGAACAAATGTATGACGTCATCCTTAAATGATACTGGTGAAGTCTGGAAAAAAAAAAAAAGACAAATTTATTTAAAAATTATAAAATAAAATATCTTAAGATAGTAAATAAATTAAACGCATATTTAAAAATAAAACTCTCTAAAATATTTACGTTTAATTTTTTAAAAAAATATTTATTTATTTTTATATGAAGACACCTATATTTTTATTTATTAAAATATTTAGAAGAATATCATGGTCTGATTTTTTATGACTCATCCCGTGATTTTTCTCTCTCACTTATATTTTCCCCGGCCATCCTCCTAATATCTACTACAATTATTAACACAAGATGGTGGTTACAAATGATTTCGTTATACATCCAATAGTTGTACTGTCATTCGACACGTGGGAGTTCCTCAAAATATAGATAGAAAAATTTGAGATTCAACATTTGTTAAATTAATTACACTAGAACTTTACTGTCTTTAAGGGTGAAGCATAATGCTTTTAATTCCTGCTATATCTGAAATCTGGAAAGGTTACCAGTGTAGGGAGAAATTTATGAGCTACGTGCTCAGCCCGAGTTAGGCTGAATTAAACAAACTCTTCAAGAGTAGAAAAAAAAAAAATCAAGGAAAACAGAACACATCGGGGAAAAAACATCAATTAGCAGTCTAGAAAAAAAACGATGGTCTGCTAGATCATCTTTTTCCTTTATCCATCTGCTTTTTCAGATGGATAAAGGAAAAAGATGATCTAGCAGACATGTTGGAAAAATCTAAAGAATATTGCATCATTAAATTACTGAAAGGTGGAGTTAATAATATCTCATCTCTTTGCCTTTACCTTAACGTGTTATAAGCTCCATATAAACTTTATTAGCTGTTAAATCTATGTATATATACTCTACTATATCTGTTTTCCTCGTTTTCATCCGGCAAAACAGACACTTGACCCGAGAATACAAGTGTCTGTTTTGCCGGATGAAAACGAGTTTTCAAGAGACAAAACCCCTTCACATTAGTATGAAACCTAACACACATTCACTTTAAAGACTTCGAACTACGAAATTTCATCTAACATCATGCTCTGCATGATGCTCATGCAGAGCGTCAACAATATAAAAATATGGAAAATACAATATAGAAAATCATTCGCTGACTAGCGTAGTTGGTCCCATTCCATGAACTCGGGCGTATTTTTATTCTTTACTTTCGTGCAGAGAACATCTCAGGACTTTGTGCTCAGAGAATTCAGTTTTTGGTTGTTGTTTTTTATGCAAATACTTTTTTTTAATTTTTGTTGTTGCCAACTGGTTTCATTCACGAGAAGTAAAAACTTATAAGGCATCAGCACCGTGTGTGGGGGGGGGGGGGGCAGGTGAAAATTATATATATATATATATAAAGGGGTATACAGATATGTTCATCATCCCCTGCTTTATATGCAATAAACAGCGAGCTATTAACAAAATTAATCATGAAAATACACTGTCTTTTATAAATATTCGATATCATTCTTTTTCCAAGGAATAATGGATTGGTTTATTACACACATTATTCCTCATAAAAATAATGATAACGTCTGTTTATCATCAGATAGATTGACGCAAAAATTAACCAAGACAAAAAACAGAAATTAAACCATATCAATTCTGGGAAAACTTCGATGTAGGCAATCTGTCCATCGCTTTCTTGGTCTACCAACTCAGAGCTGATCTTTTTGTATTTGGTTTCCAGTTCTGGCTAGTTTAACCCTTCCTTTTTTTGGGTACATCCTATTAATATGTCGATTCTATTCCGATCTTAATTTTTTTTTATAAATGCGTTTATGGGTTGCAGTTGACATTCCTCATAAATCTTTTCGTTTTGTTCTGTTAACTATTTTTCTTAATGTTTCCATTTCGCATGTTGCGTTTATCTGTTGGATTTTCGTTGTTTGTATTCTTGTTTCACATGCATACGTCAATATTAGTCGGACGACTGATTTGTACAATCTTACTTCTGTTAGATCTTTATTTATTTGTTTTTTCTCATCTAGTTGAATTTAGACATTCTGATATTTTATTAGACTTCAAGGCTTGTTCTTTTACTTCATCCTGTGTTATATTTTCGCTGTTCACAGGAATACCTGAATATTTCGTCCTTCAGTACTCAGATATTGAGTGACGAAAAATCACAGTTTCTGGAAGAGAGAAAAACTTCATTTCTGTACGAGACCGGCTAACCCACCTCTGATTGAGAAGTCTTGATAAAAAGTTCTACGCATCATATACAGGGTTCGAACCTCAGGTGTTTCTAATCAAACGGCTTTGTAGAAACCAAATGAGCTACTGAGTCTTGATGCGAAATTGTATGTGAAAAGATATGTTCAGATTTCTTTAGAATGGGTAGTCGAGAAATCGATGATATATAGAGACTTAAATAAAGGAAACAAATATATTCCAAATCTTAAAGCTTTAAGAATAAAACGCATACTAAAATCTCAGCGTGTTTAAATTAGTTATTATTTATTTATTTTATGACGTAAATATTCTGATCTCAGTACCAAATTTGGGACACATTCTTTTCAAAAAGATCTTTCATGGCTCACATAAGCGTTATGGTCATGCAAGACATATTCAAATACAATCTCTTAATATTCCTTCATATTTAAACGGAAAGTGCTGTTGAATACATAAACTCCTCGTTATGCTAATCCCTGAATTTACAAATAACTCTTTTCATTTTAATAATATAAATTCCAAAGCAATATACATTGGATTTACTTTTCTATCAGAAACATGCAAACATAGCAAGCAATGGAGAATTGCTTGTATAAATAGGTCGATTAAGCTAAAACTTCCTTTTATGCATGACAGATTAAATACGCAATCTTCGCCACAACCGAATTTAAATCATAATTTCATCAGAATCTATCAATCAGTTCTACAAGATTTATAAGACATCCTGCTTCAGCATCTTTATGGGTAAAATAATGTTTAAAATAAAATTAAAAAAAAAAACCCGTTTTTACATTTAAAAACGCAAAAACAAATCTGCGCTAATGAAGTATAAAGATTCAGCCAAACATAAAAGTAATTATCAATCTGCTAAGTCGACAGCTGTTATTACTCAATTTCTTAATAATAAAGCGTCAACAGAGGATATGGGAGACAGGATCATGGCCTAGAGACTGGAAGAAGTCAGTTTTCATACCACTACACAAGAAACGTGATATGAAGGCATGCAAGAATTATAGAACTATTAGTTTGATATCTCATGCAAGCAAAATTTTATTAAAGATCATGCTAAATAGGATTGAGGTCAAAGTTGAGGAAGAGATGCCCGAGGAACAAGCAGGTTTTAGGAAAGGTAAGGGCACCAGAGATCAGATCCTTTGCCTTAGACAGATCATAGAAAAATATAAAGAATTCAGACTCCCTCTGGTAATGTGCTTCTTAGACTACTCTAAAGCTTTTGACTGTGTTGAGCATGTGAAACTGTGGGAAGTAATGAAAAGAATGGGTTTTCCTCAACACACTATCAGGTTGATAGCCAACTTGTATAAGAAACAAGAAGCCACAGTAAGAACAGGTGTTGAATTGACTGACTGGCTTCAAGTTGGAAAAGGAGTTAGACAAGGATGTTTACTTTCTCCTCATTTGTTTAGTATATATGCAGAGGACATCATGCGTGAAGCATTGGATTAGCTCAGGACAGGAATTACGATAGGAGGTAGATTGATCAGTAATCTGAGGTACGCTGATGATACTGTACTCCTTTGTAATGACAAGGAAGAACTAGGACTAATTCTTGACAAAGTTAACAAGATCAGTTATAACAGAGAACTTCAACTCAATTCTAGCAAGACAAAGATCATGGTTCTCAAATGAAAAACAAACAGAGAAGTTCTTGAGAAAAAGTGTATATTAATGGAGAAAGAATTGAGGAAGTCAGCAAGTTTGAGTACCTGGGATCCATTATTAATGTGAAGAATTGCTGTTCAGAAGATGTCAGAAAAAGGTTAGGAATGGCTAAAACAACAGTCAGAGACCTGTCTAAAATCTGGAAGGATGGATCTATCTCCATGGGAACAAAGTTGAGGATTTTAGATGCAGTTGTTTTTCCAACAGCGACTTATGGATGCGAGACTTGGAACCTAAAGAAGTCAGATAAGAAACGGATATCTGCTTTTGAGATGTGGTGTTACAGAAGGCTGTTGAGGATATCATATACTGAAAGGCGTACAAATGAATGGGTGTTAGAAAAGACTAGTAGAACTTAAGGATATTGACAGAAGGAAGTTAAAATATTTTGGACACATAGAAAGGATGGAAGGAGGACTTCTCAGAACAGTAATAGAAGGTAAAGTTCCTGGAAAAACAGGAAGGGGTAGACCATCAATGAGATGGATGGATGGTGTGTGTGTGGAGTGACTGACCTTCAGAGAGTTGAGGCTGCCAGAAAAGCAAACAATAGGACTACATGGCGAGGCCTGGTGTGGAACATCATCGAGCATCGGAGTGACCATACGGCATCTGTAGATGCCCAGTGAACATAGAGAGAGAGAGAACAGAAGATAAACAATTAGCTAGGAGTGAGTTAATAATTGCTAACTTCTTTTTTGAGCATAACGTCCCATTTTCTCATGTTGATCATTTTGTAACGATGTGTAAACGCGCATTTCTGGATAGCCAAATTGCTGAAAAGTTGGCAATGAAGAAAACTAAACTTTCTTATGTTATTCAGGATGGAATATCACTCCATGAAAAGTGTCAACTTACCGAAATATGCAAGAATCAAAAATTTTCAGTTATAATAGATGAGAGTACAGATATCTCCGTGACTCAAATCATGGCTGTTGTTGTACGGTATTTTGATACAGATAAAAAAAGATGTAGCTGATGCATTACTAGACATAGTATGTGTAGAGAACGGAAGTGCTAAACGTCTTTACAGTGCTGTTAAAATTCTTCTGCTGGATCATGGCATTCCCCTTAGCAATATCATTGGGTTTGGTAGTGATAACTGTTCCTCCATGATGGGCGTTAACAGTGGATTTCAGAAACTGTTGAAAGATGACGTCTCATCTGTTTTTGTGATGGGCTGCGTTTGTCATTCATTTGCTCTATGCGCTAGTCATGCAGTCAGTGTTTTACCCTCACACTTAGAAGCTTTTCTAAAGGATTTAACCTCCTACTTCTCCCACAGTGCTAAGCGGCAAAGAGATTTTGTACTCATTCAAGAAGCTGCTGATATAGCTACACATAAAATTCCCAAACTTGCTCAAACCAGGTGGCTGTCGAGGGAAAAAGTGGTACCAACTATTTTAGAACAGTACGATGCATTAGTTCTATACTTTCAAAATGAATCAAGGACAGATAAAAGTGACAATGCCAAAAAAATGTATGACACACTTACTGACCTTGGAACCAAACCAACGTTTTTTTTTTCCTTTTTCCTTCTTGAAAAAGTAAATACACTTAATATAGATTTTCAATCAGAGCATTTCAGGTTACACCAACTATTCCTAAATGTATCAACAGAATATCTCAATTTACTTAGTTGCTTCATTAAAGATGAGATTTTAAGAACAGCTAAATTATCAGAAATTGATCCAAGAAACCAAAACAACTATAAAAATGTCAATGATATTTACTTCGGTGGTAGAGCAACGGCGCACTTAATTAGAAACCCTTTCGACGATAACTCTATTTTGTTGAGATTTAAAAATGATTGTTTAAAGGTTCTTGTGGAACTTAGTTCGCAAATAAAGACAAGATTTGTCTTCGAAGAAAACGGCATCGGTGCAAAATTACGAATCTTGGACCCAAAAGTTGCTGGTGACCCTAGCCAGTCACCATCTACCATATTCCTCTTTTTACTCAATTCCCCTCATTTGTTGATGATATTAGGTTAAATCAAATAGATGATGAGAGGAGAAGTTATCGCCTCGTAGCATCAGATCTACCAATTCCTAAAGATATTGGCATTCTTTGACTGACATAAAAGATGACATGAATAATAATAAATATGGTTTACTATCATATTTTATGACAAATCTTACTATTCTGCCGCATTCATCTGCATGCGTGGAGCGAATTTTCTCACAAGTGAATTGTATAAAAACAAAATTAGCTAATTCATTAAAAACAGAAACTGTGAGAGACAGAATCCTTGCAAAGCAGTGCTTAGCGAGACAAAATGCAACGTGTACTTCTTGGGAGCCACCGAAAACATTAATCAAGGGGTTGGAAAGTCACACAGTTCATAATAGATATAAAAATCGACGTAATACCGCAAAGCAACAAAGGGAATGGGATCAATTACCGGAAGATACTGGCGAAGAAGAAGAAGAGGGAGGAAATGTCAATTAAAGTTAAGCATGTATTCTTCGTATAATATAAACTTATATTTTTTTTTAAAATGAAAGTATACTTTGTTACAGGAAAAGAGAAAGAGAGAATTAATAAAAAAATAAATAATAAAAAAATGAGCAAATTTTAAGTCATTTTTCTGGTCAGTTAGTTAGTACGTAACTATTTAAATGTCAATTTTTTGTATTTTATAATATGTTTTTAATTTATGTGTAATGTTTTAATTAAATCATGCAGAATTATAAATTAATAAAGGCATATTTAAGTGCATAGTTTGAGTTTTTTGCATATTTAAGAGCATAGTTTGAGTTTTTTGAATATTTAAGAGCATATTTCGGATGTTTTAAATGTTTTTAGTGTATACTTGGACGCATATTTTGCACTTTTTTACGACCTAAAAATCCGAGCCCTAGTTATTACTACCTGGGGAATTTTTCCCTAATCTGGGGAATTTTTGAGGTCTAATCTGGGGAATTTCGAAAAATGTGAGTGGCAGCCCTGCTGCTCACACAGTATGGCTGATTTTAACTACGTCATAGATAGCAGTTATTCGAACATGGTATGTATCCTAGCAACAAAATAACTACCATCTGCTAAATTCTAGACTCCATAATAGCTGTTGCGATGTATCCAGTAAAATTACTGTGTATGTTTTCAAGTAGACATCAAATGTTCTAAAAAAAAGTCTTAATGCCTAAAAATTAAAAGAAAAGATTAATATTAAAAGAAATTAAATATTCTTGTTTATTTTATAAATACAAAATAAACGTTTTAATAAAAATATAAAATAAAATTTTAATCTTAAAAGAAATAGAATATTGAATTATTTTATTAAATCTAAAATATATATTTTAATATAAGTGTATATAAAATCTAAAATATTTTAGAAAGTAAGTCTTATACCTACAAAGAGTATTTAATTTTTTTAATACACCTATAATTATCTCACATAATTTTTAATAAGTTGACTTTTTTCTGATTTCTATCTTTTTTTTTTTTTTAAATCCATGAATTATGCTTGTTGTTTTCAGCAAGAGAGTGATTCGAAAGTTTACCAAGAAAGATCAAAACCATAATTCTGGATTGCCTTTAAGAACGCAGATCCTTGAGGAGGGATTTGTTTAGATGAAAAGCGTAGCAAATGCTCTGTCGCAGTATATTATATATATTATATATTCTACATGACACAATATGCAGATACAGAAATACTTAAATGATGATATCTAAAGCTGCTGTCAAGATTTTTTTTATTATCTCTTCAAGTAACTAAAGCATTTTTGCCCGATGTTTTAATTTTCTATGACCGAGAGAAGATAAGAACATTTTAAGAAAGAGCAAGGTCATCGTATTGATTGCTTCAAAAATACTTATAACCTCGAGGAGGGATTTCTTTTAATACAATCTATGACAAGGTCTCGCAATCGTTTATTTAGTATTTTTTCGAGCTTTTAATAACTGTCAGATTTTAAAGATTGAAAAATATTTTATTAATCTACTCGAATAATTCGTGATATACATCTGAGAATCAGAAAAGACTTAAACGTTGGCCTTAAGTGTTTTCTTAGTCCCTCTTGACACTTTTGGGTATTTTTGGCTTATCGTAGCACCTCGTGGAGTGATTTTCAATTCGGATTCTTCAAGTAAAGTTTGCTGGAGGTTATGTTTCAAATTCATTCTTGCATTACTTTGAGTGTAAACTGTGCAGATTCTCCAGTGTCTACCTTTCCACAAGAAACCGTACTTTCTCATGTTACAGGCAGTGGTGAGCTATGGAAATTTTAACAAAGGGCTCGCATCGCCGAGAAAAAAAAAAAAGTCCTAACTTAGCCCTTACAATGCGACTTTGTAGGGCTTCTGAAAGATATGATAATTCCTGTAGGATATCAATCATTAATTCTAGATCATTTAAAAATTCCAAATTGAGAAGTCGCTTTAAAAAGTCCTTATATTAATCGTTCGATGCAAAATGCTTGCATAAAGCTGGGTAATTTGTCCACAAAGCAAGAGCCGTTCGTAAACTGCAAGCTGCCCATCGTGGTCCAAACACACGGCCGATCTTTAAAATTTCGATACCAAGGTCTTTCGCAATCGTATTTAATTCTCGTCGATTTTTTGGTGATTGTTGATAAGAAGCATATAATTTATCCATAAATATTTCAAAATGATTTATTTCTTTAATGTTTTTTTATCGAATCGTCTAATGCTAAGTGTATACGATGAGCGCAATGCCAAATCACAACGTTGGGAAATTTTTGCAGAAGTTTGAAATGATTTTTTTATATAGTTGTCAGAAAATCCATATGAATTTAAATTATAGTATTATAGTAGCATGTATACATTCCACGGTGGTATTTTCTAGTTCTACGAGATTATTAAACAAAAAGAACAGGCTCTCAAATTTGAGAAACATTTAACAAAGGGCTCGCGCGAGCCCCTTATAGCTCACCACTGGTTACAGGTAGTATAAAATACGCTGTCGATTATGACTCATTTGTGGGCGTGAAGAACAAGAATGAAAAAGTAAAATCACGTACGTCATCATCATCATCAGTGATTCTTAGAGGCATTTAAGTGCCCCACGACCTTCCGAACATCCTTGGAGTTCGTAATTTAACGCTATACCTCAAAGTATTCTTTTGTTTAGAAATTGTGCGTGTTCCACTAGCCGATTTTTCTGGTTGCGGGACGAACAACAAAATACTTTGCTATCCATATATAAAGCTGTATACTGAAAATTTTAATATAAAACTTATAATTAATTGCAGTTTTCTTTTTTTTTTCTTTTTTGTAAATAAAATAGTCATTATTTTTAAAATATTCATTATAACCCACAATATGCAAAATCGATTTTTGATATTTCATAGGTCAAGCAGATATGAGCTAAAATAGGCTGAACCAAATTCGTATCGGTCCATTATTAAATACTGAGTTTTTCACCAAATTATCGGCACTATCAACATACAAATTCGCAGCGTCATAGGTTAAACTTAGTTTAATAAAAACATTAATTTATAGCTCACATCCCTACACTGTAGTAATAATATTATACACGAGAGGTTAAAAACACAGTTCTTAAGCCGATTATTATTTATTATTTTTATTACTATTATTATATTTAATAATTCTGACAATATTCAGATTCAACAATCATAACCATTTTTGAAATGACGTCATAAATTAAATTAAAATTTAGCACGTTCTGAGTATTAAATGAAAAACTTTTCAGTGTTTAATTAATACAGAAAGCTCTGAAAAAAAAACAAGCCTCGAATATTGTTGGCTTGGTTGGTAGAGTGGTTAGAATACCCCCGCTCCAACCAACAGGTTGTGGTTTTCCTCACAGAAACATAAGTTTTCCATTCAACAAAACAGCTAGAACCTACCTTACTGACATAATACACTGTCTCATAGCCTCAATGGAAGACAAGTAATTGATATAACTTTAAAAGATAATTCTTAATGTTATAATAATATACATAAGATTAATTACTTTGAATTGTTCGATAATTATTGTCTTTATAAGGAAAATTTGTCGTCAATATCTATGGAAGAGGCTTCACAAATCATGCTTGTCCAGTAAGTAGCACGCCTGAAGTAAAGGGGTGGTCATTCCTGATTTATGCATACCAGATTGACAAGAAGAATAAGTTTCAGTACACGCAAGCACTCGGGGCTTCTTGTAAGTAGGGATGAAAACCTCGGAAATGTAGGCGAATAGTACCGAACAGGGAGAGCTTGGAATAGGTGAGGCGATTCTGTAAACGTTTATAATAACACCGAAACGAAGATGAATTCTCATTTCATATCTTTCGTCACACTCATTTTATTGTCCTATCAAATATCTGTCACTTCATGAAACTGTCAAATCATAGTTTGTTTAACAGCTAACAAAAGCGAAACAAGATTTGAATCTTCAACAGGTTCCTTCTCCACGAAAGAAGAAAAATCACGTACTAGTTTCTAAGGAGGAAATATTCTTGGTTACACATCGCTCGCGAATAAATAAGGAAGAGGAAAATTGCTATAGTAGAAAGGAAAGACTTTTAAGAAGGTCTTGCAAAGGTAATTTTTCGCTTGTGTGAACTAATTGCTAAAAAAAAAAAAAAATATCGAGTCATGATGCATCGCAAGAAAGTCAAAGGACAAAAACTGTCGAGTTTTCACGCCGATGTCAAAATAATTTCAATTAAAAATAAACTAAAAATAAATTAAAAACTGTAAAAAATGATACGCAAATGACATTAGATTTAATTGTGTTTCAAGAGAAATTAATGACAAAAATTAAAATTACTGTCATAAATATGGAGATATTCCATTATAAACGGTCGGTTTTTCACAGTGAGAGAAGAACGCACGCGCTAGCAAAATGACTCAGCAATGCGTAAAAGAGCAACTGAAGATTTCGACACGAGTCTGCCGAGGAAAAAGACTAACCAGTTTCCATTTTTTTCAGTGAGATAAGCAACGTTTCAAGGTTTGGCAAGTCGCACATGACTGTCTGGCTGCTGAAGGCCACATTTCTTAATCGAACATTCATCTCCACCTTCTTGAGCAAGACATATTTATTTATTCATTTCTCGATCGGGTTAGCCCTAATATGATTTACTAATGCTGCGGCAGTTTTAATATTATGCCAACTTTTGGGCCGTTTCTTAATAAAATCGTAATGAATACAATGCAACGCACGTGGTTCTCGAATGTAGCGACTTAATCCTGACTTTCAATAGAATCCATCACGTATGCCCTGACATAATCCTTTAAGTTGCCAAGCTCCTTTCACTATCTCCACACATTCAAGGACGGAATAAACATGCTTAATCTACATCCAGCTTATTAGGTCAAAAAAAATAAAGGTCAACTTCTACTTTGTATTTATTTATAGATTTTTCGTATCGTGTTGTCTCATGGAGTTTCTCAGTTATACGGAAATCTTGATTTACCAACAGTTTCACTTCTCTACCGTTCTATGCCTCATCCATTCAGAATAACTGTCTTTTCTTTTCATATATTTGCGGTTCTAATCTCTTAGCTAGGCCAAAGTACTGTGAAAGTACTTTTACAGTACTTTAAAAAAAAAAAGAAAGAAAAGAACATCAAGCGTCAAGTACCAAATTACAAAAGCAGTGAACTGCCTTGAGTACACTGCTTTTGCATTGTCCGTCTTAAAGTACTCATAAGTAGTTCAAATACAGTAGCGAATTCTCAATGCTTGCTGTGCGAGCTCATTACTTGAGAAAGAAGTAATATTTATTTCTTAATAAATGCATGCATTTATAAGCATTCCATTTAGGCTTTTATTTTTGTAAACATAAGACGTCTTAAGCTTGCGCGGCAATAATTGAACTTTGCGTTGTGTATCGAAGGCCGATGCTTGCTCGTCTAGTCTAAGCTACCTTGGCTTGCTCGGTTGTAGGAGCTTCCAGGGCCTCGCAGCAACACTGCGATTTCATGCGCGCGCATAGCCATTTCACGTCGTCTCACTCTGTTGTTTAAACACAGGCCATACGCAGTCAACGTAGTTCTAGCCAATGAGCTTCAGCCAGCCTTTACAAGTGTGCGCGTTGCTTGGGAAAATTAAGTTACAACCAACTTTTTATTCAACAAACTTCAAGTAGCTGAATTGAAAAAGATAGAATATCATTTGTAAAATAAATGTTGTATTCGTATGATTAAATGTACATAAATTTCTAAATATATAGTTTTAAATGGTCAGTAATTCATTATTCCGCTAATCAGACTTCAATCACAACTCTCACTCCCTGAATGATAACAAGAGCAAGCGTGAATTTCAAGACAAGCATTCGCCTCTGTTCAAATATGTTTACGCTTAGTATGTAGGCTTTCCCAAAGTATATAAAACACCAAGTATCAAATACGAACAGCACTTGAAAAACTATTTCAGGTATGCCACATCCTAATAAATGGAATTTCTCATTCGTTAGACTTTCTTGTTATGATCTAATAATAACTACTCTTCCTTGAACTGTTATTTTTCTGAACGCGCCCGGTTATTGGGTACTTTGACAAAAAAAAAAAAAAATTAAAGAAGTATCAAATATAACTGACTGGAATTTAATTGCATGACTTGAACCTCACGACTAAAAAACTGAAATTACATCTAAGATAGCGCCACTAAGGCGTCACCTCCGTGCAAGACTAACATACTTCAGTTATCTCCAAAACAGTGGAGAAAGTAACCAAGAAAAAAATGCTCTGGTTCAGAGGTTAAGACGTGGATACCACATTTTAGAAGCAAAACCACAAAACTGCTTTCTAATTATTCCAAAATAATTGGATCAATAGGCTGCGGAAATCATCATAATAATTCCTACTTCCTGTTAGAGAAAAATAGTATATTAAATTAGTAAATTAGTATAGAAAAATATTCATATTGAATTTCAAGCCGTTTAGATTTTCCCGCTGAAAAATCATTTCTTGATGTTCACATTTTGAACATCAAGAAATATTTTACCATGTGAAATCAAATTCATATCTAAATATAAATAATAATATTATTTTAATATTACCCTAATAACGTAATTTTTTTACAAAACACCTTTATAATTTTTAAATAAAAATAGTATATATAGAGCTTCGGGAAAGAGAGAGGAAGAGGGGGGAATCGAATACCTTTGGAGGGTAATGGATGGCAATGCTGTAGCCAATGAAGTTCTAACTGAGGCTCGGCTATTGCTGTTACCCTCCTGCCATGATCAGAGCTTTAATTGCTCGATAACACCTTATCCCTACACTGTCCTCTACAGATAACGGGGAAGATGAAAAGCATTCTTGCTTCGCCCCTTTAAGCCAGTCCTTATAAGGACTATAAGAGAGGAAGAGGGGGTATTATCCCCGTGTGGTTGCCGGGATAAGAATAGCACCAATGTAGCTAATGCATGTCGTACGAGGCGACTAAAATTGGTACCCTTGGAGGGTAATGTATGGCAATGCTGTAGCCAATGAAGTTCTAACTGAGGCTCTGCTATTGCTGTTACCCTCTTGCCATGATCACAGCTTTATAGCTGAATAACACCTTCTCCTTACACTGTCCTCTACAGACAACGGGGAATATGAAAAGCAATATTGCTTCGCCCCTTTAAGCCAGTCCTTATAAGGATAAGAGAGGAAGAATCGACCGTCAGATGCGGTGATTAATACCCTTGGAGGGTAGCGGATGGCAATGCTGTAGCCAATGAAGTCATAACTGAGGCTCGGCTATTGCTGTTACTCTCCTGCCATGATCAGAGCTTTAATTTAATAGCTCAATAACGCCTTATTATCCCTATACTGTCCTCTACAGATAACCGGGAAGATGAAAAGCATTCTTGCTTCGCTCCTTTAAGCCAGTCCTTATAAGGACTAGGAATTAATTGTACCTTCAGATATCAAGACCTACATGACATCATCATTGCAGAAAAAGTATTCACAATCACAGATAATCACCAAAATCAATTAATTTGACAGGCAGCGGACTGCAAACCCTCGGATCGTTTCAAATATAAAAAACCGAACTCCGCCATCGCAAGAGAAAGCTAATACAGCTTACAATGCTCACAATGAGCAGGTAAATCACCCACAATAATCCCCTCACACACAAGCTAAAATCAGATGAAGAGTCAAGGACTCGGTCAATCTGCCAAAGAATTTCCAAGAATTAATTGCTTTTGCCTAGGGGAAGAATTGCTTCCCTTTCCAGCAATCTCTATATTTCTATTTCTATAGAAATATATATTTGTATATAGAAATATATTTCTATATTTGTATAGAAATATATTTCTATATTTGTATAGAAATATATTTCTATATTTGTATAGAAATATATTTCTATAAAAATATATTTGCATAGAAATATATTTCTATTTCTATTTCTATAGATATCGATAGAAATTGCCGGAAAGTGGAGCAATTCTTCCGCAAGAACAAGTAATTCTTCCTTATAGTCCTTATAAGGGCTGGCTTAAAGGGGCGAAGCAAGAATGCTTTTCATCTTCCCCATTATCTGTAGAGGACAATGTAGGGATAAGGTGTTACTGAGCTACTAAAGCTCTGATCATGGCAGGAGGGTAACAGCAATAGCCGAGCCTCAGAACTTCATTAGCTACAGCATTGCCATCCATTACCCTCCAAGGGTATTGGATTGAATGAATCAATCACCGCATCTCACGGTCGATTGATTCCGCCCGACCCACCTTCCTTATAAGGACGGGCTTAAAGGGGCGAAGCAAGAATGCTTTCATCTTCCCCGTTATCTGTAGAGGACAGTGTAGGGATAACGTGTTATTGAGCTATTAAAGCTCTGATCATGGCAGGAGTGTAACAGCAATAGCCGAGCCTCAATTAAGACTTCATTGGCTACAGCATTGCCATCCATTAACCTCCAAGGGTATTGGATTAAATGAATCAATCACCGCATCTCACGGTAGATAACCTCCAAGGGTATATATATTGGATTGAACGAATCAATCAACGCATCTCACGGTAGACACGGTAGATTGATCCAAACCCGACCATCCTTCCTATCCTGATACTCTATATCTACTATTTTTATTTAAAAATTATAAACGGGTTTTGTAAAAATAATACTAAGACTAAGAGATCTTAATGAATCAATCACCGCATCTCACGGTAGATTTATCCAATCCCGACCCTCCTTAAGTTCTTAAAAGAACTGGGTGATGGACTGAGTCCTTGACTCTTTATCCCGTCATCTGATTGAAGTAAATCTGTGTGGATGGAGAGTTATTGAGCTAAAAAGCTCTAGTCATGACTGGGTAACGGTAATAGCTGAACCTCAGTTAAAACTTCATTGGCTACAGCATTGCCATTTGTTACCCTGATTAGTAAGTAAAGGGTAAAATCTCAAAAAAATCGGACGATCTCTAGGCCACTCCATAGTGGGCGAAAGACCGTCCATATCTCAGCGTTGGTTACAACGGGCTCCCCGTCCTAGCAGAACCGCTCAGCGTTGTTTCCACTCAGTGTCGGCCGCCCGTCCTAGCACCCCGACTACTGAGCAGAACCGCTCAAATTCCGAGGAAAATAATTCACCGACAAGAACCCCTCAGCAGGCCGTGCCGGAGAACACCTTCCCCGGAGACTCAAAGTGCTCCCATAAGGCAAAAACCTTAATTAAGGGAGCGAACTCAAAAACTCATCGCCCAGGATAACAGCAACAGCCGAACCTCAGTTAACTTCCTCGGTTTAGCATTGCTAATTGTTACCCTGGAAGTCCTAAAAAGGACTTTTGGCTTCCATTTATTTCCGCCCCGACCCTCCTTCCTATCCCGATACTCTATATCTACTATTTTTATTTAAAAATTATAAAGGGGTTTTGTAAAAAAAAAAAATACGTTATTAGAGTAAAATTAAAATAATCTAAAAAATTTGAATAGTAATAATTTAATAATATTATATAAAATGATGTTATAAATAAAATATTAATATTGGTCTGAAGAGTCTCAATTTCATTTCAGAAAAAAAGTAAACCCCATTGAAATATTTCTTTATATTGGATTTCATTTTGCATGAACGTTCTTCTTCTGTTTCAGCCAATAAGCTCTTTAGATGACTAACAGATCTTGTTGCTTATATATTTGAAACCTGGTGTAGTCACTGTATTTCAGAATAAGTGATGACAAATATTGAACAACAAAACGGAACTACATAGAGGGACTGTCTGTTAGAAAAACATGTCGTATGGGTCACGATGTTTCAGAGCGCAATGTAACATTTCATGTTGTTTTCTATTTGGACAACACGACTACACCTTGTCTAAAAAGAAAGTTAAAATTTTTTCCATGCAATATACTATGTGCAAACTATATACAAAATTAAAGAGAATTCGAATCATTGACCGTCTGTTTGATAGCATATCAACAGTAATCAGTCGAATCTCTAATCAGCACATTATAGGTTCGACTCCCACTATGGTTTATGAATGTCTTTAGGGGCTGTTGATAAATTTCATTGCCCGGTGCGAGGCTGTTATTATTATTATGTCTATTACTCTTTACATTATTGTAAATATTACAATAATTATCACAATTAACATCCGGGTCATATTATATTACCCTAACTGATATTATCTACAACAGGGCCATCCAAAGCACTGCCCGCGGATTTTGTGAGGCCCGCCTGTGGGTTCTGATTTTCACGAGCGAAAAAATAATCCGAATCAAATGCGTATTAGATATTTTAATTCTATCACTATTCGATAATCTCGATGTTGGTAATTTTATTTGATGTTTTTTTTTTTTACATCACTATATATCCACGCGTTTTTCAAATATTAGATATGTCAAAGAACCGTTCTTATATTCCAACGCGCATGCTCCGGGCTCTCACGAGGAACGTGAGCGCGCGACTAGTGTTGTTTGTTTGTTTGTTTAGCTATCGTGGTTGTGTCGCTCCTGTTCACCAAATTACTAGATACGCATTGAGATGAGGCCCTCGGATAAATATTTTTTTGTAATGCGGGCCTCGGATTACCTAAGGTTGGACAGCCCTCATCTTCTGTATTATACTGTACTTGCGATGACAAATTTCATTCCAAGTTGCACATGCTTTGCTCTTTTATATATTATTATTATTATTAAAAAATTAATAATAGTATGAATGAAAAATCATACATGTAACTACTAATTATTTGTATTTATGATAATATATAGTAATACATATTAATCATCACTATTATCAATATTGCTAGTAGTATAAATATTTCTCTAAATAATGAATGTACCTTCTACTGTGTACCAAATAGAAATGATGTTTTCAAATTTTGAGGAAATAAAATTTAAACATGCAATCATATTATTTTCTTTGTAACTGTGAATCATAATTGTATTTATGATTATATTATATTATTATTAATACGAGTGTTCTCGTTACGAATATTATTATTTTATAAAATTTACACTTACAGTGATTACAAATATGTCACATTGATTAAACTAGGCGATTATATAATGGATTACAATTTCCTCTGTGTAATTTCGTGTATCCTTCAGCTAAACAACTTTCCCGCCTCTGAAAATGGGTAGTCGTTCATTATACCAAGTGGCACTTCGTTCGAGGCTATCTCATTCAGTTCCGTTTTGTTGTCCAAGTTCAATATCTGCCATCACTTATTTGAAATATAGTGACTACACCAGGTTTTAAATATATAAGCAACAAGATCTCTTAGTCATCTAAAGGCTCATTGGCTGAAACAGAAGAAGAATGTTAACGCAAAATGAAATCCAATATAAAAAAAAATATTTCAATGGGGGTTTACTTTTTTCTATGAGATGAAATTGAGATTTTACATATCAATATTAATATTAAATTTATAACAAAATGTTATATAATATTATTAAATTATTATGATTCAAACTTTTTAGATTATTTTAACATTACTCTAAGAACATTTTTTTTTTTTTTTTTACAAAACACCTTTATACTTTTTAAATAAAAATACTAAATATAGAGCTTTGGGAAATAGAATTATTTGGGGATTGATTTTCAATCCAATACCTTTGCAGGGTAATGGATAGCAATGCTGTAGCCAATGAAGTTCTAACTGAGGCTCGGCTATTGCTGTTACCCTCCTGCCATGATCAGAGCTTTAATTAATAGCTCAATAACACCTTATCCCTACACTGTCCTCTACAGATAACGGGGAATATGAAAAGCATTCTTGCTTCGCCCCTTTAAGCCAGTCCTTATAAGGACTATAAGGAGAATTATTTGGGATTGAATGAGGTGATTGATACATTCAATCCAATACCCTTGGAGGGTAATGGATGGCAATGCTGTAGTCAATGAAGTTCTAACTGAGGCTCGGCTATTGCTGTTACCCTCCTGCCATGATCAGAGCTTTAAATGCTCAATAACACCTTATTCCTACACTGTCCTCTACAGATAACGGGGAAGATGAAAAGCATTCTTCCTTCGCCCCTTTAAGCCAGTCCTTATAAGGACTATAAGAATTATTTGGAGTGTGAGGGTGATCAATCGACCGTGAGATGCGGTGATTGATTTTATATGAGATGCCCATATAGGGTAACGGATGGCAATGCTGAACCAATGAAGTTTAACTGAGGTTCGGCTGTTGCTGTTATCCTGGGTTAATGAGTTCGCTCTCTTAGGTTTTGCCCTAAGGGAGCACTTTGAGTCTCCGGGGAAAGTGTTCTCCGGCACGTCCCGCTGAGGGGTACTTGCCGGTGAATTATTTTCCTCGGAATATGAGCGGTTCTGCTCAGTGGTCGGGGAGCCCGTCACTGAGTGGAACCAACGCTGAGATTACGACGGTCTTTCGCCCACTATGGAGTGGCCTAGAGATCGTCCGTATTTTTGAGATTTCACCTTTACTTACATAGTCGGTGATTGATTTTATGTGAGATGCCCATATAGGGTAACGGATGGCAATGCTGAACCAATGAAGTTTAACTGAGGTTCGGTTTTGCCCTAAGGGAGCAATTGAGTCACCGGGGAAAGTGTTCTCTGGCACGGCCCGCTGAGGAGTACTTGCCAGTGAATTATTTTCTTCGGAATGAGCGGTTCTGCTCGGTGGTCGAGTTTCACTGAGTAGAACCAAAGCGGAGATTTGGACTGTCTTTCGCCCACGAACGAGTGGCCTAGAGATCGTCTGATTTTTTGAAATATCACCTTTACTTAAACAGTCGGTGATTGATTTATACCTTTGGAGGGTAACGGATTGCAATGCTGAACCGATAAAGTTTAACTGAGGTTCGGCTGTTGCTGTTACCCCCTCCGGGTGATGAGATATCCTTGGAGGGTAACGGATGGCAATGCTGAACTAATGAAGTTTAACTGAGGTTCGGCTGTTGCTGTTACCCCCTTGGATAATGAGTTTCAAGAGTTTGCTCTCTTGAGGTTTTTGCCTTAAGGGAGCAATTTGAGTCTTCGGGGAAAGTGTTCTCTGGTGAGGGGCTTTGTCGGTGAATTATTTTCTTCGGAATTTGAGCGGTTCTGCTCGGTGGTCGGGAAGCCCGTCACTGAGTGGAACCAACGCTGAGACATGGACGGTTTTTCGCCCACTATGGAGTGGCCTAGAGATCGTCCGATTTTTTGAGATTTCAACTTTACTTACATAGTGGGTGATTGATTCATTCAATCCCTTGGAGGGTAATGGATGGTAATGCTGTAGCCAATGAAGTTCTAACTGAGGCTCGGCTATTGCTGTTACCCTCCTGCCATGATCAGAGCTTTAATTTAATAGCTCAATAACACCTTATCCCCACACTGTCCTTTACAGATAACGGGGAATATGAAAAGCATTCTTGCTTCGCCCCTTTAAGCCAGTCCTTATAAGGACTATAAGGAATTATTTGCTTTGGCTCTGGAGGAGAAATTGCTTTCCTTTTCAATCATATGAGAGAGAGAGATGCGGTGATTTTTTTTTTTTTTTTTTTTTTTTTTTACAAAATACAAAATTACAAAGTTATTTTTTTTACAAAACACCTTTATACTTTTCAAATAAAATAATAAATACAGAGCTTTGGGAAATAGAATTATAGAAATATTTGCTTTTGCCCTGGGGGAGAAATTGCTCCCCTTTTCGGCCATATGAGAGGGATATGCGGTGATTAATACCCTTGGAGGGTAATGGATGGCAAAACTGTACCAATGAAGATTAACTGAGGTTCGGCTGTTGCTGTTACCCCCAGGGGCGCAGAGATTTCGAGAGTTTGAGTTCGCTCTCTTAAGGTTTTTGCCTTAAGGGAGCAATTTGAGTCTCCGCGGAAAGTGTTCTTCGGCACGGCCCGCTGAGGGGGCTTTGTCGGTGAATGCTTATCTTCGGAATATGAGCAATTTTGCTCGGTGGTGGTGGTGTGTGGGTGGAAAGCCATCACTGAGTGGAGCCAACGCTGAGATGGACGGTCTTTCGCCCACGATTGAGTCGCCTAGGGATCGTCCGAATTTTTTGAGTTCACCTTTACTTAAACATCGGCCATATCTTGTAAGAGTCGACTAAATGGACGCAGAGTTTTGAGCGAAATTTCGAAATTTTTTTCGGAATTTCGCTCCCGGTGAAGGGGGGGAGGGAGGCTTAGACTTCGGGAGGTATGCCTGGGAGTGCATATTGAGTCTCCAGGGAGGGTGTTATCCGGTGAGGGGCTTTGTCGGTGGATGCCCTTCCCAGGAATATGAGCGGTTCTGCTCGGTGGTGGGGGAGCTCGTCACTGAGTGGAGCCAACGCTGAGTTGGACGGTCTTTCTGCCACTATGGAGTGGTCTAGGGATCGTCCTAACTAATAGCTATTTTTTTTAGTTGGCTTTACTTAATTATCGCCATAACATTTAGATATGAATTTGATTTCACGTATTCAAGTAATTTTTGAAAATCAAGAAATGAATTTTCAGCTGAGTCATCTAAACCCATAAACCTACCCAGCCATCAATTATAGCTTAAACTACCTCTCGGGAATGAGTACTTTTTTATAACCGGAGATGATTTTTATAACCAAATGATGTCTTAAAATCTAAACCTCCATGTTTCAAGACCATCGGAGATTTGACCCATGAACTTAGATGTAACCGTGGAAATTTTAGTGATGTCAGATGGTTCTTTTTATCCCTTTCTTCATAACTTAATTATTTTTACCTATCTCTTTTTAAACTGGGAAACTTGTTGCTGGGATCGAGACTCTAGATGAAAGAATTTTTGGCGAAGTCGGACTTTTGAAATACCGTATTTAAAAATAAAATTTTTTTAAATGTTTTTTAATTGATAATAATGCTAATAATAATTAATATACTAACATGTACGACTCAGGACTTTCTACACGAACTTTAATGACTTTGAAATAACAAATTTTACTTTTGTTGTTGTTTAGTTAATATGATTTGATCTATTTTAAAGTACGATGATAAGTGTAATAGATTCATTGAAGAGGGTTTAGAGGATTTTTTACGAGTGATCTGATTACATCACCTCTGATATGGATAATAAGAGAGTTAATAGTAAGGGTCTTTCCTTCCACCTCCATACGAGACCGGTTGCGTGTTTCCGAAAAGAAAAACCCAAGTTTTTCATTCGACAAAAACAGGAAAATCAGCCAAAGGAATATGAGTGTTACCTCATGAACTTCACTGATTCTGCCGTAAAGCAATTCGCTTTACATTTGTAATCCAAATGGAAACCAGTGCAGAGATGCTGCTAAAAGAAGAAGAGATGGGAATAGAAGAGGGGACCATAAGCGTTATAGGGGATAGTGTATTAATAGTTTTTAATTCTGATGAGATTCGCATCATGAGAAATTATTATCGAATATCATGCTATGTCTACCAGTGCATTTCGCGTTCAGTGGACTGAACAACCGAGGTTTAAAAATATCGAAGTTTCCGGTTACGCCATCCTTAGTCTGAATGCACTGAATGGAAGGTTAGTAGTCAATGGCAGGCACCACCACCGACTGCCACTAGAAGTGAAGCGGTATTTCATATATGGGTTCGAGCCCTGATTCGTGGAACTTATCATGAGACAAAGATGCCCATTCCAATATCGTAAATAAACGCCATAATTCACTAAAGTAAGAAATCTTTCATGTAAGATGCTACTAGCAAAACAAAACAAAACAACAAAAAAAAAAAAAACCACCATCCTCACACTTACCTTTCCGTCAGGGATTGATGAAATCATATGGTCACTGGCAACATCCTATCAATAGTAAGATGTTCCACAAGAACTCAGACCCTCTTTCTTAAAAGCCGCGTAAACTTATCCATGGGAAAGAAGCCACAACAAAATACAAAACCATTCTCAGCAAGCTACGCGTATAGTAGAGACACGTGGCTTGCAGACCGCCTACGGTGTTCTGTTTTCAGCTACTACACGCACGTGGAAATCCCTACCCAAGAGCCTACCGGAACGTGCACGTGGGCTACGAATTGTGTACAGGTAGTAAAGACACGAGGGGCCCCCTCGGCACTCTGGGCGTCAATAGAGCCGGATCAGTTTTTAGCGACATGCGCGTGCACATCTTATGGGGAAGGGGGAAAAGAGGAGGAGGAAAAAGAAGCGTCTCCGTTACGAAGGCTGGGGTTAGGGCTTAGATCCTCCCACCACCTTGCAAAAAAGGACGCAGGTGTACGGAAAGCTGACATTGATAAGTCAAGGCCATAGTGAGGCACATAACACAAGATACTCTGTATATTAGCAAAGCTAACATAAATTATTGATTGAAGTAAGAGGTACGTTTAATGTGTAAATACCCTTAGACTTGTTTTCTTCTTATTTTGAAACGATATATTTATTTAAATTAACATATTGAGCAAAAACACGTTTATATATTAAATACCAGTTACTTTTTCGTAATTGGTTTTACGTCACTTAAAGCTGTGTTTGTTTCTTTCGTTGGTTAGTAAATAAATAGCGCCGCCTATTATCAAACTAGCAAACGAAAGATGTAACTGAATGTAGTGACATCTATTCGTCTGCCTGCTAGCGCATGAAGAAGCAGACGATGAATGAAAATACTTGTCTAGCGAAAAATCATCTAATAGCCTAGTTTCATTAACAAGAGAAAATTGATTATTTATAATAATAATAATAATAATAATAATAATACACAAAACCATATTTTTTTGTTCATTAAACCAAATTTACAAATGTTAATTTTCTTAGTTGACTAGAGCTAGGATTTGCCTTAGACACAAACTCGACAACAAATACTAGTATATATCTGAATTCATCCTGCAGAAGTAAAATGCAAATATAATTCAAGGTTATTGTATTCTGTCATTTGTAATTGAAAGAAATTCCCGATTGTGGTGCCATCTGCATCTTTATTGAAGATTTATTATTCTGAAATGTTTATATCTCATGAAAAGTAATATAATCTGTTTTGTTAAAACACGACAGGGTCCAAAGTTCTGTAATATAAACAAAACTAAAAGAAAAAATCAACCACTTAAGATACAAAAGATAACGCTGACGTGCTTTCTTGGGAAATAATGTCTACACAAAAACTAGTTTTCCTGAAAAGTTGAATGAGAAAACAATAAAGGAATAGATATTGTGGTATTATATTGCCTAATATATTAGTAATCCAGATTCAATAAAATTCGGTATATATAGTTAAGAATAATTTGACCTGTTAAATGATGGAACATGAAAGAATGCATTCTCTGTAATTAGTAAAACGGTACTCATCTATTATAGTTTGTGTACTTTCGTGGGTGAATTCAGAACAATAACGAGAAATAAGAGAGACACTGTTATTATCATAGCTGTATTTGATTCTTAAAAACCGAGAACATCAGTGGACTGTGAACATTTTTTTTTTAGGAAATGGTCACGTGTTGGGAAACGTGGTAGCTAGCATACATAATAAGTGTCTGTCAACGGATGCTGTCAAATTGTCTTTGGTGACACACAATACCCACGTGGTGTTCCAACTAAAGCGTTTCCTTTATAAATATTAATAAGCAGTTTTATTTTATTACTCAAAAAAAAAAACAGCAATTACACCTCGATCAGAGTAGGGAATTGGAAAATAAAAAAACATAACGATAAGGAGAATGGAACGTCTTTAAACCATCGATTGACATCTATGAGCACTTTCATTCATGGCGATTTCATTCTACTTGGTTCAAAATTATAATTTAGAAATGTTTAAATAAAAATGGTGTTTGAATAAAAATAAATTATAATTCTGAAAAACACTCAAAAATTCTGAACTATTTAGATATTTCTTCCGAACTATAAAGATACAATATTATTTTAGATGCAATCTTACAATACTTAAGGACTGCACAGTTATACGTCTACAATAGAAAATTAAAGACAGTGTTTCAATACGCATTCATATCAAAATTGGACTGTTCTTTAGGATCCTTTAATTACAGTCTGATCTTTTGATTCTTCCTTCACAGCACATTGGGGGTTCGGGGTTCCATTTTATTTTGTTTAGATAAAGCTTTGTGTTAGAGAAATTTTCGCGGTTTAAGCACACAAAACGACTGTTACTAGGTGACGTAATTATGACGTCAACTGACGTCAATAGTGAGCATGTTACGGGAATGTTCACATTACACAGGTCGATAGATTTCAAGGTCATGAGCAGCTAATGCATCTCTCTCTCTCTCTCTCTCTCTACCTTTTTCTCTGACAATAATAAAGTATAAAACTATGTGTTAACACGAACTACAGACTATTGTAGAATATTAATTCCCATGTATAGGAAAGCTTAGTCACGAATGTGAAACTGGATTTTACATAATTGATTTTCGATATATCTAACTGTATCCAAATAAAAAACATTCGCCAATTCCTAAAGAAAACGTAGGTATATATATGAATATAAATACCTTCACCTTCGTAAATAGACTCACATATTCATGTATATAAATATATCAAAATTCTAAATTCGTCGCTAACATGTCTTGCACACTATTTATCTTTCTGTTTTGCAAATAACTGGAGAACAAACATATTTCCAAACAACCTAAATTATTATTTTTCGATAAATAAATAAATAATATAAAGGAATAAAGTGTTCTTTCTTTTTGGCTAAGAATCCAAGTACACGTCAGAGTTTGAGTGATCACATAAATTGTCAGTTTCAGAAGAAAAAAAAAAACGAGTTGCTATGTGATCAGAATTTCAATTAACCAATGTTAATTGGAACAATTACCTGTGTATTAGTGGCGCCATCTAGTAATAAAAACGAATAACGAAGAGGCCTTTACCCATTAAAATTTATGACATAAAAGTAGACTCTAAACCAGGGGTCTCCAAACTACGGCCCACGGGTCAGATGCGGCCCGCGATAAATTAAACTAATTTTTCAATAAGAATCCGCAAAAAAAACCCCAAAAAAACAGGGTGGGTTGATAGATTTCAAATGCATTAATTAAAATTGTGTTCAAAATATATTCCCGAATAGCAAAAAGTAACCCATAATCCAAGTTACGGTCTTTGTGACTGTAAAAGGTCGGTTAAAATGGACTAACAAAGAAAAAAAATTTGAATTTTACAAAATTTTACTAGCAAATTTGAAGAAATTTGCTTGTAAATTTATCTCCATTTTTGGGACAACGTATCTTTGCGAACAAACTTTTTCCCGAATGAAATGTAGCAAGTCAAAATACAGGGCAGATTTATCTGATGAACATTTGAAATCGCCACTTGTAATTAGCACTTCAAAATTTGAACCTGAGTTTAATAAGATTTTCAAAACACGAACACAGTTACATCATTCACATTAATGGTTTTATTATAATTTGTGATAAAAATATGAGAATTTGCTGATAGTGTTCGTTGTCATTTATATACGATAATTTAATCTCACATACTCTGTAATCAGTTTTTATCTGCTTTCAATAAAACTCATATATCTAGTTCTAGAGGGTTTTTTTACTACGGCCAGCTGAACAGTGCTGAAGTACCCAATGTGGCCCTACTTGGAAAAGTTTGGAGACCGCTGCTCTAAACGTTAGAGGAATTTTTTATTTGCTTTACTAATAAAATAACAGAGCATTATTATATAGATCATATGAGCAATCTTTTTACGCAATGGATATTTAATCAACAATAAGTTGCTATGGTCAATGGATTGTCAATATTTTTTTAATAAAAAATCTTTTAAAGTAAAATTGAAACAAATTTTGAATTTTGTATATTAAAATTGTAATAAAATTGTAAATATTTTAAACGAGTTTATTTAGTTATCAATATTTATTTATAATTAATTCAAGTATTAATCTTACATACAGAACGAAGTAGAGTACTCAGCATAATGAATTATTTTTTTAGCTCTATTAACTGTAATAGAGCTAATTCCTTAATTTTGAATAAATGATAGTTTTTAATACTAAAATTATCATGTATTTATTATATAAAGATCGAATAGTATCCATTTTGATTTTAAAACATCTATTCACATACATAATCACTTTTTTTTTTTATCCCTTTGATGATTGATCATCGGTGAAAGATACCCAAGCATCAACAATTAACAGTCAAGAGGCTCTTGGGTTAGAGTCGATGAATATGTCAAAACAAAACGCACTAGACCTCGGCGCTATAAGCGGTTAACCAAAGTCCACGGCTGGAAGAGGCCAGAAAATCGGGGGGGTTCAGATTACTGTGACTATAACAGCAGTCGTCCCCTAAAATTAATTCAAAAATAAATAAATAAACTGGATTTAAAGCAAAATAGACCTTGAAATAAGGCAATGGCCTATTAAAAGCATCCTACAGCGCCCTTTAATCAATCTTAAAGTTCGCGATTTGGTAATAACTCTGTCATAAGTGACTTAAAGCTATTGTTCGTATTTTAGCCCATCTCTCTCTCTCTTTCTTTCTCAAAATTCCACGTCGAATGATGGTCTGCCAGCGTACTGCTACTACAAAGCAGTGGTGATCCTTCACCCCTCAAAGTGTTACGTTATTTATAGATATGATTCCTAACTAAAGAGCCAGTATTCTCCTCTCTCTCTCTCTCTCTCTCTCTCTCTCTCTCTCTCTCTATGATCCAATTTAGCTGTTTCACTGAAGAGAAACAATGCAAAGGAATTTACTTTGGCAACAGCCCAATCTATAATTTCAAGAACGAAGAATCACACACTCTTTAGAATTATTAATTGACGGGAAAAGGCACTAATGTACACCAGATGGTAGCAAATTTGCTTTGACAATTTCTCAAAATGAAAAAAAAAAAAAAAAAAGCATTACTTCCTCTGTCAAAATTAAAGAAGGTCTAGCCGGTTCTTCTGGAATAAAAAACACCAGCTGGATATCCAATCCAACAATTTGTCTGCCACTCACATGAGAAAATAGGTGAGTTTAATCTTCCTTGAAAAATAAAATAACATTTTTATTCATTATAATAGAAAAATTATATTCTTGTTTTAATTCTTTATCTTTCGGGCATGTATAATGCTATACATTATGGCAAAGGCCTTCATAATAATAACAATTCATTATAACTGAAATTTTCGATTTGGGACTTTTAAATTTGGTTCAGGAATCCTAAATTTAAAAGAAGTCCAATCTTACTGTATTCTCTAAATCACTTTTTCATCGACATCTATGAAGCATTCTGAAGTCTCACTTAGAATTTAGGCAATAAATTGTCAGAAGGATACTTCCTTCGGTTCGCTTAACACAGAAAAAGAGAATCGCTTCATATTTTAGTATAATACAGTATATAATATAATATACTCATATAATATAATATAATATAATATAGTATATGAGGGGTTAGTCAAAAAAAAAAAAAGAAGAACAAGAAGAAGAAGAAGAAGTATTTGCAATATTTTTTTTATTTCTGACATTGTAGAAAATTGGGCGCACAGCTATAAACATTCCGTCTAAGACGCGAAGAACTCTAATCACAGCCTTTTCGACTGAAAGTGAGTTAGTCGGTCTAATATGGAGGTTGAGAATTTTTCTTCTGGAAACTTGAGGTTTTTGTCTATCAAAACATACAAACCACGAAGAACAACAAAGGCAATTTAATTTTTTCATAAAACACTGGCGTCATAGTTGCTTCGGCCAAAATACTGAATAACCAAATAGCCGTAATCATAAAACCTCATTGTTACCTGTTAAATTAAACCATGCCACGTCAATTGTCTTGCTGAATTATCCGCGTGAACAGGATTGGTTTGCTGGGTTTTTTTTTTTTTTTTTTTTTTTCCAGCAAGGCAATACATCCGAGTGGATTTGCATGTGTTCGGAAAAGGCCGAACATATATCAGTTACAAAGAAACTTCAAAATTCTCGCACTTATTTTTAGACGACTGAAGCGACAAATCAATTGCAAATTAGTCAACTTCCGCCAATGAAGTCATTCACAACACGATTTACTTCCATGAAGTGTGTGCAAGATGCACTCCAAAACAGCTAATAGACAATCATAGACTAAAATCAACCTGGTGAGAAAGGTGACATCTTTGAGAATCATATTGTCACCAATGAAGAAATTGTGGCTCCACCTTCAGAACTGGAGAACAAATAACAAGACTTGGATAGGACACACACACAAAGATTGTGTACTGCCGGATCACGAGAATATGAAATGCATTCTAACAAGGAGGATTGTGCTGATACATTACGATGTTTTCTGTTACGCAGGCTGATAAAATGGAGTACGTTGAGGATACTTTCCAATGTAAGTTGGAAAGAATCCCAGCTATGCTAGGATAAGAAGAAGGTAGGTGAAATAAGTACGACAATGATTTCAGAAAAATTAGCATTTTGCAATAGCACTCTCCCTTGTATTCATTATCACTGCAAAATATATTATTTGCATGTCCAGTGTGCTATTTCCGGTTTATATAGAATGGCGGCTTTGTTGGCCGAGTAGTTAGCGTACTCCCCTCCACTCAAGTAGGCTGCAGGTTCGAATCCCGCCGTGTATTTATTATTATCTTTAGATAAGAGAGGAATTTCGTTGTCCCACGTGAGACCATTACCTCGCTTATTGGAAGCCTGAAGTGGCTTGAAAACGTTTCCAGTTCCGGGGGTTTATAACCTTTGGTGGGTGGAAATCACACTAAAAATGCAACGCAGGAGGATTATTTATTGTCATTTATAACATATAATTTTATATCGTCCCGTCTTCGAATACTTGGGTTTTCAGTATAGGAAAAGAGGTTTTCATCTGAGGCTGAGTTCTCCAGTCTTATACGAAGGCTGGGGCATTTTTCTTCAGGGCTTTTCTTCCAGCTAAAGAGGCGAGTCAGCCAAACATTGACAAACGAAGGAGATACGCCCTGTCATTAGGTTTATAAGACGCCAACTTACTTGTTTGTAATAAGTTTAATATGCAATGGAAAATGGGATGGGAATACTGATGAGATTGGAATACTGCTTCCTTTTGCCACTAATGATGATTGAAAAGCGGTATTCAGAAGATGACGTATTTTTAATAACGACCGGAAACACTAAATTTCATTAAAATTCGTCCAGACAGAATGGTGTTGTTATATGCATAGAGCATAGAGAGAGACGACAAAAATAATTCATTCGATAGCGCCTCAACTTCTGCCCAAAGATTTAGATGTGTTTTCCAAAAAAATTGCAAAATGTGTAAATACCTATCAGATTTTTGAATGGGTGGACTTTAATAAAATATGGAAGTTGGAATTGTTACTGACCTTTGGTTTAAATTAGAGCCACCTTAGAAGTAAAAATTATACGAAATTCACTTTTTCCGTATCATTGCGATATACATATTAAAATTACCTAAATCACCTATGGCAAAGTAGTCAGTGCGCATGCACTGACTACTCTGCCACCTGGTGTACGCAGTCAGCACTGCTAACAATTTGGACTTCAAGTTTTTAACTGGGCTTGACGATCTACGGTGACACACGTTAAACCACATTCAGATTTGGACGACTATCTCAGGGCTTCATATTTACCACATAATCAAGTGTTTTGATTATGTTTTTGCGATCGTTAATTTATGAAATTTTGTGTGTGTGTGTGCGTGTGCGTGCGCGCGCTATAGCGATCCCAATTATATTCTCTTTATGGCCATTTTTTGCTATTTGTGTGCATATTTGTTTGTTACCGGGAGAGAAACATCTCTACCGTTTCCACCTAACGCAAATCTTTCTAAATAAAGACCTATAAAATTCTTTCAGCTATGACTAAACCAATGTACTACAGAAACATCCCTTTTTACACTAATCCCGAAAAATTCAAAACAACTCAGTGAAATGTGAGTCTGTATTAATTTGACGACAAATCCAGACTTGTCCACTGGACACAAACAACGTGTGCCATCATACATCATGCCCACGTGACGTTCTTCCATTGTTCCAAGCGCTATCCTAGGTGACATTCGCATTCGATCTTGCGATCAATAGCTGGTGAGCTGCTGTCCTTGAAAAATCCTACAATTCCCCCATCGTGGATGCTCTAGCCTCGCTTGTGCTGCGTTCGTTCAACCCTTGGGTGATTGTTTTAATGCCCGACGTGTGGTGACTCTTTGTCGCACGTGGTAGAATTCTCTTAGGCTGATCTATCAATAATTGTAGCTTGTCGCTTATTTTCTGCATTAGATAACCCCCCACGGTTTTCTATTTGTTAAAGGACATTTCCGAAGGTTGACCTTGAAACGTCCAACGTAATAGAGTCATTGTTATTTGGTTCGAATACGTTGTTTCAAAAAAAAAAGGAGATGGATTGCTATTTAATTCAGCGAAACTTTGAGAAATGGTACCTTATTGCATGACAGAAAGATAAAATAAGAGACAGACAGACGTGATTCTGGAAAACAATACGAAATTTGATGTGTTCATATTTATATTTGCATCCTTCTAATTCTCTTCTATATAAATATAAATAAAGATGTGTGTGTGTGTGTGTGTGTGTGTGTGTGTGTGTGTGTGTGTGTGTGTGTGTGTGTGTGTGTGTGTGTGTGTGTGTGTGTGTGTGTGTGTGTGTGTGTGTGTGTGTGTGTGTGTCTTCAAGTGTCTCATTACTAGAACCGAGATTTAAGTAAAAAGGTTTTAATATAAAAACACGACTAGTTTCGGCTTGTAACAGCCTTCATCAGGTGACATTATAAAATAAAGAAAAAAGAAAAAATACTAAAACACTGAAGCTTAAATAAACTATGAACGTCATAGAGAGTCTCTATACATTGATATTAAAACGTTGTGGCTGTATTTAAAGCTGTTTTTTCGTTAGTTGTATTGTTGGGAAAGTGCGTGCTAGTAGCATCTCGTGAACGCCAGTACATGATTACAGCTGAATGACAATCTGGGAGGTTATAGCAGACAGAGAAATCTGTCGAATTGCGTATGGAAGAACACATGAGGGACATTACTTACAAGAGACAGCGAGCGAGTGCATTATCAAGTCATATCCTTTTCTCGGCTAATCCTAATGATGAAAACCAAAGTCACAAAGACTGTTGGAAAAATCTACTAACATCTTCCGTTGCAATGATGAACTAGAGAGAAAAATCGTGGAATCTGGAGAAATCATCTTCAATCCTGTTCATCTAAATAATAACTTGAGCTACAACCTCCCAGATTGTCATTCAGCTGTAATCATGTACTGGCGTTCACGAGATGCTATTGCACGCACTTTCCCAACAATACAACTAACGAAAGAACAGCTTTAAATACAACCGCAACGATTTAGTGTCAATTATGTATAGATACTCTCTATGATGTTCTTAGTTTATTTAAGCTTCAGTGTTTTAGTGTTTTTTCTTTTTTCTTTCTTTTATAATTTCACCTGATGAAGGCTGTTACATGCTGAAACTAGTCGTGTTTTTATATTAAAACCTTTTTACTTAAATCTCGGTTCTAGTCATTCAATTCTTTTTTAAAAATATGTATGTTAACCGAGTTAATGATCATTCTTTCATATATATAATTTCAACTTCGAAGAGAAAATTCATAAACAGAATAAAGAACTAGCTATGGGCAGTCCCTTTCTCCAATACTGGCCAACATTTTCTTCGAGGATTTCGAGAAAAAAGCCATCTCTAAAGCAACATTAAAACCTAGAACATGGCTCCGCTATGTGGACGATATATTCCTTATTTGGGAGCATGGTGTAGAGAATCTTCACATCTTCCTAAATCATTTAAACAACTTCTACCAAGACATAAAATTTACCGTCCAGATTGAAGAAAATGGTTCCCTTCCCTTTCCTTTCTAGACATGAAACTGTCTGACTCTTTAAAAATCTCAATCTTCAGGATATCAACACACACGGATAGATACCTACATGCATCCTCACATCTCTATCCTGCACAAAAGTTAGGCATCATTTCCACATTAGCCCACCGCGCACGCTCAGTATTGTCCGATGAAGAAGAACTAAAATATCTAGAAAGAACTTTCTCTAATAATGGATACCTTTCCAAAAACATCAAGAGGCAACTAGCCCCTCGAAACAACACAGAGACTCCTAACAACCCCAAAGGTTATATTTCTTTACCTTACATCAGCTCGCTCTCCCCGAAACTAGGAAGAATTGTGAAAAAAAATTAATATAAAAACGTGTTTCTCAACTCTTCCAAAACTAAGATCAGTTCTAAGCCATCCAAAACAAGCTCATAACCACTTTCAGTTCTCCGGTGTATATAAAATAATATGTGATTGTGGGAGACCATGCTATGGCCAGACTAAGAAGTCAATCGTCCTACGGCTAGAGGAGCATCAGAGAGACATTTCATACAAGAGAATCAGAGCAAGCGCACTCTCAAGTCACGTCTTATTCTCAGTGAACACAAACAATAAAGGCCACCAACACGGAATAGATTGGAATGCAACATCAAATTCCACTGACATTCCACTTCATCGTTTATATTTGTCACGATGAAGTGGAATGTCACTTAATTGAATGACATCAAGTGGAATGTTAATTATGAATAATAATTAAAATATAAGTTACACTATCATTTCCAAAAAAAATAAAATAATATCTGAAAATTCATATAGAATTAATAATTACGAATCACTTCTATTTCAAATAATTTTATTTTATTTTTTTTTTTTTTGGGGGGGGGGGGAGATGGACCGAGTCCTTGACTCTTTATCCCTTCATCTGATTGAAGAAAATGTGTGGATGGGGTATTATTGAGCTAAAGGCTGTAGTCATGGCGGGGTAACGGCAATAACTGAGCCTCAGTTAAAGCTTCATTGGCTACAGCATTGCCACCGTTACCCTCCCTGGGTCATCCTTATGATTGATTTCTTTTTATTTGTTTTATTATTATATTTATTGTATTCTGTTTAATAATAATAATAATAATAATAATAATAAAAACTGTTGTTTTGGCTGTGTTTTGATTATGTGAATAAATAAATAAATAATAATAATTTGGCAATGGAAATCAGTCCTCTTTAAACATGATAACTCTCCATTCCTCGATTTACGCTTCCAAGAATAATCTCGTATCCAGAAGTTACTTTCTGGATAGCAATAATATCGTACCCTGAAGTTGAGTATCCAAACATTTTTTTTTTTAATTGACCCGCGTATTCTTGGCTGAAGGCGATAACTTGGAATCGTCCAATGTCTTTGTACCAAGTTTTACGAAATTTGTCTAAGAATAGGTCATTCGCAGTCTTCATCTTCTCTTTATAGAATTATAGCGGGTCAATTCAGTCATAGCAATGGTTGACTGACTGTATGGGAAGGGAAATATTAAACCTTACACGAGTAACTGCTCTTACAGTGAGCTGCAAATCCACTTTAGATTTAGATTAAAAAAAAATCAATGATATTTTGTTCCCTAATTTCAACTTGATCCTAGTTTCCACTCTCTTATACCAAACGTATTAGTAGCGTATTGTATAAAGGCCACAGGATGTGGGTATGTTGTACACGTCGATATTATGACTGTCACAGTGTATTCTTCGGCTAGTTTGTTTGTTTCCAAAAAGGCACTCTTCAAAATTCACACGCATGCCACGGTAATTAACTTTTTAGTAATGTGTAAATATTTCGTCTTAACTATCATAAGACATCGTCAGTACAGTTATTAAATAACAATAGGAATTAAATTAAAAAAAAAAACACATTAGTGCGCATGCTTATATTGGAATCCCTCTATGTATACATGGAGGGATTCCAATGTAAGGACTAAATACTATTGGGCTGTAATTAACTTAAATTAAAATATAACTGATAAATTTATTTTATACAGTTGATTTTATCCCAAACTTTGGGGACAGTGAGACAGTCGTTACGATTAAGATTGGATCTGTGCAGTAAGGCTTCAGCACTTTCTTTATACAAACGCTCACGTGGATCGATGTAGTAGCTAGCTTGGTTTGTTGCCATTGGATCCTGATCCTGTGGTTGATGTTTTCAACTCGATGTTGTGCGACACCAGATTTGATAAGACGGATGTGGTCTTGATGTTTAGAGATGCGTTTATTTACAGATCTTCCTGTTTGTCATAATAAGACAAGTTATAAGAACATGGCACTTCGTATATGCCCAGATAGCATCAGTGGCGAGAGTTTGTCTTTTGGAGAAGGTAACAAATTATGAATTTGGTTGATTGGTTTCAAGGTAGCAGCGAGTTTGTATTTCTTCATAATTTTTGACATAGGTTCAAAGATGACTTTGATATATGGTATAGGAGTCTTATACCATGGGCTTCTTCTTGTCTGGATTGCTGTGTAGGAGAGTGGCAATAATTGTTTGAGTTGATATTGGATTAAATCCATTTTAGTGAGGCTGTATCTTTAATAATTTCCAATTCTTGTTTTCAGGATTCTTCAAAAGAACAAATCTTGTGTGTTCTGCATGCCGAAGATTTTATGATGCCGTATTTTTGAGATGGATGATGATCCGATATATTGTGGATATAACCGCCTGAAAAAGTTGATTTTCGATAGACCGAAGTGGAAATGGAACCATCTTTTCTAGTGTAAATTTCATGCGAGGATGTAAGTTGTTGATATTATTTAAAAATAAGTAAAGTTCAAAGTTCCACACTGTAAAGACGTCATCAATATATCGTAGCCGTATTGTTGGTTTAGGTTCAAGAGCAAAAATTATTTCTTCTGTTTCTTTGAATGTAATTCCTATTGTTGTTTAATAACTGTACTGATGATGGCTTATGACACTAAAGACGAAATATTTGCATATAATTAAAAAGTTAATTACTATGGCACAAGTGTGAATTTATAGTTATGAATACTCCACAGGTTTCTCTATACAAGAAAGAAGGGAATCTCCCATCAGTATAAGACCAACTATGTGACCTGTTTCAGATAATGTTCCTCCCGTCAGCTAAACTTAAAGACCCAGGTCTTTTCCAACCAAAGAGCACATGTCGCAGCTTCCATCTTACTGTTACAATGGTGTCAAAAAGTTTCTTAATGCTTATTTAAAGAGTTTGATAATATGGCCCTGTTGGACGAGGTTAACATACTTGCCCTTCAACCAACAAGTTGTGGGTTCGAATCCTACCATGAGCATGGATACTTGTGTTTGTCTTTTTTGTGTGAGATGAATTTCATTGTCCGGTGTGAGACTACTTATGGGAGGACCGAAGTGGCTTGAAAAAGTTCAATGTTTGGTCTCTAGGGCAGTATTTCCAGACTCTCTAAAAGTAAATAAAAATACAAAGAAATAATAGATAAAAAAATTCAAATATTCCTTATCACTCCCACGGTACTGATGTGCTATAGATTTATAATTTCGTGGGTGGAAGACAAAAAAAAAAAAAAAAAAAAAAAAAAACGATACATTTTTGTCATTTCTTTGACTTTAATAGCTTGGATTTCCTTTGGAAAATAGATAATTTATTTGACTTTATTACCATCATTTATTTTGGTTACGAGCTATTATTATTATTATTTCTTGTTATGTTTCTGAGCTGAGGATGTTTCTTTTATATCTTTTCGCGTTAAAGCGAAATTCGCGCAACCCGAGGAATACCTATAGCTTTCTTCTTTCTTTATTCCCCCCCCCCCCCCAATGTATATTATAGAATATAAAACAAGGATCACGATCTGTCAAAGAGATTAACCAACTAAATGATTACCGTCAAAAAGACAAAAAACAGAAT
Organism: Typopeltis vanoorti; assembly: GCF_054136105.1. NCBI lineage: Eukaryota > Metazoa > Arthropoda > Arachnida > Uropygi > Thelyphonidae > Typopeltis > Typopeltis vanoorti. Next base: position 142,018,880 of record NC_143553.1, read on the forward strand.
TACTGTCCAAAAACACCGATTCTCCCCCCCCCCAAAAAAGAAACAATTATCGTATATTAACAGAGGATATAAAGGTTAGTTAGCTATACAAACAGCACTTACTACTCTAATAGCATCGATGTACGAAGGCATGGTGACAGGCAGAGTCCAGTGCGAAGAAGACGAGTCATATAAGGTCACAGTTCAAATTCTTTGAGAATATTTCCCAATTGAAGGTCAGTTGTCAGTTTCCGTTACTCTCTCCCTCTTTAATACAAACGCCACCGTAAATCCCGAATAACTGCTACAAACTTCACGCTTCCATCAATCTAGCGAAGCATCGGTTGCTGGGCAACAAGCATAATTGTTGCGTCAATTTAATGAGATTCCAGCAGGAGGCTTGCTTCATCTCAAACAGGGCACCTCGCTTTTCATCATAATCGCTAAGCAGGAAAGGCAAACCACAAAAGAAAGTTGATCAAGACAAACGAAAATAATTTCATCTTTCCTCTCCTACCTTATGATGTATTGCAGCACGTGCTCTAGATTAGCGCTCCTGGCATATGTTCTTGACCTTAAACCGACGACCTTGGCATTTAAGGACTTTCGACATAAGAATCCCTGTGGTAAGCAACGAGATTGGGTGAAATATGTGTGCAAAGGGATGTTACTCACACGGAAATTCATGAAGTTCTTTTTTTTTTTTTTTAGTTTATTATTTAATCTTCGAGTTAGAGAGAGAGAGAGAGAGAGAGAGAGAGAGAGACCGGAGTACAATGTTAATAAAAGTTAGGCGATAACTCAAGTGGTGATAGAATGACGTTTCCTGGCACGGTAATTGTATTTGAAGTTAAAATATCCTTTAAAGAAGTTTAATCGCTGGAGTGATTCGAGACGGGAAGAGAGAGGGGGGGGGCGGGTAGGGGTGAAGAGAGATTAGAGGAGTGGTACCAACCTATTGACTTTGAGATTGAATTTATTGCCGTGTGACATCTCCGTCTGACCTTGAACTGTTATAAAGTCACTGTTCTTTCCTGTCAAATATATGAGTAATAGTACGTATGTGCATCTTTCTCTCTCTCTCTCTCTCTCTCTCTCTTCACGTGCAGAAATGAGACATTGTTAAGTGCAGTGGACAAGTAATTGCTCTAGAAGAACGCAATTACTTTAATAAAGTGTCACGGCACCTTTCGTGCACAGCTGGGAACGAACCCAAGAAGGGAAGGCCCATTTTTATTACTTCATCTGTGTGTTACTTATCTTGGCTTCTCTGGTTTTACTGCCATTGTTCTCTTCTTGGATGAAATGGCTTTTCGATATATGGCCGTCATACTTATAATACTATTTTGCAGGGTTGGGTCAATAAAAATGACGAAAGTCTCCGTTGGATTTCGTTTCTCGATCGATGGTTTGATTACATCGACCGGACGAAAGCGAACGGAATAGTAACATTCAAATATTGTCATAAATTCACAAAAGTGCTGACGAAATTTTTATCTGATTTTTGACGATTAATCCGAACTTTCTTTTCTTCGAGTGAATAAGAAAAAAAAATGGATTCAAATCGTGAAGATAACACAAACTATTTAAAACTTCAGAACCCCGATTTATCATCGTCTACGACAAAAACGTATCCTCCCATCCAAGCTCCATTAACTACATTTTTCACATTGCTACAGTCGTTTACCCATCTAAGAATTTTATATATTCTCATTAAATTTCTATCTGATTTTGATAATAAATCTAGTAACCTGCCTTTTCCTCTAGAGATACTTTACTTCTATAGGATTGTTTGGTTAGAACTGTGGCAGACACACTTAAAATAATGAGGTCACTATGTTATGTCTGCTATTTGAATGTATACTCGGGATAGTTTGCCTGAACGTTTCTACCTATACAATGAAAGCTCAAACCATACATGAGACCAACTAATTCATTTTCAGTTTAAAAGCCTTGATAAAAATAAAAAAAAAATCATTTGAATTGGTCTTTCTGAAGAGCATATCTTTTCATTTAGTAAGTGAACCCCATCGTAGAGAAATATTTGTAGAATTTTCATTTCGGGTATATCCCACGAGACAGTTCAATCATTCTTTATATTATTTGCAGGTTATAAAAGTAGAGTATTCTGATCTTGGTTCGCTGTTTACTAACCAACTTAATTTCACATTTTTCTGCTAACTAGGATAGGGATGGAGAATCTTTTTTCTTTAGTTCTCACATAACGCAGACTATTGAGAATAATAAAAATTATATATCTAATGGAATGTAAACAAAATTGTATTTACCCCTTAATAAAGATGCAAAAACGAACAAAAATTATCCCAATTAAATAACGAGCAAATATTGACTTGACAAGAATGCAACAACAGCCACTCCATAATGGAACATCAAAACAAGCTCGAAAAATTTATATTGTACGCATGCGTAAGAAGTAATTACAAATGTTTCCCCTAGAGTGCAACATGGAAAAAAGTTTGCATTGTCTCTAGTGAGAGATTAGATTAAAGAAAGTGTTTTGTCACCAAATTACGTACTCTGACATGCTGCATTTGTGGTTTGTGCACCAACTATTTGAAGACCAAGCAAATGTTATTTTTCAACAGAACCACCACACGCCCACGAGCTAACATTCTTGAATACGCAATTGCATTACCAATGGACTAGCAGGATGTTCACTACCCGGACTCCGGTTGTTCCTTAGAATCGGATCCCACCCATCCCTAATGACATTTTCTCCCATATGACTCTATGAAAGATTACGTTTACTATCCGTATTACTTCATTGCCATTAATATTAGTTCGTGTCATTGTGAAACTACTCTGTATACGGTATAATAAAAAATACAAGCTATCAAAGACCTGAAATATAATTCATTAAATTAAAAAAAAAAAAAAAAAGATTAGTCAGCATCCAACCAAAATATGAAATTATTACAGAGTTAAAGTTATTTAAAGTTAATTAATTACAAAGTTACAAAATACATATGGCAATACTTGCAGAAAAAAAATCAAGAATAAAGTTTCCTACGAAAGAATACGTAGAAGATTTAATTTGTATTTGATGCAGACAAGGATAAGAGTTTATTATTGTATTCACACCTGCAACATTTCTATTTGGCAGTAACACTGCTTGTGTTTTGGAAGCTTTTCACGCATGTGTAGAACTAGCTCATTCCAAACAGTCTGACGTGTTTTCTACACGAGTTCATCCACACTAGCAAAATACTTCAACAGCTGTCACAAGTCACCTTCATGAGTGTTTAAAGATCTTTTCCGATGTCGAAAAGGAGAAAAAAAAATTTTTTTTTTTAAATATTAAGTGTTGACACGCGCTGCATTCAAAAATAAGATATTTGAGTGCTGCATTTGATGCCAAATAAACTGATGACAGTAAATGTTAGTGGATAAACAAAGTAAATATAAACGCAGTAAGCAAACGAAGCAAAATGGAATTTAGTTAACTTGCAAGTTAAATTTTCATTCCTTATATATATATACATATGCAACACTGCCTTAATTAAAAATTTTCGTTTAAGTTTTTATAAATAAAAATCAAAATAATATTATATTTTTTTTAACTTAAACACCATACATAAGTATGCATAATTTAAATATAACATAACAATAGCTTATCTTTTGTGACGTGACGCATTGCTTTATTTATTTAGCATGCGTTATATTTCAGTATATTTCCATAGAAGTATTGCCTTCAACGCTTTATTGAAGTTCTGTGAAAAGCAATCTCCCTGTATGTATTAGTAATGCATATTTTATTTTATTGGACTATTGCTTTACCCGTTTGAGAGATTACAGACAAGGTTTTGACGTTGATGTATTTGCAAAAGATGCATGCAAGTAATAGCTCTGAAAAGCCTCCATATAATGTGACACCCCCCCCCCTTTCTCCTCTGTTCTTATAGCTGTATCGAGTGCAGCACACAGCGAGGTCAATGGCCTTTCTTGTCTCTTTCTCGTACACGCAGTCTCCCAGATAGCGGTATAGCTGGGCTGTGACGCCAACAATATCAGGTGGTTCTAACGCGACTACATGCATATTGAGGAGCGAGATGGCTGCCTGGTTGTACTTTGAAGCCGTGAGGGACGCCCATCTTCACAGATAAAATGCTGTGTCTTTGTTACAAGTATATCTAATTACAATAAAATAATTGAATTTTAAAGATGGATTTGAATTAACTGCAAAACTTAAAGTCTGCATTGCACGAAAAAAAACACGAAATATGTAACGCTTACAACAACGACAACATTACTGGCTAGATGGGTGAAGCAAATATGCTTTTCTTATTCCCCTTTGTCTGTGTAATGAAACTTGGGGATAGGGGGGTTTACGCTCGCCCTTTGGGGATTTGGAGTTAGCTGTGTTCAGCTGATAGCAGGATGTGTTTGTAGTGTTCGGTTTCGTTGTAGTTGGCAGCTTGTCTGACTAGAAGGTTTTGTGCGCGTTTGCCTTTGAGAAGAACTTTTCAGCTAGGTCATGAAGAAGGGGAAAGATGTACGGGATTCTGGTCTCGGTGGATCTGAGATGTTTCTAATGAACCATGGAGCGTCCAATGATATAATCACGTAATCACAAGAAAGATATTTATTTAACCAAATATTTCGGTCTGGAAATAGCAGACCATCGTCGGTGGTCTGCTATTTCCTTTCTTTCTTGTGATTACGTGATTATATCATTCAGTCTTATGTCGCAAGTATCCTTAAAACAACAAATGGAGCGTCCAGTATCATCCGCAAGCACTTATTCTGTATTCGCTGCAATTTTAGAATGTTTGGTTTCGGGGTATGGCTCCATGCTGGGGAGGCGTATCACCATTCGGTGTAATAGCAGCTTGTTTCATGTATCTAGTTTGTTGGGCGATTGATCATGGGATAGAGTTGAGCTATGGCTTTAGATGTCTTTGCAGCCATGAGTTTGATGTGGCTGTTAAATCGGAGATTTTTTGTTGAGTTGTACTCCAAGATATTTGGTTTCTGTCTGCCATGGAATCTTTTCTCCGAAGAGCTTGCTGTTATCTTTGATGGAGGCTTTCCTTCTTGAGAATAGTGTGGCTGTGCTTTTGTGTGTGTGTGTGGGTGTGGGTTTACTTGGATCCTCCAGTCAGAGAGCCATTTCTCCAGTGTAGTGATACTGTCCTGGAGTCGTCGGATTGTCAAGTGGGGGCGGAGAGATCTTGCTAGTATTGCCGTGTCGTCTGCGTATAGGGCTTTGATGGCTGTCCTCGGGTTTTTGTTGGATGTTCGCAATGTAGATTGTGAATAGTACGGGGGGGAGGCAGCGGAGAGCCCTGTGAAACTCCTGTTAGGATTTTGCGTCTGGTTGAGACTGTTCCTTTGATTTTTACCTGGATGCTTCTTTCTCTGAGGTATGATTTTATTAACCTTACTTAATTTATTGGCATGTTTGCTTTTATGAGTTTATAGAGAAGGCCTTAGTGCCAGATCTTGTCAAACGGCTTTGTGACGTCTAGAATACCGCGCCGGTGTGCAGATTTCAATTATATCCTGTTGTGATGTATTCTACTAATATGGATTTACTGAGTTGTGCTATCTTCGGAAGCCGGATTGTTCATTTGGTATGATTCTTAGTTTATCTGTTGTTCTTGTAATGTTGAGGCGATGACTTTTGCTAGGTTGGATAGTAGACTGATGGCTCGGTAACTTTTAGGGAGCTAGGGGTCGTTTATGCAACACTTCATTTACTCAATCCATTATATAAACAAAGATTGTATTATACTATTGTGATGTATTAGAATAAAATCAGTTAAATAGAGTTTACTATTTATAAAGATTCTAAAATTAAAAAAAAATAAAATAAATAATGACATCATATTTCATACAAATACTACAATTTATAATTTCTATATAAATTAATGCAATTCGTAACTCTTAATGAACAGAGTGATAGTGAAAAATGTAAAGAATACGTTCATTTCATCGAGTCCTTTCGTATAAAAAAGGTACCCTTTGTATATTAATTCTTCATTGTAAAATTAGTTACTATCAAGGGCACTTGAAAGTAGATTTTCTTTTATCTTATGTAGTACAGACATTGTAAATACTAAATTTTATTAAATTCTATTAAAAGCAGGGCAAAATAATCAGTGTTACATAAATAATCCAATTTAAACCAAAATTGAAGCATTGCGATAATTTTTAATAATGATTCAAAAGACGTTTAATACTTTCTACCATTTCGAAGCCTTTTCATAATTGTATCTCTATAAATGGTCCGATGAAGATGTAAACCGAAATGATGACTTGACATAAAACAGTTTATAAATATTCTACTATTTTTGTTGAAATTTCGGGCTAAAAATAAATCTAATTCATTTTAAATATCGTCATCGTCATTATGACTATTTCTTGACATATGCTCTCAAGAAGTGTACAGAATACTATAGTAATCTAAAGATGACAGTTTAATTGCAAATTCGAGTATTTATTTATTACAGTTCTAATTTTTGAAGGCAGTCATTATGGATGAAATTAGCTGCGTCATTTTCCTATTCTGAAAAATTAGTAAAATAGATATAGCAGAGGGAAAAAAGAAAAGAAAAAAGACTAAGATGTATCTGAATCGCATCAAAAATAAATAACGCGAAAGGGATTCGCACATTTAGGGGGGGGGGGAAGGGGAATCTAGCAATGTTTCCTCTAATCCATACCGAAAACCTTTCTGATTTAGACATTTAGTAGGCATCCATTCAAATAGGGGATTCTAGAGACGACAAACTAGTTTGCAATTTTCCAGGCCTTTCATACAAATAAAAAAAAAAGTTAGGTCGAAAATGTATGTCGACGATACGAAGAGAAAGTGGAACTAAAATAGAAGTTACACAGAATTCGGCAGTAGGCCAATACTGTATGTATGTGTGTGTGTGTGTGTGTGTACGTGCAAACGCGACCAAGTCGCGTGTACAATTCGTGCTATAGGTGTTTGACTGTGCGTGCCTGTGTCTTTCATCACTTGTCTTTGCTCTGATTTTTAAACCAATTTTCTGATATATCCCTATGGCCAAATTGAAATAGTTAGCGTGCCGCAAAAAAGTAGGCATCACTGTTTTAGGCGATATATATATATATATATATATATATATATATATATATATATATATATATATATATATAATATTGTTATATATATTGTTCATAATTTTACTCGGTAGAAAACGTATATAAAAATGATTTTAAATGACTCTATACCGAGAAAGAAAAGTTTAATGTTAAGATACGACTAGTTTCGTTGAAATTCAACTTCTTCAGGTATCACAGGCAAAGAATTAAATAAAAAAATAACAGAGACATGATAAAATACATTAACAGATCTAGTATAAAACGCACAAGTACTTGTGTTTTATACTAGATCACTAAGGTTGACTTAGCCATTTCATGTATATGCCTATGATAATATTTAACTAAATAATACATACAGTGGTCTATCACGTGTTTTTAACCAAAACGAAGAACACTTGAATTAGTTTTATATTTAAAATTTCTAAATTAATGCATTATGATAGTTGTTGTTGTGATCTTGTCCTTTGAAGAGTCTTAGATGTTTCCATGTGCTCCTTGAACTGCTTTGGCTATGTCAATGATTTTGTTTGCATAGAGCTGTTGTTCAGGATTAGGATCTATTTCAAGGCTACTGTAATTGCTGGACAGGTAAAGATGTGAGTGGGTGTCAGTTCAGTATTGGGGCAGTTGTTGCAGTTTCTATATGTTCTCGTATCATCTGTATTGATCTTCACTCCTCTATAATGTCCTGTTCGTAGTCTTGCTATCGTGGTGGAGGTCCTTCTGTCAGCATTGATCTCGGGAATTTGATGTTGTATCACTGATTTCAGTGGAATTAGTTTAGTTTTTGCTAGTGCGTTAGCATCAGCAAGAGTTATGGTGTGAGTTGCTTGGTTGAGTTCTCTGGCCTCGTTAGCTAATTTATCAGCTGCTTCATTGTAATCAATGCCTACATGAGCAGGAATCCATTGTAAAATGCAACTTTTCCGTAAACACTTCAGTTGATTTAAGAGTTTATAGGTGTTTTTTGTGAGCTTCGTATGGCCATTTTTGATTGTCTCCATAGCTGATCTTGAGTCACTGTAAATTATAATACCCTCAGATTGGAAGCAATATTGGAAATTGGAATTAATTCTCTTAGTAAAATTAGAAGCGATTCTCCCAGATCCAACTTTTATTGAAAGTTTTTCACCTTTCGGGAGTAGAAGGAGAACACTAGCGCCTCCATTAATCATATTGGTGTCTGACAATCCATCGGTATAACAAATAACCTGTTTGGAGGATGAAAGAAAGTTGATAGTATTTAGGCCTTTTTCTTTGAGCATTTCTTTTGGTTCTTTTTTTTGTAAAGAGTTTGGTAAGGTTTAGACTTATGGAGGTATTTGAAGGTAAAGGACTGGAAAATAGAGGTTCTTTGTTTATGTGGACATTTAGCTGATCAAGACCTATTTCCTTCCTGATAGTGTCATCATATTTTAAAGTTGATGATCTATGAAGTCTGCATTTTTGATTCCAATGTTCATAAGTTTTTAGGGAGATATGATCGCTTTGGTAGCTTCTGATATTATTTATGAATTTTATGGTGGCAAATTTTCGTCTGTCCTCCAACAGGTCGAGCCCACATTCCTGTTGGGCTCTGATGTTGTTAGTGGATGAGACTGCACCAATGATAATCTTGGATGCTTTTGCTTGTCTTTTGTCTAATTTTGTCTTTACCGATGAGGCAGAAGGTGACCAGATAGGTGCTGCATATTCCATTACTGGCCTTATTAGTGTAGTGTAAGTAGTTTTGAGGATTTTTGGCTTTGCACCCCAATTTGTTCCACAAAACCTTTTCAGTATATTTAATTTTTTTAGAGCTCTGTTGGAAGTCTTAGAGATGTGTTGTGCAAAACGTAATTCCTGATGAAGCGTAATGCCAAGGCATTTTGGATATGTGACCTTTTCAATTGGCTTGTTGTTGATCATGACTTTGGGATTGTAGGAATGTCTATTTTTCCCGTCTGTACTAAAGGTGCGTAGTTTTGTTTTGTCTGGGTTGATTTTGAATTTAAGTTCATCTGACCATTTTTCTAATCCTCTCATGGATTTGTTTAGAATCTCCTCTGATTCTTTGATTTTAGCACTAGTGTGCCAGATGGCTATCATTTGCATAGCAAGCTACTTTTGTGTCTTCTGTAAGGTAGGGATGAATGTCATTGACATATAAAAGGAATAGTAAGGGACTGAGTACTGAGCCCTGGGGAACACCAGCGCAGGTTCTCCGCTCTTTTGATATTGCTGCATTGATTCTGACTTTGATCTTTCTTCCTCTAATGAAATCAATAATCCAGATTAAAGCGTTTCCTCTAATTCCAATATCTTGTACTGTTTGTATTAATTTTTTGATCCAAACACGATCGAAAGCAGCAGTCATGTCAAGGAATATGGCAATTGTCTTTTTTGTTGGTTTTTCCTGAAATGAGTCTATTATTGTTTGGCAGAAGTGGAATAATTGATCTGTTGTCGAATGACGGGCTCTATAGGCAGTTTGGTAGTAGTTAATTTTTTTTTTTTTTTCAGTAATTTTACAGAATTGCTAGTTAAAGCGATAGGTCTATTTTTTTCCCATTCTTTTGGAAGTTTGCCTGTTTGCCAATTTTCCAATGAATAGTCATAGAAAGCATTATGATAGTATTTCATTTATACGTACATTTATTCACATATTAGACTTTTTTTTCCTTTCCAGAACCGTGTAAAATATACGATTTTGTATCGCTCGGCAGAAATTTACAAAATAAGTTTCCAAACGATAGAAAATATCAAACATACTCACGAAACTGCTTGAAATAAATATTTGGGTTAACTTGTGATGATTAACATTTGATTGAACTGTAAACTGAAAACACTTTGTTTAAAAATAAATAAATTATAAATTTTTATGCAATATTTTATTTTATATAAGATTCTAAATCTAAATGGCTTTTGGAGTAAAAGTCATTTGAAAATAACCATTTTATTTAACACACCTCTTAGTTAATTGTAAGAGAAGAAGTGATAAAATTAAATTCCAGGCAGTTTGAGATGTATTTTTTATTTTGCGCAATACATAGTAACATACAATATTATTTTTTGAATATTGAGTTTTTTAATTGGGTTATTTTGAATAATATATTTTATCGAGATAGATATATATTTGCATATTACAGTTTTTAGCGTGTTATGTTATATTTCATTTACATATTTTAACGTAAATGAAATATAATTAGTACCGCTTTCAGTTTGGCTAGTCAATGGCAGCCTATTATTTATCAAGTATATATTGAGCGTTACGAAATTTTCCAATTCCAACCCAATTCTTTGCAGCTGTTAACACACACCTAGCTATTACTGTCAGTAACTATGACAACACATTTTTCAAAACCGTGCTAGTTTCTAAAGAAGCGATAACGTGGATCATTACAAAAAATTAGGCACTTACCTGTACACCAAGGAAATAGTTCCTAAATACCATCGTTTGTGAAATTTCCTGAATTCCTGCAAAAAAAGAAAGAAATCAATTTATAAAACTCGAATTTAGTAATCACATAGGAAAAATCATTCTTTAATTACTTGTCAAATCAAATATCACTTAAATTATTATCTTTCGCTCAGGGCTAGATAGAATGATTTACGCTAGCGAGATCCTTACCCATTTCCTCATGTCATTCTAGGTAATTCTTGCGTAAAAATAATGGCTAACTTCCTCTTTGAGGACATTGGAACACTTTCGGATTGTGCACTTTTTATTTTTAACTAAAATAAACGGTTTTTCTAGTAGTTTTTCACTGGTCAGTATAAAAGAAGTCCTCTCGAGGCTGCACTTCCTGATTCTGAATGAACACCAATACTGCGAATGAACGATAGACTAAGCTAATATGCACACCTGGTACCACTAACAGGTGTTGGGAACAATGTGTCAACTCTTTACCAACGTGCACTGTACTTTTTTTAAAAAATAAATAAATAAGTTAAATATTTATATTCCATAGCTAAATCGAAACAGTACACAATGCGGATGACTACATTCAAATAAAAAATGTCGGCTGGTTCATACTCGTTGCTATGGAAACATATGATTCTAGGTTTGAGACTCGTGATAAAATTTAATATTTATCGTTTGGTAAACTGCCATTTTATTTTTTATTTTTAACTGCAAAACATCAAAAGTTGTCGATTGTATGGAACTTTAATGGAGATTCATTGCAGAAAAAAAAAAAAGGAAAAAAATAACTTTATTAACTGATATATTAACGGAAATTGGAAAAGCTGAAAAATCTGGCCTTCAAAATTGTTGTGAAATCTTGTAATTAAAATGATATGAACGGCAAAAGGAAGATTAATTTGACAGTAATTAAATCGCTGTAATAATTCTGATAAGGACTGGTACGGGACTGCTTTCACAAATGACTTTAATCAGATCATTTAGATGACAAAAGTAGCTTATGCCCATGTATGAATATTAACGGTTACAAAGAGCATTGAATAACTTGACTTTTATTAGAATAAATCCTTCGTGTCTTCGCTAAAAAGGAAGTGGTGAAATCCAGAAAACATCATAGGGGAGGGGAGGAATAATCTTTGCAAGATAAGCAAGGACGCGAAATTTTATCAATTGCTTGAGTAATGAAAACCAAAAATAAAATAAAATAAAATAATTGATAGGTGACGAAAAAAACTGGGGAACAAATTGCTCACTAGCAACACACACACACACACAAAAAAGTAGTTCAGCTAAAAACACTTGGTATATATAACACCATCTGTTCCAGCAAACCGTAAGAGATGTCTAGACAATCACTTCAATTTGATTTAGTCCATTAAGATATTTCGACATTCAATCGCACATACTAAACAAGAGAAGACGGGAATGGCTACTCTCTCTCTCTCTCTCTCTCTCTCTCTCTCTCTCTCTCTCTCTCTCTCTCTCTCTATCATATATAACTTTGGAGAAACGCTTAATCTATGGTTATACGATATTTATTCAACATAAATATCGTAAACATTTCTCACGCCAGTGTACTAATGTAAAATCATGATTTGAAAATTAACTTCCTGGATGACACGCTGACTTCAAACGAGGTCTGATTGTTTGAACGCATTTAGTAAAAGCTATTATCTTATCTATGCATGTGTTGTGTGTTTCTTATTCCTGAGAATTTTGCGAAAATATGGTCGTTCTCAAGTCAAACAGACTTAAGTTTTATTTTTGTTTTTTCCCTACTATTTACAATTATGGAACAAGTTCCAAAAATTAAACTGTTTGTGGAACGTTGCTGCATAGTTAAACAATCCAATCCAAACAAACATACCGTCGTGAACATATACTGGTGATATTTTAATGCCTTGAAGCTCTGGTGAAAATGATAAAAGAGTTATTTATTGGCTAGATGTAAAGTTTATAAAACAGATAGAGAATAAAGTAACATGATTACACTATAATATGATATCTAGATGAAAAAAAAATCTTTCACTGCAGGTGTTACCCTGGTAAATTTAATCAGTTTATGTTCATAAAATCCAGATTTTGAAACAACAACAACAACAACAACAACAACAAAAAAAAAAAAAAAAAAAAAAAAAAAAAAAACCGGAAACGAAGTTTTTTTTTTCTTTTTTTTTTTTTCGTCCCTCAAAACAGGCAAACCTGCCTGAAGAACACACGCAACACAATAAGGACGAACCACCCTATTCTGTGAGATATGATTTCGAATACCTGCACAGTGAAATGTTGGACTAAATGTAAGCATAAATGCTTCTCTGATTCAGATGTTCTTTTATATTTACAATGAGTGCACGAAAAACTAACACAATAAATGCACCTCTTTTCTGCACATTTGATAACAAAATCAGTCTCGTTAGTTCATTATCGGACAAATCAGCATGATTTCTGTGTCTTAGCATTTCCCATTTAATAATACGGAATAAATCAACAGTATAAATTCTGATTTGTTCAAAATAAATAAAATAATAAATAAAACAAAACAAAAAAGAATTATCATTGGGAAATTATTATTCCCAGAAATACGATTTCCATCTCCCCTAATGCTGACTGAAGTAAGATTGTCGTAGGTATTTATATATTCCACACAGCGTGTGTAGATGTGTGAGGGGAAGAACACTGTTTACATAGTGATAGTGGATATATTCAAGTTTGTGCACGCATTGTGTCTTTCGAAATATTCTGATTATTAAAATGACAAACGAGTATGGAAATAATGAGAACATAATAAAAAGGGTGCTTTTTGTAATTGCATTTATGTATTAGTTATCGCAATAATTAAATCCTGAACCCGTTTTGGAATGACGTATTCTCGATATTTAATTTTCTTTTGTGTAATTTAGTCGGTAATATAATGCAGCAAAATCTAGCAGCTACACTTGCATGTCAGTCATACGTAACATTCGGTCGATAGAACTTTATGTATGTGGTGGTGAATAAGGGCTGATGTGAAAAGTCCTTTTTAGGACTTCCAGGGTAACGAATGGAAATGCTGTAGCCAATGAAGTTTTAACTGAGGCTCGGCTGTTGCCGTTACCCAGCCATGACTGGAGCTTTTAGCTCAATAACACCCCATCCACACAGATTTTCTTCATTCGGATGACGGGATAAAGAGTCAAGGACTTAGTCCATCTCCCAGTTCTTTTAAGAACTTTTTGTATGTATCGGTTATCAATATGATAATATCAACATACTAATCACACACACACACACACACACACACACACACACACACACACACACACACACACACACACACACACACACACACACACACACACACACATATATATATATATATATAAATAACGGTCTTTCTTTCTTTCTGTAGTCTTGCAGTATGGGACCAGAAATGCGCATAAGACTACATAGGCAACATTACAAAAACCAAAAACAATGTTTCCAAATAGGAAGGCCAGTAGATAGACATTGGTTACTGAATTATTACGGACAACTTATGAAAATTAATAATTTATTATCACTGAAATTTCTGCTTGTCTTTTCTCACCCAAAAACAAACTCCCATGAAACTTTCTAGGTATCTGCCAGATTTATGGTCTAGATCTATTCTATTTTATACAATCTGCCTTTACTCGTCGCCAGGAGCATAAATCATATATTGTTTCGTGAGCCTGAATAGTCTGGACTTGCAGAACATGCTTCTCTCCCCTGAAGACTGGGTTCTCTTGAAGAACACTAACATTTTGAAACAATAGATTTCTTATGAAATGACTTCATAAAGTAATTGAAGAATTATTAAATCGTTTTATTTGAAAAGTTCCGAAGGTCTACGTTTATCATCCTTATTGGAAATAGTATTACTCTCCAATCTGTTAATTTTTGACTGTTATTTCGCGTCCTAAAAGGGATTCAAACCCAGGTGTTTCCAGCAAGAACATCGTCGATACCGAAGGAGTTATGAGACCTTTATGTGTGTGTGTGTGTGTGTGTGTGTGTGTGTGAAAAATGATGCATGCTAAGAAGTGGTTGTCCATTTGTATCAGCCAACTAAATCAGTTAAAGTGCAACTCTTTGTGGACTATCCAGTCATAAAGTGTTGTTATAAAGATAAGCAATCTGTTTACAGGGATAGAATAACTCGCAGCAAGTACGTCATTGGTGACTCAATGGGGGCTCACACTTTGAATAATTACGTAACTGCTTTATAATTATATAATTAGCAAGATCTAATACAGTCCCATTCATTCCCTAGTTAGATTGACCTATGATATGATACGATTAGAATATCCAATCCATTTCACATTCACAGAAAGACTTAATCTGACCGGAAGATACTGGTTAGTCCTTAAAAGGACTGGCTAGATGGGCGAAGCATGAATGCTTTTCATATTCCCCGTTATCTGAAGAGGACAGTGAAGGATAGAGTGTTATTGAGCTATATAAATATAAAGCTCTCATCATGACAGGAGGGTAACAGCAATAGCCGAGCTTCAGTTAGAACTTCATTGGCTACGGCATTGCCATCCATTTCCTCCCAGGGTTTCATCAATCCAAATACTGGTTATATAGTCCTAAAGGGGCGAAGCAAGAATGCTTTTCATCTTCCCCGTTATCCGTAGAGGACATTTTCAAGCTACACTAAGTAGGAATCCCATTACCACTAGTTTACTCTTCAAGTCATATCCGAACAAGATATGACTTAAAAATTTAGATAAAAATTTAGGTTAAAAATAAATGGATATAGATCCAGTTAAAGAAAAATCAGGGCTGGAGTCCCCCAAGGTTCTCTACTGTCTCCCTTACTCTTCTCCATACACATGGCTGATCTCCACAAGTCGTCGCCCAACCCCCCGAGTTCCGGGCTGGTAAGACAAAAAAAGTGACATAACAACGTTTCAAATGTCGGCTTATCTTTAATATATATAGAACAGATATATACTAGGGGATCCCCCCCCCCTGGCGCCTACGACGCCCAATCCCCCGAATTCCGGGCTGGTAAGCCTGTAAGACAAAAAAGGTTTCAAATTTCGACTTATCTTTTTATATATGTATGTGAAAAGTTTTTTTACCTTGGGAATAATATATATTAAGGATACCAAGTAATTTTATAAACTTGGTTTTTTTTTTTTGCTCCTTCTCCCAAGTAAGCAAAAGAGTTAAGTTTGCGCCTGAACGTAGTTCAAGTCTAAAAGTAGTGCAACTCGTTGTAAAGGTGGGTAAAGATCTGATCACTATTCTTAGTATTTCCCATAATGTAAAACACATCTCACTAAGAGATGTATACTGTTATACATTATGGGTGTGGGGGGGGGGTCACTACCCAGACCGGTTTCAACCTTTTTTGAGGTCCCCTCAGTGAGTAGCTAGATCCTAAAATACCATACCAAGGTTTATATAGTCCTTATAAGGACTGGTTTAAAGGGGCGAAGCAAGAATGCTTTTCATCTTCCCCGTTATCTGTAGAGGGCAGTGTAGGGATAAGGTGTTATTGAGCTATTAAAGCTCTGATCATGGCAGGAGGATAACAGCAATAGCCGAGCCTCAGTTACTTCATTGGTTACAGCATTGCCATCCATTACCCTCCAAGGGTATTAATCACCGCATCTCACGGTCGATTCTCCCTCTCCTACCAAGGTTTTTAGTAATACAGAGCCTTATCAACTTTACCTATACAAGTTGCTTTTACTTTGAATAAGAAACTCTGGATGAGATAAAGATGTGAAAAGTTCAGGGGCAAACTTAACTGTTTTGCTATTATATATATTAAGTTATATATATATATATATATAACTTTTATAATTTTGAGATTGTCTATGTGGGATTTGACTGAAATTACCACGAAAGGTATTTAAATTTGTTTTCAAACATGAATGACACAAAGACTGTATTATATAATAATGAATACCTCTGACCTCTGAAAGCTGTTTCTCTCTCTCTATTTTCGTTGAAGGCAATTGCAGGCCGAGAAGATCATTACCGAACCCACAGAAAGATAACACTTTACCTAATGGATATAATAGCGATCTTTTCTTTATTAATTTGTGTTCCTTCGTTTTGGCAGGAGAAGTACCATCAGAAGTGATAATTGCTAGTCCCTATGGCGTAGCAACGTATGACATCATCATCAGAATATATTAACGTCTTGAGTTGTTGACATCAGGTAATTGTACACCTAAATGCATCAATCTTAATTGGAAATTGCCTTTCTCGCTGCACTTTGTAACCTAATTAACATACTGGAAGTTGTATTGATATTTAAGAGTTAATTAGCGTTGGGATTTTATAAATTCTTAGAATTCCAAACAGGCGCTGGTCATACCCTCCATCTCATCAAAGTTTGCCAACTTCTAGTCTCCAATTTACAGATCATTTTAAATACGATCACGTTGTCTATCCTCAAAGGTGATAGGATTACATTCGAGCCATTACTATTCATCAAAAGAGGCAAACTGTTCTCCACAAAAAAAAAATGTATATTATATTTATTATGATCTTTTTTTTAAATAAAAATTATCGATGTATAAAATGTTATGAACTTCATATTTTAAAATTAATGAATTATATCTTCATTCCGACTATTAAACATAACTGCAAAGGATGATTATAAAAGTCTGGATGTTAAATTGATTGCATATCCGAAAATGGGCAATGAGGAAGTAATACTGACTTGGAAATCCATAGAATTGTGTTTGCACGAATTGTTGCATTTGATCACCAGGTGGAAGCACTGTGGTAATTACTTCTGTGAATTTGCATACTATCTATAGATACCGCAGACAAGCAAACGAATTATTTAAGTAACATAAAACAAGGATGCTCAGAGAAATAAAAATAATAAGTATTTATTTTGCAGAAGGTACACTGTTGGTGTATTTCCTTCTCTCTTAAAAACAAAATGGCCTATTTAACTTTCAAACCTTTTAAAATAACATGTCCTATTTATGTAATAAACCAAATGTATCAGAAAAAAATACGACGGATACAAAAAATAAATAAACAGGAAACGCTGCCATAAATCTGAGAATATGAGTGAGAAATCACCAAAGACAGGAACGATAGGTGTCGAGCCACTGACTCCAAACAATGAGCAGAAGCTCTGAAGTACTTCATTGAGTCGGTCTACTATAAGTCTACTCAACAATGTACGTGAGTTCAGTACCTCATTGCAGTTACATGGAATTTTCTTCAATTTGTGTCTCTTTCAGAACCCTCAATTTTGATTATTCATGAAAAAGAATGGATAAAAGCTCTTGAAAAGCGGGACTAATGTGGAAATTCCAGGAACGCATTGTGAACAATGCCTGTGACACACTATGCCATGGACAATAACTGTAATAAGTAACTGCACAAACCAGGATCCTGCTCTATAGACCAAACTTGTGTGTTTTATGCCACTTGTTTAATATTCTTTATACCAATCCAATACACCAGTGATCACAGGACCCGTAGTCCATTAATAACGTGTGTGAGCAAGTGTTAAGAAAAGAGAAGAATACTGTTTTTCTTGAACAGCTGGAAGTTGTAGTCCTTGCAGAACACTTCGTGAAGAAAGGTGCTTCAGAACATACAAGAAAATGGAATACAAGAAGCTGTTTTTTGATGAATTAATAATAAACAAATTGTGAATCGATGTTAACCAGTAGCTGGTCATGATTAGAAGTACATGACCAAAACTACGAGAGGTCACCGAGAGAAAGTTATTCATATATAGAAGAGGAAGAGGATAGGCGACAAAACATAATTTCTAAGGCACTCCTACATTAGCTGGGAAATCAGAAGAGAGGAAGTCGTCCATCATGATATGTAATGAACGGCTGCAAGGAAACTGACAACCCCATTACGAAGGGTGGAAGGCAGGCCATGGAATGGAAGTGACCTGAGCATTTCTCTTAGCCAGACTCGATAAAATATCTTAGAAATACGAGAAGCATTTCCATGGTACATATCCAGAGGTAGGCTGTCAGGTGAGATGAATCCTGTGAGTCCAGAATGGCCAAACCCATCAACACTAGCTGGCGTTTATTAATTTGTGGACTTCTGAGACATAGTAAAGTGAAAGCAACCATAATTGCTGGTACCATTTCTTTAACTAATTTGTAATATATAAGCATACATATTTTCCTTAGTCCTTATAAGGACTGGCTTAAAGGGGCGAAGCAAGAATGCTTTTCATCTTCCCCGTTATCTGTAGCGGACAGTGTATGGATAAAATGTTATTGAGCTATTAATTAAAGCTCTGATCATGGCAGGAGGGTAACAGCAATAGCCGAGCCTCAGTTAGAACTTCATTGGCTATAGCATTGCCATCCATTACCCTCCAAGGGTATTGGATTCTTGATCCCTTCCACCGCATACATATTTTTTTTTCATTGCCGATCTTATGTACTACATTTAATATAAAATTAAAATGGTGTTCTTATTTACTTCAAAGTTTTTGAAATAAAAAAGGAGTTTTATCATTTAATTTTACTAGATTTTTAATAATTAAAATAATATATTTATATTTCTTATATAATGTTTAATTATATGCCAAAAATACGTGAGTTTATTGATAATTTACAATAGCTTACTCAACCGAACAGCAGACTAGCATAAACTCGAGACATAACATGAATAATTTTAACCGTTTTACGCTTGTATTATCAAATAACTTCCAGTAAGTAATGTACTTAACTTGTTAGCACTCTGACATCGGTCATTTTTAAACGTCACACCATAGTTCTTTCTATTTGAAATCAGATATGTTTTTAGATATGTGTCTTCATGACAATATCAACCCTTAACTCAGTGATTTAAATGACCCTGAGGGGGAAAATTGGGACATCTCTTTCAACAGCGCCGATCCCTATCAGAACATTCTGTAGTCACATAATTGGCCTTACACATGTGTATGGGTTTGTATTTGCACGTGCCGTTGCATCTTTTTTTCTTCTATTTTTCTTTCTTTCTTTCTTTTTTTTCATTACTATTTAAATCTGTCGTTCATTTCCTAACTCTCACAATGAACGTTTATTCAACTATAGTATACTGGCAAATTGCCACTCATCCGCTGCGAAACGCGCACGACACGTGATTTGTCGTGACCTTGAATTTAATAATCCCTCGTATATATAGTAAGGAATCTACTGCAGTCTCGCAGTTTTCTTCATGTCGTCGCTGGTAGCATTCACCTCGAATGTCCTTGGAAAGGAGTTGCTACTTGTAATGTAAAAAGTTGCTATTTACTCTTAATGTCTGTCTCTGTTTTATGGAGGCTCGTAAATAGTCCACTCCGGCATGATAAGTTTCCACTGGGGTAGCGGAAAAAATATAAATTGTTTACTTTGCAAGAACCCATGCAATATTAATCATTTTTTCTTGTCTTATGCATCTATTTATATATAAATATAAAATATTAAAATAGCAATTAAATGGTTAAGTTATTCTCTACAATAGTTTAGTTATAATTTTTAAATCTTTGGTAAAATGAATTAATTTCTTACACCTTTTTCTGTAATGCTTAGTAATATATATCAAAGACAACGCATGCGTAGTTGGATCTATATAACGACACTTACTTTCTGTGAAATAAATCGACATCAGTAGGCACATCATAGCTTGATTTTTTTGAATTTGAATAGCTTGTTATTTCAGATTTTGAGATCATTTAATCCAATTAGTCAAATCCAGCTACAAATAGTTTACAGATCACAGCTTCCAAGCCTCTAATATATAGCATTTTTATTTTATTTTTTTTCTATTAAAGTCAGAAATGATGTAGTTGTTACGTATAAATCTGGACTTCAGCTCACAGGAAGGATTTTATAATCCGGTATAATGTAAAGCCGCCATCATTGCTCATCGGGATATATAAATTATAAAATTAATATTTACATTTCCTTTTATATAGCATAATTTTAACATAATATGTTTAATAAATTTGAATATGTAATAAATTCAAAAATAAAAATATAATACATTTAAATAAATATGTAAAAATCACGTATTATTATTATTATTATATTTGTAAATAAGTAGAATACCAACCAAAATAGTGCTTATGGGCGTAATTTAGATTCTGTATGCCTTTATAATCCTAGCTGTGTTTGAATAAGTACTATGTAAACGACTATATTCTCTATTTAGCTCTGACAATAAATAGTTTATGCGCAGCTGCTCGTCAGCAGATCTCCAGGGAATGTAATTCTCTGAACTGGTGAGGACTTGACACATTAATCTTTATATTTAGGTCGCGAAAATTGGAATGTCTGTTTTTCTTGATTGTTCGTTTCAGTATCCTTTTATTTGGTGGACTCGAAATGAAATCTGTGTCAAGTCTATCACAAAACAAAAAAGATATGCAATCACTCTAATTTTTTTAATTATTATTCCGTTGTAGATTATGAGTTAGAGGTTATTTAAAATTATCGTACAGCATGTAAGGTTACAAGGCAGCGAATACATTATGGTCTGTCTGTTTTGTTGAAGAAAAATGTAGGCCACCGCCCTAGACTAGATAACTCAGACTTTCAAGTCCCTGAAATTTTCCCTCATATTCGATTGGATTTTAATCAGGAATGAAATTGTTATGCTGGACATCAGACTATTTGCTTCCGTGGCTAGTTGGGACAGGTGACTGATAGAAATAATTTGATGCAACTTTTGGGTTTCAAGTATCTTCAGCAAGTCCTATTGAAACCAAGATCTTTCCAACCAAAGATAAAATCTCTTCAACGATGAAAGAACATTTTTATTATCCTTTTCAATTGAAGATAAATCATCCCAGTCAGGGGGGGAAGGGGAATAGGTTCTCTTCTACAAACCAGCCAAACAACACACAATTGACAGTTGCTTATTTGCAAACGCGCTGCCATACAGACGCTGGTTTAATTTGCTGTTTCTCATTCTGTCTATGAAAATGGCAAATAAACAAATAAGTTGCGGTGGGGGAGAAGATAAGTTCCCTTCTACAAAGTAGACAAAATATGAAATTAAACATCATACCAGTTGTCGAGCAATTAAAAAATTCTGTGTGATAGATATAATAATAATACATTACAAGCAATTGCTGTCGATGGAGTGCAAAAGAAATCTTAGTTGAAAATTTAATAGTATAAGCGGCATACCTACCACCCGGTATACGCCAGCAGAATTTCTCGTTGTCATGGAAACAAACATAACATCAGTCGTAATCTGTCGACATCGGAAACATAGACTACTATGAAAAGATATATACAGAAAAGCAGTATCAGCTGTTGTCATGGAAACATACAGAACACAACGTCACATCCGTTTTAAATGGGCAAAGCCATTTTAGTATATATACAGATGCTTGGGAAAAGTAAATCTTAAGCTAAATAAATATGGCTATACGTTTTTATCGTTTCAAAAAAAAAAAAAAAAAAAATCCTTTTAAACAGATATTTGAGCTCGTTGCTGACATGAATAACGATGCTCTGAAAGGACACGAAAATGTCTTGGATTTATTCCAAAGTGGTCCACTCTGATATATAAGCCAGTCATGATTTCCATCATACAAACAAGCTAACGTAATCCCAGAGGAATATTCATTCAGTCGCACACACACACACACACACACACACATGGAACTGACCTACTCTAAATACTAATCTGGACAAAACTAACATGCACCAGCAGACCAGGGCGTGTGTAAGCAACTAATTGACAAGGGTTTCTTACCTCAAGGCAATCAAATTTGCACGTGTTGCCTTCTCTCGTGTGTCTCTGCGATGACCTCGTTCATCTAGAGTTGATCATAAGGGTCGTTCTCCTTTTGCTCGGCTTTTGGCGTTCGTTTCTCACTCACGTGGTACACAGAGTATGGTTCTACTTTCTCGAACGAAAGTGATTGGTAGGACAGGGAGGGGCTGCTTATATTACTTTTCTTCGTGTTTTAAATGTTTGACCCCGTACGGAAAGGTCCCGAAGGATATATTGGCAAGCGGTTAATGTAGGTCAACAACTGTTTGCTACAAGTCAGTAATTCTTATCATAGTTTTTTTGAAAAAAAAAAAAAAGAAAAGTTCGAACTGAACTACAAGGAAGAACAACACTTCTTTGCATTTCGAAGTATCGATCGACTGTTCGAATTAACATTGCTTAATAGAAAACGGAGCTCAGTACTACTCTAATATGGAGGCAAAGTATACTCCATAAATGAAATATATATATAAAGCATTCCTTAATGTTATTTATAAAGAAATACTCTTTTTTACAACTAATTTCTTTCTCTTTTCTTAAAATATTTTGCTAAAAAAATAAATTTTAATATTGATTACTAACATATATATCCGATATTTCCTGATACCGATTAGGGACTATACCAAAATGATTCCAATTGGACCTCGCATTTGCTACGACTGGTACTACGGCTATTTTTTCTAGGGATTGCGGTCACCAACTGATTAGTGCACTCTTCACTTTCTCGTCATCCACATCAGTATTCAAAATGTTTCATATTTTGTTTAAAATTTTAATCAGTAGTAGTAGACTCTCCATTTCCCCAGATCTGCACGTTGCGAGTCCTCTTTGCTACTGTTACTGCAAGCAGACCATCATAAGACATGTAAAGAATCGGGAAGAGACGCATCTGTTCTTCAGCCATGAATTTTTACAGATATTCGTTAGTCCCTTGGCATCAGAAGAATTGTGTGCATATGTGCTTCATGGAATCGTGTCTCAGATCATTACGATATCGTCTGTAATTCAACTATGGTCTAGCTACAAACGATAAGCCCATAAACTACTGCTATCAGCATGAAAGGGCAAAGCAGAACTTTGTCTTGATTGTGAATGTCTGGGGGGACGTATAACTTGATTCTCTCTCTCTCTCTCTCCCTTCATTTATCTTCAACTAATGTTTTTGGCTGGCTGTATTTATTGACTAGGAACCATTCGTTTTATTTTATCGAAACATTCTGGCTAGGAAACGACATCTTCATCATCCATTAAAAGATGGAGTCTTCCTTTTGTGCTTGAAGTTGCTTAAACCATGTTGGAATGTGACATTGATAGCTTGAAAAAAAAAAAAAAAAGACAAGAAAATCGGTAAGTGTGACGTTCTGGCAAGCTTACTAAGAAAAGACAACTTCAACTGGCATGGTCTCATCATCGACCAGTCCACGTGGTGCGGATCAATCAGTGAAATGGATGGAGCGAAATAAAGATGTTTTTCTCACACCACCTTCCCTATTTTCTTTCTTAATATTGGGCAACTGGGCAAGAAGAGTTATTTAATTTTTTTTTCACTTTTTAAAATAAAATCCTTCACATATTCATCTGTTCCAGTAAACATCTATCTATCTATATATTGATTGAATTTGAGCCAAACTTTATGGGTGGTTAGCGTGTCCGGTTTCTAGCCAAGAGGCTGCGGGTTCTAATCCCGCCATGGGCATGGATGTTTGTGATTTTGCTTTAATCTCTGTGTGAAAGGGAATCTGCGACCCTACCACTTATTTTACCAGATTTCATTCCGAAAGCCGGTGAGGTACGCGAGTGACCATACGGCCTGGACGAACCTCAAATGTGAACATTGTTATTTTGATAGAAAAGTCGGTCTCTTTCCTTCGGTTTTTTTTTTTTTTTTGTAGTTTCGACCCTTGAGAGAATCGACCCTCTACGAGGACCACTTATGGACTGCTTTATTTTTTGTTTTCAGTTTATTCCTACCTCTTTATTTTATTTTTATTTTATTTTTTACACTGAGTTCTTTGGGCTAACGTACTTTCACTTCTTGAAAACCTTTTATACAGTTCTTCGCGTCTTAGATGAGATTCGAACCCAGATCTTTCCAACCAAAGGCATCTTTCATTACTAACGGAGCTATGCAGACTCTTGTACATTGGAAAAAGGCACCGAAAATGGCAGAATTGCTATTTCAGTATGCCTGTGGTTTCTACAGACATTTAAAAGTTTCTAGTAACTTTCACAAACATCGAGGTAGATGAGAAGTGGAAAGATTTCTAAGATCAGAGAAGCATAGGTTTCTCCACGCTGAAGACAAATTCTTTTTTGCTTCTACAAGAAGAATCTTAGAGGAAAATTCAACAGTGACTAACCCATGGAAAAGTCCCCAAAGTGTCCTAAGTCTTCTAAGCAAAAAAGTAGACACAGATCACCTGTAGAATCTCCACATACTTCGATGTGGAGATTAAATTAGTAACTAAGTTACAAATATATATATATATATATATATATATCAATGGCATTTAAAAAATGCCAGTGAATGCCCAAAAATCTGAGGATCGTATTCTGCTAAATTCTAAATTTATGACAATTAAGATATGGAAATTCGAAAGAAAAGAAGCTTAAAAAAGTGGTTTATTCACCTTTTTTAAGCTTCCAGAAAGAAATCATTAACGAGAACGCGACGTTTTACCTGGAAGTGTCGACAACTAAATCGATCCGGTTCATTGAATTACAAAATAATTCACCAACTGGGAATATCTGCCATTTCTCTTCTCTTTAAAGAACTTTGAATGCCTCGCTATTAAAGGCATAAAATAGAAAACGTTATTTAATTAGGAATTTTAAGGCTTCATCGACTCCTCTACGAAAAATATGCTCATTATGGTTTTGCAAATGAGAAACTGTAGCATTAGAAGTCCTTCAATAACGAGTGCTAGAAACAATTGGCACCCGTTTGAAATACAAACGTGAACATCAAATATAAACATACAGCTTGCGTTTCTGATTCAAACAAAGCAGACGACACATGGTAGTTTATACTTATCGCTAACTGGAGCCCAACTTTGTACTTTATACATGTCCGAAGGTATACCGTTTATTTTTTTTTTTATTAATTTTGAATCATTTGTTTACAAATAATGTCCTATTTACATTCTTTAAAAACCGCAAAACTCATCATTAATAAAATACTAAGCTTGTTATATATATATATTTGAGTAAAAAATACGTCAGCAGTAAATAAAATAGCGTTAAAAAAATTGGTCAGTAAATAGTAGAAACAGACGATTCTTAACTAAGGTGATGATATGATCATACAGATTGTCAACTGGGTCCAGAATAGTTTTAAAAATTAAAGAAAATAAATCTCGCATACTTTATCTGAAAGTGCGATAAAGAAATTATTCTCAAAAAAGCTTTTATTTAATAAGCATTTATTTTAGCCTGTATGTTAGATAGGCATTTGATTTCCTAATTTTGGAAGACCATGGCTTAAATAAAAAATTACAAATACTCAGATTGTTTAGAAGCTTTCTATTTATCAAATTATTCGAAAATGGGAAATAGAATGGCGTGTGAACAGCTAAAAACTAGGTCCAGTTTTGTCGATTTAAAAAGAGAGAATTAGTAAAGTGAAAGAATATACATAGCCATCAAATTAATCCGAACAAGCCGGATTTTCGTCGTTTCTGTTTCGTTCTGGTTTCGGTTTTAGTGTTTTATTCATTTTGTAAAGCTATAAAATAGATACATCTCCAAGAAAGCATTCAAAAATCTGTACTCTGTCTCAGCACACATCCACGACTCAAAGAGAAATTTGTCAATGAGTGTGGTGTTGGTTTGAGTATGTTAATTAATGCAGTTTTAAAGAGGTTTAGGAAGACAAGTACCTTTCATCCTAACAGATAAGGAGAATTACAATTACTCAAGATCGATTAACAATCTTGATTTCGCTTTACAATTACTCAAGTCAGGAAAAACAAAATGAACCCAAGGTTATCTACTGTAGACTTAAATAGAGACTTGACAGCTCGTGGGATTAGTGTTTCTGACATGACAGTCGTCGAAGATTGTTGGAAGCAGGGAGGACTGCCCACAGACCAAAAAAAAAGAAACAACTGTTGACGAAGGCTATGCAAAAAAAGAGACTCCAGCGAGCAAAAGTGTAGTGTACAAAGATTGGACTGTTGAGAAGTGGAAGAAGGTGATATTCTCAGATGAGTGCTATTTCTTTGTCCAAGGAGATTGAGTACTCTATGTTCGCAAATCAGCGGCTGGGAAGACTTCTACCGCCTACCTTCAACGAGCTCCTGAACACCCAACTAAAAAGTTGTTCTGGAGAGTATGATGAAGAATAACCAATACATAAAAATCTTGGAGAAAAGAGTGGTCCCAACAGATCCAGAAAGACAAATAACTCATCTTCCAACAGAATTTCGTCCCATTCCATACTTCAAAAAAGGTGAAAGAGTTTCTCAAAAATCACAACATCCAGTTACTTCAGTGGCCAGGTAACTCTCCTGACCATAGTGAAAAAGAGACTTGAAAACTAAATTGTAATACAAAGAATAACTTAATACAATCCATTATACTGTAAAAGTAGGATTTCGAGATGCAGAAATAAGAAATACGTGTTCCATGTTGGTAGAGTCCATGCCTAAGCGAATTAATGAACTTATTAGGAACAGAAGAGCACATATAAATTATTAGGTAAAGTTTGAGTTTAATTTTATACTTATTTTCTTGAGTGTTCTGATTAATTTGTTCGCTACTATGTGCATATTTTTAGGGTAAATGAGTATGCAACTAGTACCAACAGTTTACGCTGCATCAAATGATAAATAGACAGTTACCAGACACTATCAACAAACCACCTTGACGAATCATAAACATTATCATTGGTACTTAAGGTCTTTACTGTCTGCGATGCACCAAGTTGCCTTCCTAACTTTAATTGTATTATGATGGGTGTAGACTGCTCCTTTCTCTAGCGATTTGTTTGTTTGTGGGGTAAATCCGAATTTCGAGGGGAAACTTTTCTACCTCCGTATAAGACGGTCTTACTCATTTCCAACTAAAAAAACAAAACAAAAAAACCCCACCTTACTTATAAAGATTCTTTGCGACCTAATACGTGATATGAAATTATATATATAGTTCTCAGAACAATACCTTACGCATCGGATTTTTTGCAGGATATGACCCCTGCTCAAAAGAATTATACCTTTCTTCCAAAAGATCACCAACATATCGGATGGCGAAGAGATTTATCACTGTCATTTTGCGGATGTTGTGGTTGAGTTGATTTTTTTTTTTTTTTGTTATTTATTTTTTGATAGTACTGTCGGATAGTAGCGCTTAAAAAAAAAACTTCCATACTAAAGAAGAACTTCGCAGTCCACTGATTCATAACAAAATTCTACTTACATCGCCTTAGTTAACCATTATGATGGCAGACGATGCTTTACGAGTGTGCGCATTATCAAACAAAACTGTATGCGAAATGCTCATTATTATCAGAAAGATTTGTCATTGTGAATTTAGCAAAGTATTCTTTAAATACTTTTAATTTTTTTATTTCATTTTTTTCCTTAGTTAAAAATAATATTTTGAATAAAATATCTCTCTTTAAATTACTAAAATCTAGTTTTTTTTCTTTAAATTTGCAGAAAAAAGGAGATAATTGTTAGAAACCACTTTTTTCCTTTAATGAAAATAATATATCTTTTTTCTCGTACGAGGAGTTTGGCGGAATGTACTGACTATGTGTTTCGCAAAATGCGTTAAGCATCTATGAGAGATTGTGTTGTTGATTTTAGAACGGACGTGTTACTTTAGACTGAGCCTGATTACATTGCATACAAGGTTTCTCAGTAATCTCACATTGCACTGGCTCCTCTGCACGAAAAGTGCAAGTGGTCAAATGGCCGGCAGGCCCCACCCGCAATGAGGACCAGTGGTGGTATTAAGGTTTTATAGGGAGGTAGGTTTCTAACTGTGGCCAAGTGAGATATTGATACTCCTTTTCCCAAACTAGTAGGTTCTAAGAAGATTTTTGCTAGTAGACTAACTTAGTCTACAGGACATTTGCTGGCAGGCTTCAAGCCCTGCGGGATCACACATTGCTAGTAGTCCGCCTAGGTCTACAGGATACTTTGCTGGCAGGCCCCCGGCCCTGCGGGATTATTATACTGCTTTTAACCCATCTCTGATGGCAGGAAATCGCCACTTTGAGATGGACAACATCAAAGATTACATCCAGTTCCTTAACAAGGAGCAGTCTCTAGAGGTGCTCAAACTTATAATAAGCAAATTAGAAACTGACTGGCCAGGATTTATAAAAGAGTACATTCACTCTAATGATGGAGAGGAGAAGGAGAATGAGATCTCACAAGAGGATCTCATTGCTGCTCTGTCACCAAAATCACCCTGTCAAAACATCTCTCAAGGGGAGCACTCTTACAAAAGAAGAAGAACCATAGAAGACCAGATGGATGAAGACACATGTACATTAGAAGTCCCAAGGAACACCGAAAAGGTTCCGCCAGTAATACTAAGGGACAAGGACAAATGGACCACTGTTACAACAGCCCTTAGGGAACACAAAATTGCATATTCCTGGGCAAAAAATCAAGATGAAGGAGTCAAAATCCAACCAGTCTCAGTCACTGACTACAGACAGTTGACAAGACTAATGGATAACAAAGGTCTCCCATATCATACTTTTGCTTTACCAGTGAGAAAAATCTCCAGGTTGTGCTTCGCGGAGTGACTGAGGGTGTCACCTGTGAAGAAGTCACCACTGACCTTATGAGTCGGAACCTAACACCAGTGAAAGTGAGCAGGATGCTTAGGGCAGATAAACGGCCAATGCCACTGATACTTGTAGAAATTGATAAGACACAAAAAGAGATCTATGAATTAACAACGATATGTGGCCTCAGAATTTCTACTGAACCACTAAGGAAGAGGTTAACATCTGGGCAGTGCCACAGATGCCAAAGGTTTGGCCATGCCCAAAAACTTTGCAAGGCAAATTACAGGTGTTTAAAATGTGGCGAGGGCCACCAGACAGTCATGTGTACAAAACCAAGATCCACTCCAGCTAAATGCGCCAATTGTGGAGGACCTCACCCTGCAAATTACAAGGGATGCATTACACACCCAAATAACCGAGGGTTACAAAAAACTACTCTTCCAACACAATTCAGCGATGCTCAAGACAGCCGTGGCAGTCACACCCCAGCCCAAACTATCTCTAGCCCAACAACTCAAGAAAGGAAACAAATGCCTAAAACTTATGCAGAGGCTGCACGAACAAAGGCTACTCCATCTCATGATCATATAGGCTCAAATCTAACATCAGTACTAACTGCCTTACTAGCTATCATGCTACAAGAATTCAGTATGACGAATTCTTCGCCGTCCTCCACGAAAAGATTCCTACAAGGTACCCATTCAATTCTGACAGCCCTCAACAATGAATAGAAGAAAATTCCATCCCAACTCTCTCATGATCACGGCATGGAATGCCAACGGACTCAGCAATAAAACTCTAGAACTACAAGAGTTCTCTCACAGGCATAATCCTGACATAATACTGGTAAACGAAACACATCTCAGACCAGCTAATAATCCCAAATTACGGAACTATACTATGTACAAAACAGATAGACTAACCGGAAGCGAAGGAGGAACAGCTATACATTAAAAACTACCTAAGCCACAATGTTCTGACCAATCCCAACCCAAGAACCTAGAGATAACAGGCATTGAAGTTAATACCAACAATGCTGGCAATATTAAAATCTATGCTGTATTGTAATATAGGCAATATTAATATAATCCACCCAGCATTCCATTGCTGGTATCTGACTTGGACTCCATTCTCGGCTTCACCGACTCCATTATCATGGCTGGTGATTTGAATGCCAAACATACGGCTTGGCATAGCTCCACAAACAACGATAAAGGTCGAATTCTAAATAATTACTCAACGCAAAATTCTATTGTTGTAACCGGACCCACAGAACCCACCCATCACAGCTCAACTGGAAGTTCAGATGTACTTGACACAGTTGTCCTCAAAAACATCAGATACCAATATCAGCTGGAAACAATAAATGAACTTTCATCAGATCATAACCCTATTCTGCTTCAACTTGGTACAAAAGAACAATTCTCCCCTCCCCACTTTTTCACATCTTGGGACAAACTCTCCAGAATCTTACCTGATCACATTGGCCCGGTCCCTACTATTCACACTAAAGAGGAGATAGAAATGGCTGCAAACAACTTTACCAGTCAAATCAAAAATGCAATAAAGTCAATTACCCAAACTACAGTTTTTCACCCTAGTGGACGGATCCCCGAGGAGATTATGGATTTGATTAGACTGAAAAATAAGGCCAGAAAGAGTATCATAGCACAAGAGCCTCTCAAGGTAAAGCAAACTTGAATCAATTAAACAGATATGTACGCGAAGCCCTCCAAAAACATCGAAACCAAGAATGGGGATCTAAGCCAACAAAATTAAACCCTGAGGACAACTCCATATGGATGTTTCTGGGAACCTTCCGCACCAAAAGACAACTTTTATCGCCAATTCAAACCTTGAAAGGAATAGCTCACACTGATGGGGAAAACGCGGAGGCTCTGGCTGACAGCTTGGAAATTCAATGCAACCCCTCATATGAAAATCTGAACATCAATCTCATCTACAAGATTCACCGCCGAGTTAGCAGTCCAGAACACAACAAAAAGATGACCTAGAACCTCTCACACCTACTTCTCCAACAGAAGTTATAAACATTATAACCCACCTGAACAACAATAAAGCTCCAGGCTCAGATGGAATTACAAACAAAATAATTAAACTACTCCCCAGAAAAGCAATTGTATATCTAGTCAACATAATTAATGCGATCCTCAGACTCCAGTATTTCCCTTTAACATGGAAAATAGCAGAAGTCACACCAATCAAAAAGATGGGAAAAAACGCTCAACTCCCTGAAAACTACAGACCCATCAGTCTTCTGTCTAACCTTGGAAAGATCGCAGAAAAAGTAATCCTCAAAAGACTTCAATTTCAAACGTATAAACTAGGTATAATCCCAAATGAGCAATCTGGATTTAGAAAAAACCACTCCACCGTTCAGCAGCAGATTCACAGGCTGATCGAATACATTTCCGAAGGCTTCAACCGGAACCTTCATACAGCTGCAGTCTTTTTAGATGCCGCAAAGGCTTTTGATAAGGTGTGGCATCAAGGTCTTCTCTACAAACTCATCACATCCAATATGCCTATTAATCTAGTTAAAATAATTCACTCATACCTCAAAGACAGATACATGCAAGTCAAAAGAAATGAAACTGTATCAACCAGACGCAAGGTTCTGGCGAGAGTGCCGCAGGGCTCACTCTTGGCCCCCTTGCCGTTTTCTATCTATATTGCTGATATCCCTCAAAACCCAAGCTCAACAATCACTGCATTATATGCTGATGACACTGCATTATTAGCGAGATCTCTCAGCCCCAAACTGGCTATTAAGAACTTCAAAGCAGCATTCACATGCTGGAAAGATGGTTTATGGACTGAAGAATTCAAACCAATCCACAGAAGAGCTCAGCCATACTGTTCACTAGAAAAAAGCCTCAAGTCAAGGAAGATATACATTTACTAGGTGTTAAACTCCCATGGCAGAATACAGTCAAATATCTTGGAGTAATTCAGGATAAAAAACTACAATTGACCAACCACATAGAACACAAGTTCAAAGACATCCAAAGCAATAGCGCAGCTCTACCCCATGATCAACAGAAAAAGTAAATTCGATACTCAGAGCAAACTGTTCATATACAAGATGGTAATACGTCAAGTCATAACTTATGCATCTCCTGCTTGGAGTCATACTTCGAAAACAAATATTCAAAAGCTGCAGAGAATACAAAACAAATGTTTGAGAATGAGTTTGGATGTTCTGTGGTTCATCAGAAACTCCCAAATTCACAGAGACGTCAGCATTCACTACATCACATCTCTTCTTCATGACCTAGCTGAAAAGTTCTTCAATAAGACAATTAATCATCCGAACCCACTGATCAAACAAGCATCAGACTATAATGAAGCAGATTTCTGCAAATACAAGAGACCCAAGTCAATTCTATGCTCAACTGAACACAGTTAATCTCACTGCCCTTTCAGGGCGAGCTTAAAGCTCAATAATTCTCCACCCAAAGAACTTTCCTTTTCAGATGGAGGGGAATATGAAAAGCATTTATGCTTCACCCATCAAGTCAGTACCGTTATGCGTTATGCGAGCTTGGCGGACGGAAGCATAATCGACCATGAGATGCGGTGATTAATACCCTTGGAGGATAATGGATGACAATGCTGTAGCCAATGAAGTTCTAATTGAGGCTCAACTATTGCTGTTACCCTCCTGATCAGAGAGCTATTAAAGCCATGATCAGAGCTTTAATAGCTCAATAACACGTTATCCCTACACTGTCCTCGACAGATAACGGGGAAGATAAAAAGCAATAATTCCTTATAAGGACTTATTGCTGCTACGCAAGGTCGGGTTTGTGGAGGAAAGGAATCGACCGTGAGATGCGGTGATTAATACCCTTGGAGGGTAATGGATGGCAATGTTGTAGCCAATGAAGTTCTAACTGAGGCTCGGCTATCGCTGTTACCCTCCTGCCATGATCAGAGCTTTAATAGCCCAATAACACTTTATCCCTACACTGTTCTCTACAGATAACGGGGAAGATGAAAAGCATTCTTGCTTCGCCCCTTTAAGCAAGTCCTTATAAGGACTTATTGCTCGTTTTCTCTTTTATATATATATATATATATATATAATTAATTTTTTAACTTGGGGATACTGTATATTAGGGTTACCAAGTAATTTTATAATCTTGGTTATTTAAATCCTAATCCCAAGTATACAAACAATTAAGTTTGCGCCTGAAACATAGTTCAAGTCTAAAGATGGCACAACCAGGGCAACTTATTGTAAAGGTGGGTATAGCTAAGAATAGTGATCAGAGCTTTACCCACCTTTACAATGAGTTGCCCTGGTGTTGTACCATCTTTAGACTTGAACTATGTTTCAGGTGCAAACTTAATTGTTTGCATACTTGTTGGGATTAGGAGTTAAATAACCAAGCTTATAAAATTACTTGGTAACCCTAATATATATATATATATATATAATATTTTTCTACAGAACGGGTGACTGTTGTGGCTTCTTTAAAAATACGAGAGCGGTAATGCTCTTCTATGTAAGGAATACAACTTTTATCCCACTCAATGACATGGTTGGTTCTGGAGAAAAATCTGAAGATAAGCCCGATATATCTTGTCTGTTGTTTTTGACATATCCGATGTGTTCTCCCTGTCTTATCTCAAGGCTTCTTGGAGTCTGGCCGATGTAACTTAAACCGTACGAGCATGGGATATTGCAAAATCCAGCATATTTAAAGAAAGGATGGAAGTCTTTTGGAGATCTTAAGAGTTTTCGAATTGTATCTTTAGGTTTAAAGGTCACTCTTATTTTATGTGGTTTGAGGAGTTTAGCAACCTTGTTGGAGGCTTTCACAACAGTCGCCCGTTCTGTAGAAAATTTTAATAGGAACCAAGGTTTAATCTTATCCGAGATCTGGAAGACCCTAATTAGATCTCTAAACACACAAGAAATGAACTTTAGTACCAACTATAAAACGTTCCTAAACAACAAGTGAAATCATGTACGCGATACACGTATATTGCACACGTTCAATGTCGTTTTGTAATTTATAATTAGAATTCTGTTAGTCTAGTCTGTTATATGTTTTGTTAGCTTTAGTCCTATCATCAGTCCTGTACCCTGAAGATGCCAACAGCTAAAGTTGGTGAAACTAGTTGGTATTAAAATAGTTTTTTCTCAGATACTTGATCAACATTTCTCAAATAGTCAATTTACATAGCTTCTGTGGTCAAGAAAAAATATCGTTTAATATAATATATAATATAATATAATAAAAGCGTCAATTTATTTTTGATTTATATTTATATATTTTTATATTATGCCATGAAGAAATGTGAACATTCTAAACTGAGGTATATTTTCCTATGCGAGGTAAGTGAATAAGTCAGGGAAAAAATTCCAAAAATCTTTTATTATGTCTGACTTGGAGAGTTGGCAGGCAGGGCGTGGAGTCCCCAAGTGTATGGAGCAAAACGCTAGTACCTTTTCATTTAATTCTTTGCATACAAAAAAAAAAGAACAATGTATATCTCACTAAACAGTGGACCTAACGGCCATGCCTTATACTCTATCCGTTGTGCCGTTACGGGTGGGGGGGGGGGGGAGAGCTAATCGTAGAATGGAGCGTGAACTGGGTGTTTACACACTGTTATGGAATGTCCTTCGCGGATCACTGCAATAAATTAATCAAACAGGACCATTTTATCTATTCAATTATTATAATAAGAAGGTTTACAAATAAATTTTTTTCCTGGTCTTCAACTTGTTCAAGGTACTGCTGTTAGTTTATTGGGGAAAAAAAAAAAACCGTGTTTAAAGTTTACACGATTTCTTGTCCTTGAGTACTCATGAGGATTAGACTCGTTAATTATTCTGTAATTTTTATAGGCCTCTGTCAGTTGTCCTTAAAAAATCTTACTTGGCGTTTAATATATAATGTCGAATATTTATTCACTTCCTAAAATAAACTTTGTTTCACTTCTCATATCATGTTATGATTTTAAGATGTCTTTCCTTTTATTTACTGCAAAAGACAGCTTCGTCATGACAGGTGCTGTGAATTAAGAATTGCATAAGATGTTTTTATCAAATGTTCATTGCAATTCTATCTTCTGCTAAGAAAAAAAAAAAAAAGTTTGACCTCTATAATAAATTTGGTTCTTTAACCTCGCAAGATTACGTAAGGAGGAACCGACCTAAATTGAGTTACTGAAGGAATGAATCCGGGGAAACAGATATTCAGGTTACGGTCATCTTTCATAGAATGAAGCTTTCAAAATGACCGCACATGTTACTTAAATTCATCTTTAGAAAAAAAAAAGAAAAAAAAAGTGCAGTTATTAACTACCGTATAAAGTTTACTCAAAAGAAAAATAATAAAATAATAAATGAAGAATGCAAATAATAATAATAATAATAATTAAAATTAATAAAATTAAATGATAAAATAATTTAAAAGAATGCAAATAATAATTAAAAAATAAAATACGAAAATACAGGTATGGAATCGATTACCCAACCACCATACTTATTGAAATACTGTTTGTCAGATACGAAAAATTCTTAATATTATTAGGATTCGTATTAGACCTATTATTTAGAAATTCATGCGAAATGATATCCAGTGAATCTGATTGACCAATCAACATGCTATGAGGGAGGAACAAAAATCAATTGGCTCCAAATATATTCAGCGGAGTCTACTAAAGAAATACTAGAATCTGCATATTACCCATGATATTAAATGTAAATACGATTATAGTAATAAAACAGTGAAATAATAAGAACAAGGTTTTCCTTAGCCTTGACCAGACTCTTTTTTTTTATGGCAAAGAAGGGAATTTTATTTTAAATTTAGAATTTTTATTTATATATTTATGTATATTTTCATTAACCTATTTTCTCGACTATCAAGGCAAAAATAAAAGCAGACAGTTAACAAACGAATTTCTTGTTGTAAAGTGAAATATATTTGTATATTTAAAAAAATAATTAAATTCTATGAAATAATAGTAAATGTGAAAAGATACTTTTGAATTTAGAGTAATTTTCTCTTTTATTGAGAGAAATATTTAAAATTCAAATGGAAATTAATACACCATTTTATAATTAAAATGTTTTTATTATGTATTTTGGTATTTTGAAGAGTTCTTGTTTTTCTCTTTCTGTATTTAACATATATATTTAACATATATATATATATAACATATATATAACATATATATATATATATATATATATATATATATATATATATAACATAATATATATATTTAACATATATATAACATATATATATATAACATAATATATATTTAACATATATATATATATAATATATATATATATAACATAATATATATTTAACATATATATATATAATATATATACATATAACATAATATATATTTAACATACAGAAAGAGAAAAACAAGACCACTTCAAAAAATGTATATATGATTAAGTATATATATACATTTAATATATATATTTAACATATACATATATATATATATGATTAAGTAGACAGATAACAAACGAGTTTCTTGTTGTAAAGTGAAATACTAGTGGAAAAACAAAATTTCTCAAAACAAAGTATGTGAAAAATTCACATACTTTGTTTTGAGAAATAACATGACTTCAAAATACCAAAAAACACAATAGAAAGATTTTAATTGTATTTTATTATTGTGTTTTTTTGGTATTTTGAAGTCGTTATTTCTCAAAAAAAAAAAGCTGAATGAAATTCACATACTTTTTGTTTTTCCACCAGAAAATATTACTTTATTGTACTTGGAACTGAATATCAAAGTACATTGCTTTTTAAAAATGTATCAGTTTTATTTTATTCATTTTTCTTTTAATAGCACATTGAAAAAAAACTCAAGTTTGTTCCGTGCATCTTTGCTAGACATTAATTGCAGAAATGTGTGCATTAAATCATTGTTACAATAGTTTCCATAGGAGTAACGCTTACTGGAGGAGGGGGAGGAACAAAACACATAAATTGCCTTATAATATATACAATTGGAAGAAAAGAATTACTTAGTAAAAGAAGAGAGGTCAACATCATAGCATAACAAACTGAGGCCAGGCGTGCCTCTTGTAACCTGAATCTTCTCCACTTAAAGCAGGACGGGAGATGTTATGTGATAGTGTGCAAGGTTTCTATGACAAGACGCTTGGTCAGGGAGTTTAAAAAAGTGTTTAGAAGTGCTAAAAAGAACTGTTGTATTTATGAGAATTTCTCCTAGGGGAAAGAAACCATTAAAACAATGTTTTTATTAATTTATAAATCCCGATAGTATTTTTAAAAACAATGTGGATGCATTAAGTTTACCGCTGCAGTTGTGTATATATATGTATATAAAATATACACACACACTGAAACTATACATTTTTTTCAAGTGTATATACAATATATATGAAAAATATATTTCAATTCATAAAAATTTTTATTGTTTCAGTGTTTATTGGTTCTGCTCAGTGGTAGGGTGACCTCGTCACCAGGCTCGGCTCGAGGCAGGGCGAAAACTTACAAAGAGTTTATGTTACGATTATACTGGGAGCAGGAAAAAAAAAAAAAAAATTAAATTGGATATGTCATATTTCAAAATTATTAAATTCATATATACATATTTATAAAGTTAATTATATTTTATTCTAAGTATATACTCCAAATAATTATTTTTATTTTGATAATCCCTGGGACAGAAACATATAAATCCAATTTCATTGAGAAAATTAGATTCTCTTATAAATAGAATATTTTATTTAAGAAACAAAATTAATCGGAAATTTTTATTTATTAATTTAATATTTTAATATGAAAATGTGATATATTAATAAATAATATAAGTATGAAACCGAAGGACGGGAAAAAAAATCTTGCCCATACTCAAAAATTTTCTCGGGCTGGCGCTGCCTGTCACTGAGTGGAACCAACGCTGAGTTGGACGATCTTTTCGGTCACTCGTAGGGAGTGGTCGGAGAGATCACCTAATTTTTAGAGAGACCTTTACTTAAACAGTGTCACTGCTTTATTTATTTACGCTTATGCTAGCCAAATGTGTTAACTAGCTAGAAAGTTTCATTTTACGGTTATCCAAGTTTGCCTTTAGCCTTGATAAACTGCATGGAAAATTTGGTGTCTTGAATATATAAGAGGATGGTAACTTTTCAATTACTTTAAACTTTATGCAGTTTGGAGAAGTCGATTAAAAATATGTAAAAGACTATCATCTATGTACTACGAAATTTAAAAAAAAAAAAAAAGTCTGTCAGAATTTTCCGATCACTGTGTTGAAGATCACATGTTTTTAAAAGCACTGGGACACAATCGTACATTCAGATAAATGACTACGTACTTGCCTAAAAAATATTTTTGTACACTACATGGATAGACAGTTTATAGAGATATCATCTATGAAACTTCCCTCTTCTACGGAGATAGTATCAATTCCAGGCTATATAAAGCAGGCAGTTTTTTTTTTTTTTTTCATAAACAACAACAGCGACACACACACACATGTACACAGAATGAAAGTTAATTCATATATTCATAAGTTCTATTTTGCTTGCGTTTTTCTACAGATGAGTGAGATTGGAACGATCACAGCAAAATTGTGGAAATAAATTCATCTGATTAAATAGTGGAAATCACTGTATATGTCGACATTATCTCTGTCACATTAATTTCATTTTTAACCTGACAAATAAATGTTTCAGTGTGTGTGTGTGTGTGTGTGTGTGTGTGTGTGCATGATATTTATTTTTCGCTTCGTTTTGATTCCCAAAGACTGGCATAGTTTTGAACATCTTCAGTATAGCTGGTAGGCATGTTTTGTTTATTCGCGTGAAATGATATAACCGGTTTGTCCAATCACTGGGGTATGCTGTACCTTCGGGGGGGGGATGCAGTGCGTGTCTTTGGATGAAGGGAAGGGGATAGAAAATATGAAGCAAGGTGTGTTGTTGTATGTCAAGCTAACTGTGCCAGAAGGGGGCGAAATTCTTAAATCTGTTGGAAGAAACGAATGCGTTTTTCTATTAATTTAATGGGAGGTGTCTAACATTACTAAGCAGGCACACTTTTCGGATCTTGCTGTTTTCTTTGTATTTATCCCATATTTTTTTTTGACCTAGCAACCCACATTTATTTAAATAATAATAAGTAGATGCAAATTTGAATTCTATAGTATTGTGAAATATCATAACTAAGGTATTTAATTGTATACGTTAATGTTTCATTAATTAATGTAATAGATTTCAAGGGCATCATATATTTATTTCGTATCTTCATTTGCTCCAATAAATCCCATTAAATGATATTAAACCAACTGATATAACTACAAGAAAGAACATACGAGTATATAAGAACATAAGTTACCTTCATAACTCTGCTAATAGTATGTTCTTCTTTGTGGTTATATCAGTTGCTTTAATATCATTTTTGTCTTGTGTTTATCAGAACTTTCCAGCAATTTAGTAAATTACTAAATTGCTAATTATAATAAGTTATTACAATATAATAATTATATCGTAATAACTGTATAGTTGTTCTAATAGCAATGCCTCAGACTGAGATTATTTAAATCTCTAGTTCAAGGTTAACTTGACAAGCCAATTTCTTTCTTTCTTTTCTTTTCTTTTTTTTATCAAGAATACAACCGCAGAAAAAAATTGAGCTGTCACTGACTTACACGCGGACACCAGATGCGAAGATTATTTAATGAAGTATTAGCTTATAATAAATAATTTTATTATTTTATAACCTTGTTATTGTATTAGTATATATATATTTTTTTCGCTATTTTTTACCATTCTCTGTATGGCAGATTTTTTTAAATTTTTTATTGTACTGAATATTGCCTTAATTGTGAACTTGTAAATTTCTGTAGACCCTTCCTATTTGTTCACATGTTTGCAAAGGCATGACGTCATACTTTCTCACTACGAATCCCAGTTCCGACATTTGTAAACGTCACACTTCTGTTCATGTAGTTCTTCAGTTCTCGGTTTATTTAGGTCATATTCCTTGGATTATTTTTTATTTATTATTTTTGCTTAAACGTTCAATGATTCATTGTATAAAGTCCTACGTGATAATTTGAATGATATTTATAAATGGAATTATTAGAACTGCAAGAGAATTCTGTTTAATATTTTTACATATTTATATTTTACATTTTTACACAGGAATTGTGATGTTTACACTAAATCAACTGCTTTAGACAGTTAAGCTGTTAAATAATCACATTGCTATTATACACTAGGATTCGAGTTTTAACCTAAGAGAGTACAGATCTTTCAATTATTATGAATGATTAATTATTTGCATATAATTAAATATTAATTGCCAAGAATGAAATAGCCATCTTAACTTGGGGGACTATATATCGGGAAAAAACTTTTTCTGATTGGTATGTGTTGTTTTTTGGCAGTGGAAGATTTCATTGATCATATTGTATATAATTCATTTGTGTAGAAGTTTAGGCCAGACTGAAATAGCCATCTTAACTTGGGGGACTATATATCGGGAAAAAACTTTTTCTGATTGGTATGTGTTGTTTTTTGGCAGTGGAAGATTTCATTGATCATATTGTATATAATTCATTTGTGTAGAAGTTTAGGCCAGACTGACCTATGAATTATAAAGCACGACCTAGTTCGTCTGATTTCACTAGATTTTTTTATGGCATACATGACGTCATATATCAAGAAATAATTATGACGTTTAGATTTTTTTTTTATCCATGTTACATTAACTAGTTATTTCTGACAGATTATAAAGAAAATCTCATACTGAGAATTAAAAGCGACATTATTTGAATTAGAAGTTCGAACTTTGCTTAGAAAACAAAGAGCACATTGAGAAATAGTATACTAGGTGTCAAGTGGTTCCCATAATATCAGCCTGTGCACTTGAGGAAATCTATCTTGAGAAAAGCTGCCTTAAGTGCTAAACAACAATCATTTTGTGTGATTGGAATTTAGTTATATATAACTATATTGTTTGTTTTTGTATACAGAAGAATAACAGACCAATCTCATTTAACTTTTTTATCACCATATTTTTAACTCTGGATTTGAAGATTTTTTCTCGGTCATTTCTACGAGAAGAAAACCAACAGTGATTTGCTTAATCTATGGCGTGGTTAATAATAATCAACCGTTTAAATTATATTACAGAGAAGAAGGCCAGAAGATGTGGTAATTTTACACTACATACGAAATCAAAAAGTCAGTTAATTGGAATAGTCACTGATAATTGGAATAGTCACTGATTTGCAATGAAGAAATTATAACTTTTAAAGTTCTTAAAAGAACTGGGAGATGGACTGAGTCCTTGACTCTTTATCCCGTCATCTGAATGAAGAAATCTGTGTGGATGGAGTGTTGTTGAGCTAAAAAGCTCTAGTCATGGCTGGGTAACGGCAATAGACGAGCCTCAGTTAAAACTTCATTGGCTACAACATTGCCATCCTTTACCCTCGAAGGATATTGTCCTTATAACTTTTAAAGTATGATAATACGTATGTTTATATATATAATATATATACT
Organism: Typopeltis vanoorti; assembly: GCF_054136105.1. NCBI lineage: Eukaryota > Metazoa > Arthropoda > Arachnida > Uropygi > Thelyphonidae > Typopeltis > Typopeltis vanoorti. The sequence goes on from NC_143553.1 coordinate 142,060,379, forward strand.
AATCAGTGGTGTAGCTAGAGCTTATGCCGCCCTGGGCGATCCATGAGTTTGTCGCCCCTCTCAATACACACCAAAAATACTACAAAAAGTCAAAACGACGTACAGGGAAATAAATTAAAACGCTGTTTATTTTTGAAGTAAAACTTTAATTTCAATATTCTAAAATGTTATTTTTCTTGCTTTTCTGTTAGTAAAATCGTCGATGACATTGGCGAAGTTTATTTCATAGTAATGTAGGTAACTCTTAATCTATTTTATTTAGAAAAACTCCTCTCACAACTAGTAACACTTACAGCAATTCTGAGGAAAATTCGCAGTAGTATTACAATATTTTGAAATTAGTTCTCGAGACTGTATTTTAGAATTAACTGCAAAAGTTCAAAAAGGTTCAAAGTGCTTCCCGGGACGAACCGCCCCTCCTTTGCTACGCCTCTGATACTAACTTATGTACAAAGCCATTCTATTATTATTATTATTATAGAGTAACGTACATACAAAAACTACAATCTTTTCCCATCTTAATTATAAGCACTTATTTCATTAAACTTATTATTACATTTTTTTAACTATTTACTATCTCTATAAATTTTATTAGCACATGTTTTTAAAAGAACTGGGCGATGGACTGAGTCCTTGACTCTTTATCCCGTCATCTGAATGAAGAAAAACTGTGTGGATGGGGTGTTATTGAGCTAAAAGCTCTAGTCATGGCTGGGTAACGGCAATAGCCGAGCCTCAGTTAAAATTTCATTGGCTACAGCATTGCCATTCGTTACCCTGGAAGTCCTAAAGATGACTTTTCTTCCTCCACAAACACTGTTCTTATAATTCTTATAAGGACTGGCTTAAAGGGGCGAAGCAAGAATGCTTTTCATCTTCCCCGTTATCTGTAGAGGACAGTGTAGGGATAAGGTATTATTGAGCTATAAAAGCTCTGATCATGGCAGGAGAGTAACAGCAATAGCCGAGCCTCCGTTAGAACTTCATTGGCTACAGCATTGCCATCCATTACCCTCCTTATAAGGACTGGCTTAAAGGGGCGAAGCAAGAATGCTTTTCATCTTCCCCGTTATCTGTAGAGGAGAGTGTAGGGATAAGGTGTTATTGAGCTATTAAAACTCTGATCATGGCAGGAGGGTAACAGCAATAGTCGAGCCTCAGTTAGAACTTCATTGGCTACAGCATTGCCATCCATTACCCTCCAAGGGCATGGTGGTCCGGGAACCCAAACCAACCATACCCTCCAAGGGTATGGTGCACGAAAAATATTATTTTTATACATAAAAAATAATGGTGTATTATTCTAGTCTGGGTTTCTTATTAACGTAGAATTATTTTTTTAATTGACTAAATTTATTATTATTATTATTATTATTATCCCTGACACCTCCAAGGAGTCCGAAGAATCATCGCGGGAGGACACCTACAACTGTCTCAACCACTACACCGAACCTCTACTACGAATCAACGCCATCTACCTCCCACCTCCACCACCACTAGTATTCTATGTTTGTAAATTGCGTGTGTTCTGAAGGTTCTGAAATTTGTGAAATTAATTTTGAAAAGTGATATTTTTATGCATCTATATTTTATGAATCTCATTATATATATAGATTATATATAGATTACCAACTTATTTAAATCGCGAAATAACACTAGCTAATAGGTATTTCATTTTTTTTTTTTTTTTTTTTTGTCAAACGATATGTTTAAATTACAGTACTGTATTTAGTTTCCCCACCTCTGGAATTTGTTCACTGTCCATTCTAATTTGAATGGTGAAGATTTACATGACGATTAAAAGATCAATCACTGGTATGGATAAATCGCATCTGCTGAAAATTTGCTGTTTTTGAATTTATTTATTTTAGGCTGAGAAGCCATTTAAGAGCAAAGGATATCCTGTTGTTTTTCACGCTGAAAACTTTTAGTAAGTCGTCGCAGGCAGACGACTACAAATGATAGAAATATACTGATAATAATTAGGATTTTAATGGCCGCCATACTGGCTCATTATGTGTCAGTGGACAGGAAAAATGCCCATCTGTCTACTGGATTTAAAACCACGGTCTTTATCGTTAATTGCATTACAGTTGGTCGACTCATTTGGACAATGCTTTTTTATGCGCTCTGCTGCACAACAGAAACCCCTAAACCTCACATAAAAGAATATTTATTTATTTATTTTTATTTTTTAGCAATCCAATAATCTTACTATTTCTATCTCCACCGGACTCGGTAACATTCATTGCATGGGATCACGCTACGAATTGTAGCTATAATCTGGTTTAAGTGCTTGTATTGATTTTTGTACATGTTGTGGTATGTATTGGCCGCATCTACTGAGGCCAACGAACTTTAAAAGCAGCCGTCTGGACGGCGAGCGTTAAATCGAATCTATAATAGCACCAAAACGCATTCCAAGAGGAAATTCTTTAAAAATACGTTTTTTTTAGTGTTTGCAAACTCATCAATTCCCCCCCCCCCTTTAAGAATTCTAAGGTACATAACACATCTCACTGGGTATTATCGAGAAAACAGTCAATATATATTACGTCACTTATGACAACAGGTTACATTTCCTTCAGTTACGTGCTCAGGATTGTTACTTCAGCGAGTAAATCGCGTGTCCATGAACCGATGCATATGCTAATCATTTGTCTCTGAATATGCATTCTCCTCCTTTACCCAGCAACAGATATATATATATATATATATATATATATATATATATATATGTGTGCTTGTTATTTTGAGTAGCCTTGCATATATGTGTGTGCTTGTTATTTTGAGTAGCCTTGCATAGCGTGCTGGTTTACCAATTTCGGAGAATACTTGGCATTTCCGATTCCAGTTATCGACAACTTGGGGTAAGCTTTAGAAGCTATCGCAAAATTATAAAACTAGGCAATTTGAAGAAAAGGCTTATCTATCTATTGTATGCAAAAACTATAATGGTTTGTTAGCATATTCTCAGAAAATTTTGTACATTGAAAAAAATATAAAAAATACTTATAAATTAAATATAATATTATAATATATAAAATGTTTTTAAATCAGATTATTAAACTATTAAACAGATTGTTAAAATAAGGTTGTACGTTTAAATTAAAATGACGAATTAGTATTAGTCAAACATATATAGTTACGATCAATCACCTTTCTCTGGTAATGCAAGCCCTAAATGCCACCCATTAATGGAAAAGACCACTTTGAAGGGATTGACTTTTGTTTATTTCTAACACAAACTTACAGCTAGCGAAATACGAGTGTCCCCCCGCACTTCCCACCCTGCACTCAAGAACATGACGAAAGAGTAAGAAAACAAACCGCAAAAATCATGCCAAATACTTCCCCACCGCCCACATGACCTAATGTTGCTAATAACAGCACACATACACATGCACGCGCGCACTTACGTCGAGGTCACCGACCTCCCCGCTGTTGTAACGGTAGGGAAAAGAGGGGAGGCCGGGCTGTAACACGCATGCGCGGCTTGCACTCATGTAAGGCACTTTTCCTACGAAGCTCGGTATGAACAACATCGACCCATTTCTGTGAGCAGCGGAAAGTGACGTCTTGTATATAGGACACACCAAAAGATCGATTAGGCAGTGTCGACCTATTTCGTATGGCTGGACCATGAGGAACTCGCCATGTGGTGACACAGTATGCTTCGTATTGCAAGATTTCCAATAAGGCATTGATATGTCTGAAGATAATAAAGTTTTAATAGTCGACATTATAGTTTGATATCATTTGGTATTGGGTGTCCAGCCATTCCACGATCCAACTAGGACAGTTTTCCAATTTACCAGTTACATCATCACATGTTCTATTTGTCCCCAACAACTATCGAAGTTTCTAATTCGTAATTTGCATTTTAATTCCGATTTTAATGTTTATCTCTTAAAAGATTGATAAATTCTATAATGTTGTCTTCAACATATATAATAATTATTTATAAAAAAAATTAGAAAATGAAAGATTTCATAGTTTATTAAAAAATGTACTTGTACACCATTTTATTTTTAAAATATTTTTTTTTTTATTTATAATTTATAAGCAGATATTTTTTTACTTATTGTGAAGTGAATGTATATCAATGCATACCCTTGGAGGGTAATGGATGGCAATGCTGTAGCCAATGAAGTTCTAACTGAGGCTCGGCTATTGCTGTTACCCTCCTGCCATGATCAGAGCTTTGATTTGATAGCTCAATAACACCTTATCCTACACTGTCCTCTACAGATAACGGGGAATATGAAAAGCATTCTTGCTTCGCCCCTTTAAGCCAGTCCTTATAAGGATTTGATTTTACTTATTGTAACGATCAAGTATCAAATGTACGATTTTCTGGAATAGCTTTATTTTCACATAAAAAATCAACATTATAAATATTAAATTCACTTTGAGGCCTATTGTATTCTCTCTTTTGATTCGTTGTATATATATATATATATATATATATATATATATACTTATTACAGGTTATTAGCTGAGTGTAGCTGCTACCTTTTTGGTAATACTGTTATGAAATCGCTCTGTAGATAATGTTACTGCTATTAGAGTCATATGACAACATCGATTTGATTAATTTTTTTAACCTTTTTATTGAAAGTACCAATGATATGTTGTGTCCGTTGCTTGTTTGTTTGCTCCAGTTGCAACCTACCACATGTCACTAGAACTAGTGATTAATTGTTTCTTAGTGACAGGTACAATCATTCACCATTACTCAAATAACACGTCATTCGCGATTAGTCTCAAGCTTCTCTTCTCATATGCAATAGTAGTCCAAGTTTTATTCAGGCTCTATGTATTTATTTATTTTGTTGACAGAATACATTCATTTTTTACACTGGATTTTTTTGCGGTCTTTGAGATCCCCCCCCCTCCCTCCACACCTGCACAGAAAAAAAAAAAAAAAAGCATTTCCATCCCTATTTGAGTTCCATCGGATATAACCAATATATTCGATGGAACCAGAATATAACCAATACTTTTTTGAAGAGAGAGAACCTAGAAGTCTCGTTTTGGTTCTACAGTTATTGAGATGAAGTAATATTAAATCCATTATTATTTCATAGCCAAATAGTTGAAGCATAAAAGTTTCGAAATACCAAAGAACACAACCTTCGGTATCGGAGTTGCGTTTGCTGGTATTGCACTATTAAAAGACAGGGAATCCTAGGCAGAGTTCGTTATCTTCTAAGTAGTGCTATACCAAGGCAACTCTAATGCCGAAGGTTGCATTCTCATAAGACTTCTAGTCAATTTCGATGTTTCAACTCTTTGGCTGTGAAATAACATTTGGTTTTTAATATCCTATTATTTCAATAACTTTTCATGCTATTTTAATTAATGCCATGATGCATCATCTGATTCTCATTACATTACATACAAAACAGAATGAAAATTAAATGGTGGTATATACAGGATTGACAAATTGATACCTGATTATCTCCATAATTTTATTATTATATATTATGCAAAGAAAGATTTAAAATGGTGTACTGTTACATATTAATTTAATTTAATAATAAAATTGATTATCTCCTTTTTATTTTGAATTAATTTAATATTTTTTACTTACTTTATTTTAGTTAATGAAATAAATAATATTATGTTAATAATAGCAAGTATTGATTTGAATTATCCTTTAATTTAATGTAACTTAATAATAAGGATCGGTTTATGTTTTGATAATAGCAATTAAAATTAAGTTATTCATTAATGTTTTATTATTATTCATTTAACTTAATTTAATAAAACAAAGTTATAATATCGTAGTAACTTTAATTGAATTAAATAAACATAGAAAAACTATTCAACTAAAAGCTTTTCTAGTAGGTAAATGGAAATTCTTGGGGGAGACTACACTCCTACCAAGGGCGTTCCCCGGGTGATGGAATGGGGGAAATCCAAATGGGTTGCTCTGAATAAAGATTAAAAAGCCGTGGACCAAAGGATGTAGCAGAGGCATGGCAAGCTGGCTACATTATTATGCTAATAACTTCCATGAGCCGGAGAAAGTCTGCAAACCGAGATAGTGTTACTGCGTACGGGGCAGCCGACGCGCATACTCGAAGACCACATAGAGTAGGTGAGAAATCAGGAATGTGGTCAGCAAAGGACGTGAAACACGTAGCCACCCTCACCATAAAATCATTATAACGACCTGGAAAATTGCAATTAGTCCAGGAAAATGTAAAAAGATTGAAATGGAGTATTTTAGGTTTATCAGAGACACATTGGTGCGGAGATTGATTCATGGATTTACCAGAAGGAAGACTATATTTCTCAGGAAGAAAAGATAACATACACAGAGAAGGAGTTTCATTATTAATTGAGAAGAAACTTGCACACTCAGTAATTGAAATAAAACCAGTGTCTCCTAGAATAATCACAGCCAAATTTCAAGCAAAAGAAAAAGGTCAAACAATTAAAATAATCCCATAGATGGTTACTAGATAGTAACCATCTAGAGGAAGAAATAGAAAATTCCTATGAGGAACTACAATAGGAAATAGATAGATCAAAAAACAGAGAACTCATGATAGTGATGGGATAACGCTAAAATAGGACAGTTCGTAGCAGACAAAAAAAGATGTGATAGGGAAATTTGGATACGGAGAGCTTAACGACAGAGAAGAACAATTACTCCACTTCTGTAAAGCAAACGATCTAATGATTGCAAACACTTTGTTCTATCAACGCCCTAATAATAAATATACATGGACATCCCCAGATGGTAATATAAAGAACTGCATAGACTATATCATCATAAACAAACAATGGAAAAGATCAGTAAATAATGTACGAACATTAAGAAGCTTTGATTTCGACACTGAGCACGAAATATTAACTGCCAAAACGATGATAAAATTCAACAGGAAAAACAATATCAGAAAAGAAGAAAACATCAACCTACCAAAAGATAGCTCAAGCAGAAGTCGATTTTTAGAACAGATGTGCTTGAAATTAAAACCCCCCATCTTCCAGAACAGCAGAAAAAAATTCTGGGAAGAAGGAAAGAAACAGTGTTATCAATTGCAAAAGCCACTCTAGGTACCAAACCAAACCCAAAATAACAAACAGTGGATAACCCAAGAAATCCTGGCTCCAATAGAAGAAGAAAGTGAGAACAAGATACCTGTAAACCAACAAAACAATGAAGAGAATAGAGAAAAATACAGAGCGCTAAAAAATAAAGTTGATAATTTGTGCAAAAAAGCCAAAGAGAAATGGTTAGAAGAAAAAGCTAAGAAATGCCAAGAAAACAACCTAAAAGTCATACCAACAAAACAACCTAAAACTCATGACACTATAAGAGAAATTACAAAGGAATTCTCAGCAAAAGCAGTAACAATGATAAACAACAAGATGACTGAAACCGGGAATATTGAAGATATAAGAAAAATCTGGTCAATCCATTTTAAGATCATCTTTCATCAAGGAAACAAAACTACAATGCCAACAATAGAAGAAAATAATGACCACCCAAAAATTTTACAAGAAGTTAGATACGCAATAAAAAAAGATGAAAAACAATAAATCACCAGGCATTGATACTATCCCTACTGAACTGTGGTTATATGGAGGCAGCACATCAATAGAATATTTAACAACCCTATTCAATAAAATACTACAAACAGGAGAGATCCCAGATGACTGGAGAACTGGAAAGATCATCCCAATATACAAGAAAGGAGACAAAAGAGACAACAGAAATTACAGACCAATCAATTTACTCTCCCCCACTTATAAAATATTCGTAAGAATTGTACCAAATAGATTAAAAAGCACCTATGAAGAATTGATAGGCATAGAACAAGTTGGTATCCGAGGAAACTATTCAACAATACACCAGATTTTGATGCACAGAAATTGATGCCAATAGACATGCTGCGTTTATTAAAATTAACCAAGCCAGAATCAACGAAAATATTTATAGTTGTTGAAGACCTAGTACTGAAGTGGGAAAAAGAGGTAGTCTTTACGAGCCACAGGATCGACTGATTAATTTAAAAAAAATAATAATAATGTCCCAAAACTCTTGGTCCCAATAGGTTTAGTCCACAAAGGAGGGGGGTAGACCTGAGAACACGGGCTGCGAAGGCTTACAGCGAGGCGGTGCAGCTCCTTGTGGGTTGTATCACCCGGGCCAGGCTCTTCCCCTACTCTTTCAGTTCTACTTGTTCTTTTTTATTTGTGTGGGGTCAGTTTAAAAAGTAAATCCAGTTTTTTTCTCAGATCTACTCCAGAATTGAACCATTGTCTTCAGTATACTTTCTTTTGTTTTGTTTGTCTTCTCCTTTACTTGTTTTTGCTTCTTTCGTCGGTCAAACATCTGAAGAGATGGCTGACCGTCGATAGCTGTATGAACGGATATAGGGAGATGATGTCGGAGATCTGTTTGGCTACAGACCTGTTAATAGGTTATGTGTGGCCAAGCAGGTCGACTGAGGCCTCTTTAATACCTACTACTGTCCACTCTTCCTTTTTCTCTTCTTCCTCTCTCACTATCTGCTGACCCTCAGCACAACTTTTAGACTCCACAGGCCGGTGATGAAAGATATGAACTCCCATTCTTACTCATATATATATAAAATTTGACCTAGAAAACATTCAACACAACTATATATATATATATATCGTCACAACTAAGACAATCAAATATTAGAATGATCTGGTGTCACAACTTATCCTTTCTTGCTTCGCCCCTTTAAGCCAGTCCTTATAAGTAAGGACTGGCTTAAATGGGCGAAGCAAGAATGCTTTTCATCTTCCCCGTTATCTGTAGAGGACAGTGTAGGGATAAGGTGTTATTGAGCAATTAAAGCTCTGATCATGGCAGGAGGGTAACAGCAATAGCCGAGCCTCAGTTAGAACTTCATTGACTACAGCATTGCCATCCATTACCCTCCAAGGGTATTGGATTGAACGAACAATCACCGCATCTCACTGTTGATTCCCCCGATTGATTCCCCCGCTCTATTCCGTCACAACTAAGGCTTTCAATATGAAATTTAATTGAAATAAAAATAGGATTAAAAGGAATGTTTCAAATTTTTCAAGTATATCTCAAAATAATTGCAAAATTTTTTCTAAATATAAAAAAATACTATTTAAAATAAAAGTTGCCATATTTTTTATGATAGAGAATATCCAAACTTAAAAAAGTGATGTACATTTTTCTGAATAATTCGGATGCAAGTCGTTTCTACACTCCGATGAATATAATTTCCGAAACATTTATTTTTAGTAGCTTAATTAACTGCAAGGCAAGAGGAAATTAACTGGGCATGTTGTTGTTAGACCGTACTGCTTTCTAGCGTTCTCTCGTAATTTGTTAATTAACTTAATCGTATGGCACAGAATGTTGTCTAAAATGTAACAAGTTAGTGTAGAAGAGATATATGTCTCTCTGTCACTGAGTTTCATCAGCAAACCAAGTCCTGAGTGTTCCCAAGCGGTTAGGCTGATTAGAGGAAATGTAGCAGTTACTGAAACTTCTGCCGAGTTTTAACTTTCGTATAATTACAGGGTACACTTCACCCCCGGAGGCACCACGGATAAAATATATCTTGGTGGCAATGTTTCGAACCAGAGGGTAGTTATAGAATCAGCAAACACAGGCTATGTCAGTCTTATTTGCAACCGCAAAATATTTTTTAATTTTACGAATTTTATAAAATAGTATATTTTTAGAAAAATAGTTTGAAAAAAGACATTTGAAGAGATTTGAAGGATGCACAAATCTACACTGAGGTGTTTTCGTGACCTAATTTAAAATCCTCAAAACATGATCAGTGAAAATACCTTTTTAAAATTAATTTAGCATTTCCCACAGTCCGGCACTTGGAAGAAACTAACAAGTAACGGATATTCATTCATCTCCATATATATCATTTTATTCTTTTTTTTTGGGGGGGGGGAGGGGAGATGAACTGAGTCCTTGACTCCTGATCCCTTCATCTCATTGAAGAAAATCTATGTGGATGGGGTTTTATTGAGTTGAGCTAAAAGCTCTAGTCATTGCTGGGTAATGGCAATAGCCGAGCCTCAGTTAAAACTTCAGCTTGCCTCCTAAAACGTCTCATTTTATTCTTAAAAGGAGGGCGAAGCAAGAATGCTTTTCATATTCCCTGTTATGTGAAGAGGACAGTGAAGAATAGGGTGTTATTGAGCTATATAAAGCTCTGATCATGGCAGGAGGGTCCAATTACCGGAATATGCCATGTGGAGTTTATTATGTTAGTCAGATGCACAATAGCTGTGCGGGGGTAGTAGTTTTATCACCTTGTTGGCGATTCCATCAGGTCCAGGAGCCTTTTTGTTCTTTAACTTCTTGATTATGTCATATATTTCTGCAGGTGATGTGGGTGCAATTTGACTAGAGTATGTGATAGAAGATTTGAGCGTAGATCTGACGTGTCGGTGGATTTTGTATATGTGATTGAAGTCGAGGTGGTCGTAAAAGGGTTTACATTGGCTCTCTAGATTTCTTGCTATTGCCTCGGCTTTATCTGCATCGGTATGGATGAGGCCAACATCTGTTCGGAGAGGCGGAAGAGGTTTGTTTTTGTTCTTGATCTTTCTGATTAGATTCCATATGGAGTGGTTATCAGGGGAGATAGAAGTCAATTTTTCCTCCCAAAGTTGACTTCTATGCACTGTGAGGGCATCTCTTACTTCGGAGTTAAATCTATTCAAGATTCGTTTATCTTGAGGTGCTCGGGTGTTGTGATATCTCTTTCTTGCCCTGTTTTTCTCTCTGATCAAATTCATGATGTCTTCTGGCAGGTGATTTGGTCTGCGGGTAGTTGTGGAAGTAGTAACTGCTGCAACGGCAGTGTTAATTTGTTTAGTTAGATCCTTTACAGCTATTTCAATTTCATTTGTTGATTTTATTATCGGCACGGGCCTTGAGACAACCTTGGATAGCTTGTTCCAGGGTATGAAAGAATGTGTGTGTGTATGTGTGTGTGTGTGGGGGGGGAAACAAATTGTATGTAAACATTATATATGATTTCATTCTTATATCTAGAAATGGTGTTGTTGCTATATTCTCATTAAATTTTAGAAATTTTAAATAAATTATTATTCTTTAATATTTTTTAGAGTATATTATAGTTTACAAAAAACTGTATGAAATAAAATTTGAAATATATCTAGATGATGACTTTTTTTAAAATCACGAAGGCTTTAGTTAACAAAAGAAAGTATTCATGTTTTTAATAGATTGTGTATATTATAGGTAGCCAAATGGATAGCAGTAAGTTCCATTGGCTAAATAAAATATTCTTCGAACTGCATTTGTTAAGTGGATCTGATTATTTTGTTTTTGCTGAATTTCGATAATAATTTCGACTGATTTCTTTTATTTATTTATTATTATTATTTTGCACTTTAAGCTCAGCTGTATGTAACCAACAGCAAAATTGCGAGAGATGCTGGGTCGACAGGGTGTTCCCATAATCATGCTGGCCTACAACATTGGGCTGTTTACCTTTGATAAGATCCTCGGATAAGCAGCAAGGTTAGTTGATATCATACAGTGGCCTACAAATACCGCCACGTGCTGACGATAGACTTAACGAAAGAGGCAATGAGGTCACGAGATTTTGAGAAAAAAGATCCTGCCTGGTCATCATATTAGAAATATAAGCCCCCCCTCCCACTCCAAGTATCTGACGGGAAAGACGTTTATATAAATAATTATGAAAGAATAACTAAATACTTTACTTTTTTTTTGTTGCGGGAAAAGGGAAAGCAGTGTGCACACCAGGTAAGCGGGGGGGGGGAGAGTCTGTAATACTGTAAACAAACTCAAGGTAGTAATCTTTGACTAGAGAAGAACAACAAGAAGTTTACCTATTGCTATAAACAAGTTTCGAAAACAAAATGACGCAAATGATTTAAGAAAGCCTTTGATAATATGGTTTAAAAATTGAAAAATTGAAAAAAAAAATTGAAATATGGTTTAAAGAGCGAGCGAATGATTTTGTGTATAAAATGTTTCCAAAGGTCTCAAAATTATTTTACTTAATAGAACACTTTAGATAGGATTACGCTTTTTGTTTATTAAAATCAGTTTAATGATATAAGCTTTTATTTTTTTTTTATATTTTATTGATATTTATTTTACTAAATTACCATATCACCGACCAAGCTTGGTTGAAAAAATGTAATTTATTTAATCATATCCAAACTATAATTTAAATACAGTTTACATAATAGTACATACTTGTCTTTTTGGTCCCTTCAAGTTTAAACATTATTATTATTATTATTATTACATTCCATACATAAACAGTAGCAACAACACAAATAGTGAAGGCTAAATCCCACTCTCTTCATAAAAGCTAACCCAAGCTTCGAAGTAGGTGGGATTAACTTGCCTCACTCATCTACAAGTAATCCTTATAAACAAATGCAGAAATTTGTATGCATAATCACTCTTTCTCAAACTTAAAAAAAATTATTATTATATTCAATATAGAAATAGACAACAGAATCAATAAAGATGGTATGGTAGGAAGTCAACTGAATAAATTTGTATGGAATAAGAGAGAAATTAGTCGGAACACCAAATTAGCTGTATACAAGACAGTGTTCAAACTAGTTTTAACTTATGGATCTGAGAGCTGGGTCAGAAGTAAAACACTTGACCAAAGAATAGAGACCACAGATATGAGAGTCCTGAGAAAGATTAGGGGCATGAACAGATGGCATCATTGGCAATATCGTATTAAAAATGACGATATTAGGAACTTGACATTGTCAGCATTCAGGAATGCGTCAGCAGAGCTGATCTCAGGTGGTATGGTCACTTAAGCAGAATGGCAAAACAAGTGTTCTCTGCCAGGTTGGCAGGAAAAAGATTCAGGGGAAGACCAAGATATAGGTGGATTAATACGGTAAAAAGTGCCTTAGAAGATAGAAATATAAGATCTGATAATGTTGGAGTCTTGACAAGTAACAGACGGATTGGGAGGAAAATTGTAGATAGGAAGTTAGTAATGATGTAAGTTCTTCATGTAGAACTATCATATCATGTACATCCCTTGAGGGTACATAGCAGGAATTTGATTATTATTATTATTATTATTATTTATTCACATAATTGATACACAGTCAAAATATGATTTAAACAACATTATTTAAAAAACAGATATTATTTAAACAACAGTTTGACTGGTGATTCAGAACAATTCAGATTCTAAGCGTTAGCGTCGTAAAACATCGACTGATCCAAGTAATGCCTGTTTTTTGTAGGTCATATGGGGTCACTTCGTTAATGTTTAATTCGTGTAAATAGTTGGACAGCTTCTTTGGAATTGCGCCAAGTGCGCCGATAATTATTGGAATAACTTTAGTGTATTTAAGCCATAGATATCAGATACTTTGTTTATCCTCAAGTCGGATAAACAAAGTATCTGATCTCATTAAAAATTATATGAATCGCAAGTACTCCCTCAATCCCTCCCTCTAATTTATGCAGAAAAATAAAAATTAATTTTCTAGAACCTTAAAAATAAACAGACAAGTTTATCTTTCATTCTGATTTTAAGAATTGATGGAAAAAATTTTGTTTTCATAATATAATATTCAAAAAATTTAAATACACCTGTTATTGAAATCAATACGTACTATTTTAATTATGATTGTATAAGAAGTTACTGAAATGGTGGTGATTAACACCCTTCGAGGATAATGCTGTACAAATGAAGTTTAACTATGGTTCGGCTGTTGCTGTTACCCCCTGGGGCGCTGAGATTCGAGAGTTTTGAGTTCGCTGCCTTTAAGGTTTTTGCCTTAAGGGAGCAATTTGAGTCTCCGGGGAGAGTGTTTTCCGGCACTGCCCGCTGAGGGGCTTTGTCGGTGAATGCTTTTCTTCGGAATATGAGCGGTTCTGCTCGGTGATGGCGTGTGGGTGAAAGGCCATCACTGAGCGAAGCCACCGCTGAGATGGACGGTCTTTCGCTGACGATTGAGTGGCCTAGGGATCGTCCGAATTTTTAGAGATGGCTTTACTTTAACATATGGCAATGCTGTAGCCAATGAAGTTCTAACTGAGGCTCGGCTATTGCTGTTACTCTCCTGCCATGATCAGAGCTTCAATAGCTCAATAACACCTTATCCCTACACTGGCCTCTACAAATAACGGGCAAGATGAAAGCATTCTTGCTTCGCCCATTTAAGGCAGTCCTTATAAGGATAACAAGGTAACTGTGAAATATTCTACATTTCATTGAATATGGTTAATGGATTTCCTTTGTTCGTTTAAATTTTTGTTAAGTTAGTATTTCTGTCTGTGATGAGTTTCTTTATGATGGTAAGGGCTATTTCAAGTGTTAATATGATAGTTTCTATTCTGAATTTTTTTTCTCCATATAACGCGAACTTATCAGTTGTTTTTCAAAATCCGCATTTTGGTGATGTCGGAAACTATTTTTTTGGAAAGTATCTGTAAGTTTCTTCAACTTGCGTATCAACTTCAGCTTTCATTTGTAGCCAAAACAAAAATTCAATTGGGCGGGGTTCCCTTGGAATTTGTTTCAAAAGTCAGCTATCGTAGAAAAAACCTGTGAAACTATATCACCTGAAAAACAAAATTAGTCCAAAGGTCTCTTGCCAATTTTTCTAAAATCTTCCCCATCAATCCAATCCTGGGATACTGATAGATCAATAATTGGACACATTAGTGCACTATCCTTGTGCAATGGGATTATCACACATTCTTTCCACCTAGCGATGCATTTCTCAAAACATTATGATTCAGCCCTTATCCGGCCAATCAGCTTCACGGTTGATCGGAAACAGACTGGTGGTAGTGGCTGTATCTTGGTACAGGGATCTGATGAGAGTATCTGTTGATATCTTTGTTGTTTCGGACTAGGTATTGCTGAACGAGGCAACGATGTGGCCGGATGGACCTGCATTCTTCAAGCAAGATAGTGCCCCTGTCACAAGGGGACGCTGTGTGCATTCCGTGTGTGCTTCCCGGCTGCTTTTTCTAAAATTTGTAAGATCGCGTGGAAAGCAGCACCCACCGGTTGATCCCAGCACCCGAATGTTATTTTCTCTAGTTGGTCCAGAATACCTCTGAACATCTTCTGGTTTAGTGGCGTCAATGTCAAGATGGGTGCATGCGGTTATCTCGGCCAAAAGAGACCCAGGAAGCTATTATCACCATGTTGACATCTTAAATGGGTTCTTGAGAAAACATGAAACAGAATTATAATTTCTTCTTTTATAATTGTAATTTAATAAAATTATGTCATTGGTAAAAAACAAAAAAAAAACAAAAACTGGTGGAATGGTTCTTTCGACGCGGGGAACAGATCGAAGTCTAGAGAGCTGATGTCAGGACTGTACAGTATACTATAAGAATAACACTTGTCATCCCTTTTGGTCATTGCGCGATATCCGATCACATTCAGATTCTTTTTCTAGTTTTGAAGGGAACAAAAAGTGGGAACAAAAACACAGAAACAGAAAATATGAAGTTGTCGCAGAGTCTGGCGTACAACAGACTTGAATATAAATACTATTACATCATCCCGCTGGTCACGCATGCGCGTTGTGCAGAACTTTTGAAATGCCACTGGTATGACAATATACTATTTTTTTTTTAATTTTCAAATATTGCCAAGTATAATTTTTTTTTAAGTTTAAAGTTTTAATTTAGTATAATTTAAAAATTTCTATTATATCATCATATAATATAAGACAGAACGAGTAAAGTTAATACTAAATTCGAAAAATTTTTTTAAAGTATTCAAATAGAAATACGTAATTAAATTCGATATTTTAAATTTGATTTTAATGATCTAAATAAAGAAGTGGCCGTCATGCTTTGTGTTACATGAAAAAGATGAATTACCCTGTGTCTGTAATCTAATAGCTATTCGAGAAACAAAACAGGTCTGCTAAGCCAATATCCAACCCCGACTGTCTGCCTTTTCGTACTACACCTGTGAGGTAAACAACACATTCACCAGGTGATTGACATAATTCGAGTTGGTTTTCAGTCAAAAGTCACGTTTGCGTGTTTGTCTATATATGGAAGGCGACACGTGTACCGAGATTTTTCAAGTATTCAGACAAATGAATATCAGACTATTTTGGGTAAAATGAAAAACAAGAAGTAATTGGTCTGGAGGGTGACT
Organism: Typopeltis vanoorti; assembly: GCF_054136105.1. NCBI lineage: Eukaryota > Metazoa > Arthropoda > Arachnida > Uropygi > Thelyphonidae > Typopeltis > Typopeltis vanoorti. The sequence goes on from NC_143553.1 coordinate 142,076,560, forward strand.
ACAGTTAGCTTGTTTCCCTATTCCAGGAATTTTCAAACTTTTACGATTAAAAAAAACCCTTTACTAAAGCACACACACACACACACACACAGGTAAAATAGTTTTTGTTAGCTCCGTAGAGACGGATATGATAAAGTGACGTCACTTCCGTCGCACATAGCTGTAGTCGACATGCCATTACATCTCCAGGCAGCTTTTTTTTTCTTCTTCTTTTTTTTTTTTTTTTTTATCACGCATGAACCGAAGTTGGAGAAGATCTTTGGTAAAAGATAATAATGATGTATTTAGCGATAAATTATTATTATTGTTTTCCTAATGTTTGAAACAATAAGTCATTTCTGATGTTATTTTATATATATATATATAGGCTAGACTATTCAAGTGATAGATAGGTGTTAATTTGCTTTAGATATATAATCTCCAAGCCTTAGTCTTCATTATTGGTTCTCTGGCTCAGACTCCACTAGTCAGTGGAAAGTTTTCACTTTAAGGTTCTTTATGACGCTAAGGTCCATGTCAAGTCTTCACATGATAATTTCTATTCCTAATCTTGGTCTCCAGTTATATATTGTTAAATCAAGCCTTTCGAATATTTTTTGAATTCGATTTGGTATGAATATCGATGGATGTGGTGTTTCTTCCCAATGATGCAAGAGTTAAAAACGACCACTTCCTTAACCCTGATATTTCTAGGTGATTGTTTTTGATGTAACCTTACTGCTCTTTTGATTCTAGGACGGTAGTTTTTTTTTTTTTTTTTTTTTTTTTTTGTCCAGAAAAGATTGCTTATATGGACAGAAAAAACTACCGTGGTAGGATCAAAAGAGCAGAAAGGTTACATCAAAAACAATCACCTAGAAAAATCAGGGTTAAGGAAGTGGTCGTTTAAAACTCTTGCATTATTTATTTATTGCATTTATTTCTTCCTCTTATTATTATTATTATTATTACATTTGCTAATAACAAATGTTACTAGAGTATTCAGTTAAGTCGTTCATAGTGCATTAAAAGTTTGCCAGTCCGGTTGGAGAAGTTCGAATTGTAAACTTCAACTCGTTCGACAATCGTCGCAGTTGAGTTTGCCGGTTCTTTCACACATCACTGGAGGATAAGAAAAGATGGGACAATTTCTTACACGGTTAGAGAGACATTTCACCCTTCACTTCACACGTGGTGAAGAGATAGCGGACGATTGTTTTAGACGCTCCCAACTCTTTTCGATTAAAATCACACACGGCCTATCAATGAACAGGCAACAGAAGGGAAATGGGGCCCCTCTTCCTGCAATTTGAGAAGTATTTATATAATTACAGAACGCTTCACCAGTTAAAATTGGCCAATTAAAGTTGTTCCTGTGAGATTATATGTTCGTTAAAATAATATTAATAAATAAATTACTCTGATTGCAATCATTGGATTTAGAAACATTACAAACTATTGTTTTAAGAGTGTTTTGGTTATCGGATGTTATTAATTCAATCATCGTGTCAAAGGTCGCCTTGCTAGAAAGACTCGACTAAGTGAATACATGCAAACGTATCCGAGCATCTACATTCAAGTCCTTCAGTTGTCTTATAGACGACTCTATTTATAATTGTCCTTGATGAAATAGCATCCCAAACATCCCCCTACCCTCTTTTGCTTTTGTCCCCACCTTTCCGAGGTTGTTTATTTATGACGTGTTCGACAAGTGGTATAACGTTGATGCTTTGATGATCATTAAAAGATGACACCTCTTTTTTTTTTTTTTTTAAACTCTACCGGGAGAGGTTATAAATTGCGCTTGCCAACTGTTGCCGAAAGTCGCCTGTGTTCAACCCTCCCTTCTGTACGTTAGCGTCAAGGTTGCGTCAAATTAGAGATCTGCTCACGTGTAGTTGTGTTCTTAAAAGATGGTCCATCTTCTCTCCCCCCCCCCCAAAGTTTCCTCCCCATGGTTCATTTCTTGCTCGACTCTTTCCCCCTTTTTTTTTCTCGCCCCCTCCCTCCTCTTCCATTTTCTTGCACGTCCAGTTCTGGAACTACAGTATCACGATTGCCAAGAAAGCTTTGACCGGAAACTGCCAAGGTTAAGACTAGGCACGTGATGGAATGGATGATTACACATCACCTCTGTGAGACTTTGGAAAGAAAGTGAAAGGAGACGCTTGAATAGTCGATCGGTGAGGAGAGAAAACGACAGGCTAATCCTGAACTATGCCGATTTCTTCGAAATGAATATTTCAAACACAAGTCGCCCTGTGGTTGAAAAGAGGAGATCCATTCAGGCAGTATAAAAATGAATTGCAAATTTTGTTTTAGAAGTCTATTTTCATACCGCTCACTCGTCTATTCATTTTTGGTCTGTTATGCTAATCCGGTGATGTCAATGTGTCACTATATGAGGTATTGAGAGTTCCCAATAAATGGGACACGTCGGGTTTTTAAAGCCGTTCCCTACCCTGTTATAAGACGGTTATTAACCAAAAGTTTATATATTTATATTATTTTATCTCATTCTTATTTTATTTTTCTGATGTTATTGGTAGTACTGAAGAACAATGCCTTTCTCCTGCTTGCTTCGTTCGCTTGCGAGTCATCTAACTTTACTTAAGTAGAATAGAAAGATAAAATAAATAAATAAATGATCAAAATACAAATTTCACTTTATTACAACATCTATTTGTAAAGAAATGTTTTGAAGTATTCAGAAAAATGAGCAAGTACCTCTTTGGGCAATCATTACGTAAAAAATAACTTCATTCTGGCTAGAGAGATATAGATAATAGATCGTGATTCTTTTTATTTTATTTTATTTTAGTAATAAGTTAGTCACGTACACCTGAAACTATCAAATATCCAATGCCATAGCTACAGGAATGTGTTTCTATAAACCTGATTGAGAGCCCGAAATCATTTGATGTATTAAGAACCGCAACTTGGAATTATATCTAGGTTTTTTTGTTTTGTATTTTTTAATACAGATTCGTGGCCTTTATGTAACGTATTATTTGGAAAATTAATCCATCTGAATTCGATGAAGAGGGAAGATATTTTTAAAAATTATCTCCGAATTACAAAATCTAGCTAGCCATGAATATATTACCAAGGTAATCGACAATCTCTTGCTTCACTCTCACGCACGATAACTCACAAAGCCTATACAGTAAATAAATGCTGTGTGTTAGCTGGGGTTAAAAGCAAAAGTAATCTGTAGATATTTCTCTTGGAGAGCTTGAGGTTGCATTCACAGCGGAATACTTCATGAAGAAAACTGTTTTTTTTTCTACAAAACTGAGGTACTGTAGATGGAATGAAAGATAAATGGAAGTAGCAGGTTCAGTGAGTCAGAAGTTCGGCTATAAAGGGATGTTGGGACCACTGCTGTTCGTGTTACTGTAGGCTTAGCAAAGAGGAGAGAAGGGGCATGATGGATACAAGTTCTGATGAACAATACTATGGAAATATATGTTTAAAAAAAAGACAAAGATGTTGGGTGGGTAAAATAACAGTGTCCTGAGGAACACCGGCATTAATCGGAAAATCTGAAGAGAGAACACCCTTTACCATTACAGTGAACCACCCAAGAGAAAACTGGCAACCCAATTCCAAAGGAAGGAATGCAAACCATAAGACTGCAATCAGCTTAGTGCACAACCCTATCAAGAAATATAAAAATACAACAACAAAGGTTTCTCCAAGTCTTTTCCATGGCACCTGTCCACGGAAAGGTTTGGAGAGGTGGATAATGTGGATCTTGATTATTGAAGTTCATATTGGTGGTCACTGATTAGTTGACAGTTCTTTACACAACACTCAGGTGAAAGTTTGAAAGTAGATACTAGTCACTTTTTTTTTTGATTGGATGAATACGAGCTTCCTGCCGTACTGTAAGGAGGACAGGTTAATATAATATAGAGTACTGATGATAAAGAATCGGTGTTAGTGCAGGAGCACATCTCTTGAGCCCAATTGTTGGGATTCCATCAGGAAAACAAGCCTTTTCTAGTTTCCGGGTTGTTCAAAATTTTCTTCTGATGTTTTTCTGAAGGAAGGTGATAGGAGAAATGCAATGCTGCGTTCCAGGTAAAAACAAGGAGATGATTTATCTTGTACAAAGGTTATCTATTCTAGAGATTGATAAGAAGAATGATACTAGATCAATTTTATCTCTATGTGATAATCCGATACTACCATCTCATAATGACAATAATAATAATAATAATAATAATAATAATAATAATAACAACAACAACAACAAAAGAGGGGTGCTAGCACAGATGAAGTTCCGCCCAACAGCTTTTGGGAGGGAGGGCATCATTGCCATTGATACATATAACAATTTTTCTCAATTTTTCCTTATTCCTTCTTATTCTTATGGAGGAAGCTGGAATTGGTTTTTTTCTTGGAGCATCCTGCTCAAATTTGGGAAACGACGGTTGGGGGGGGGGGGGGAATTTTGAGCAGAGTGAGGGAATGAAGACCATCATTCTAGCATGAATGATTTCCAACATGGAAACTAGGATTGCTAACTTTTTTTGGTTTTGAAACACGCCACTTTCCAGTTATGCTAATAGAGCATACAAGATACCTGATGTACGATTACAACACTATTTTGGAAATATTCTAAAATTATACTAACAACATATTTTTTATGTACTGAACTCCGTTGTTTTATACAGAATATAAAATAAAGTCGCACATTAAATGAACATTAAAAATCATCATAATAATAATTTTATACAATATAACAACTTGCAAAAGTACAATACTATTTTTTATATGTCGGTTAGGGCTCTTCGGGGAGAGGAGGGGAGGTGAGTCTAATACATTAATTTTATTCAATATAAATGTACGAATGCTAATATATCTATAAAAATGTTTTCTAACTTACTCTAATATCTTTATAGAAATTTAGTATAGTAAGATTTTTGCAGGTAGTTACTATAGAAGTTTTAATAAACACATCGCACTATTACAGTAACTGAAGGTCAGATTCCCATAACCTTTTTAGCAGAGAAACTAGAATAACCATTTAGAGTTGCCAATCATCCCAAAAAAATAGTCAAAATCGTAAATGTCAAAAAATATGAATTAAAAATTTAAATGCATGTAAAAAATATTGCAAAATTCCTTTAATTATTTTATATAATCATGTCAAAAACGTCAATAAAATCTTTTTGAGATTCACACACCAAAATTTTTTTTTAAGTATCTTTTGAATTTCCGATACTTTGCAGTATAACAAGGTAGTTAAGGGACGTAATTAATTTACAAATCAATAGTTTTTTTATTATTTTAGCCCCGATAAAAGGGGAAAATGCAGTAAGCACGTTGATGGAGTTGGAGTGGTGAATTAACAAATGCGGAAAACAAACACGTTACTTTAGTCAAGGATTGTTAAACAATAATAGTAACTTTCATATCCTTTTTCAGATGTGCAGTCGTATATGGTCACAGAATGGTTAATGACCACTGTGCTAGTGTGTACACGAAAGCGTTACTGCAAGTCCGGAAAAAAGCTGAAAGCGAATGCAATTATGAAAATACAGACGGTTCTTTTTCTATTTTATAGCTTACCAACAGCATTTTTATTTATTATCAAATATTTCCTGTAGCGAAAACACACGCGTTGAACATTTATAAATATAATTTGAAGCACTCGAAATATCACATATCGCATGAGACCGTTTAGAAAACAGAATCGTACAAAGTCTGTCTATTTATGACCCCAGGCTAACCTCCGCAACGGCTGTTGGGAGTTGCTGCAATTTGCATTTTAGATATGATATGATTTCGCTGCACACACACACACACACACACACACACACACGCACACGTAATCGGTGCTAACTGGGGAAAATCTGGAGCAATTCATTTTTTTCTTATTTATTTATTGTTGTTCTCATTATACAGAGGAAGTGAAATCAAACATTTTCACAGAACATCTACTGCAAGTTTGTTATTTAAAATAAAAAACTTCCATGAATAATATTTTGCAAAAAAAAAAAAAAAAAAAAAAAATCAGTGACTTAAACCGAATAACAAACTGACTTATTATTATTATTTTTTTTAAAAAAAATATTTATTAAATAAACATACTTTCGTGATTTAGCAGATGCAGATATTCTGCTGTACCTTTTTTTAAGAGTAATAAGTGATGTAATAAATAATGAATGCAATTTAATACTGTATACGTAAGTACAATTTTTTTCAGAAGTAGGAAGATGATTTTAAAACAAATACAGGAGTCGTACTTTTCTAATCACATTCATATTTCGAGACCCCTTCTATAAAAACTTCAATTACGTATCTGAAAAGAATGTGCTTTTTCTTTATTAGGGAGTACATTTATTATTAGGGATAACGTGTAATCCCTACGTTTTGTGTAATACACACAAAAAAAATCTAAGAAGTAGATTTTTTTTGTGTATTTGTAAGTATATCTTGGGCATTATTTTAGGCCGATTTATGTAGTCGTATATCTCAATCTACTGCAGAATATAAAGCGGTCACATGGCTCCGTTTTTCGACAAAAAAAAAAAAAGTATCATAAGAATAGTCACATAAAATATTTCGTTTTTTTTTTTTTTCCTTTTATGAATTAAATATAAGAAAAGACCTCATCCACGATGACATCTACTTTAATCATTCAAGATACTTAGGGTGGGATGAATCCTTATCATGCGAATGGATGATTCCATAAGTTCAAGTCTGACGACTGCAGCTAATGAGGCATATTCGACCCAACCTGTTTTAGGTGACCTGCTTTTTTGCTATAATTCAATAGAATCCTACTTTAATAACTGTTGGAGAACTTGCCCAGAAACTGAATTCTAGCCATAGATAAAGTAGACTAGAGAATACTGGAAGTCAATTTTTTTTTTTTGGCTAGATGAGCGAAGCAAGAATGATTTTCATATTCTCCATTATCTGTAGAGGACAATATAAGGATAAGGTGTTATTGAGCTATGATCAAGGCAAGCGGGTAACAGCAATAGCCGAACCTCAGTTAGAACTTCATTGGCTACAGCATTGCCATCCATTACCCTTCCAGGGTACCTATTTTAGTCGCCTCGTACGACAAGCATGAGCTGCAGTGCTATTCTTATCCTGGCAAAAGGGGAACTGGGAGTCTAGTATTAACTATATATATATATATATATATTAACTATATATATATAGTTATATATATATATTATATTATATATATATATATATATATTATATTATATTATATTATATATATATATATATATATATATTATATTATAATATTATATTATTTATATATATATATATATATATATATATATATATATAGTTATAACATAACATTTCTGACATACAGGGCGAAGCAAAATGCTTTTCATACTTCTCGCTATCAGATCAGATCTGATACGAAAACATTCAGCGGAAAAAAAATTATGAAAAAATTTTCTAGACGAAATTTATCATATTTTACACATACAAAACAAAATGTAGTGTATTATATATATATATATTTAATTACTGAAGGAGACACATTCTTGGCAATATTCCAACATTCTTGTCAACACTCATAATAATTTATTATTATTATTAAATATTACTTAGATATTTTAATAATTTTGAATATTCGAAATCAATATTTAATTATATTTAATTCTGCGATATAGAAAGCGCTTTCATGTTTCCATGACAAAACAGGTTCTTCGCATGTGGAGAACGTTGAGTGTTTCTGTCATTACAAGATGGACGGCTTATTCTTAACACAATAATAAGAGACTTGGGACAAGTTCCAAACGTTCCGGACCCAACTTTGGACAATTACTGACCAGCAGCATTCTTAAATAGATAAATGACATAATGTCTAGAACGCGTGGTGATCGCACGTGACCAAGTACATTGCATCTTACGCGGAGGAAATTACGTTGACGTATTTTTGCATAAAGTTTCTAATTCAGTGCAGTAACATGAATGTAACGTTATGTTACTTTTTGTTATCGGAAGAATTGGGATTTTTTTCCCCTCTCTTTATGTACCTTATTCCAATGAGAGGCAGGTATTATTTTAAAAAAAATATAGAAAGAAGAAAATAATACAGCAGCTGATTAAATAAACAGAGCGAATGACTTTGATGCTCTTTTGTCCATATCATACCTTCTGGATAATTATCTCCGTTATATATTTTTTCTTTTTTAATTTTCAGGCCGAAACTATCCTGGAAGGGTTATTCAAGTAATCCGCATCTATATTGAGTTATACAGGTGTCCAGGATGCGGTTGTTATGGTTCTGTATTACAAGTGCTGTATATTTACTGAAGAAGACACATTCTTGGCAATATTCCAACATTCTTGTCAACACACACACACACAGTGATCGCGGATTCACAGAGTTGATTATCTTGCAAATTATTTTTTGTTTATTGTCTGGTAGGTTATGTTCCTTTTTTTTTTAACTCTAGTTTTTTTTTCATCTTGAAACTGTTAGATTTCGCAGCAGTAAAATAATGTGGCTTAAATTTTATAAAAATTTTATATATATATATAAATGTTTTATATATAGCTTAAATTTTATAAATGTTTTATATATATAAATTTTATATATATATATAAATGTTTATATATATATATATAAAAATTTATATATATATATATATATATATATATATATATATATATATATATATATAAATACATTTTTGTAAAATTTTATACACACTTCTAGGAACGCTTTGCGCAAAATACTCACATATATTAAATTTTATATATATATATATAAATGTTTTATATATATAAATTTTATATATATATATAAATGTTTTTATATATATATATAAAAATTTATATATATATATATATATATATATAAATACATTTTTGTAAAATTTTATACACACTTCTAGGAACGCTTTGCGCAAAATACTCACACATATATATATATATATATATATATATATATATATATATATATATATATATATATATAGGCATATATACATTCTCCTAGTTTACAGAAATACATTCTCCTAGTCCTTATAAGACTGGCTTAAAGGGGCGAAGCAATATTGCTTTTCATATTCCCCGTTGTCTGTAGAGGACAGTGTAAGAAGAAGGTGTTATTGAGCTATAAAGCTCTGATCATGGCAAGAGGGTAACAGCAATAGCAGATCCTCAGTTAGAACTTCATTGGCTACAGCATTGCCATGCATTACCCTCCAAGGGTACCAATTTTAGTCGCCTCGTACGACATGCATTAGCTACATTGGTGCTATTCTTATCCCGGCAACCACACGGGGGTATTCTCCTACTTTACAGAAAGTATTCTAACATATCTTACACATGCAAAACAACAAATGGTGTATTATATATATTTCAAAACTGCCTGGTCCAGGCTTGGTGATGGAAATCAAATTGATAAAAAAAACATTATCAAAATCATTAATAAGTCTTGTAATACTGCAAGCAGAGCAAAGTATATACGCTTGTGACTCTTGTGGAAGACCACTACGACCTCTAGAGGAGAAATAGAGTAAACAGTCGGATTATCGTATTCCACAATGATTACGCTCTTTAAGACCATGACCCTGGCCTTGGAGAATGAACTTGAGAAGAAATAATTTTAGAAGAGGCGATCGATAAGTTCGACAACAAACGAAGGTATAATAGTTGACTAGACTGCACTAATCGACAAAAAAAAACGATCAATCTTCCCGGAGTGAAAGACAGGATGGGGGGGAGTAAAATGAGTGGGTGAATGAATACGTCATTGACCAGCGTTGCGTGCAAACTTCAAAGCGCGCGTGTGTGTGTGGAAAGGGGAGAAGGTAAAAGTACAAACCCCGTGTTGCAAAAATGGTTGACTCTTATTGAATATTATTGTCGTAGTCATATTCTGTTGTTTAGGTATGTGCACGGAGTAGAAAGATAAAGAAAACATGATTTAATCTCATAAATAAATATGCGATTGAAAAGTATTAATGATCAGTTCCTGGCGTTTATAATATTAGAAGCTTTTTCATTTATAGCATACTTTTTCTATTATTTTCAGAAATATTATTATTCCTAAAAATCATACGATGTATTATTTAATTAATTAATAATTATATTAATTAATTAAACATGAACAATTAAAATTAACGATAATGACTAAAATAAAAATAGTAACATTAATATTAATTACACGTATAATTAATATCAGCGATAATATCGAAAACATTAATTGCAATAATAATAATAAAAAAATTGATATTTCTGTAACTGAATATAACATTTCTGCGGACTAGTGTTATGAATTAATTAATTTTAATTATTCGCGTATAAACATCAATCGTTATTGATGATAAAATATTAAGAATTAATCGTGTATTGTTAACTACATCTTTGGATAACAGAGTATTCTTGTGACTATGTACAATTAAATAAGCAGACGCCATTGGTAGAGCAAGGAAGCCTGCTCAGCAAGTTACCATGTAAAAAGTAAAAACTCAACTGTACAGGGTGTTCGGGATAAATTTGACAGTTTCGTAAGGAAAAAGAAAATCTTCTTTGTATCTATTAAATTTAATGAATTGACAAAAAAACATTACAGGCAGAGTTAATTACAATACTATCAACAAGATTTACTCAAAATAACCACCATTAGCATCGATCACAGCTTCAATTCTGCTTCGGAACCTCGAACAAGCTGATGCTACAGTCTCCCTGGGAAGGGCCGCAAAAACTGTTTTAATTTTATCCATTAACTGGGCTTTTGTATTACTGGAAGTGCGATTGGTGTCTTTTTCAACTGCGCTCCATACAAAATAATCCATGGGGTTAAGGTCTGGGGAGTTTGGAGGCCAAACATTTGGACTGGTGAAGTCGTAGAAATTTTCAGACAACCATTTTTGACTTTTCCCAGAGGTGTGGCAAGGGGCCGAATCCTGCTGCCATACATACGGCCTACCATTGGCTACCCTTGTTATCCAGGGCTTGACTACAGTTAGCAACTCCACGAACAAAGCCCGAATTCCAATGCCAGGGTTCTTCAACACCTGTTCCTGCAGATTTGCGAGGAATTCTGCTGTACGAACGCAATCAGATCGTCTGCTAGGGATCTTTCTTCTTGCTACATCCTCGTAGTCACCATTGCAAGTCTCTAGTTCATGCCTGATTGTTTTTATACTGTATTCAGGGAGCATTGGGCAGCAGTCGTAATATCCTTATTTTGATGGCGAGCACGAATCATCATGATACAAGTTATTCTCTTCCATGATTCAGGTGGGTTCCAGCTATCCATCCTTTCTGACATCTTGTATATGAATGAAGAAGGGTCCAAACTTTTAAATGAAGAGAAGTGTGTGTTAATACATGTAACTTACGGAAAAATATAATTAATTATAAATATGTCAAATTTATCCCGAACACCCTGTAGAAAGTAAACCATAGGATGCCAGCCTACTTTCTGGTCGTTCCCTACGTGTCATGGTAGATGGCTTCTTTTCCTTCATGTAGCTTCATTTAATGTGTAGCTTCAAACATACCGTACTAATTTTTCTTTCATTCCATCTACATGTTCTTTGGCACAAGCATTCTCACTCTGTCTTCCCAAAGTGTACATGAAACAGCTCGGGTACTCTGGTGTTATAAGTTTTGCAATGTGTGTGTGATATAAAAGAGTTAACCATTTAACTAATCAATTAAGAACTAAAACATTAATACTTTTTACCTGAATCTAGCCGCAAAAGTTACATAACACATATAACCATACCGACGGGGATTGGAATCCAAAGCCTATTGACTGGTGAGCAGAAGGGCTATGTACTTGCCAAAAGCAAGATGATCATTAATAATACTAGCAAGTGATGTGATGTTTGTTGATAATGTCATACGGAGGTACCAGGACGTTTTCTTTAGAAACCTGGGTTTTTCATCTAGCATAAAAGTAAATCAGCCAAAGAACACGCACAGTTAAGAGACAAAAAGATATATTACTGCACAGTGTGTGGCGCGAATTATAGACTGTATATTAAGTAGCATAGATGGAGGGTTGTGTGACCTCTTGCAATGTGCCCTTGGACTCCATGGAAATGCAACGTAATAATAATAATAATAATAATAAACAAATATAACCGTAAGAATAGCTGATGTGGTTATCCTTGTACAAGAAAAGTACTTTATATAACATTTTTTTTCCCCAAAAAATCGGTAATTATAGTTAATTAATTCAGACTGGATACAACAGGAACCGGATAACAATTTTGTTTAGATTATTATTATTATTATTATTATTATTATTATTACATCCGCTCTTCCATGATGAATACCAAGACAACCTTTGAGACGAGTTTTTATTTTTGTGAAAAAATATTGGTTCAGATCCAGTGAGTATGATGTTACCAAACACCATTGACTTAGAAATGTGAAAGTACGTTTTACTTCATATCCTTTTAAAGAAGTCACTTTATCAGGAGTCACAAGATGGGAAACCTTGCGATCCAGTTGTAATACTCTACGGCCTCATTTGCGTACCTTTCTAAACAAATAGATACTGCGATGCGAATTGGATAACACAGTGAATACTCTCACATAATGTAACGAGAGAAATTAAAAAAACAAACAAATTATTGACTACTCTACTCTACAGTACTCAAGGCTACTACACTGAAAACGTCTGTGCAAAATATATTTGAACTATAAATAAGTATAGACATATAAGTATAGAAATGTGCAATAAATATACTATGTTAAATATAAAAAAAAATGTTAAACATATATCTTAAATACTACAATGCACAAATACTATGTTAAATATATTATTTCCTGTATTAAGTTGTTTATACGTTATTCATCATTAATTTGAACTATTAATTAAAAACGGTTTTATAGCCTAAATGCATGCCTGAGGCTCATCATTTTCAGTACATACATATCATCACGTCACTACTACAGCTGCGTAGAGCATGGAAATATTCATGCCATGCGCAGTTAATGATTTCTCAAGGTGGAGATAATATTTTAGAAATGCATACAGCACAACATCCACTATTGTGACAAGGATACATACGAGAGTGGCCTGAAAAGTTCTACATAGATGGCAACACTATCGACAAGATTTTTTTTCTAATTTGGTACATCTGTCATAAGCATCTATGTGAAATTGCAAGTCATTCTCTCAAGTAGTTTGTTTTAGACAGGTGTCTGAGAAACAAAAGTGTTGTATCCCTTGAAATGGATAAAACTGAGTATCGTGCAGTTATAAAATTCTTTGTAAAAGAATTTTATAACTTTTTTTTCACGCCAAAAGAAATTCCTTCGAAGTTCAGAAAAGTTTATGGGTACTCTTCTCCTTCGTTTTCGACAATTAAGAAATGGGCTGCCAAGTTTAAACGTGGCCGTACCAGCCTTGAAGATGATCCACGTGAAGGACGTCCAAAAAGTGTAACAACACCAGAAATCATTGATCAAACCCACGATATGGTATTGGATGGCCAGCCAGTCAAAGTGCGTGAAATTGCTGAGATTATAGGCATTTCAAAAGAACATGTAGGATATAATTTTGCATGAAGAATTGCACATGAAAAAGCTTTGCGCAAGATGGGTGTCGCGCTTGCTCACACCAGATCAAAAACGCACTCGCATGAAAATCTCTGAACAGTGCTTGGAGCGTTTTAACAAGAATAAAACTGATTTTGTGTGTCGATTTATTACTATGGATCAGACTTGGATTCACTATTACACACCAGAATCCAAACAGCACTCAAAACAGTGGACAGAAGCTGGTTGTTCAGCGCCAAAGAAGACAAAGTCGGTTCCATCAGCAAGAAAAGGTCATGGCATCAGTGTTTTGGGATGTTAAAGTCATTTTGTTTATTAATCTCTTGAAAACGGTAAAACAATAACCGGGGAATATTATTCCGATCTTTTAACCAGACTAGAAAAAAAAATCCGCGAGAAAAGACCCGGTTTGCAGAAGAAAAAAAATCATCTTTCATCAGGATAATGCATCTGCCCACAAAGCTGTTTTGGCAATGGGAAAATTAAGTAATCTGCACTATGAATTGCTGGAACATCCACACTATACCTCAGATTTGGCTCTCTCTGACTTCTAGCTCTTCCAAAAAACTAAAACTCTTCCTCGCTGGTCAGCGTTTTTCTTCGAATCAAGAAGTGATTGCAGCTGTAGAGAGGTATTTTGCAGATCTTACTGAGAACCACTACAAGGACGGGATAATGGAGCTGGAGCATCGCTGGAATAAATGTATTAGTCTTAAGGGACATTATGTTGAAAAAATAAAAATAATTTTGAAATTATAAATTCATTTTTTTCCCCGTTGTTAGGCCGAGAACTTTTCAGACCACCTTCGTACACGTGGAAAGGTATATTAAAAGCAGAATTTGATGAAGTGAGTTTTTCCTAGGCATTATCAAATGTTCGCAATAAAAAAAAAAAAGAAAGAAAAAAAAGAAAGACGAGGCTTGCTTGATGCTCACTATAAGGGAAAATAAATCATTCTAAGAGTTTTTTTTGTGTGTGTGTGTGTGTGTGTGTGTGTGTGTGTGTGTGTGTGTGTGTGTGTGTGTATTCGCTGCGTTCGTGTCTCAAACAGGAATGGACTCAACGACCACGAAACTGGAAGCGGGCTTTTAGCGAACACGTTTAATTTGAAGGTGCTGATCCAATTGGTGGACCATACTAATAGTTGTGGATGAGCTGCAACACTAACGATTAGGGATTTCCGTCTTTATGAATGATAGATAGTAGTTTAGACCCATTAATAACTTCCCACCCTTCCTCCATGACTAGACGGAGACTATCCGAAACGAGTTTTTTTTTATAGGGAGCACAAAAAATCATTCCCGATAAAGATAAAAAAATATCACCGTACTTAAATTAGACCTCAATACAAATAAATCCGGTTTCAACCCGCCTTTAAAATAACTCCAATACTCTTCCAGGCAAGAGAAGTAGATTCAATTATTTTTAGACTTCAGCGAACAAAAAAAAAAAAAAAAAAAAAAAAAAAAAAAAAAAAAAAAAAAAAACAAGGCGAGCGAGGCGCCCCCTATTGATATTTTTGGATATATAAATCATCTAATCTAACAGAAAAATATAAAATTTTTATTTTTCATAATTTGATTTAATGTTCACTTTACTATCAGTTCAACACGACGGATTTCTGTCCTTCGATTTCAAATGGGAAGAAGAGTGGGCGTATTTTGGAGGAACATAAAATTTTGATCGAAGTGACATCACTGAGAGTGATGAAGTGCCTACTCTTTTTATTTCATTTTTTTTTTTTTTGTATTCCACGTTGCTTCGTCTAGAAAGATTGGCATTTGACAGAACGGTTGGATACGATAAACTAAAATTTAAAACCAAGTGACCTCGAGTTTGAGAGTCAAAAGTGTGCACCTATTTTAGTCTGCCACACGAGAATCTGGTATTCTTCCCTCGTAGTTCTCAGCGATGAACTAAAAATAGTCTGTTAATGCTTTAATTCTTGCTCTTCTCATATCTTGAGTGGAGATGAACATTTATTTGTTTAGAGCAAAAGTACTAGAGCTCAGAAAATTCTGAGTTCTGATTTGTCTATTTTTTTTTTAAATACTTATCACCTCCGGAGGCATCATTGTTTTAATTCTTGCTCCTATCATATGCTCAGTGGCGATGAACATTTATCTGTTACTACTTGGGCTAAAATCCAGAAACTACTGTTTTAATTAAATAGAACATTCGAAGTAGTGGTAGCTATGAAAAGATGTTAATGACGTCAAAGAACTCTCTCTTACGTCGGGGTTGAGTTTAAATTTATTATTTATTTGCATCTATGATTTGAATACTTATAGTACCCACAGAGCCCACCCATCACAGCTCAGCTGGAAGCTCAGATGAACTTGACATAGTCATCCTCAAAAACATCAGATACCAGTATCAGTTGGAAACATTAAATGAATTTTCTTCCACCACAACCCCATTCTGCTTAAACTCGGCACACAAGAGCAATTCTCCCCTCCGCACTCTTTCATATCTTGGGACAAGCTCTCCAGAATTCTTCCTGACCACATTGGCCCAGTCGTTGTTATTCACACTAAAGAGGAGATAGACTTTGCTGTAAACAACCTAACTAGGCAAATCAAAAGAGCAATAAAGACACTCACCCAAACTACAGTCTTTCACCCTAGTGGTCGGATCCCCGAGGAAATCATGGATCTAATCAGATTGGAAAACAAAGCCAGAAAGAGCCCCACAAGATAAATCTGAATAAACTAAATAGATAAGTCCGTGAAGCTCTCCAAAAACATCGAAACCAAGATTGGGAATCCAAGCTAACGAAGCTAAACCCAGAGGACAACTCCATTAGGAAGCTCTTGAGAACCCTCCACACTAAAAGGCAACTTTTACCCCCAATTCAGACCAAGAAAATAGTCCATACTGACAATGAAAAGGCAGAGGAGCTGATAGACAACTTCGAAACTCAATGTAACCCCTCTTATGAAAATTTGAACATCAATCTTATCTACAAGATTCACCACGGAGTCAAGCAGGCCATAACGCAACAAAAGGATGACCCAGAACATGTCACACCCACTTCTCCAGCAGAAGTTATAAATATCATAACACACCTGAACAACAAGGCTCCAGGTCCAGATGGAATCACAAACAAAATAATCAAACTACTCTCCAGAAAAGCCATTGTGCATCTAGTTAACATAATCAATGCCATCCTCAGACTCAAGTATTTTCCCTTAACATGGAAGATGGCGGATATCACGCCAATCAAAAAGATTGGAAAGAACTCCTAGCTCCCCGAAAGATACAGTCCTATCAGTCTTCTGTCCAGCCTTGGAAAGATTACCGAAAAAGTCATCCTTACAAGGCTTCAATCAAAAACGGATAAACTAGGTATAATTCCACATGAACAGTTCGGATTCAGAAAAAACCACACTAACGTACAACAGATTCATAGACTGGTCGAATTCATCACCAAAGGCTTCAACTGGAATCTCAACACAGCTGCAGTCTTTATAGATGCTGCGAAGCCTTTTGATAAGGTGTGGCACCAGGGTCTTCTCTATAAGCTCATCACATTCAATATACCAACTAATCTAGTAAAAATAATTCACACATACCTCAAAGACAGATTCATGCGAGTCAAAATAAATGAAACTGTGTCAACCAGACGCAAGGTCCTGGCAGGTGTGCCGCAAGGCTCACTCCTGGCCCCCTTGCTATTTTCTATCTACATAGCTGATATTCCTCAAAACCCAAGCTCAACAATCAATGCGTTATATGCAGATGATACTGCGTTATTAGCAAGATCTCTCAGCCCCAAACTAGTCATCAAAAGACTCCAAAGTAGTATTCACACATTAGAGAAATGGTTGATGGACTGGAGGATTCAAGCAAATCCACAGAAGAGTTCAGCCATACTGTTCACTAGAAAGAAGTTTCAGACCAAGGAAGACATACATCTACTAGGAGTTAAGATCCCATGGCAGAGTTAAGTCAAATATCTGGGCGTGATGCTCGACAAAAAACTACAATTCACCAGTCATATAAAACACATAAGCTTGAAGACATCCAAAGTAATTGCGCAGCTCTACCCCATGATCAACAGAAGAAGCAAACTGGACACTCAGAACAAACTACTCATATACATGATGGCAATACGCCTAGTCATCACTGACGCATCTCCTGCATGGAGTCATATCTCGAACACAAATATTCATAATCTGCAAAGAATACAGAACAAATGTCTAAGAATGAGTTTGGATGTTCCATGGTTTTTCAGAAACTCCCAGATTCACAGAGAAGTCAACATTCCCAAGACAAATAATCATCCGAACCCGCTAATCAAGCAAGCTTCAGACTACAATGAAGCAGAATTCTGCAAATATAAAAGACCCAAGTCAATTCTATGCTCAGCTGAATGGAGCTAATCTCACTGCCCTTTCAGGGCGAGCTTAAAGCTCAATAATTCTCCACTCAAAGAACTTCCCTCTCAGACAAAGGGGAATATGAAAACCATTTATGCTTCACCCATCAAACCAGTATCGTTCTGCGTTCTGCGAATACTTATAGTCTCTACAGACAGGAACGCGCCAAGGGTATTTGTCGCCCGGCTGCGAACTTTTATCGGCCGTCCCGTCTGACATCTAAAAGTAAGGGTTATTAATATGATATTAAATTTTACGATGTAGGATATACCAAGAAATTAATATTATTACTATTAATGATTGTACTGCATTGTATAATCCAAATTAGATATTAGCTACATAAAATAAATATTTGATATTTGTTTGTTGCACCCGGATGCGGTGCACTCTCGTGTTGGTGCCGTCCTGTCTACAGGAATTACGTTTTTTTTTTTTTTTTTTTTTTTTTGACGTATATCTTTTTATTTAATTTTTAAAAATACTTTATAAATAATTTTAACATCCGAAGGAATTCTCGATTTTATCAATATTAAAACTGGCTATATTTTTAACGGCTGCTTTTGCTGTTCACCATTGATAATTCCTATTCAAGGTAATAATAATAATAATAATAATAATAATAATAATTATTATTATTATTATTATTTGAGAAATTATTATTATTGTTTTAAATTTTAAATAAGACATCACTTCCATGCATTTCTTTTCTTAATGCATCACGATACTATGCAATGTTCTTTTTTTTTAATGATTTTTAACTTGATAAAGTATTAACTATATGAAATATCTATAAGAGCTTTGCGACTATTCTTCTCACAATTAGACACTCACCTTACTAGACTTGTCTAGTGGTCATTAACCTACACAGGTGATCTCTTGGGCCGCGACAACTTTTGCTACTGCTGTGAAGGCATCTTATGGTGTTAACAACAGTCAGTAGGTAATGGCAGCGCACATCCCACCAGGACACAAGAATTCTCAAGAATGTTCATCATGACAGGTTTTCATTATCTGATGATACAGCTTCCATCAAGCTGTGTGTGTGTGTGTGTGTGAGTGATAAGAGAGAGAGAGAGAGAGAGAGAGAGAGAGAGAGAGAGAGAGAAATCTTGACACATTCGTTGTCTCTCAAATATACCAACCTCATAAATAAAATATTATTTCTCTTTTTCTTTAGTGTTTAACATTTTTCAATACTTGCAAAATTCCTCTAACATTAGTGTATTTATTTATTTAAGTAATTAAGTTGCACATTTAATTCCTAGATAATTTTATAAAATATTTATACAAAAAGTACTTTCACTATTTTTAGTGAAATAAAAACAGATGATCAAAACAGCTAAATTATAATGTTCTTATAAATCTATCTAGATCAATAAGTTTAATAATAATAAAGAGAGGGCATTTCTGTCGAGTTTGTTTGCAAGCGAAAATATTTGCAATGTTTGCACTTAAAATATAAATCAGTATACAAATTACATATATAAAACAATTGGAAATATTTAAATATACATAAATGTAAAATATCTAAACATACATAATATACAACAGTTTGAGATTAAGCGTTTTATAAAATTAATTATTTTAAAGAATTTTATGGTGAATTTGGTATGTTACTTTAAAAAAATGCAGAATAATAAAATCTAAACATAACGTAAACATGTGATATTTTAGTATTCTAATTTAGTGGCAATTATTCTATCTATCTATCTATATATTTAGTAGCAAGTATTCCATATTTTGTATTTATTTCGTATAAGTTCTTTCTAACACTTTTATCCCGCAGGTGCAGGATCCGCTATTACATATTACAACTTTAAGCAACCCCAACCGATCTATCGCCAGCATCGTGAACCTGGGGAGGGGGGGGGGGGATGTAATTGATGTCTGTAGACGTGTGTGTTGACGGGGCCTATTTGCCTGTTCTGGGTGACGAAAAACCCGAGTTTCCGAGTGATAAAACGCCTACCTCCGTATGAGACCCGCTAACTCACCTTCAGTCGAAAGAGACCCAGATAAAGGTTCCTCACGTCTCGGACGGAAATCGCCAGGTCTTTCCGACCAAATGGCTTCGTCTATTTGACCAACTAAGCTACAGAGGCTCATTTCATATAGATTTATTAAAAATTATTATATACGTATTTATTTATTTTTTGCTTTAGTGTTACAATTCGTCAATATATGTAATATAATTATATATTATGCACATATGAATTATAATAATGCAATTCAAATGTAATTTAATATATTCACTTTAATGCCGTTTTACACAATCTCTACTTTTTTTTTTTTTTAGTGTTGATATTCCTCCACATTTTAGTTTGCTGTCTGAAACAGTCACTTTAGTTCCTATATTGTTTTCTAAGTCGTCAGATATTAATTAACCAGCCTTACCTGATTGTGAATTTGATATCGCCAGAGCATATTCCTCTACACGATACAACTAACAGCTATACAAAGGCCACTTGAAAGCTTTTAGCGAACCAGACGGCACTAACCTACTTTAAACTTAACTTGGCATGCGTTGTTGCTCTTGCTCACACACACACACACACACACACACACACACACACATGAGAGAGAGAGAGAGAGAGAGAGAGAGAGAGAGAGAGAGATGATCGCGCAGTCGCTGTAACAAGTAGCTTTTGGCGCCTTCTCTATTGTTTTCTACTGCTAATGTTGTGTGTGCCTTAAACATTCACAGACCAAACTTGTCACAAAACATGTGGATTTAATTCACTTGTCAAGTTAAATTTGCAGGACAGTTTTTGCTCATTTTATAAACACCTGCAGGTCATTAATCAATTAAGTGCACGGGAAAACACCACCAGATAAAAAGTGATCTCACTAACGAGACTTCTCGGTTTCAGAACTCATTTCATACAGTTTAAGGATTCAAAAGAAGTATTTATAAAGATGAGTAAGCAATAGACTAAATCTAAACGATACATCCCACGGAAAGAAGTGACATAAAGGTCAGAAGGTCATTCTAAGCATTTGTAACCTTAAAGAAACGAGTACACCTTCCCAAACTACATTAGCAAGGTAATTAGCAAAGGTAACCACAGATCAAGAAACAGGTCTCTTGGGACACCTATTTTAACCTTATTTCAACTCAGGTCAAAAGAAAATCGCTTTTACATATATATCACATCATAATGATCTTAAAGAACTGAGGGTAAATATCCCAGTTTGAAGAACGATTTTTTTTTTTTTTTTTTTTTACTAGTTTGATAATATAAGATCTGGGAAAAATACTTGGTTTTTTCACTTCATTTTATCTACAAGTAGCGCTGTGTAAAATGACGATGCCTTTATACAAGGAAATGCTTCGACACTCTCAGCATTTATATATCTGCTTTTATCATTATTATAATATAAAGCATTTTGTTTATGTTAAACAATTTGCGTATTTATTATTAGTATTTTTAATTTAAGTAAAATAATTTATTAATAATTACACGAAAACCATATTTTTTTTCTGTTAATTATGATTTCATTTCTATAATTTGGATAGGAAACAAAATTGATTTGGTATATATTACAGACACCAATATAATTATTCGTTAATAATTGAAACTAGACGCCAACAAGGTAGAAAGCATTTTTAAAGAATTGTTTATTTAAAAAAACTCGAAGTATTTACATCTCTTCAAAAAAAAAAAAAAAATACAAGAGTAAGAGTATTGTTTCAATCATATGAGGGTAGCGCATCACTAATATCTCACAACAAAAATAACAAAATTGTTTTCTCATAAAATCAATTAATTTGCTGTCGACAGCTAAAGCCAGTATTTTATTATTTCCATACGCATGCGCAATGAAGCAATGTTTTGATCAGTCCTCATTTTTGAATATCTCGCTATTAATGCAAACTAACCAATGATATTCGACAGTTGCAACAAATCATGCTTTATTTTTTTATATGACGAATTTAATAATGGAAGATGGGCGCTAGTTATTTAGAACGAAAACGAAAAGGCACACTTTAAGCGATTATCAATAAAATTTGTTCCAGATTTCTTATTGTTGATCTCTCGCAGTCGTCGAATTTTTTTTTTTTTTCGGTATTCAACTGCCTAGAGACCATTTACGAGTCACTCTCACGTCTTCCCCCCCCCCCTTCCCCCCCCCCACCAAAAATGGTGCCAAGTAGTTAAATGGCTGGGTGTTATCAGAATCGGAAATATTTTCTTTCATGATCAATTTAACTAGGGTTAGCAACGGTACTTTTTTTTTTTTTTTCAATTGCTCTTTTCATCTTACCGAATAAACACAAGTAGTTTTTTCCCCCTTAATATAATATATAATGGTCAATTAAAGGGAAAAAAAAAAAACTCCCGTATATCTTTCTTAAACAGAATTTTTTTCTTTGCAAAGCAAATAAACCATTTTTATATAATAATATACCAGATAATCGTCCAATGGGGGTCTTCATTTTATAATTTATAGTTTTATTTTTTGCATTTATTTTTTATATAGAATATAATTTTAATTTTGAATGCACACCGTCTGTGTATATAAAAATATATAAAAATAAACCAGATAATCGTCCAAAGATCATTACCGTTTATAATTTTAATTTCACACAAATAGACATTTACTTATTATTATTATTATTATTTATTTATATTATTTTATTTTTTTTAAATGTGACTGACACCCACGAAAGGTTATAAACCACATCAGTATCGTGAGTGAGGTAACGATTTTTCAATCTATTTGACTTTAATAAGCGCGCATTGGTTTCACTCTCCTAGCGATGAAATCCATCTCTCACCTAAAGATAGTGCCCTTAAAAGCGGATACCCTTAACCACTCGGCAGTTATAAATATTTATATATTTCACTTTTATAATTATACATGCATACCATATAAAATTTATCTTATCAAATTAAAAAAATATTAATAAGGTAATCTTCCCCTAATATATATATAACTAAATTTCAAAGTATTTGAAAATAATAGACGTCTGCATTGTCTATGTATGGACTAGGAAAGAGATAGACAGAACTCCACAGATGCAAATAAACGTAAATTTTTATCGAATAAGTATACACGACGATTTAAGGTCATTTCTGGATGTTTTTAATCTCTTTAAGACTTTAAGGAAACTAAAGAAAATGTATAATTCGTTCTGTTTTGCGTAAATCTTTTTCATCCGATGTTTTGTAAAATCCGAGCATTCCATGAAAGACACTGTCAAAGATCGATCTTATGGTGCACTGTGCTAGCGTTCGTTGCTCTCGGCTTGCTTGATTTGTCTGCTGATCAATAATTTCGTGCACTCATCAAAGAAAAAGCTCACGTGAAGGTAAATCGGCTGTCTAGCAAAAACTGCAGTTGTGTTCTTTATCCCAAGTTTCTTGGAAATTCCCTCTTTTTTTCAACACTCGAAGTAAATTTAAGAATTTATTTCGATGCTAAATTTCCCCGGTTTGTAGTTCTCGGTAAACATTTATTATTTTGATTTTATATTTTTTTTAATATTTTTTTAATGTTTGTTTTCTTGTACCGACAGATTCATGGCAAAATAAAACAGTTCTGTTTACTGTGATTGATCTTTAAAATATACGCGCATTCAAAAGGCTAAAGTACGCAGTTGCTACAATTTTGGAAATACACAGATTTTGACTTTGGTCGAGTCCATTATTACTAAGGGTTTTACAGTTGTTGCAAGTACTGTACCGCTATCTTTCAAATTTATTGCTTTCTCTTGTTTAGCGACAAATAATTATTAGTGACTATAATTAAACCGACAAATAAAAACACATATAAACACAGAAAAATACGACACACGCGCACACCATTTATACGTACAAAATAGACTTGTTGTTGAAGCAAATCTAGATTAATGTAGGTTACTGAAAGCAGTGTAAACAGCTTCTATTTTATAGTTAAGAATACAAAAAAACGCCATTGTATTTATTGTTTTAAGTGTCATCGTTATATTAAAACAATAAAGAAACACCTATGAGAATTCAAAGTCTCCGTTAATTTGTGACAGATAATAATCATTTGTCATTCTTAAATATGACAACATTGGGTTGCAAAACAATCATAGTTACGTGCTTGGACAGTTTAGTGCCTAAAGCTATTTCAAGTTTCATGAAACACTTTTGCATCAGCAACTAAATTGCAAATTTTGCAATTTAGTTGCTAATGCTAAAAACATTTTTGCAAATTATAATATATTTCTAGTTAGACAAATATTTTGACCTAATTAATTAAATAAGAAATTTAATTTCATATATAATAATATACCATTTATTTATATATATATATTATATATATTAAAATGTATTGGGAGATTCATTCAATCCATTACCCTCCAAGGGTATTGGATTGAATGATATACCCAATACCCTTGGAGGGTAATGGATTGCAATGCTGTAGCTAATGAAGTTCTGACTGAGGCTCGGGTATTGCTGTTACCCTCCTGCCATGATCAGAGCTTTAATTGCTCAATAACACCTTATCCCTACACTGTCCTCTACAGATAACGGGGAATATGAAAAGCATTCTTGCTTCGCCCCTTTAAGCCAGTCCTTATAAGGACTGCAAAAGATGTTGCATGTTTTAATTTAAAAACAGTCACTTTTAAAACACTTTTCAGAGTATTATGTGAGTTATCGATAAATAGGTTCAAAGAAAATGAGTTGGCAGTTTTCATTTGTTGAACCAAACCTGAATACTTTTCTTTAAAATACAAATCAAAATTAATTCGCATTTGAGCATAAATATTTTACAAAATCTTATTAATATAAAATAACTATGTTATGCACATGTTTACCATATTTTCTGACATTATTATTATTTATTTTTTCATGTCTTACCTATCCATAACAGTACGATGATTTACGCAATTTAATTAAAATGTTACTTGCAAAAATAAATAAATAAAATACAATGAATAAATAGCCCCGTCCTCCAACTATAAATTACGAAAAGAGTTTTACATGAATAAAAATGTCAGACATGACTGCAGCAAACAAGAACACAGAAATGAACTGCAAAAAAGGGCAGAATAACATTTATTATTTATCAGATGCTACTAATAAATATTTATATAATTTCAAAACGATTCGATTTTTGTATACAGTCGGAAAACAAGCATACAAACTAAGGGAATTTGTATATGTTCATGGAGAATTGTATATACTTTGAAGGAAGAGAAGGTTTTCAACAAATATTAATAATAACTTAATACTTTTAATTTTATTTTATTTTTTTGGTGTGGGGGGCGGTGGCAAGAAAGGATTAAGCATGTAAGGTAAAAAAGTAATATTTTTAAAATATTACTTGTGAAATAAGGATTCCCCCCCCCCCCCCACTAAAGTGTATATCGTAGGCCTGCTTTTTCACCAGTTGGGAAAATTACTACTCAGTCCGATGATTGGGAAATCCATACCTAAACCATCTTTGCTGTATTATGAATGACGTCATAAGCAATGACGTCATCGATTTATATTGCTTTTAATTAGTGTCATCTAGTTGATTCTTTTCTTACCTGATTACAGTGCTGACGTTGCATTTTTTTGTCTCTTCTATGGTTCTTTTCTTTCCTTCATCTGTCTTTATTTGTGTATTTTATCTGCACGTGTGTACAAAACTTTTTTTTTTTTTTTTAAAGAAGAATTAGGGAAATATGAAAAGTACTTACTTCTCTTCGTTGCTTGTACTTGACGACAAATGAAATCCCGAAAAAATACGACAGCGGCACCGAATACAACCACAACACATGCATCCGTACACAGCAAGTAGATGTCACACAACCACAACTAAATAACTTTTGAGGGATTCACAGAACAGACTGGTGCTTCACATACTTTGTATCTCTTGCATCTAATGACACGTGACAACCCTTGAAGCACGTGAGTGTATCGTACAAGTGAATGGCAGCTTCTACCGTTAACGGGAGGCAGGAGACTGGAGAGCCGAACGCCAAGCACAAGTGCTCCCTTCATCCTTTGCAAGCGCGTGTGTGCACACACTCACACACACACACACATACATTCGCATGCACGGTTTTCGGCACTGATGAGACGTCGGAGGCAGTGACCTAGCGGAGCTATCTTTTCAAGGACATCGTCAAAGTACGTGCACACACATATACACACACATGCACGCACGCACACACACACACACACACTCTCTCAAACGACTCCACTCATTGATTTTCCATCGGCCAGATGTGCAGTCAGCGTTCTGTCTCTCTCTTTCTCTTGCTCTCTCTATCTCTCACTCTGACGTCCGCTCTTTCAGGAACGCCCACAGTGTCCGAAGATGTGTCCTCGACCTTACAGAGAGGATGCGATAATGGGAACTGGTTTGTCATCCTTCGGAATCCTATCGATGCAACAGTCCAGCCGATTCATCGTTCTGTTACGACAGATAACACTACCGGAGACTTGAGGTACAGTCGGAAACGTATACATATATATGCACTGGCTTCTAGAAGAGTGCTTGTGTATGTGTGTGTGTGTTTTGTCGGTGACAAGCACTGCTTCGAACAGTAGTCGTAATCTGTCTCCTCTACTTGTACATGGCTTCCCGTTTTCTCTCGGTATCAACGCCCCAGCTTTCTCTTTTAACCAATGACAGACTCTTATCGACCCTACCCATCACAGGACAAGAAACTAGGCCTTTCTCGCTCCTCGTAGGAGTACAACCTGTCTACGTTTGTATATGTAACACACTGAACTAACTTAGTCGTAAATTTGAAATATATATTCACGAATTACTGTTTATCTCAATAGATGGCGCTGGTCTTTTCTCCGCTAGGATGATACTGGCCATTGGATCAAACAACACATCTTGCAATAGAGATTTTGTTGTTGTTGTTGTTGTTGTTATTATTAATGTCTTGTTAATATTATTTAACTATTAAAGATTGAAACGAAATTTATTAGATTTTCATTTAAGAACTTTTTTTTTTTTTTTTTTTTTTTTTTTTTTACAAACCGGGCTTTTAAAGGACTTTGGAGGTCTTGCTTTGGTTGCCCATAGCAACGGTAGTAGTGGTTCAAGTAGAGTATTTTCTCCTTGTTTTTCTTTTTTTTTTCTTTCATTACTTTTTTTTTCTTTCCCGGAATCTTGGGTTTTTCATCTCTTACAACATGTCTACTGGCCAAAAAATCCACGCAATTTAGAAAACTTCACACACACTTGTCTCATTGCGATAGTTGTATTTGCATTCCGTAATGTACACAAACAACTAAAAACTAACTAGTAGAAAATTCATACAATGAAAATCTGTCAAAAATGACGAAGATAAAGGAAAATAAAACTATATTTTTAATATTTATTACAAAAGTGTTTATTTATTACATTAATAATTATTGCAAAAGTGTTTATTTTACATTTAATATTTATTGCATTATTTTACCTTTAATAATATGGATTACGTATTACTTCAGAAAGGTACATTTTGTGCTCATTATAATTATGTTAAGTGCGTATTACCATTCTCTACGTCATCATGACACCATCGCTACGTATTCAACTTTTTGATTGGATGCTTACAAAAGTGTCCAACTCTTCAACTACAGTATATGTTATCTATATCTGAAAATATTGCAGACAAAAGTTCAATTAAGTGGTTCCTATTCTGTAGTTGTTGCAGAATTATTTGAACTAAACTTGGGCTATCTTCACTTTTTACTCATGATATGCGCACTGTCTACTTGTACAATGAAGACTTTTTAACTTGTGTCTATTCTGATCTAACGGATTCGAAATAATACAAATGTAAGATAAAACACTAATAATCTGCAGATTTAATTCCAAAGAATACTATTACAAAACACATCTTTTTATAATTATTTTAATATATTTTTAATGAATAATTAAAATGTGAAGGTTTTTAATGAAAATTTTAACTTAAATAATTTTATTTATCATTTCTTCTGATTATTATGTAGACACCATACAAAGATTTATATAGATTACATCTAATATAATGGTATTTCTATAATTTGAACACTCATAGGGTGATTGATTCATTCAATCCAATACCCTTGGAGGGTAATGGATGGCAATGCTGTAGCCAATGAAGTTCTAACTGAGGCTCGGCTATTGCTGTTACCCTCCTGCCATGATCAGAGCTTTAATTGCTCAATAACACCTTATCCATACACTGTCCTCTACAGATAACGGGGAAGATGAAAAGCATTCTTGCTTCGCCCCTTTAAGCCAGTCCTTATAAGGACTGAACACTCATATTGGAGTGATTTTTTTGCCGGGGGTAGGGAGGGAGGGAAGATTTCTTTATATTTAGCAACTTAAAAGCGCATCATTTTATTATTATTATTTATTTCGTTTTCTTCTTGATTCTGGAGAGAATCCAAACAACTAAAACAGCGTTATTTTAACACTAAATCGCCCTTCCCGTTAAAACAAAACCTGTCAGATTCAGGCTGCTATGAAATAGCGTCTTTTAATTAACATCAAAGATAATGATGGCAAAGGTGGAACAAGCGATGTATATTATTATAATGCTAAAAGTTTCAGAAACTTCTGCTTCTAAGCATAAAGATTAGCTTGTTCTTAACAAAGATTGAGAAAGGTCGTTTTATCTTTCACTAAATATTGCTCTTCATTAAGGTTGCGGTTTCGAATCCCACCTCGCTCATGATTGTTTGTAAATGTCTTTAGGTTGGAGATGATTTTTACCGCCTAGTGTGAGACCATTTCCTTGCTTATCGAAGGCCTGAAATAGTTTGAAAAATTACATCTTTGGTCTCTAGAGCAGGATTTCAGGATTATGTAAAAAAAAATAAATACAAAAAATTAATAAAAAATAAAATAAAAAACTTATAGTTTCCCCACGGTATTAATATACTGTTGATTACGATTTTTCGTTGGTGTCACATAAAAATAAATAAAAAAAAACAACAACAATGTAAAACTACTAAGCTAAGCTCTTTTAAGGATATTTCTTAAAAACAAGAAATTTTCTACCACCGCCTAAGACTAGTTAGGCGGTGGTAGAAAATGTTTAACTTTCCTCTCGCTCTTGAAAACGTTCAGTTAGCGAACCTTCGAGTAAAACGATGATATAACCCTAGAGCCTGAAATTCTAAGAATTTATTCTGAAATTACTTAGTTTTATTTCATATTACTTCCCCCCCCCCGCCACTTCCTTGAATCAAAGCATCTCACATTTCTGCTTGCTTGTTGTCTTTCAGGTTCGATTGGCATCTTACTCAGCGTAAACGGATGATAAATTCTCGCAACTCAGTAAATCTTTGTATTAATTTCACTCTTAAAACTCACAACGCATGTATAGGGTGCTTACAAAGCGAATGCAGCAAACGTATTTATTTGCTGAATAAGCGAAAGGAATGCGACTCTCATCTCCACTACCCTAGGGAATTAAATGCGAACTATGTATGGTGAACTTTCATAAACTGGCTATGGCAAGTAAAGAAAACGTTATTTAATTTAAATAGATGAATCGTAACTTTAGGCCATGTTCACAAATTTATCTATTAAATTACGCATAATTTAACGAGAGATTATTTTAAATAATTATTTTAAAATGCCTTAAAAATTAATTTTTTCTATATTCATAAGATTCTATTTTTTACACGCCCATAGGAATAATACTATCCTGGCGCCATCTATCGTCAGTCATGTTAATTTTCTTTGAATATAAGTTTAAATTCGCGTTTATTATTATTATTATTAGTAGTAGTAGTAGTAATAGTAGTAGTAGTAGTAGTAGTAGTAGTAATAGTAGTAGTAGTAATAATAATAATAATATTCACAAATAACTAAACATCAAGGGTTTGGTCAAACTTAGGGTAATAGACAGAACTAATTGTTGGCGATATTTCACCAGTAGACCAAAAATCTTGCAGCCTGGAAGCGGATATAAGTAGATGTATGTGGAATTACAGATGAATACCCTTATTTTTCTTCCACTATTATGCTTGATTTATTTGCTCACCCCTATATTTTCAGTGAATTATTAATTAGTATCCAATGTTTCTCCTCCACACTTTCAAAAAAACCAGTTGAACAACAAAACTATTTGCAGAGTCTTCCTAGTGCAGTCGATAAGGGTAAAAGACTAGTTCTTTTATTGTGATGAGAGAAAAGATCTTAATGATCTTATTTCAGTAAGTTATTTGCAAAAAAAAAATGTGTCCCGAAGAGCAGTAACATCGTCGGCAACAATGACTGAATACTTTCGAAGAGTGAAGAAGTGAAGTCAGCAGGTTTTACTTTTTTTTTTAAGCGTTTGTTTTTGTGTTTTTTGAGATGTTAATGAATCTATTAAGATAAGTTGAAATTTAACTGTTGTAAATAAATATACATTGATAAATAAATAACATATTTATAAATAAATTAATAACATTCATTGTTAGTTCGCAATCCTGATATGCATCCAGACTAAAACATCTGGAATTTACATTTCTTGTATCGTAAATGCAAAGAAATGTAATTTCATGGGCCTTAGTTGATACCAATCGGATCGTAAAAAGCGATTAATTCTACTCAAATAGAAACCTATAGCGAGAGTTACGCTAGGGGTGTCAAACACGTTTGAGTTTGCTGGCTGGATTGAAGCATAAACTAGATCTCGCGGGCCACAGAAGGACAATTATTCCTAAAAACCCTTTCATAGTATTAGTGCATAATAATTTGACAAAAAAAGTTTTTTAAATATATTTTATGTAGACAAAAATAAATGAAATTAAAGCGTTTTTTATCGTAATTTTTGCTGCAGCCTCCTGAAACTTGGATTCGCTTTTTTTCTACCAAAATATCGAAATGTGGACCTTTCATATGAACAAACATATGAACTTTCGAACGCAGACATTATTGTTGCAGAAAATAGTTCGAATTCAGGATGTTTATCTTTCAAATACTGATAAAATATTTTTGCGTCTATTTTTGAAAACTTATCTTTAAGAGCAAACTCACACTTCATATCGACCACTTCAAGTTCTTCAGGTACAATGTCTGTCAACAGAAAATGGATATCCGGGAAAATGGAGAATTTTTGCTGCATTTCATGTAGATCTAAGAACCTTTTTTGAAAGTCTCTTCATAAATCAGAAATTACACAAAAGTATTTAGATATATGTGAAAACAATTGCCATTTTTCAGGATAGACTATTTCTGAAGCCTTAATCATGCATTTTTTTTAAAACAAATTCGCTTTCCGTAAAGGATTTACATGAATTTATTTAATTTGCAACTACGTAGCTCTAAGTGCAGCATCACCCTTTTTATGTGTTTTTCAAAAACTGACTGCTGATTTTCTAATTGAGTGCGTAGTTGAACAATTTTTGATTCGCGAAATTTCTTGAACAAATCAAGAAATTTCGCGAATCAATGTTCGAATCAAAGAGTCTGACTTGTTAGTCAGTTTTGATATCGTTTCCCTTTTTGGCAATATTCCATTGGCTGACACTGTCAACTTACTGTATAATGATTACCCTCTGGATATTGCGAAGATTTTTGAATTTGGTATACATTCAGGGTATTTCAGCTGGAAAAACAAGAACTACAAACAAGTTGAAGGCACTGCCATGGGCAACCATCTGTCTCCACCGTTGCCAAACTATTTTTTGAACCGTCTGGAAGACACATTGTTTTTATCTATTCATCCCCAATCCTCTCTTTGGTTTCGTTATGTCGATGATGTCTTTGCTATTTGTCCACATGCCGAAGAGGAACTTATCACATTCCTACAAGAGATAAATAGCCTTCACCCACGCATTCAGTTCACCATGGAAAAAGAAAAGGTTGGTAGTTTACCATTCTTGGACATCCTCTTTACCCACACATCCTCTGGTACTTTATCAATAAGTGGCTATCGAAACCTTTACTGTCAGATCCATTCATCAAACGTCTGTTCATCACACCTTTCAAAAAATCTGTGTTATCAAGTCTTTAATTAATAGAGCACATAAAGTGTGCTCCTTCTCCCTTAAGCTTACAACAAGAACTTTTCACTATAAAAAAGTTATTAGAATCTAATGGTTACAACCCTAATCAAATCCAGCAGATAATTGACTCCTATGTTCCAACACCTCAGGATTCTTCAACAGACCGCAGAGTTCCAATCCCTTATATTTCAGGCATCTCCGAACCTATTGGCGGAATTTTGAAGAAGTATCATCTTATTCCCACATATTTTCCTATCAACAAAATTTCTCACTCGTTGCTATCTACAAAAGACAAACTGGCACCTCTATCATTGGCTGGTGTTTACCAGATACCATGTGAATGTAATTTATCATACTTTGGACAAACAGGCCGTTCTGTGGAAAAAAGAATGAAGGAACATCAGTATTATATCACATGAAACCTCATAAATCTGGTCTAGCACAACATAGCATTGACGCTAAACATAATGTCGAGTGGGATAAAGCTTGTCTTCTCCACAGATGCAGGTTTAAATATGAACGCATTTTTAAAGAAAGCCCCTTTTACATCGGCTGAATTTGAATCGAAATGGCTGTCTCTTTCTCCCAAAAGTTTGGGAGATTCTTATCTTATGCAACCATCAATGAAATAGTTTTTAAGAATTATTTAATAATATTTTATTAATAGTAATTTTCTGGCACGCGGCAACAATTTTAACTGATAATCCACCGACTGTTCTGTACTTTGTATTCTATTCCTTTAACTGTTTGTTCTACACTGAGGATTTACGGTGACTTTCAGTACGAAATATTTGTACCTTTAATTCATTAAAGTTATTACTGTTGGTTTTATACTCTGATTTATACTCAGATACGTAATAACAGTCTATGCAAACATATCAAACAGCCACCTAACAAAATTAGAAACATTACACAGGAAAATCGTGTCAACAGTGATCCGGACACCTTACTCGCAACAACCAATATCCGACAAGCACATGGCGATACACAGAATTATGAGCATTAAAAACCTGAAACACTACATTAACAAGGAATTACTTCAACATCACCTATCGAAACAACAGAGACACATATCGTATAACACGACCCACAACAACCCTCTACATCCCCACACCCTTCAACAACTCATACGGTTCTTTTGTGAGATCACATCAGATATCCACGCAACTCAACAACCTACCAAGAAATTTAAAACACATAGATAACTACAGAACATTAAAAAACGAACTCTGGAAAATATACCAATAAAATTAATATACCATTAACACTAATATACACATCACAAACCACCAGCATCCAATGCCAACATCCCATACATAAACAGTAGTAACAACATAAAGAGTGAAGCCTAAATCCCACTCTCTTCATAAAAGCTAACCCAAGCTTCGAAGTAGGTGGGATTAACTCGCCTCACTCAACCACACGTAATCCTTATAACCAAAGAAGCAGATAATGTAATAAAACAGTTAGTAAAGTATACAACAACAAAGAAGATACTGATTATTATGTGATACTATCATTAATATAATACTTTTATGTAATATGAAAAAATAATGTAATAATAATAATAATGATAATAATTATTGTTATTATTATTATCTGCATGTTGTACTGAATCCTTGTAATGTACAGAAAATATGTCTCATGTATATATACGTAAATAATCTGTATGATAATAAACCTTGTCACTGTCAAAAGAATTACTATTATTATTATTATTATTAACATTATTATATTAGTCATTCATTATACAGAAAATTCTGTACAATCTTCATTGTTAATATTAGATGAACATGAGTTGTAAATACATAATATAAAAGCAAAAAGCATTATTAAAATTTTTAATTTAAATCCAATGTACAAAATTAACCATATATGCAGCACTTAGTGCTGAATTTTGTAAAAATAATAAGTTGGAATGTCACTAAAGATGATCATTGTATATGTGTAAATCTTCTAGAAATCAATAAAAAATTTATTTTTATTGTTATTATTATTATTAAAAATTGTTATTGTTATTCATTTACATAAATCAGTTATACCTATTGTAAAAAATGTTTGTATTGCAGTGCTAATTTTGTTTATATATGTTTTTGTGTACATGTAATTTCTATGAAGGATAATTAAAAAAACATGTCAAATTATTAATTTTAATTTTAATTATGCCTTATCCTTAGTCCTTATAAGGACTGGCTTAAAGGGGCGAAGCAAGAATGCTTTTCATCTTCCCCGTTATCTGTAGAGGACAGTGTAGAGTTAAGGTGTTATTGAGCAATTAAAGCTCTGATCATGGCAGGAGGGTAACAGCAATAGCCGAGCCTCAGTTAAAACTTCATTGTCTACAGCATTGCCATCCATTACCCTCCAAGGGTATTGGATTGAATGAATCAATCACCGCATCTCACGGTCGATTGACCACACTTCAATCAGTTCTTTTTTCTTGTCTTTAATTATGCCTTATTATATCCTTATATCCTTATAAGGACTGGCTTAAAGGGGCGAAGCAAGAATGCTTTTCATCTTCCCCGTTATCTGTAGAGGACAGTGTAGAGTTAAGGTGTTATTGAGCAATTAAAGCTCTGATCATGGCAGGAAGGTAACAGCAATAGCCGAGCCTCAGTTAGAGCTTCATTGGCTACAGCATTGCCATCCATTACCCTTCAAGGGTATTGGATTGAATGAATCCTTTAATTATGCCACAGGTACCTCTGAAGATTAAGTTTAATTATGATATATTAGTTATGGTGTATTAACATTTTCTAGACCACATTGTTGTTATTTATTTATTATTTTGAATATAAAGTTTTGTAAACTAAATATTTTTGGTGAGTGGAATCTAAGCTAAAAAAGGTATTTTTTGAATTCTTCGTGCAGGTGAAAAACCACGTGATAAAGTTAGGACTAAAGACAAAGGATTCAAAGTCGTGTACAATATTGGAAATGAAGGATTAGACAAGCCATTCCAGGGTTGCTATTCGAGGTCTATTTGGGAAGAGTTTGAACATTGGTCGAAGAAGAGGCCGAGTTTATCTTAAACTAAAAAAATACACATTATAAAGTGCATAATTGAACTAAATATTTTATTTAAAAATTAACTTATATAAATAACATGAAATCGTCGGAAAATTACTGTTTTTAGTAATGTAAATAAATTTAAGTTAATTTAATTAAAAGATTAAAAAAAAAAAAAGAAGAAGCGTTCTTGCCCACGTTCGAAAAATCGAAAATTTTCTCAGGGTCCATACAGAATACAATAAAATACTACAGGGAATACCATTGCTTTCACGATTCTGATTTTTGTTGCGAGGCTAATATCTTTGTCTTTAAAGATCTTGCTTAAATTTTCATTGCTTTCTTTCCGAGTGATAATCTTCTTCTAACTTCTTTAGTACACTAACTCTCTTGATCATTTGGGGATCCTAGGAGCACAAAATTGTTAACTGCTTCCATTTTCTCCCCATCTACTTCAAAATCATTAAGTTCACATGTTGCCATAACTTTTGTCTTTTTGAGGTTAAGTTTAAGACCATATTTAGCACTTTCTTCTTTAACGTTTTCTTTCTTTAACTTCTTTAACAGGTACGGAAATAAAATACATCCTTGTCGCACCCCTTTACCTATTGTGAAATACTAAGTTTCTTCAAGATCTGTTCGGACAGTAGCTTTCTTGTTCATAATAAAGATTCCTCAGAAGATAATGAAATGCTCTGCAAATGAGTCAAGGAAGCAAAGGTAGATATTCCTTTGATATTCTTGTGCTCTTTATGTTATCCATCTCACATTGGCGATTTGATCTCTTGTTCTTCTGCATTTTCGAAATCCTGCCTGTTCATCTGGCATTTCTCTTTTCATGAATGGTTCCAGTCTTTTCTGAATGATGTTAAGTAAGACTTTACTTGCATGAGAAATCAGTGCTACAGTTCTGTAATTTTCGCACTCTCTTGCATCGCCTTTCTACAATAAAGGTATATAAACTGATTTTTTCCATTCTCTTGGCCATGTAGTTGTGATCCAAATTCGCTGACATACAGCTGTTAAAATTTTAACTGCCTCTTCTTCCAGGGCTTTGAGCAGCTCAATGGGTATTCCATCTCCTCCTGGTGCTTTCTGACTGGATAGCTGTTGCAGTGCCCACCTCACTTCACTCTCCACTGGCATTGGCTCCTGTGTATAATCCTTCTCTTCAAATTTCTCAGTAATTTTGGAGTCCTTTCTGTAAACAGCTTCTGTATACTCTTTCCATCTTTCTTTCATGTCTGCAGCTTCTGTAAGATATCCTTTGTGTTTACTTTTCAATACACTCACCTTGGCACTAAACTTTCCTGTTAGTTCTCTGCTGTTTTTGAAAAGATCTCTTGATTTTCCTTTCTTGTTTTGGTCTTCTATTTGTTGGCATTCCTGGTTAAAGTATTTTTTCTTGTCTCTTCTGGCTTATCGTTGAAACTCTGAATTCAAATACCGTACTTCCTGCAAATTTACTTTGGCCTTCATTTTCCTCCTTTCCTGAGCCGTTTTGATGGCATCTTCTGACAGCCATTTGACCTTCTTCTTCTTACAAACTGTTGAAATATTCTTCTTAGCTTCTGTTTTAATTATATCTTTAATCTCTTACCATAGTTCATCTGGTTCTCTTTCACACAAATTGAGCGTGGGGAATCGGTTCTATATACTAATATTGTATTCAGCTGGGATGTTTCCAAGATCATATCTGATCGACATTTGTGTTGTTTTAGCTGGAGTTCCAGAAGGCTACTTATTGGCTTGGCTTTTAATTCTCAATCTACATGGCAGATATCCCACCGAACCCTATGACGTCCATGACGACTTTATACGCAGACGATATGGCAATACTATCAGGATTTTTCCGTCGTTGCCTTGTAACCAAGCAAAAAGTGTCTTTACATTAGGAAAATGGCTTTCAGATTGGAGGATGCAAGTAAACCCTAAAAAAAAAAAAAGAGCAGTATATTCTTCACCAGAAGGCTAGCATCCCCAAAAGGGGATAATCAACTATTTAATGCTAAAATCCCATTGCAAACAGAAGCCAAATATCTCGGGATACTAGATAAAAGACTACGTTTCAATAGTCACATCAGGCTCATCTGTGAGCAAGTATCCAAAGGCTATCGCTCAACTCTATCGCATGGTTAATCGACGCAGGAAATTAAATACAAAGAACAAACTATTACTCTTTCAGATGGTGATTCGTCCTGTAATTACCTATGCCTAGCCAGCTTGAAGCTATACTTCTAAAATCAACATACTAAGACTACAACGAGTGCAAAAGAAATGCTTGCGAATGATACTAAATGCTCCTGGGTCCATCAAAAACGAACAGATTCACCAGGACACCAATATTTCTTATAACTCCTCATTCCTTCGCTCTCTCTAGCAATAAAGTTATTTTCAAATGCGGCCACGCATCCAAATCAACTGATCAAACAAGCTGCAGACTACAACGAATATGATCTCTACAAGCATAAAATACCCAAAGCCATTTTAGAGATTATGTTTGTGTGTGAGTGAGAAAGGAAAAGAGAGAGAGCTAGACAGATAGATAGAGAGATAGATAGATAGACAGAGAGAGAGAGAGAGAGAGGAGCAATTACTTCAAAGACATTCTTTGTCTGACTACTTGACCTAATTGGTGTGTGGCCAAAAATTTGATTTATTATTTTTACAAACAAGCAGGAAAACAGTTGTCTACTATTGATTCGCCTCTTTCTGTGTATTCTTAAAGAGTGTATTATTTAAAAGTGATTTTCAAAACATTTACTTTAATGTTTAATTAGTTCGTTTGTATAAATAATAAATAACTTATTATTTATTTAGTGAACGAAAATAACAAATATCACAAAAATACCGAAAATAGAACAGAAATCATTAAAATCAGTAAAAAAACAAAAAATAAATAAAAAAGTATAAAAACCACTTTCGCAGCTACTAACTAATATTCAAAATGTTATTATTATTATTATTATTTTAAATTTAAATTATGTACATCAACGTAGGTGGTCTGAAAAGTTCTCGGCCTGACAATGAAAAAAACGAATTTATAATTTCAAAATTATTTTTATTTTTCAACATAATCTCCCTTAAGACTAACACATTTATTCCGGCGATGCTCCAGTGTCATTATCACGTCTCTGTTCTCAGTAAGATCTGCAAAACACCCCTGTACAGCTGCAATCACATATTGATTCGGAGAAAACGCTGACCAGCGAGGAAGAGTTTTAGTTTTGGGAAGAGACAGAAGTCAGAGGGAGCCAAATCTGAGGAATAGGGTGGATGTTCCAGCAATTCATAGTGCACATCCCTTAATTTTTCCCATTGCCAAAAACACCTTTGTGGGCAAGTGTATTGTCATGATGAAAGATGTTTTTTCCTTCTGCAAACCGGGTCTTTTCTCACGAAGTTTTTCGTCTAGTCTGGTTAAAAGATCGGAATAATATTCCCCGGCTATTGTTTTACCCTTTTCAACATAATTAATAAACAAAATGCCTTTAGCATCCCAAACCACTGATGCCATGACCTTTCTTGCTGATGACCGAATTTCTCTTCTTTGGCACTGAACAACCGGCTTCTGTCCGCTGTTTTGATTTCTGCTGTTTTGCTGTTTGAATTCTGGTGTGTAATAGTGAATCCAAGTCTCATCCATAGTAATAAATCGACGCACAAAATCAGTTTTATTCTTGTTAAAACGCTCCAAGCACTGTTCAGAGATTTTCATGCGAGTGCGTTTTTGATCTGCTGTGAGCAAGCGCGGCACCCATCTTGTGCAATGCTTTTACATTTGCAATTCTTCATGCAAAATAATCCTACATGTTCTTTTGAAATGCCTATAGTCTCAGCAATTTAACGCGCGTTGATTCGCCGGTCATCCAATAATATATCGTGCACTTGATGAATGATTTCTGGTGTTGTTACACTTTTTGGATGTCCTTCATGTGGATCATCTTCAAGGCTGGTACAGCCACGTTTAAACTCGGCACCACATTTCTTAAATGTTGAAACCAAAGGAGAATAGTGCCCATAAACTGTTCTCAACTTCGAATGAATTTCTTTTGGCGTTAAACCTTCTTTTACAAAGAATTTTATAACCGCACGATACTCAATTTTATCCATTTCAAGGGATACAGACAACACTTTGGCTTCAGACACCTGTCTAAAACAAACTACTTGATAGCATGACTTGCAATTTCACGTGGATATTTAGGACAGATGTACAAACTCAGAAAAAAAAAATCTTGCCAATAGCGTTGCCATTTATAGTCGAGGCGGAGAACTTTTGGGACCACCCTAGTGCATGCATTAAACCGCGATGTCTTATTTCTCACAGAAATTCAACTAACAGTCTCAGCAACTACTGCCCTCCCCAACTATCCAAACTACACTCTGCGCAATTTTTACCCTGAGAAGGTGATACATACACATTAGTCACAGCTGACATTACAGACCGAAGATAACTAAATCTAGAATTCTTTCTTTCATTTTTTGACGTGACCGTGCTTCTAATTGAGATAGCAATTTCATCTATTTGATTTTTATCTCAGAAGGTTAATTTTCTATGGTCTAACTCACCTTCCTTGAAGACTTCAATGTTCATAATCCAAACTGATTTCTCTTTTTTTTTTTAAATCCACAGATCAGGTCAGAAGAGATGACGACATATTGGCTGTTAGTAATTATATAATTCCAATTATATACATATCAAATAGAATATCAGATAATGTTCATTTCTCCCAAAACCATGGATCTATTCCTCTCTCTCTCTCTCTCTCTCTCTCCTAATATATAATTAGAGTTACCTCTTGGTATCTCCTACTTCATTCATGTTTCATTTTCTACAGATTGCCCTTCAGCAGCTAATCTCAGTTCGTATTCTGACTTTAGTGATATCAAGTGGGTTCACTTTCTTCAAAGGGTCCATCTACACGTATACCAATTGAGCTCCGGTGGCTCTCAAAAATCCGTCAACAAATACAAATCAGGCTTAGAATCAATTAATTGCAGAAAACTAGTTTCCTCGTCATATTTCACCATGGTAACATTATCCAAAGATAAAGCTGATCTCTTGGCATCGGTCTTCTTTCAATTTTCTACAGAGGAACAAGGAAAATCACCTCCCAATATACTACGAATAGCCCAATTTATGCCCCTTAATGATCTCTCACCAGAATGATATGAGAAATATCTTCTTTATTATGGACACTAATAAGTCCTAGTCCAGGTGACATTCCCAACTGTGCTCGACGTCTGTCTATATCATTTATTCACTTCTGCATACTCGACTGGTATTTATGCAATTGCTTAGAAGTAAGCTTATATCTAGACCATGCCTAAAAAAGGGGAGGGTTATGGTTCCATGGTCTTCATTATAATCCTCCAGAAAACAATGGAGGCGATCATTGACAGCCAAGTTCGTCAATAGTTGATCGACTGGTGATCACCAATATGCTGTAGATTCCAACAATAGCAGAACTTCCATCAACCTTATGTGCTTTTAGACAAAAGCCATAGAAAAATTTGAGGAAACTTATATAGTGCTTGACATTTGCAGGAATTTGATTGAGTCCAACATAGAGGTTTCCTTACCAAGCTTCCATCTAATGTCTGTTTCCAGTCCTTTACGATCAGATCGCTGGTCTCTGGTCTACGTTTTTTTCGAATACAAGGACCTTTACTTCGCTAGTTACAGATCCTATTTACAATCTTGCCGATGATGGTACACTTTTACGGATCATGAACAAGGCGCTCAAACTGCTCCCTCGCAAAGGCATTATGCATCTAGAAGTCATTACCAATACCATTCTACGGCTAAATCACTATCCAGAAACTTAGAGACGTCTTCATAATTCCAAAACCAGGGAAAGATACACAACTTCCACAGAACTATCGACCCATCAGCCTACTAGCATGCATATTTAAGGTATTTCATTATTTAGAAAACAAACTCTGCATGAAGAGTATATGTTTGCCTTCTTAAGATGTTATCAATTAAAAGTGAGTATACGGATTGTTCAGAATTCGTATCTTGCCGAGAGAACACACACACACACACACACACACAGAGAGAGAGAGAGAAAGAGAGAGAGAGAGAGAGAGAGAGAGAGAGAGAGAGAGAGAGAAAGGTATATACTAACATTTCGCTCATTCTGAAGTGGAGTGTTGTTGATTTTTGCATACACACAACGTATATTGAAAGTATTGAGGACGATTTATGACTATCTCAGGTGACATCCTGATTTGAATGCATTTCTCTTGAATCTCATTCACACAAAATAGAGATAATAGAGATATAGTTTCTGATGTTTTAGGCAGGCAGCGCACAATATGCTTCTTAAGATCTGACTGTCTAGTAAAATATGAAACTCTGTTCGTTTTTCGTTTAGATACAACCGCCTCTATTCTCCATGAATTCCCTTGCTGAACAAGTTATGTAATTTTGAAATAAAATATAAAATAAAAGTATCTCAATTTTCAAAGAAAAATCGACGAGGATTTTGAAAGATTTTATAAAAATCCTTGATCGGCTTCACGAAGCATTAAGGATATTAGTCTTGTACTTTGAAGTTGGGTATAATTCCCCGATCCCTAATGATGTTTTCTATTATCCTTCTACAGCAATACCTTAATCCATGCTTAAGGAGTGAGAAAAATTCTTAATCTTTAAGTGTCATGTAAAATCACGAAGGACCATATTGTATTGACAAAAGATTCTGTTGTATATTTTCTTAGAAAAAATGATTTTTTTATTAGGCTTAATTCGTGAAATTGTGAACAGGCATGGGGATTGGATGATACAAATAAACGTGAAGATATTGGAATACCAAAGAAATACTGATTTGTTTTCTTCTGGCAAACGTTGAATTAATATTTTTTCTTTTCGTTTCTTGTTGATGAAAGTAGGGCCCTGAATATTTTTGGGTACTCGGTTAGGAACAATTTATTTCATGCTTTGTTGTATACCTCTCAAGAAAACGTCTTGTTTAATATTCCAAATACAACTGATAATAAAATACTTGCGTTAAACTTTTCTGGTTTAGATAGTTAGGGTTCGCTGCTAATGTGTAAAATCCTCTGCTAATGTGTAAAAACTCTAAAAAAAATAAATGACTTTTTACGCGTTTCAAACCAGGTCAACTAATTCCCACCATTATCAGCAGCAGACGATGTAACATCGTGAACAACTGCGATTGTTGAATGTGTCATATAGAAGTTGTCAGGCTATGTTCAAGGATGATTTCCACATAAATCGTATACAAGCACACTTTTTTTACGTAATTTGTATAACAAATTATATTAAATGGATTCTATGCATATGGGTACTGTTTTTTTTTTGTGTGTGTGTGTGTGTGTGTGTGTGTGGGAACAGGTCCTTCCGCGACACCACCATTGGCTTGGCTTCAGGATATCAAAGTGCTTCTACTCGTAACATAATAAGGCAACATCCATAAAGGCTAACTTTTTTTTTTCCCCAGTAGTGTGGAGGGCATACTAATATCCTTTTTTGAGGTCTACCTTGCCTTCTCTTTCCAATTGGTTTATATCTTATTATTTGTTTAGGATATCGGGTGTTGGACATTCGGTTTACATGTTCTATCCATTTTTGTTTATAATTGTTTAGTTTTTTTTCTACCGGTTTTGTTTTTAGTTCTTTTAAAATGTCTTCGTTCCTTTTTTTTAATCTAATAATGTGTATTTTGCAGTTCTTCTCACAAATCTCATTTCACTTGTTTTTATTCTTTGTTTATCTTGTTTATTGCCCAAATTTTACTGCCATATAATAATGTGGGCACTGCTGAAGTGTTGTATATTTTCAAGCGTGTTTCTTTTTGTACTATATTTGGATTGAGCGTTCTATTCATCAATACTATCATCTGAAAAACTTTTGAAGCTTTTAATTTTATGTCTTTTTCTCCTTCATATGATATTCTTGGATGTGAATCCAAGATAACTGAAAGTATTTATCTGTTCTATTATTTTATTATTAATAACTATTTTGCTTCTAACTGGAGTTTGTCCACAAAATGCCATCGTTTTAGTTTTATCTATGGAAATTTTCAATTCCAAACGGTTCTACTATAATGTTTAAATTATATATTGCTCTTCTTAAATTGTCTTCCTTATCTGATATTATTACCTGATCATCTGCAAATAATAGCGTATTTATTTTGTTATTCTGGGAAATTTCTATACCTAGATCATTTAAGGTATTCCACTGTATTAATATTTCATTAATATGAATATTAAAAAGTGTTGGAGACAAAAGAAATGGCTTA
Source organism: Typopeltis vanoorti (assembly GCF_054136105.1). Classification (NCBI taxonomy): domain Eukaryota; kingdom Metazoa; phylum Arthropoda; class Arachnida; order Uropygi; family Thelyphonidae; genus Typopeltis; species Typopeltis vanoorti. The sequence continues at coordinate 142,119,629 of NC_143553.1, forward strand.
CTCCTTCGTTTTTTTTTTCAGACTTTTTTTCCCCATTTATTTTTATTCTTATTTTATTATCTTTGTATATATATTCAATATTGCGTAGTGAAATATTAGGTACATTTATTCTTTGCAATATATCAAAGAGTATATATATATTTACTTTGTGAAATGCTTTTTCTTAATCTGTAAACAAAAGATGAGTTTCTAAATTAAATTCTCTTCTCCTTTTTATATAGAAAAAAAATTCTCTTCTTTTTTCTATAAGTAGTTTTAAACAGAAAGCTGCATCCATTGTAGAGCGTCCTTTTCTAAAACCATTTTGACATTCTAATAATATATTTTCATTTTATTTTTTCAATTCTTCACCAAGTATTCTACTATATATTTTGTAGAATGTATTCAATAAACACCTCTGTAATTAGCAGGTCCTGTTTTATCTTCCTTTTTAAATATAGGATATTCATTCTATTGTATTTGTATATTTTATCCGGAGTTTATCCCATCTTCTCCTGTTGATTTACCATTTTTTATTTTACTTACACTGTCTCTTAATTCTTTCATTGTTATTATATTATTTAAAGCATTTTGTAAGTTTTTTGAGTAATTTTTCGATGGTAGTATTATCTGTCCAAAGATCTATAAAGTAAAATGATGATAATAATAATAATAATTATTATTATTTATTTATTTATTTATTTATACTTTAGAAGTATAGCAGTTTATTTTCTTTATTCTTTACAAGGCGAGAAGTATAATTTCTTTATAATTTTTTATACTTAAAATTTTTTATACTTTATATATATCTTCATTTACACACACACACACACACATACACACCAGCGTGGGAAGTTTATTTTTTTTATTATTTATATTTGTTTATTGATACTTGTTTACAAGGTGAAAGTTTGTTTACTTTTTTATTCATTTATTTATGTTTATATTAAGGAGATGATTTATTTCCTGTGTCGTATTAATCTTTCATTCATTTGGAACCTCCTACAGAAGAAAATGGGAACAGTCCATATTTTCCAACAAACTTGGAGCTTATTAATAGATCGGTATTATGCTCACGTTGAATGTGGCAGCCCCCTGTACACGTGCCATTGCTCTCAGAACAGCCGCCTTGTAGTTGATGCACTATTTGACTTGTAAACAGTAAACCGGAAACACGTGACATCCTGGTTGTCGCGTGATGGACGTCGATTGTAAAGCTGCACAGTTGACGAATCCCTATTACATAAGCCGAGATTATAATAACGTAATAAACAAACAAACAAACACACACATTGGTCGTTATATACGACTCAACAGCGTCCTTGAAAAACAAATAATAATAATAATAACATAACGTCAACGAAAGTAAAATATGTACTTTAAAACGACACAAAATTCTTTATCGTGGATGAGTTAACATTTTAGTTAACATTTTAGTTAACATTTTACTATAATTCCAAAGCAGAAAATTATTCACCATCAACAGCTATTATTGGTGTATGTATATATATATATATATATATATATTTTTTTTTTTTTTATTTATTTATTTATTTTATTTTTAACTTGGTTATTTAACTCCTAATCCCAAGTATGCAAACAATTAAGTTTGCGCCTGAAACATAGTTCAAGTCTAAAGACGGTATAACACCAGGGCAAATATAAATATTTTATAAGCTTATAAAATTACTTGGTAACCCTAATATAGAGTATTTCCAAGTTAAAAAATTAATTATATCTCTAACTTTTCCAGAGATTCTTATTCAAAATAAAAACACCTTGCAGCAACTTATATAGTTAAAGTTGATAAGGCTCTGCATTACTAAAAACTTGGTATTTAGGGTCTAACTATGGACTGAGAAGACCTCAAAAAAAGGTTGAAACCGGTGGGGGCTTTATGAGGCTATGCTTGGGGATGGTTTTTTGCCTGTCTCTGAGTGGGACCACCGCTGCGATCATGGCTCTGCTTGGTGGTGGGGTGAGCCTGCCACTGGGTAGAGCCAATACTGAGAAGTTCTTCTCGGTGTCGGGGTGAGCCTGTCATTGAGTGCAATAACGCAAAGTTGAGCGACTTTCGGGATCTTCTTATTATATATTTTTAGAGCCCGTTTCACTTTTACATTCAAAAAAGGTTGAAACCGGTCTGGGTAGTGACCCCACCCATAATGTATTGCAGTATACATCTTTTAGTGTGATGTGCTTTACATTATGGGAAAATACTAAGAATAGTGATCAGAGCTTTACCCACCTTTACAATGAGTTGCCCTGGTGTTATACCATCTTTAGACTTGAACTATGTTTCAGGCGCAAACTTAATTGTTTGTATACTTGGGATTAGGAGTTAAATAACCAAGCTTATAAAATTACTTGGTAACCCTAACATACAGTATCCCCAAGTTAAAAAATTAATTATATATATATATATATAAAATTCATCCAAGCTTGATTTGCTTCCTCAGTCTTAAGAAAAGGCTGTTATATTCCACTAATTCGTGCCCTACCCAAGGGCCTATGAGTTGTGGAAATACTTTTTGAAAATGAAAGCTGTGCCGAACAAAGCGGCCTTTTGCAGCTGCCCAATTTTTAATCCATCTAACTCGAGTGCTTCTAGATGATTTTTCAATGTTTTAGGGATGGCGCCTAAAGCACCTATTATTATGGGAACAACTTTCGTTTTCTTTTGCCAGATTTTCAACTTCGATTTGCAAATCGCGATATTTTGTAATTTTTTCATTTTCTTTGTTGTCAATCCGACTATTTCCTGGTACTGATATTTCAATAAACTTAACACCTTTGTTTTCACTTTTTTCAACCACTGTGATATCGGGTGTATTACATTATATATATATATATATATATATATAATACCAATAATAGCTGTTGATGGTGAATATATATATATATATATTCACCATCAACAGCTATTCCATATATATATATATATACTTATAAAAGAAAGTCTTAAAGTTCTTAAAAGAACTGGGAGATGGACTGAGTCCTTGACTCTGTATCCCGTCATCTGAATGAAGAAAATCTGTGTGGATGAAGTGTTATTGAGCTAAAAAGCTCTAGTCATGGCTGGGTAACGGCAATAGCCGAGCCTCAGTTAAAACTTCATTGGCTACAGCAATGCCATTTGTTACACTGGAAGTCCTAAAAAGGACATATGATCACTACCACCATATCTCCTAAAAGAATGTCCTTATAAGGACTGGCTTAAAGGGGCGAAGCAAGAATGCTTTTCATCTTCCCCGTTATCTGCAGAGGACTGTAGGGATAAGGTTATTGAGCTATTAAAGCTCTGATCATGGCAGGAGGGTAACAGCAATAGCCGAGCTTCAGTTAGAACTTCATTGGCTACAGCATTGCCATCCATTACCCTCCAAGGATATTAATCACCGCATCTCACGGTCGATTCCAGATCCCTAAAAAAAAAGTCGGAACTGGGAACTTCTTTGGGAGTCGAACCGAGTCCTTGACTCTTTATCCCTTCATTTGATTTTAGCTTGTGTATGAGAGGATTATTGTGGGTAAACTACCCGCTCATTGTGAGCATTGTAAGCTATATTAGCTTTATCTTGCGATGGCGAATTTTGTTTTTTTTATGTTTGAAATGATCTGAGGGTTTGTAGTCTGCTACCTGTTGAATTAGCTGATTTGGGTGATTATCTGTGTCTGTGAAGAATTTCTCTGCAATGCCTGTCCTGTAGGTCTTGATATCTGGAAGCTTGGCTTCCTGGTGTAACTGGAGGTTTCTCATGAACCAAGGGGCATTAAAAGCCATTCTTAGGCATTTGTTCTGGATCGTCTGTAATCTGTTGATGTTGCTTTTAGCTGTGTGTCCCCAGGTTGGTGATGCGTAAGTGAGTTGTGGTCTTATTACAGAGGGGGATTTTGTTATTTATGTTTAGGAAGCGCTTCCTATTCAAAAGTGCATATAGCTGTGCTATTGCCTGACTTGCTTTAGTGGAGATACTATTTATGTGTGTGTCTTGAAATGCAGGCGTTTATCAAGATGAACTCCTAGATATTTGGTAGAGTTGTGCCAAGCGATGATTTTTCCAAACATTTGTATGCTCGTGTTCGGTTCTGCTTTACGTCTGGTGAAAAGTACTGCAGAGCTTTTTTCTGGATTGATGGCAATGCACCATTTGGTGTACCAGTCCTCTAATTCGTTGACTGCTCTCTGTAGCTTGATTGTGGCCAGATGTGGACGGAGGGATCTTGCTATGATAATTGTGTCGTCGGCATAGAGAGCGGCGATGGATGGGGACAACTTGGGGAGATCCGCAATGTATATGGAGAAGAGTAGGGGAGATAGCAGAGAGCCTTGTGGGACTCATGCTATGACTCTCCTTTCTGTGGTTCTGACTCCATTTAGTTTTATTTTAAATTTTCTGTTACTGAGATATGCTTTGATAAGTAGAACTAGTAGTATTGGGATTCCTACTTAATGTGCTTGAACCTAAAAGAATGTCCTTATAAGGACTGGCTTAAAGGGGCGAAGCAAGAATGCTTTTCATCTTCCCCGTTATCTGTAGAGGACAGTGTAGGGATAAGGTGTTATTGAGCTATTAAAGCTCTGATCATGGCAGGAGAGTAACAGCAATAGCCGAGCCTCAGTTAGAACTTCATTGGCTACAGCATTGCCATCCATTACCCTCCAAGGGTATTGGATTGAATGAATCAATCACCGACTATTTAAGTAAAGGTGAAATCTCAAAAAATCGGACGATCTCTAGGCCACTCCATAGTTGGCGAAAGATCGTCCATATCTCAGCGTTGGTTCCACTCAGTGACGGGCTCCCCCACTACCGAGCAGAACCGCTCAAATTCCGAAGAAAATCATTCACCGACAAAGCCCCTCAGCGAGCCGTGCCGGAGAACACTTTCCCCGGAGACTCAAATTGCTCCCTTAAGGCAAAAACCTTAAGAGAGCGAACTCAAAAAGCGCCCCAGGGCGTAACAGCAACAGCCGAACCTCAGTTAAACTTCATTGGTACAGCATTGCCATCCATTACCCTCCAAGGTCACTGCATCTCACGGTGGATTCAGATCCGGAATCAACCTAAAAGAATGTCTATTTCGGTAGTTTTATATATATCATTATTATTATTATTATTTAAAGAAGGTGCATGAATAAAATAATTTCGAAGACATTATCCAATAGAAAGAGTAAATAAGCTTTCTTAAAAAGGATACAAAAAAAATCATAAATAATGTTAGAGTAGCTATTATTCAATATTCATGACGACAGAATAAACGTGTTTTAAAATACTTTCTCTTATACTGGCCTATTTTTATTTTATTTTTTACTCTAGATGAAGTTCTCAAAACACTTTTCAAGGCCCCATGGACATTCCAAGTACAACTTCATGTTCTCAAAGAAGTCGAAAGACAAGAAAGTTCTTTTGAGTAGATCGGGTTGGTTGCACGCAGGATTCATGCTGATGTCGCTAATCCCACGGGTGTAGTTATTATCTTTACCAACAGAGTGTGTTCAATGGCTGATTTGTTTTGCAGAGAAGCAAAGTCAGGTTTCCAGAGGAAAAATGCCCTTCCATCTCTATCTGAGACCTAACTCGTCTTCATTTAATTTTTGTCGATCCACATTCTTGTTTATAAAATTAATAAGTCCAATACAGAAATTTCTCGCAGCGAAGAGATCGTTAAAAAAAAAAAACCGCACAAAACGTTACTCTAGTTGGCAACTAGAGGAACAACTAGAAAGTCAGGAAAGTTTATGAATCGTTATGACTTTCGTCAAACGTACTAACGCTACGGATACAAGGCTACAAATAAAAAATAACCAGGGGCGAATTCTCCATGCTTGCTATGCTTGCTGTGCAAGCTCATTAATTGAGAAAGAAATAATATTTATTTGTTTATGTAGCATGCATTTATAAGCATTCCATTTAGGCTTTTATTTTTGTAGACAGAAGACGTCTTAAGCTTGCGCGGCAATAATTGAGCTTTGCGTTGTGTATCGATGGCCGATGCTTGCTCGTCTAATCAAAGCTACCTTGGCTTGCTCGGTTGTAGGAGCTTCCAGGTCCTCGCAGCAGCGCTGTGATTTCATGCGCGCGCATAGCCATTTCACGTCGTCTCAATCTGTTGCTTAAACTAGCTTAAACACAGGCCATACGCAGTCAACGTAGCTCTAGCCAGTGAGCTTCAGCCAGTCTTTACAAGTGTGCATGTTGCTTGGGAAAATTAAGTTACAACCAACTTTTTATGACGATGTTATTGACCAGTTCATAAAGAAGAACCGTAGGGTAGAATTTGTATTCAAGTAGCTAAATTGAAAAATATAGAATATCATTTGTAAAATAAATGTTGTATTTGCATGATTAAATGTACATACATTTCTAAATATATAGTTTTAAATGGTCAGTAATTCATTATTCCGCTAATCAGACTTCAATCACACCTCTCACTCCCTGAATGATAACAAGAGCAAGCGTGAATTTCAAGACCAGCATTCGCCCCTGAAAATAACTATTTATCAATAACACAAGCTACAACTTTGAAATAACAGCAGAACACAGAGAAGAATGAACGAAATGATACACCTAGCAGAAGAGCTCAGTCACGACTCCTGCTATAGTGTCATCTGGCAGTCAGTCCCCAAAAGTCTGATAAAATTTTGTGCGTGTGTGTGCGAGATCAGTCGACGGAATTCCACTGCTGGGTGAAAGCCTATCCCATCGGCGGAGGTTCGGGTCCATTTCTTCCCTAGTGACCCAGCCCACCTCACAAGAGGCCGCAAGGATTATAGCAAATAAATACCGTGTATGGGCTGATATCAAGAACAAAGTAACTAGTTAATATTTATCTTAAAGAGATGCAAGTTGTAGTCTTGGGGGGGGGGGATTATTTCATGGGGAAGACTGTTGTATAGAAGTTAGGTAGATTGAATGAACGATGACTAGGATTACCAGGGGAACTGAAAAGTTCCGATAAACATCTAGAAAAAAATGACTGGTTTGTGAAAAAAGGGAAAGACTTTTTTCTCAGAGGATTGAAAATGATGTGGCAGCATTGTAACAAGGGTATAACACTTCATGGGGAAATATGTAGGATAATAAGTTACATGGTTCCACCTCAATTGCTTCATGGTGATTATCACAACTTTTCAGCACAACCTCGTAGCTGTTCAGTGAGTCAGCAGTTTCACTGTAAAAGTAGGTGGAAACATTCGTAGAATGCGGAAGTCGACTGTTTCTAGGATGAGTGGAGAGTGCTATTATCAGCAAGACTCGGGGTGGTAAGACAACAGGGCTTGGGTGAGTGATAGCAGGTTGTTTATGTATATGAGGAAGAGAAGAGGTGAAATAACAGACTCCTGAGAAATGCCTACATTAATAGGAAAATCTGAACAGAGATTACCTCTACCATTACACATAATAAACGATCTGAGAGAAATTGACAATCCAGTTACAACGGGAGGAAGGCAGACCATAACATAGCAATTGCTTGAGAAGTCCTTAGTACCAAACCTTAACAGGTAATTCGAAAATGTCAAGCACAGATTTCTCGAAACCTTTCTATGGGACGAGTCCAGAGGTGGATGTTATAGGGGAAGAGTCACTGATTAGTCGACAGTTCTTTACACAACATTGAGATGAAAGCAATAGGTTAGTTTCATGGTAGACGAACGGGTGTTAATGGAAGAGCACATCTCTTGAGTATAACTGTTGGCATTCCATCATGAACGAAAGCATTTTTCGTGTCAGGTTGTTCAAGATTCTTCTGATAATTCTGGCATAAGTTGATTCACCTTGGTCATCTATCCTGGAGTTGAAAGATGAGCTCAGTTTTATCATTAAATTTTTGCCAGGGACCCAAGGTACGACTGCTGTTGACACAGGTGGTAAGGTTTCTACATTTAGCTATGTTAATAATGGATTTACAAATGTTTTCTTTCTCACCCACCGATTCACCGTCAAGCATTTTTTTTCTCTTTGATAAACGAGGTATGATAAAGTTCAGAGATACCGCTCCAAACACGAAGTGATCTACAAGATCACTCTGTCCCTGAGTGACCCTAATGGATCAGTACTAAACTCATTTTATTCTTTAAAAAAATCACTAGCTACTGGAACCGGAACATTTCTGATTCGGTGGATGAAGCTTGCCGATTTTTACACTCCCCGTTGTCTGATACCTAGGAAACATTGATGGAAAAAAATTTATGAACATTTAGCTCGCCCTGTGAGGGAAGGGTGGTTGCACAGCATCATTGGATACTAAAATGGCTTTAGGTCTTTTATGCTTATAGAGTCTTTTTCATTGTAGTTCGCAGCTTATTGTACCAGTTGATTAGGGTAGGTAGCCGTTTTCGAAAAGAATTTTGCTGCTAGAGAGCGTAAGAATGAGGAGATCTATGGGATATTTGTATCCCGATGAATCTAAACGTTTCTGACGAACCATGAGCATTTAGTATCATTCATAAACATTTGTTTTGCACTCGTTGCAATTTAAGAATATTAATATTAGAGGTATGGTTCCAAGCTGGAAAGGCATATTTCATTATAGGACAAATCACCATCTGGTAGAGTAGCAGTTTGTTTCTTGTGTTTAATTTGCTGTGTCTGTTAATCAAGGGGTAGAGTTGGGAGATGGCGTTAGATGCCTTTGGACATATGTTCTTAATATGGTTCTTGAAGCTTAATCTTTTATCTAGTAGAATTCCGAGGATTTGGCTTTACATTGCCAAGGAATTTTGGTATTAAACAGAACTATGTCCCCCTTTGGGAGATGCTAATCTTCTAGTGAAGAGTATAGCTGTGATTTTCTGTGGCTTAACTTGCAATCTCCAGTCAGAAAACCAATGTTCAAGTTCTAGAATGTTATCTTGAAGTTTTTTGGTTACAAGGTGTGGATGAAGTGATCTACCTAATACAGCCGTGTCATCTGCATAAATGGTCATAATGGTTGGCATGGGGGTTATGTGGGATATCTGCCATGTAGACTGAAAATAAAATTGGGGCCAGTAAGGATCCCTGTGGAACTCGAGCCAAAATACCACGATGCGTTGAGACTGTTCCATTTATCTTAACTTGCATCATTCTGTTCAAGAGATATGATTTGATTAATAGTATCATCTTCAATGGAATGTTAGAAATAATGACTTTATACAGCAGCCCGTAGTATCAAATTTTGGCAAAAGCCTTTGCGATGTCTAGGAATAAGACCGGTGTGTTGTGTCCAGTTGTATCCTACGGTGATGTATTCGATTAGCCTTTGTTGGGTGGTGCTAATATCGACGAAATCGAATTGTTCTTGTGGAATGATTTTAGATTAACAACTGATTCTTGAAGTCCAGAGAGGATGGTTTTTCCATCAATTTTTCCTAGATTTGATAGCAAGCTAATGGGACAATAATTTTGAGGTAGATATGGATCCTTGCCCGGATTATAAACTAGGACAACATCAGTAATTTTCCAAGAGAGAAGAAAATATTGCATTCTGAGGACTGCAATATTTATAATGTTAACAAGACTTAGAATAGCTTCACAGGTAATAATTTGATAACGTTGTTTGTTATGCCATCAGGATCTGAAACTTTTTTTTTTATTCTTGAGGTGCTTTATGATGCTAATTGTTTCTGCTGGTGAAGTGAGCGTGAGACTAGATTTATTGTCATATTGTTCCAGTGTGCTTCTAAGTTCATGGCGACGAACTTTATATATATGTCTGATGTTTAAGTTTTCATATGCAGGATTAAATTGCTTTTTCAGAGTCCTTGCAATGGCTTCTGCTTTTTCTGCATCTGTGTGTACAAAACCCTGATCTAATTGGAGAGGAGAGGAGGAAGAGATTTACGCTTGTTTCTGAGATTTTTCAAGAGGTTCCAGATGGAGTGGTCTCCAGGGGTAATAGAAGATAACTTATTTCCCCATTGCTGATTTCTTTTCTTGCTTTACTTTAATTTTATTCATGATATCATTTAGGGGACGATTGGAGTTGAAGGCATTTGTAGTTTTGGTGACTGCTGCTAGGGTGTTGTTGATTGGATTGGTGAGAATTTCAATCGATATGTCAATTTCTTCCTTTGATCTTATGCGGGGTACACGGCGAATATCTTCACGAAGTACTTTAGATAATTTTTCCCAAGCTGTGAAAGGGTGGGAGGGAGATTGTTCTTGGTTTTCTAAATGAAGCAATATGGGATTATGATCTGACGATAATTTGTTAGTGATTTGAGGCTGTACTGATATTTAATATTCTGTAGAATTGAAATATCTAGAATGTCAGGTACGCCAGTAGGACTGTGATGAGTTGGTTCGGTGGGTCCAGCCACAACAGCGAATCTAGTTCCTCTGTAACTGAAAAGGACGCGGCCGTTTTTGTCGACAGTTTTACTATTCCAGGATGAATATTTGGAGTTCGGGATCCACAACGATGATGATGGATTCCCTCGGGCCAAGGATGGCGTCCAAATCAGCAAATAGTAAAGTTCTTGTAAGTGAGTTGTAGGCAGCATAAATTTTAAGCTTGCCAGCTGAATTGGTGTATACTTCGATGCCTTTAATCTCTAAGTTAGTAGTTTGGAGAGTTGGCAATTGAACTGGGCTTGACGTAGTTTTTCATAAAAATGGCAGCTCCACCGCTTCTGAAATCCAGACTGTCATTTCTATGGAGCAGGTATCCGCTTAATTTAGGCATATCAGCAGGTCTTAGATGGGTTTCATTTATTAATAATGTCTGTTTGAGAATTCTTGTAGCTCTAAAATCTTGTTTGTTAGGCTTTTGGCATTCCAAGCGACAATATGGAGTGAGTTTGGAAGAAGTTGTTACTGTTGATTAGTAAGTGCTGTTATAATAGAACAGGTTTTTTGAAGGAATCTTTTTTTGTGGAGGTTAGTGATGGGTTTGATTTATTAAGATCTTCAAGCATGGTAGAAAGAGTGGATAACTACTGCCAGGGCAGGACCTATGCTGAGGTGGCTTGCCCTGGCAGTGGTTATCCACTTTCCTCGACTCTACATGAGCTTGTGGAGATTGCACTTTCTTTTGTTGAGCGTCGTGAGGTTGGGAGGAATCTGTTTCGTTATCTGTATCCGAGGTTGAGAGATTATTGACATCTTGCTCTTTGAAAAGTGAATAAATTTCAGTTGGCAAATCTGGCTGCGGTAGTTTTAGGCTTGGTGCTTGGGGTGGTCCTCACCACATTTCAAACATCTGTAGTCATCTCCTTCGAGCATGCCCATATTTCTGACATCTCTGGCACACTGGTCCGTATAAGCTTTTTTCCTTAAAGGTTCGGGAGTGATCTTGAGCCCACCGATTGATGTCAGATCATATAAATATTTTTATGAGAATTTTGAATCTCCACAAAAACTAGTGGCATCGGGCTCTTGTCAGCTCGTAACATTCATCTGACCTTTACTGGTGGTAGTCCGTGGTAGCAGAGATCTACTGCTATCTCCTCAGTGTTGATATCTTCTCTCACTCCTGGGAGCACCACCTTCAAATTCTCTCCGAGCTGAGGGAGAATGTATGATATTGGATATTCAGGGCATCAATGGGTTTAGTTAGGTGACGAAAATCACCCACTTTGGCGGGCTGAATTTTAATGCCCTCATCAACGTTCTTCACGCATGAGTATGTTATATTTTTCTTTCTCATGATTGCTACAAGAATCGTCCACTTGTTCTTCTCCCGCAGGACTCTCGGAGGCACCTTCTCTTTAGGAAAGCTAGAAGGATCATCATTAGACATGTCATCCTCCATCCTGTCATCCTTGCGTGTTTCTTCTGTTATGTGCTTCCTTAAACTCTGTTGTGGGTGGAGAAACCACCAAATCGATCTTTTCCTCCTCTGGTGTTATGTCTTCCCCCTTCACTACTTGTCATGGAATATAGGTTTAAAAACCCAGGCCATTCCTCATCAAATTTTTTTAAAAAGCTCAAAAGCAAGTTTCTTGTCAAGGCTTTGGATTAAATTGTCCGTATGTAGATTATTCATTATAAATGCTCTTTTCTGAGTATCTGCTAATAATTCTAGATAGTGAAAAAAATTCCGCGATATCATAGTTTATAAGAAAAAAAAACTAATGTACATAATTCCGTAATCAGTAAAAACGTAACACGTCACATTCCATAAAAACCAAGACGGATTATCAAAATCACTAGGCAAGACGCAAGACGTTGTTGTCTCTAAAGGTGAAGCAAACTACTTTTATAATCCCTGCTGTCTGATAAGGTTGCTGTGTGAGGAAACGTTTATGAGCTAAGTGCTCTGCCTGAGTGGGTGCGATTTAAAGATCTTCATTTGGAAGTAGGATGGCCTTGGGTCTCCTATATTTGGAGAAGTCTGTTTCATCATAATTTGCTGCTTGTTGCACTAATTCATTCGGATGTGAAGAGGATGCTGAGAAGAACTTCAGAAAAGAGTAGATGTAGGGGATATTTGTATCCCGGTGGAGTTGGACATTTCTGACATACCATGATGCGTTTAAGATCACGCGGAGACATTTCTTTTGCAGTCTCTGTAGTTTGAGGATATTTGTACTTGAGGTGTGGCTCCAGGCTGGGCACGCATAAGTAATAATGGGTCGAATCAAACTGCTCCTTTATCAACTGATAAAGGAGCAGTTTTATTTTGGCATCCAGCTTGCTATTCCTATTGATAAGAGGGTAAAGCTGTGCAATGATTTTTGATGCTTTTGTACATGAAGCTTTTGTATGTGGACTGAAGGTTAGTTTTCTGTCCAGCAGTAGACCCATATATTTGGCTTCTGCTTTCCAGGGAATCTTGATATTCAATAGGAAGATGTCATCTTTGGGAGATATTGAGTTTTTAGTGAAGAGCATGGCGATACTCTTCTGAGGGTTTACTTGCAATCTCCAATCCGAGAACCAGTGCTCTAATCTCTGCAGGTTTTCTTGCAGTTTCTTGGTGACAAGGTACGGTTTAATAGATCTGGTTAGTATAGCTGTGTCGTCTGCGTATAGGGCAATGATAGATGACATTGGATTGTGCGGAATGTCCGCCATGTAAATCGTGAAAAGTATCGGTGCCAGTAGGGACCCTTGAGGCACTCCTGCCAAGATTCGTCGCTGGGTAGATAATATATCATTTAGTTTGACTTACATTCGTCTGCCACTAAGAAATGACTTTATAATTTGGACTAAATCTAATGGAATGCCAGCTAAAATCAACTTGTATAGTAGTCCAAAGTGTCATAATTTGTCGAATGCCTTTTCTAAGTAAAAAAAAAACTGCTCCGGTGTATTGGTGCCAATTGTAACTTGTGGTAATGAACTCGATTAGTCTATGAATTTGTTGAGTGGTACTGTGAAACTGGCGAAAACCAAACTGTTTTGTAGGAAGGATGTTTAACTTTTTTACTGAAAATTGAATTCTGGAAAGGATAGCTTTTTCTGCTATTTTGCTATAGAGGGAAAGTACTTGAACCTGAACATAGCATTTATTATTATTGTTGTAAGATGTAGAATGGCCTTTCGGGGTAGCAGTTTAATAACTTTGTTGGATATGCCGTCAGGCCCAGGAGCTTTTTTATTCTTTAAATTCTTTATAATGTCATAAATTTCAGCTGGAGAAGTAGATGGCTGGTACAGGTATCAGGCCGTTTTAACACGTGTCTGACGTGACGGTGGACTTCCTATATATGATTGAAATTTAGATTATCGTATAAGGGCTACACTGTTTTTCTAAATTTTTAGCCATAGTTTCGGCTTTTTCTGCATCTGTGTAAACAAAGTTCAGATCAGATTTGAGAGGGGGAAGAGATTTTGTTTTGTTTTTAATGTTTCTCAGCCGCTTCCAAATGGTTTGATCACCGGGTGATATGGAAGCTAATTTGTCATCCCATGGTTTGTTTCTGTGGGCTTTAAGTGCATCTCTCACTGAACTGTTCATTTTGTTGAGATTTTTTTTGTCTTGGGGTGCCCTGGTGTTATGGCATCTTTTTCTTGCTTTATTTTTTTCCCTGATTAACTTCATTATATCATCTGGTAGTCGTTTAGGCTTAAAAACAGTTGGGAGGAGATAGATGCTATGGCTGCGTTGATTTGCTCAGTAAGTTTATTGACTGCAGATTCGATGTCTTTCTTGGAATTAATATGAGGGACGGGATCAATATAGTTTAGAAGTATTTTGGATAGTTTTTCCCAAGCGATGGGGAAGTCCCCTCTGATAACCCAGTTGGAGCAGAATAGGGTTGTGGTCTGATGATAATTCATTCAGTGATTCCAGGGTGTACTGCAGGTTAACATTCTGGAGGACGACTATATCCAAGACGTCGGAGGAACCAGTCGGACTGTGGTGAGTTGGCACTGAGGGGCCAGCCATAGCTGCGCAGTTTGAGCTAGTTAAAGAGGATGCGGCCATTCCTATTTATAGACCTACTGCTCCAGGCGTGATGTTTTGCGTTTAAATCTCCGGCGATAATAACCGGTAGTTTAACTCCGAGGATAGCATCCAGATCTGTGGTCAGCAATGTTTTTGATGGTGGGTTGTAAGCAGCATACACTTTTAGATTTCCGACAGAGTTAGTGATAACATTGATACCCGTGACTTCGAGATTAATGGTTGTAGGGATGGCTACAGCGTGATGGCTGATGTGATTTTTGATGAGGATGGCTGTACCACCACCTCTATAATCTAGCCTATCATTCCTGTAAAGTTGGTATCCTTTGAATTTGGGATTGTCAGCAGGTTTCAAATGAGTTTCGTTAATTAGTGATATATCCGGATTATATCTGTCATTGAATTCTTGTATTTCTAGTATTTTATTTTTGAGATCGTTAGCATTCCAAGCAATAATCATATAGAGAATCTGGGGTGAATTTTTACCTATGCATTGGAGAATGCAGATAAAATGGACTGTGTTTGCTGCAAGAAATTTTTTGTAGTGCTTAGTGATGGATTTGCGTTACTGAAATCCTGTAACATATTTACAAGAGAAGAGGTGATGATGGCTGTTATTCTTGAATGTGGATTTGGCATATTCTGGTCATGGACTACTTTTTTGGGGCGGGCCACGTCAGCATATGTTTTTGTTTGGTGTTGAAGATTTATTTTCTTGGGGAGGGGGGGCTCAGTTGATGGTGGGTGAACACCTTTCATCTTGTTCAAACTAATAGGAGCCTGATGAACTTGAGCTTCTGGGGCTCTCGTTTCTGATAATGAGGTAGATTGAGTGATTAACTCAGTTTGGGGTGGCAAATGCACCCTCTGTAATTAGCAGGGTGAGGGCAACCGCAATTAGTCGGGTTGGTTTTTGGCTTGGAGCAGGTATGTGTGGGATGGGTCTCACTAAGCATCTGTATTGAGCTTTGCATAACTTCTGGGCATGGCCAAATTTTTGGCATTTATGGCACTACCCAGAAGAGGCTCTCTTCTTAAGTGGATCCGGTGAGACCTTAAGCCCACAGATTGTCTTCAAGTTGTATATGTTTTTGTAGATATTATGTATCTCTACCAACACCAGAGGCATAGGGGTCTTGTTTGATCTGTACATTCTGCTGACCTTTATGGGAGGCAGATCTTGCATGTTGCGGTCAGCAGCTATTTCATCTGTTTCGATGTCTTCTAATAATCGAATCTTTTTTTTAATGTATTAAATTAGAAATATCATAAATTTTTTAATGGGTTACGTTAGATATGAGCTATTTTTTTTGACATCTGAAAATATATATTATATTATATTACTTCAAATGTTTTCCTTATTTAGGTCCTTATAGTCTTTATATAACGACTGACTGTGATCATAATGCGTTTTCATATATTTTTTATATAAAAATAATGAAAAGGTGTTTTAATATATTATTAGAAAATTTGGATTTTAAATTATTATTTCGTATTTTAAAGTAAATTATACTGAAATAAATTATATTGTTAATTTTTTTAGAGAAATTATAACAAAATGTTAAACAAAAATATCCTGGATGTACTTACGTGTATGCATGACAATATACACTTCTCAAAGAAAGTGTGCCTTGCATTGTGGGATACTAA
This sequence comes from Typopeltis vanoorti, assembly GCF_054136105.1. Lineage (NCBI taxonomy): Eukaryota > Metazoa > Arthropoda > Arachnida > Uropygi > Thelyphonidae > Typopeltis > Typopeltis vanoorti. Next base: position 142,135,598 of record NC_143553.1, read on the forward strand.
GGTAATTGATGCGATGTCAACGCCTTTTACATACAAGTCGTAAAGATAAGCCCAAACTTTGTTTTCACTTTCATACAGGATTAAAACAAGAATATAATTTCGTGTTTAATATAATTTTCGTGTATTATATTATAATATAATATAATACTTCGTGTTTTATAGTTTTGATGAAGGTAGCTTAAACATTGTGTAAAATTTATCCAATGGCATTCTGCTTTGAAATTCTGACTGTTTCATCACTCTAGCTGCCGTTTAAACTGATGGTCAATAAGCAAAATCTGCTGCACGTGTGGAAAAATACTGCGTTCACTAGAATATGTCAATATGTTGTGCATAAAAGAACCAAGAGATTTATGTTGTCAAAACATATTGACATTCTAGTGAACGCAGTATTTTTCCACACGTGCAGCAGATTTTGCTTATAAATTTTTATCAATGAAGTCAGAACTTCAATTTTTTGAAGTTTTGACTTCAAAAAATTATCGATATTCTAGTTGCATTTTATTATTTTTTATTTTTAATTCTTTAATTCTCTTTTTTTTATTATTATTTATTTATTTTCCAAGACTACGTAGAACTCTTTTTGCTAACAATTTTTGGAAATCTGTAGATCTTTATCCTTGGCGGTCACTGATATAGAGTACATGGCAACCGATGATTTGAAAGCCTCGGACGAAAGTGCGGTTGAAAACTGCTGCCATTTTGTGATCCTAAACCCTAATTATATTATAGTTTGAAACGTCAACATTACGGTACTTTTTTCTGAGTTTTCCCAGTGGTGTAAAATCCCGGCCTCTGAAAGCCTTTAACACTCTCGTTTACGATCAACTAACTTAAGAAAGAAAAAAAAACTAAAAAAAAAAACTAAAAAAAACAAACAAACAACAATTAGAAAACCCTCTTCGTTTTCATTTTCTTCGTAGATTTCGTTTTTTTTGCACAGATAATGGGTGCACTACAGCCATCTGGTGAGCAATTAAAAAATCGATTTTGTCAATACAACAGAACAAGGTTATATTAGTGCTGTTTTTATAAGCAAAACATCTATTTTTTTTATTTTTTAATATAATAAATTCAAATTGCTATCATAATGTCCCATATATTCGGTCCATCGTTGAAAATTACAGCTTTTCACTAACATCAATAAACAAAAGAAATAAGAAAGAAAATTCAATTATATTTATTGCTAACTTTGCTATGTGATTCCACCTTTCTTTTCTTTATTTATTTCAGATTTCTGTTTTCGTTTAAAATTCAGTCAGCAACATAATAAGTTGATAAGTATTTTTATTGACGTGCGTTAGATATATAAACAGCTTTTTCTTTACTTCCATATAAACCTTGAGCTATTATCATGTCATATATCATATATATATACACTGTATATATACAACAATTTGGTATAAACATGAATATGAATCATTTGTATTTATGGCAGTTGTCATCGTAGCTGCGCTTAATTCTCCTTATAAAAGCTAATAACAACAATAATAATAATTATTATTATTTAATAATTTTTAATTTAATATTTAATTATTTACATTTTGCTAATATATCTTCGAAATTGATTGTATAAATGCAAAATGGATTTCCAACACCTTTTATTTTAAGTTATCACGAAATATAATCTGTAACAAATGTTACAAGTCATTTGTTTCACAACAGAAAATTTAAAATAAAACTCAACGGTATCAGATCCACGGAGAGGAGAATCACGGCCGGAGTACCTCAAGGCTCTCTACTATCTCCCCTACTCTTCTCCATATACATGGCAGATCTCCCCAAACTGTCTCCAGCTATCACCGCTCTGTATGCCGGCGATACAATCATTATAGCCAGATCCCTCCGTCCACACCTGGCCACAATCAAGCTGCAGAGAGCAGTCAATGAATTGGAGGATTGGTACACCAAGTGGCGTATCGCAATTAATCCAAACAAAAGCTCTGCAGTACTTTTCACCAGACGTAAGGCAGAACCGAATACAAGCATACAAATGTTTGGTAAAATCATCCCTTGGCGCAATTCTACCAAATATCTGGGAATTCATCTTGATAGACGTCTAAACTTCAAGTCACATATGGATAGTGTTACCACTAAGGCAAGTCAGACTATAGCACAGCTATATCCACTTTTGAACAGGAACAGCTTCCTAAGCATAAGCAACAAAATCTTACTTTTCAAATCGGTAATCAGGCCGCAACTAACTTATGCCTCTCCAACCTGGGGTCACACGACTAAAAGCAACAGACTTCAGATAATACAGAATAAATGCCTAAGAATGGCATTTAATGCCCCATGGTTCATCAGAAACATCCAGTTACATCAAGAAGCCAATCTTCCAGATATTAAGACCTACATGACAAACATTGCAGAGAAATTCTTCACAATCACGGATAATCACCCAAATCAGTTAGTTCGACAGGCAGCGGACTACAAGCCCTCAGATCGTTTCAAACATAAAAAACCGAAATCCTCCATCGCAAGAGATAGCTGATACAGCCTCAATGCTCACAATGAGCGGGTAAATTACCCACAATAATCTCATCACTCACAATCTAAAATCCAGATGAAGGGATAAAGAGTCAAGGATTCAGTCCATCAACCAATTAAGTTCAAGTTCAAGTTCAAGTCATTTGTTTGTTGGTCAAGACGATTTGTTTACAAATGTTGAGATAGAACAGGTACTACCTAGTAAATGATTTAGTGGCTTTATAAAAGACAGCCTCTAGTAAGCACAGATCCTAATATGTAGGGCAGTTCTACCTTATAGAAGGCGGTGGAACTGTTTTTGTTTTGGAGGAATGTGAGGAAGACCCTCTAGGTCTGAACTTGTAGATCCACTGCCTTAAATGTGTTTGCACACATCCACCACTGGTACCTGGCGGGTGGAGCCTGCCGGCTATAACCTCTGACACGAATGTGTACAGAGGGCAGTGAATGTGCAACTCTCCTTTCAGTTCCCAGTTTTTGTTCAGTCTTATGTATGTATGTCTGTATGTGAACATATATGAGTGTTTTTTTTTGTGTTTGTTAGAGCTCTTCTTTTATTTGTTTTTTTCACCCACTTTCCTCGGACAGCCACCTGAACAGGTGACTGGCCTAGGAAAGCTGAAAAAGAACGGATAAATGGAGGAAATGTCAGAGATCTGCTTGGTGCTTCCATTTAAGTGGCATGAAGTAGATCGACTGAGGCTTCTTTCACTACCTACTACTATCATCTGTTCCTTTCTCCTCCTCTCTTCCTATCATGCTGGCTCTCGGCACAACTTTTGACTCTCAAAGAGGCCAATGATGAATGATATTAACTCCCATAATATCAGTTTGATATCAGCTTGGATATCTGCATGGGTCCCTAAGGGGAAACAAGATATTATAAGCTGATAGGCTAATCAAAAGTGTAGTACCTGTTATCTAGCAGTACTTCTTAGGTCCTTGCGACCTAAAAACCCCGGACTGGGGCAAAGATAAACATTGTATTTTTTTTCAGAGGTGATAGAAGTCCTTATACATTGCACTGGTCTTCCAGCTGTTCTTAGGAATTGTCTTGTATATGTATATATGTATGTATATATATATATATATATGTATATATATAAATATATATATATATATATATATATATATATATATGTATAAGTAAGTAGTAAGTATCTGTTCTGTGAATTTGCTGTCTTCTAAAGCAGTATATATATATAAAGCAGTCAAAAAACTAATAACAAGTAGTATAGTATCTGTTCTGACTATCCTTTTAAAGTCATGGCAAACAGCAAACTCATTAGAGACAGAGATTTAACAGTGAGATATGCCTTCAAAAAAGCAGTCCAGCCAGAAGGCTTAGCGGATGCTTTAATCAAAATCATAGATGTTAATAGTATCAAGAATATAAATTGCTGGGATTACCAGAAAGGACTTTACGAAGTTACCACCACTAATTACAAGGCCAAAGACAGTCTCTTTGAAACACCAGTTGAACTTGAAAATGAAAGTTTTTTTCCCAACACCATAGGTAGCGGAGGCCTTAAATTAAATAAATTTGTCTACCTAAGAAAACTTCCAGCGGAAATTGATGACTTAACATTAAAAAATACTTTCCAAGAATTCGGCCAAGTCATAGCAGTGGTTCGAAGCAATTTCACCAAATACCCTACTATTGAGCAAGGGGATAAAATTTACGTTAAAGTCATTATGAAAAAAACTATCCCAAACTTCATAACAATTAAAGGTTACACTATAATGACCAACTATCAAGGGATGACAAGATTGTGCAGTAGATGCCAACAAGAAAATCATCCTGCAAAAGATTGCCCCTCAAACAGATGTGGCAACTGTGAAACTATAGGACATTCTCAACCCAACTGTACTTCTCCTTGTAAAAAATGTAAAAAACAACCTCATTTCATAGAAGATACCAATGTTTGCAACCAAAGTCAACATCAGTAGTAGTGTCTTTAAAGGATTTCCCCCCCTCTAAATCCTATTCTAAACAAAAATATCCCTATTCAGACTACACCCAAAAGTGTTCCTTCTACTTCAGACAAGAAGTTTTCTAAGGTTGAGGAAGAAGGAACAATGCTGACTACTATAGAGGAGGAAGGAATTCTTACTTCTAAACCCATGGTTATCGACGCTCCAAAAAATACTTCAAAAGTTAATCAAGGTTCCAGATCCAGACCCTATTAGGGAAGAATATGCTTCAATATTAGAAGAAATGTTCAATAATCCTGGTCCTGTTGGCGATATTGAAATTCTTAATCGACAGTATGAAATGCTCGACGAATTACTAAAATCAGAAGAAATTTGTAACAACCCCACAATTCAAGAAAGTAATAAAAAAACTAATAATGTGAAGTTAATGAAACAGTGTTCAGTTATTGTCGATGACATGGCTGTCCAAAACTCAGAAAAAGTGGGTCCTAAGAGACCTAGATCAACCAATGGAGACACAGACGTTTCTAAAAGTTCTGATCAAGTTAAGAAAAAGTATAAAAAGAAAAACACAACAATAACCATTTCGTAAGGTAATTTCTTATTTCTTACTTTAAAGTCTTCTTTCTTTAACAAGAAAGGTGATAAATTGTAAAATAATAACTATTTAAAGTTAACTTTAAACTGCCTTGCTAATTTTTTTTTTTAATTTTCCATGTCCCTGGTTTCTTGAAAGGCTGCGACGCATGCTTCTCCAGACAACAGGGTCAATTTTTTTTGTAGACTAATAGCAGGGTCAGTCAATGAAGTTGTATACAGAGACTGTCAGTTCCTAAAGTTATAGATTGTTTTTAAAGTTTTAGGTCTTACTTTATCTAAAGGTTTCACTGCAACCTCGTGGAGGTGGTTTTCTCGCTACTCCACGTAACGCAGGTTATAGGCAAAATGTTAAGTTCTGGTTAAGGGATTATAGAATCCCTTTTCTAAAAGTTTACCCACATTTCACAAAGAGCTTTTTAGCTCTTGAACAGAAATGATGACTGGGTAAATATTTCACCAAAGTGATCGGTACTCGGCTGATCAGTTTGATACAACCCTTAGTTTTTGCCTCTTCATCGTTTTCCATAATCTTTCCTTCTCAAACTGTTAGTATCTTCTGTCCTGAACTTCTTAGTGCATGTCCCCGTCAATCTCATCTTTCTCTGGATCATTTCCTGTAATAAAGATCTCTGTCTTCTCATTCTCTGTAGGACATCTGTATATTTGTCACATGTTCTGTCCATGAGATTTTCAGAGCTCTCCTATAGCATTATGTATTTATTCATTTATGACTGTATTTAATTATACACAGGAAACCTCGCTTAACGCGATTAATTAATACATCAATTAATGCGCGCTAAGCGAATGCAAGAGCCTTCGTAGATCAGTCAATATAGACGAAGCCCTTTGGTCGAAAAGAACTCGGTTCGATTCCGTCAGTGACGTGAGTAACCTTTATCTGGTCTCTTTCGACTAAAGGTGAGTTCCTCACGTTCACTGACGGAATCGAACCCGGTGATAGGGGTTTTTTTTTCACCTCAGAAGGAGGACGAAAAACTCAGGTTTTTTCGTCCTCCAGAACAGGCAAACCTGTCCCGTGAACACACACGGATTACAGTCATGAATACGTCCAAGCCATATGGCAAACCCGAGCCAGGATAAAATTGGGGGATTGGGGAAAGCAATGGAAAAATTTCACTAGGAATACTTTGTGGGCAATGCCTACAAAGTCACCTACGGCTGGAAAACGACTAAAAGGGAAGATCAGATCAGAAGCGAATACAATAAACAATAGGAATAATTATAATTCCTCCATCAGTTAGCGTAAATTTGGAAAACAAAATTGCAGTATAAGCTATATTAGAGGATAAAAATAATCAAAGTTAATAAAAATCAATTTGCTTAAATTTTTATTTTATTTTTAAACATTTGATTCAGCTACTTTTTTTTTACAAAAAATTAAGCAAAGATGTTCGAATCGTGCTCAACTTTGTCATCTTGTCGTGCAATTTGCGATAGCTGGCGATCGCTTTATCAAGATTTCGGCGGCCTTCGAAGCTTCGATCCATATGAGCAAAATTTCCATCTCGATCATTAAATGGCTTCTATTTCGGGTGATCTGCATGCTTAAAGAAGCATGCAGATCTGTAGGCTCGCTGTATCCCAGGTCTCGCACAATCATTGCATTACTACCGCCACTTTCATGTCTCTTAATGACTTCCAACTTTTTTTCCGATCGCTGCAGATTGGCGAAAAAAAATTTCGCATAACGTAAAAAAAAAAAAAAAAATCGTGTTAACTGATTTATCACTCGCTTAAAGCGGAAATAGTATAATTTCACTCAATAGCGTCACACTGATTATCACTCATATCGAATTCGCGTTAAGCGAGGTTTCCTGTATTTAATATCGTGTTTATGTTTATAAATGGAAGTCTATAATCACATATTATGTTTATTTGTTACTGTTTATTTATTCATATGTTTAATATTATGTTCTTAATACCCCATTTGCTTTTCCTTTATCTCTTTTAACTGATTCAGTGTAATACAGTGTAATTATTTTAAATTTCCAACCATATTACACTGATGATCATCCACGATATATGTATCGAAATATTTGTAGTTATGCTATGTTATTTAAATAATTTTTCCAACTGTGTCTGCGTGTAATTTTAGAATAATCCTTAGTATTTGTCTTAGTTCGGCTATCTCTAAGCAACGCTTACACATAAACCTAATATTACGTAAATAAACCTAATGAGTGTATCATGAAGATGACCACAACCATCTTGACGATGCTCTTGCATAATTCTGTCTTCATACTTTTATAAAGTATTTCAGAAAATGTTTTGCAGGATCAGAAGTGGTTATTTCATCTTCTATTATATTTATTTATTTTTTTAAACCAATAAATTCACAAGTGGTAAGCCATACTTGTATTGTTTACAAGATTTCAAGATGAGTTTATCCATTGATGGAGATCGAGGGTAGATCATTGCAGCACACAGTTCTTTCTAGAAGGATTCGAAGACAGCATTTTCGATCTTGAATATACAGGCAATGCCTGATACAATCCGTCTTGTGGTTGATTCAAAATGTGGCCCGGTAGCGTAAATATGATTTTTGGCTACCCGAAAGCCTAAGCTGTTGGATTCTGTCTGGAGTTTATTGTTATGGTGTTTATGCCTCTGATCTGGCTTCAATCATTGGAATTTAACAGCTCTTGGTTCTTGATTCACCAGACCACACGACCTTCTATCATTGGTCAGTAGTAAAAATCTGTTGTTCATAATAACACAAATATACGCTACCAGACAAGCGATTTCCGAACAGAGACGTCGCTGCGAATGTCCATTCCCTCACTCCTTGTTGAAATGGATTCTTCGGAACCTTTTTATTTGAAGCCCCCCCCCCTGGCGACAACGTTACTCTATGGAGGTAGTTTGCATAAGACATAGACAGTTTCGCTTCTGTTCTCCATATTTTTCTTTTTGACAGACTTATTTTTGTAACTGTATTTTTTTTTCTGTCTTTTCCACGCATAAGAACTCCCGCAGACACTTTCTTTGCAAGACACACCCAAGAAAGTCACGACATATGACTAGTTTGTTCCATCAAAGCACGCGAACACGTGATTTGATGGAACAAACATGATCTTTAATTAGAGAGACAGGTAAGTGGAGATCTCAGTGGGTTTGTTATACAAAGAAGTGTCACAGAATGTTCACGCAAAGCTGAAATAAGATAGGGATGGTGTAGTGTCTGCGTAATAGCTGACGTCGTTATAGCAAATATGCAGTATATTCGCAATTAACCAACATTCTTTTAATCGTCGCAAAGCATTAGATCTGTTTACATGTTCTTCAATAATTATTCTTATAAATGTTTTCATATATAGGAATTTAGCGTTTTAATTTGGACTTTTTCTATCTAATGTGTATGCATTTTGTCCTTAATACACTTCTTTTATACTCAGTGCAATTAACTATATGCGTTATATAAATTCTGTTATCGGGCAACAATGAAATGTGTGGGTGTAACAAGATCGCCAGTTCATAATTTTTTTATATTATTATTATTATTATTATTATTATTATTATTATTATTATTATTATTATTATTATTATTTTATTCACATAATTGATACACAGTCAAAACAAGATATCATTTAAACAACAATTTGACTGGTGATGCAGAACAATTCAGATTCTGTCCACGAATCTAAGAATAGTCAGTCAGGTAGCGTCGTAAAATGTGGACTGTTCCATGTAATGCTGTTTTTTGTAGGTCATATGGGGTCACTTCATTAATTTTTAATTGCTGTAAATAGTTGGACAGCTTCTTTGAAGTTGCACCAAGTGCACCGATAACTATTGGGATGACTTTGGTGTGTTTAAGCCACAGCCGGCCAACTTCGATTGGCAGATTTGGATATTTAATATTTTTTTTTACAGTTCTTTATTGTTCATGTTGTTATCACTGGGTACTGCGATATCGACAATCCAAACCTGTCGATGTGCGATAATTGTGGTCAGGTTTTTTGTGTTCCAAGTGCCGATCAGTTTGTATTCTAAAGTCCCAGCGAATTTTTGCTGTTTCGTTTTCCAATAGAGTCTCTATTTTATGCTGCCACCAGTTATCAGAAGTAGGAAAGCCATAATTTTTGCATACATGCCAATGAACTATTTTGGCCACTTGATCGTGGCGGTATTTATAGTCAGTTTGAACTATTTTGCTGCAGGCACTGAGATGTTCTACAGCCTCATCTTTCTGATTGCATAATCTGCATTTGCTGTTATTATTGATGTTGAAAATTTTTGCTTTGATTGCGTTAGTTTGTAATGCCTATTCTTGAGCTGCTAGAATAAATCCTTCTGTTTCTTTTTTAATGTATCCTTGTGGTAGCCATTGCCATGTCTTGTTCACGTCAATTTCGTCCTCAGTATCTCGAAGAAATTGGCCATACAAGGGTTTATTTTTCCAGCGCACATATCGATTATTTTGCTATTCCTTTTTGTAATCGGATTTGTTTCCGGTTGATTTTATAAGATCCTCTTGTGTAATTGCTTGAAGCATTGGCTCAGAGTTATTGTCGATGTAACTTTGCAAGCTAATTTATTCTTCTTCCACAGTCTATCTCACTTGCAGCAGACCCCGTCCACCTATTCTTCTTGGTAGGTACAACTGATCAACATCACTTCGTGGATGTAATGCATGATGCATAGTCATTAGTTTTCTAGTTTTGCGGTCCAGTTTGTCCAGGTCTTCATTTGTCCAATCTATTATTATGCTAGCTGTGTATTGGATCACTGGTATAGCCAAAGAATTCATTGTTCTAATTGTGTTTAATCCATTTAGTTTTGTTTTCAGAATATTTCTCTTTTGATGTATTCTGATGCTGCTTGTTGTTTAACTTTCGAGCGGAGAATATTGGCTTCTAATATTCCTAGGTATTTATAGTGTTCGTCAGCTGAAATTGCTTTTATATATTTCTCTTGATCAAAATTAAAATTGCTAGTGTCATTAATTTTTCCTCGTTTAATAGATAAAATTGCACATTTATCTAAACCAAATTCCATTTTGATGTCCTGACTGAAAATACGAACTGTGTTCAATAAAGAATCTATTTGCTGGGCCGATTTTCCATATAATTTCAAGTCATCCATATACAACAGATGGGAAATTTTAATATTACATTTAGGAATTTCATATCCAAGTTTTGTTATTATTATTATTATTATTATTATTATTATTATTATTATTATTATTATCATCAACAGACTTCCATGGAGTCAGGAGACTCATCATGGGATGTTCCACTCTCACATGCACAGCTCATCATACCTTGACATAAATGCATTCACTGTCCCTGTACTCGCCACACTCTCAGACGATGCATTCCAACCACCCACCACTCACCCCCCTTGCTCACACCCACCTTATAGAGCTTTTAGGGATAGCCTCTCGTTTCCCCCTCTGTCTCCAGATATTTTATGAAAATTCTCATCCACGCTAATCTGGTAGTTACCCCCTACGAATTGATACATCTCAATCATGTCTCCCATCTTTCCTTCTATCCACTCTTTGTTCTCACTATTCTCTCTGAAAGTTGCATTCTCAATCCATCCTCATATTCCACATTCCAGAGACCAGAAACCAACTGAGTAAATCGTCTGGGATCATCTGAAACATCGCATCATCCTTTTGAAAACCTGGTGACCAAATCTGTGCATAGTAATCCATATGTGGCCTGTTCAAAGTCTTGTACAATGGAATCCAAACATCCTTACTTCCACATATCATTGTTTTCTGCATCATTCCCATAATCCGCTGTGTTGTTCTCACAAATTTAGCAACATTTGCATGAAATTTCAGTTCCATATCCACCATCACTCCCAGATCTTTCATCTCTTCCACCTCCTCCTCCTCTAAAATATCCCCAAAAATCTTATAATCCGTATCCCATCGTTGCTTCCCAAATTTTAAAACCTTATACTTTGCTACATTAAGCAGACATCTCCCCCTCCCCCCCCCATTCAGACTGTCCGTTTAGGTCCTTTTATACGTATGATATTTAAGCCAGTTTCTTCTCAAATAAAAATAAAACACATCGGCTAATGATCGTAAGCAAAAAAGATGACATATGATAGCAGTGGGGATTTGAAATTCAGTTTATTTGAATCTGGAATATGAACGAGTATTTAATTACAAACAAATTGTGAAAATAATTATGTGTAATTTTGACATATTAACTACGTATGGCATCACTATAACTATCTATAATACATTTAAAATCAATTATGTGTGATGTTCGTATGTAATTAGAAAATGGTAAAGAAAATCAATATATTAATCACCAATAAAGTAAGAAAAATAGTGCGAGAACACCAGATTTGAGATCACTTCGTAAAGATGTTACTGGTAAAAATAAATCCGTTAACACCTTTTATTCCCAATGGGAGTAGGTATGGCTATTTAAATCCTAACTTGGAACTACCATCAACATCTATGGAGGTAGTTTGAATAAGACAGAGACCGTTTCGCTTTTGTTCGCCATATTTTCTTTTTTGACAGACTTATTTTTGCAGCTGTAGTTTTTATTTATTTTTATGTTTTTCAGGAGAAAGTCTATCACTTTTATTTATTTTATTTACAAAGTTTATAAATTTGCATCGGGATTTCTATTACTTTGAAAGAACAACCAAAAGCATAGATTTTTCTTTTCAGCCAAATCCGGGAACTTTTGCATAGCAACTCAAGTAAAATTTGTATTATTATTTTCAATTGCTAAGGTAGTGACGTTTTTGGAAAACAATTGGTCATTTCATATCCTTTTTTTTTATTTTTTTATTTTTTGACTATGCGCATACACGTCATAGGTCGTCCTGATTGTTATTCATGCAGGTCATTGGATTTCTTAATAATGCTATTTTTAGAACTTTAACAGGAACTTCGAGTTCAGACATTGCTTAACATACTTCAGATGACCTTGTCCATTACGACATTAATAAAAAAATATATAGATAGATAGTTGTACATTGATTATTTTGTTATTTGCTAACCCTAGTTTTTCGTGATTAGAAGTCAAGATCTGTTTAACTTATAATTTAAAATCGTTGTGACACTCATGCCATAACAACCTTTGTGACATTCTTTATAAGTCAGTTAAGCAATAGATAAGTAGATTACCAGTAGTTGATACCCAGATTTGCCAATAGATTGCATCATAGTAGAACAGACGAACTTGTATGCAAATCGACTTGTTTTGCTTCTTCAAGATATAAAAGTAAACCAAGGAATAATTATTAAGGGTGTTTGCAGAATACAAAAATAATGTCATTTGAATTGCTAAATTGCAAAAGAAAACAAACTACGTGAAAGGGTAATAAATATGTATTATTATTTTATAACAAGCAGACAAAAATTAGTTGACATTGAGAGGAGATTTAAATGTTTCGAAACTGATTCAGAGATTACGAGAATACAAATACAAATAATCGGTATTATACGTTCTATTATTTTCGAGTTAATTTTCGAAAGTGTATATATAGATATACTGCATTTATGATGTTCATTTATTCTAATATAATGACTGTATATTTTATTTTTTACATCGTTTCATTTTTAAATATTTTACGCACCACAATTTTTTTCGTATATCATATTTATATAAATAAATTTATTCGTGTTGTGCACTTCTGGCTATCGATTGAGAGCCTAAAAAAGTCCTTTTTAAGACTTCCAGGGTAACAATTAGCAATGCTGAACCAAGGAAGTAAACTGAGGTTCGGCTGTTGCTGTTATCCTGGGTGTGAGTTTTTGAGTTCGCTCCCTTAGGGTTTTTGCCTTAAGGGAGCACCTTGAGTCTCCGGGGAAGGTGTTCTCCGGCAGGGCCCGCTGAGGGGTTCTTGTCGGTGAATTATTTTCCTCGGAATTTGAGCGGTTCTGCTCAGGAGTCGGGGAGCCCGTTGGGATGCTTGAACGGGGCGGCCGACACTGAGTGGAACCAACGCTGAGCGGTTCTGCTTAAACGGGGAGCCCGTCGGGGTGCTTGGACGGGGCGGCCGTCAATGAGTGGAACCAACGCTGAGACATGGACGGTCTTTCGCCCACTATGGAGTGGCCTAGAGATCGTCCGATTTTTTGAGATTTTACCCTTTACTTACTAATCAAGACTTCCAGGGTAACAATTAGCAATGCTGAACCAAGGAAGTAAACTGAGGTTCGGCTGTTGCTGTTATCCTGGGTGCTGAGTTTTTGAGTTCGCTCCCTTAGGGTTTTTGCCTTAAGGGAGCACTTTGAGTCTCCGGGGAAGGTGTTCTCCGGCACGGCCCGCTGAGGGGTTCTTGCCGGTGAATTATTTTCCTCGGAATTTGAGCGGTTCTGCTCAGTAGTCGGGGTGCTAGGACGGGGCGGCCGACACTGAGTGGAACCAACGCTGAGCGGTTCTGCTTAAACGGGGAGCCCGTCGGGGTGCTAGGACGGGGCGGCCGTCAATGAGTGGAACCAACGCTGAGACATGGACGGTCTTTCGCCCACTATGGAGTGGCCTAGAGATCGTCCGATTTTTTGAGATTTTACCCTTTACTTACTAATCAGGACTTCCAGGGTAACAAATGGCAATGCTGTAGCCAATGAAGTTTTAACTGAGGCTCGGCTATTGCCGTTACCCAGCCATGACTAGAGCTTTTTAGCTCAATATAACACTCCATCCACACAGATTATCTTCATTCAGATGACGGGATAAAGAGTCAAGGACTCAGTCCATCGCCCAGTTCTTTTAAGAACTTGTGCATTTCTAATAGAGGGACGAATTTTCGTAATCAATCAAACTATTCTTTCAGATCTTAACGTTTATTAGTAATCATTAAATTTATTTGTAATCAATAAACATTTTTAGATTGTTTCTATCTTATTGTGCAATAAGTACAGGGACGAGCGGATGGTGTTTTCAGGCTCTAGTATAAAACTGCAGCAATTCTCACTGGAAGTTCGAAGTCACCCAACCGCTATGTTACACAACTCAAAGGGGGGGGGGAATCTCCGGGTCGCGATTCTTAAGGGTTCAGACGTTTTTTCCTGCTTTTTTTTTTCACTTCAAAAGGTCCGGTAAGTCTTTTTTCCCAGGCTCAGCGTTACCTGTCGACGCCTGTGGTGTTACAGGTTACGAAACTTCTGTGGAATTATAACTAAATAAATTAAATATAAGCACCACAATGCCTCTCTGTTTTGTATATTTTTTTAAAGCAGATATATGTTTATAATTCATAAGTTAAATAATTTCCAGAAGAAAAATTGCAGGAAATAATTAAAACCTACACGGTGTACATGTTTTCTGAACCAAATATTGATTCAATGTTCTGTGTCAATTTTTCAAGGTCAGATTCACATACCTGACGTAAGATGGCACCACGATCGATTTCGGAATTATTGTAAAACTAAAAATAGACAAATAAACAACAACAGCTATTCGTGTGGCCTTGTAACTTTTCGGTTAATATAATACTAAGACGCCAGAAGAAGGAATAGAACCTCGCCTAATTGCCTCTGGGGAATAAAAAGGCGTAGATGGTTTATTTAATATCTATGACAAGCATAAGAATTAAATTAAGCATTTCGTATAGAAAATGCCTGGGCAAAAATATTCGAATTAATATGTAGGACATTAACAACGGCTAGTCCTTGAGGCGAAAGCTGAGAAAAACTTATGAATACGTAACTTGAAAATACCTGCGGAATATAATTTTCAAGAAAATCAAAACATTTGCTCTCATTACGAATTTATATTTGGAACATTATGCGTTATTCTATTTTAATAAGCCAAAGATAAAGAAACATTGTTTTCATCAGTATGGACAAACGAAACAGATTAATTCCTATCAATCATACATTGGCACATATTCTCGGGAAGTGTGGATAAGGGAGATTTTAAATAACGTCAATACAGCTACAGTGTACTAGTTATCGCACCAAAGCAATTACCAGTGATTAACAGATAACGATACAGCAAGATGGTTTGGAGCACATTGGCTTTTATTCCCCGTTAGCTGAAAAGAGAATACATCTGTGTGGATGGTTTTGTGAACATTTATGCTCACCTGAGTCATCACGTGCTCTAGGTAACTATTTAAGAATGCTGCTGTCAATAGTGTTGATCGCGATGGGAAAAACAAAGGATCTTCTTGTTCGATAAAAGGCTTACTGGAGATGATCGTCTGGGTGGAACTACGATTTTGAAAACAGCAGAGCTGAGTGGTTTCTCAAAAGATGAGCTATCCCAAGTGTTTAATCAGTGGAAAAATAACCCAAATTCTTGACTATTGCCGATTGGCAAAGTAGTTTTTTTTTTTTTCATTTAGCTTGCTGAATCAGTTGATCGTAGGATAGAATAAGCGATTGCTTTGATCACATTGAAGCAAGCGAGTTTTGAATTGATCGGTGAAGTGCTACGTAAACGCAGAGATCTTTTGTTCATGTCTGCCATAAGATTGTAGAATTAAACATCTGTATGTCACTTATGGGGGATGCCTGCCATCTGATGAAGAGTACCGCTGTGCTTTTTTTTGGGGGGGGGGGGGGGCATTCACTTTAAATCTTCATTTTATAATCCAGTTTTCTAGTGTGAGATGCTGTCATTTGGTTGTCGGATGAGGGCATAGAAATATAGTCGGTATTGCTGTGTCGTCATCATGGAGTGTTAAAATGATCAGGAAATTTGGGGGAAGGGGGTATTCTAGCTGTAATTCTGCGCTCTGTGGAACTTATGCCATTGAGTTTCATTTCACTTATGCCTTGTAGCTTTCTACTGCTTAGATATAATTCAATTGGTTGTATTATATTTATCGGAACGTTTGCTTTAATGAGCTTGAAGAGGAGGAGGCCATGGTGCCATATTTTATGGAATACCTTGACAATATCTAAGACGGCTCCCATGTTTTGTTTCCAATTATATTCTCTAGTGATGTATTCAACTATTGAGGGAATTGTGGTCAGCGATCACAGTATCAAAAAATTAATCAGTTCCTCCCCCATTCCCCGTCCTTCTCGTCAACAAGATTTTAAAAATGCCATCACCATACCCTACATCCGTGGCACATCCGAAAAAATAGCCAAGATTTTAAAAAAGTACAACCTACACACAGCATATAAGCCCCACCGCAAACTTGTTATCCTTATCCGTTCTACGAAAGATCAGCTCCCTCCTCTCCCTCTGCCTGGAGTTTACAAAGTACCTTGTTCTTGTAAGCTGGCGTACTTTGGACAGGCAGGAAGATCAGCATCCATCCGCTTGGAGGAACACAAGTCTTACATCTGTAAACACAACTATGGTCATTCAGGCTTGGCTGACCATATCTTGGACACCACCCACAGGGTATCATGGAAGAAAACCACCATGCTCCACCACAGCAAATTCAAGAAAGAGAGACTATTCTTAGAAGCAGCAGCAACTCTCAGAAATCAACCAAATCTTAATAAATACGGTTGCATTAAGCTTCCGAAGATTTGGGAAACACTCATCACCAGAGGTCCCACCTTACATTCCAGGCCACCTACAACCGCCCTTATAGGGCGCTCCACCTAGATAGGACTTTAGTGTCACCCACGTGGTTGGGATTAGTATTGTATGATATTTGTGTTAATGTTACATTAGTTGTTTTTGTAATCTCCGTAGATGTCCTAGTGACTAGGACGAAATATAGGAAGTATTAAATTCTATTTTAATCCTTTCTGAGTGTTGTAAAAAATCCATTAAGCCTCCAACATGATGTCCTCACAGCACTTAAGCCTCTACACATGACTATTTTTATTTATGTTGTGTCGTGTCTTCTATACTACTTATGAATTAGCGATCATTTCAGATGCTCAGTCATAGGTCGTATGCGATGCGTAGAGTGTGTATTCTCAAATTGTCTACTCAACTCAGGCCCCCTCCAAGATTAAACCCAGAGTGCGCTACTGCTGGGGTCTTAGTATTGCGTTCAAGGTGATTATGAGGCCCAACAAACTGCCGTAACATTTAACATGTCCACTTGATTTTTACAGATTTCAACCAGAACATTGGGCGTTTATTTGATCTCTACATCCTACTTTGTTTTTTGCAGGAGTGAAGCCACCTTCTCTTAGATCATTGGCGACTTCTTTCATGGTGATGGATTCAGTAATGCCTCTGAAGACAACCTTCAAAATCTTTTCAGCTCTAAGAGCACATGTATGGTATGGTAGCTTGTGAATATGAAGGAGTTCAGTTAAGTTTCTGTAATCTAAGATTACCGTAGGTTTTATTCTGATGTTCTCAGCTGTGCTTATACCGAGGAAATATTGACTTATTTTCTTTTATGGTTTGATGACCATAAAAGAAAAGAGATGAGATGAGATGGGATGAGACCTTCATCTCTGGCAGTTTTCTTCCCTTGGGGTTATTATTCTTGATCTCCGTTGGAAAATTATCTGTTAGAGTGGTAAGTTCGGATTTTTTCTCTTTTTAGTGACGTACTCATTCTGTTGCTCTTGTGGGTAGGTCTCACCCTGTCCTTCAGTTATTGGTTGATTATTCTCACCATCTGACAGGAACATTAAATATGTAGTATCGAAAAGATACTGCACAGAAAGATTGAATCAAATGATTACCATATATTACTGTGAACTTCTTTGGGTGATGGATTGAGTCCTTTACTCTTCATCCCTTTCTCTGAGTTCTTATTTGTGAGTTCGAGGGGGATGCTTTAACCGCTATTTGTGAGCGTTTTGCTTTGTTTCAGATTTCTTTTCTTGTGAAAGCTTTTGATCTTCTGTGTTTGAAGCGGTCTGAGAGTTTGAAGTCAGCGGCTTGTCGTATTAGCTGATTTTGGGATTATCTGTGACCTTGGTTTTCCTGGAATGCTGAGGGGGAGATGGTTCTAGTTGGTAACTGTTGCTTTGTCTTTAGTTAGGTCGTTTGTGATGCCTAGTTGCAGTATGATGGGTTATGGTCCGAGCTCATATTGTTGATCGCCTGTAGTTGGGAACCGTGTGCTATTAGACATAGTATTACTATATTTAATCCGCCTGGTCGGCGGGTGAATCCGTAGAATGCGGGTTATATTTATTGTAGCAGCATATAGGTTGAGTGTTCTGCCATTGCTGTTTGCATTTATGCTGTTCCAAGTTGGGTGTGCAGCGTTAACATCTTCCGCTATTAACACTGCTCTTCCTGCGTTCAATAGTTCTTCCAGATCTGATTAGCAGTTTTTTTATTTGGGGATTGTAGACTACAAATATCTTGAGACTTCGATACCTATTGTTTCAATTTGGTCTGTTTATGGTGCTTATCGAATTCATTGTGTTTTATTCCTCTTTTGATGAAGATATTTGTGCCTCCTCCTCTTGCGTAGGATCTGTCCGTGCGGTAGGTGATATAGTTGTTCAGTTTGATCTGTCGCTTGGGCGCAGATGTGTTTCGTTGATGAGGATAATATCAGCTTGAGTCTCTGCTGCGAATTCCTGTAGTTGCTAGATCTCGTTTATTATTTCATTTGCGTTCCAGCTGACAATCTGTAGTGAGGTGGGTTTTCTATTGAGTTTATCCATTGAGGATTGCTGAGAATAATAACTGAGCATGCTTTAGGATGATGTCCTTGACGTCTTGAGGGGGAGATTCTGATAGATTGTTTCGATGCAGCTTGTTAAATTTGAAAGGTCGGGTTTGCTGGAATTTTGGGTCGGTTGATTGTGATCTTGGAGGTAAGTTGCACTTGGCATAGTGCAGCTCACCTCCAATCGGGACAAAAACATCTATGGATGTTTTTTGTCCCGATGAATCTAAACGTTACTGACGCACCATGGGACATTTAGTATCATTCGTTTTGCACCCGTTGCAATTTGAGAATATTAACATTGGAGGTGTGGCTCCAAGCTGGAGGGCGTATGTAATTATAGGACGAATCTCCATGTGGTAGAGTAGAAGTTTGTTTCTTCTGTTTAATTTGCTGTGTCTGTTAATCAAGGGGTAGAGTTGGGTGATGGTTTTAGATTCCTTTGCATTTATGTTCCTAATATGGTTGTTGGAGCTTAGTCTTTTATCTAGCAATATTCCGAGATATTTGGTTTTGCCATGGAATTTTGGTAATAAACAGAACGATGTCCCCCTTTGGAAAATGCAAATTTTCTAGTGAAGAGTATAGGTGTGCTTTTCTGTGGCTTAACTTGCAATTTCTAATCAGAAAACCAATGTTCAAGTTCTAGAATGTTATCTTGAAGTTTTTTGGTTAGAAGGTGTAGACGAAGTGTCTAGCTAGTGTAGCCATGTCATCTGCATAAAGGGCCATAATGGATAACATATTGGGTTTATGTTATCCATTATATGTCAATGTATATGGCAGATATGGATATCTGCCATATACATTGAGAATAGAATCGGGGTTAATAAGGATCCTTGTGGAACCATAACCAAAATAGGACGTTGAGTTGAGACTGTTCCATTTATCCTGAACTGCATCATTTTGTCCATGAAATATGATTTGATTAATGGTATCGTCCAGTGGAGACTCGTTGCTTGAAATCGTGGGGTGCTGCAACTTTCGAAATATACATACACACTGTAAGTGTTTACATGTTTGGGTAAAATATCAAAATTATGGTAAAAATTTTAAAAAAAAATTAAACATGAAAAAATATTGTTTATTATCGATAAAATTATACAGTTTAGTATAATTCAAAATTACTTAAAAATAAAATCCATTCTTCTTGTTTTGTTTCGAGCGAACAGGTCAATAACTTTCTCCTTGATGTTTGTGTGACTGTTGAAGAATTTGTAGTTCACTTACAGTCACTACTGTCACAGAACTTATTTCTTGAGGTTGTGTTTCTGAGGTCATAATTGTCAATAACCCCAATAATGTTCTAAAATAAAAACTCTAACAAATGTTATGTCTTTAATTGTAATGTCTAAATATTTAAAGAGACGGAGTAAACACGACAAGCACTACGAACACTCTACTACTGGTGCAAACTGCATATAAACAACAGTGGAACTGCGCGACGGACAGCGCCGCATTACGCTAATAGCTCGCATCTCACTATGACGAGCAAATGCTTGCGCGCGTAGTAACATGACACTGTGGCAAACACAGTGCTGCTAGCGTCCTTCGCCCTCCCAAGTGCTCCATGATGGATTTTTATTATTTTTTATACAAAATAAGAGAATTGTATAGGATTGTTGATAATAAAATTAAATATTACAAGCAAATATAAATAAATTAATAAATATATTATATATCGAGAAAAATTGGGGGTACAGTTGCGTAGTGCTTATGCACGAGCTACCCCTGGTATCATCTTTAATGGAATGTTAGAAACGATGGGTATATACAGCAGCCCTCGTTAGTGCCAAATTTTGTTAATTTTTGCGATGTCTAGGAATACGGCACCGGTGTGTTGTCTCCAGTTGTATCCTGTGGTGATGTATTCGATTAGCCTGTAAATTTGTTGGGTGGTGCTATGATATCGACGAAAGCATTATTCTTGCTGGATGATTTTTAGATTGTCAACTGAATTTTGGAGTCTGGAGATGATGATTTTTTCAGCAGTTTTCCCTGGAGTTGAAAGCAAGCTAACGGGACGATAATTTTTGTGTACTGGGACACTGTCAGCAATTTTTTAAGGGGAGGAAAATATTATATTCTGAAGATTGCATTTATAATGTTAAGTAAGATGTACAATAGCTTTACGGGGTAATAGTTTGATAACTTTGTTTATGATCCCATCAGAACCCAGAGCTGTTTTATTCTTGAGGTACTTTATGATTTGTCAATTATTTCCGCTGGTGAAGTACGTGATCAGGCTGGAATCTGTCATTTTGTTTCAGCGAGTGTGCGTCTGACATGGCGATGAACTTTGTATATGTTATTGATATTTAAGTTTTCATATGCAGGATTACATTAATTTTTCCGAATTCCTTGCAATGGATTCTGCTTTTTCTGCATCCGTGTGTACAAAACTCTGATCTGATTGGAGAGCGGGAGGAGATTTGCGCTTGTTTCTGAGATTTTTCAAGTGGTTACAGATGGATTGATCTGAAGGGGTAATAGACGATAATTTATTTTCGCATTGCTGATTTCTGTGACTTTTTGAGAAGGATGATTATGAGCTCCTTGTGCCAAGAATGGCCTCTTAATCGGCAAATAGGAAAATTCATGTAGATTAGTTGTAGGCAGAATAGATTTTAAGCTTACCAGCTAAGTTGGTGTATACCTCGATGCCTGTAATCTCTAAATTAGTGGTTGGAGGTTTGGAAATTGAATTGTGCCTGATGTAGTTTTAAATAAAAACGGCAACACCACTGCCTTTGAAATCTAGTCTGTCATTTCTATGGAGCAGGTGTCTAGTTAATTTTCGGTTATTTGCAGATCATGGTATCTGCAGATCTTAGATGGGTTTCATTTATTAATGTGATGTCTGGGTTGTATCTTTTTGAGAATTCTTGGAATTCTAAAATCACGTTTGTTAGGCAGTTGGCCAACAAAATATGGAATGAGTTTGGGGAGAAAATAATTTCTGTTCATTAATGAGTGCTATTAAAATAGAATGTGTTTCTTGAATGAATCTTTTTGTAGAGGTTAGTGATGGGTTTGATTAACTAAAATCTTGAAGTATGGTAGAAAGTGAGGCTGTAATGATTACAGTCAGGTTAGAATACACTTCGTCCCGAGACGTGTCCTTTTTCAGGCGAGCCGGTTCTGTCCTGGCGGTGGCTATCCACTCACTTTACCTGAGCTTGTAGAGATTGTACTTTCTTTTATTGAGGGTCGTGATGTCGGGTAAACTCTACTTCCATTAACTGCATGCGAGGTTGAGGGGGGTGTACTGACCATTTCATATTGCCATCCTGTTCTTTGGGTAGTAGATGCACTGCTTATAATTGGGCAGGTGAGGGCTACTGCAGTTGGCACATTTTAAACATTTATTGTCATCCCTGAAAAGCCTTTGAGCTTGCCCATGTTTCTGATATCTGTGGCACTAGCCTCATGAAGTTCGTTTCCTCAAAGGTTGAAGTGTGATCTTGAGTCCACAGATCGATGTCAGAACATATATGCTTTTATAGGAGTTTGTAATTGTCACAAGGACTAGTGGTATCGGGCTCTTGTCAACACGTGACATTCTTGTGAGAATGTTACATGCGGACAATCTCCGTGGTAGAAGAGATCTGCTATTATCTCGTCAGTGTTGATATCCTCACTCACTCCTCTGAGCACCACCTTCAAATTTCTCTCCGAGCTGAGAGAGAATGTATGATATTGGATATTCATGGCATCAATGGTTTATTTAGGTGACGAAAATCACCCACTGTGGTGGGATGAATTTTAATGCTTTCATCAACATTCTTCCCCCATGAGTATGTTATCTTTTCCCTCCTCTCTCATGATTGCTACCAAAGTCGTCCACTTGTGCTTTTCCCGTAGGACTATCGGAGGCACCTTTTCTTTAGGAGAGTTAGAGGGGGTCATCATTGGAGATGTCATATTCCATCCTGCCATCCTTTTGTGATTCTTCTGTTCTGGGCGTGTGTACTTCCTTAAACACTGTTGTGGGTGGGAAACCACCAAGTAATCTACCCACCAAATTGTCTATCTATAAACCGTCAATCATGACCGTCTGATGCAAAAAACGCAGAAGAATGTAAAGCGTTACTGGTTTGATGGGTGAAGCATAAATGCTTTTTTTCATGTTCCCCTTTGTCTGAGAGGGAAGTTCTTTGAGTGGAGAGTTATTGAGGTTTAAGCTCTCCTTGGAAGGGCAGTGAGATTAGTTGTGTTCAGCTGAGCATAGAATTGACTTGGGGTCTTTATTATTTGTAGAATTCTGCTTCATTGTAGTTAGTAGCTTGTTTCATCAGGGGGTTTGGGTGATTGATTGTCTTAGTGAAGAACTTTTCTGCTGGATCATAAGGAGGGATGTAGGGAATGTTGACTTCTAATGAACCATGGGGGGCGTCTAGAATCATTGTCTGACATTTATTCTGTATCCTCTGCAGTTTTTGAATGTTTGTATCCGAGGTATGGCTCCATGCAGGAGATACTGAGTAAGTGATAACTGGGCGAATTACCATCCTGTATATGAGTAGTTTGTTACAAATATCCAATTTGCTTCATCTGTTGATCATTGGGTAGAGTTGCGTGGTAACTTTGCATGTCTTCGAGCTTATGTGTTTTATATGACTGGTGAATTGGAGTTTTTTGTCAGCATCACGCCTAGATATTTGACTTCAGTCTGCATGGAATCTTGACTCCTAATAAAGCAGTATCATTTGGATATAACGCAGTGATTGTTGAACTTGGGTTTTGAGAGATATTATGGTGGTGACTTCACTCAAAAAATTATGGTGGTGACTTCACTCAAAGATAAACCACCAGACACTCGCACAGAAAAAATGGATACCTCGATACTCACTGCACTGCAAGCAAACTAAGCATACCAACTGACCCTAACACATTTGATGTTTTCTACAAGAGGAAGAGATGGACACTGGCCGTCCATACTTCCGTAAAACAGTGGATAAATATAAATCTGACAAAGGTGTGCCCTCAACCTCTCGAAAACCAGACAAGTCAATAAAATCAAAACAATAGGAAACGTTTTACAATGGAACTGTCGTAGGATCCGCCAGAATATTGACGATATCAAGATGTTGCAGAAACACAAACCGTTCTGTTTTTGTGTACAGGAAACTTACTTAAGACCCAATGAGGACCGTATCTTTAGGAATTTCAGTGTTGTATGTAAGGATAGAACTGGATATGGTCCTGCTCATGGAGGAGTAGCTATCCTAGTGGGCAGTCATACTCCTTTCCATCAGTCCAACTTAATACTTCTCTGGAAGCGGTATCGATTCGCTTCTCTGTGGGATTCCTTATTACAGTATGTTCAATTTATTTACCACCAAATGCTGAGTTAAATGAAATTGATCTTGATAACCTTATCTCGCAACTGCCTGAACCCATACTTTTGATGGATGACTTTAACGGTCACAATACTCTATGGGATAGTGCCAACACTAATAAACGAGGTCGAAGCATTGAAAAAATTCTTGATAATAATAACCTTTCCCTTCTAAATAATAAACTCAATACTTTCTTCCATATGCCTACCCGTTCATATTCTGCAATTGATCTTACAATCTGTTCCCCTTCCATTCTTCCACTACTCGTGTGGGACGTTGAAGAGAACATATATGGAAGTGATCACTTTCCTGTTCTTTGTACAATGTCTTCACAGGAACCATGTTCACCCACACGTATACCTATATGGAAAATGGACCAGGCTGACTGGAACACTTTCTCTCATCTTGCAAAATTTAATGCTGATGCCATCAGTCAAACACCTATCAATGAAGCTGAAAAATATATAACAGAATGCATTGTTCAGGCAGCAACAACCTCCATCCCAAAAACATCATCTCAATTTCCAGTTTATCCAAAGCCTTGATGGAACCCAGAATGTCAGACAGCCAAAAAAGATCAACACAGAGCATGGAGCATATTTCGTAGATACCCCATCACATCAAATTTAATAACTTTCAAGCGTGCTCGAGCCAAAGCACGTTTTGTAAGACGTCAGAGTCAAAAACAATCATGGATCCAATTTACTACATCAATTAATCAAATGACCAGTCCAAAAATTGTATGGGATAAAATCCGGAAAATGAAAGGCAGATATAGTACACATTGTTTTCCCACCTTAGACTATAATGGAAGTGTTCTTGCTGATCTCAAAGCTATTGCAGATACTTTAGGAGAAAGGTTTGCTAAAATCTCAGCAACAGCTTCATATTCTCCGGAATTTTTAATACTGAAAGAGCAGCAAGAGAAACAAAGGCTTAATTTTTCTACCAACATTCTTCAGCCATATAATCAGCCATTTGTCAAGGAGGAACTAAAAAGAGCTCTCCTACACTCTCACCCTAGTGCAGTAGGACTTGATGACATCAATTATGAAATAATAAAACATATACCATAATCTTTTATGGATCTTCTTCTCTTATTATACAATAGAATACTTGCAGAGGAAGAGTTTCCAAATTTTTGACATAAGGCAATTGTCATTGCTGTCCCAAAACCAGGAAAAGATCCAACACAATCAAATCATTATCGACCCATTGCTCTGACCAGCTGTCTTTGTAAGATACTAGAGAAAATGGTTAATGCCAGACTTCTCTGGTATTTAGAAAGCAACAGTCTTCTTTCGATTACACAATGTGGTTTCCGTAGACATCGATCAACTTTAGACCATTTAGTTCGGTTAGAAACTTGTATAAGAGATGCATTTCTGAAACGAGAACATCTTGTCTCTATTTTTTTTTTTTTGACAAGGAAAAAGCTTATGACACAACCTGGAGATATGGCATATTAAAAGACCTGTAACCTAGGTCTCAAAGGACACCTCCCTATATTTATTAAAAACTTTCTGTCCAGGCGAACGTTCCAAGTCAGAGTGGGAAGTACACTATCTCTACCATATCTTCAAGAACAAGGTGTTCCCCAAGCCTCTGTCTTAAGTGTAACCCTTTCTGCTATTAAAATCAACTCAATCATTGAACAGCTTCCTCCCACTGTAGACAATGCTCTATATGTTGATGACTTCACAATTTACTGTCACTCACGTAACATGAGGGTAATTGAAAGACGACTTCAGCAAGCAATTGATCATGTCTCTCTGTGGGCTCTTAATAATGGGTTTAGGTTTTCGACAGAAAAAAGTGTCTGTGTACACTTCTGTCGAAAACGCACTCATCACCCAGATCTTGAACTAAGAATGGGACCTACTGTTATTCCAGTAACTACAGAAATCAAGTTCTTGGGACTCACTTTTGACAGAAAGCTCACATTTCTAGCACACATTCTTCAACTAAGAGAAAAGTGCAAAAGAACTTTGAACCTCCTTCGCATTCTATCCTCTACTGGGTGGGGTGCTGATCGAGCTTCATTGCTCCATCTTTATCGTGCACTTATACGTTCAAAGCTGGATTATGGGTCCCAAGTCTATGGTTCGGCAAGACAGAGTAACCTACGATGGTTGGATTCCATCCATCATCAGGGTATATGAGATGCCTTTGGCACCTCATCCACTCCAAGTCTCTATTTAGAAGCAAATGAACCGGCTCTATCACTTCGACGAAAACAGTTCTCTTAATTACGCCCTAAAAATAAAATCTCTCCTAGATCACCCTACACGGAATAGTATCTTCTCTCTGCATTGGGAAGCTCAATATCACACACATCAAACTGCTATACATCCTTTTGGTATGCGCATTAAAGAAACTGTGGAAGCTGTTAGTATAAATGTTGACAACATTAGCTACACTAAACATAACAGCATTCCTCCATGGCAGGTTTGCACACCATCCTGCAACCTCTCACTTTGTCAGCTACAGAAATCTTATACCCATCATCCATCTACCTGCAATTGCTTAATGCACACAGAGCAGCACACGCTGATTTCTTACCCATCTATACTGATGGTTCAAGAACTAACACCTCTGTTGGCTGTGCTGCTGTGTTCCCTGACATTATTATCTCAAATCAGATCCCACCTGACTGCAGTAATTATACAGCAGAGTTACATGCCATTCAGCTTGCACTTGTGCATATAAAAGAAAACTGCTACCAAAAGTGTATAATTTATACAGACTCATTGAACTTTTTACAGGCTATCTCCTCTCCTATGTATAATCCTCATCCAGTACTTTATGAAGTGCTACACCTGCTTCACAAAATGAAAATCCTTAATTTCGATGTTCAGTTCTGCTGGATTCCCAGCCACATCGGAATCAAAGGAAATGAGGCTGCAGATGCAGCTGCTAAATCTGTATATGGAACTGTAAAATAGTATGTGGAGACATACTATTTTACAGTTCCATATACAGATTATAGACAACTTATAAGATCAAAGCTAATTGCTCAGTGGGAGTTAACATGGCAAGGAACATCAACAAACAAATTATATAACATTAAACCTGAAATTAAGCACTGCCATTCTAGTCAACGTACAAAGAGAAGGGAGGAGGTTGTCCTTGCTAGGTTCCGCATAAGTCACAGTCACCTTACGCATTCTCATTTACTGAGAGCTGATGACCCTCCCATATGTGAAAAACGCAACACACATCTCACTATTCATCATATTCTGGTAGATTGTCAAACATTTACACGAGAGAGGAATGAAATTTTCACCTATCTAACCAAGCCATATACACTCAGGGAAATGCTAGCAGACTCAGGCAAATTGCATGATGTTTTTAAAAAGAATTAATTTGTACAAACACATTTGACCACAAATTTGTTTATATGTATACTTTGTTTTTGCTTAACTTAACTTTTATACATACATAGTATGCATTGTGTTAAATCTGACCAATTATGTATTACCATGGGACTTAATCTTGTACAATTGTATCACCCTGCTGTAATTTTGTTAATATGTAAATACCATAATGCTAAACTTAAATTTTATGCATCAATACTGTATAATAATTCCTTTCTGACTCTTTAAGTATTAGTGTAATAATGTTTGTTGTAATCTTACTAGATGTAGACACTGCTTTCCTTGACTTGTTTTGTATATACATATATTAACCTATAGTTATCTATTTATGTACTGCTGAAACCTCTGCAGTAATTTTGTTTATATGTAGATACTACATCACTTAACATACATTTTGCATATGCATCTTATTTACTACTTTATTTTTCGAATAATCATGTAATGCTGTAGGACATCTTACCTATTTGTGTACTTTCTAGCAATTCATTTTATATGTATTCTAAATTCTGTTTCTACTGCATTGCTAAATTTAATTTTCATCCATGCATGTTGTATAATAATCCCTTTTTGCCTATTTTTGTACTGCTATAAAAGGCATCTATTATAATCTTACATATATGTAGATACTGCATTCCTTGGCTTGGTGTTTCATATATTATGTATTAACTTATATTGTTAACTATTTTTGCACTGCTGTAATAACCTCTGACCTCGTGTGTTGCTGTGCTCTCTGCAGCAGCTCTGTTTACCTAGAGATGCTGCTTTGTGAAACTATTTTTCTGTAAATGCAAATGTTGTAACCTTTAGTATGGCACAGTATGACCTCTGTAGTTTTTGTGCCAAATAAACTATAAACCAACCAACCAATCATAATGTTTAAAACGATAAAATAATTTAAATAAATAATTTAATAATAAGCTTTACTTTTTTAAATAATTTTTTTTTTACAGTCAGTTACCCATTACTTTGCAAAAGAAAATGATCAGAATAAAAGCAGAAGGAGATAGCAAGCACCAGTTTAATGAACTGTGGGAAAATGAGTTCTTATTTATTGCGGGTGCTTCAGGAAAACCGTTGTGCATTGTTTGTGAAAGCACTATCTTAGATAACAGAATACATGATCTTAACAGACACTATAGAAAACATCACACTGAATTAACTGAAGTTAGTTCCTGGGTCTGAGTTACGGAAAGAATTTGTGGTTAAGAAAAAAGGAAGAAATAAAAAGGAGACAAAATATATTTATGAAACGAAGTTATGAAAGTGTGGCAATGCTGGAGGCGTCTTATGAAATTGCCTTTGTGTTGGCTAAAAAACACAAGCCTTTCTCTGATGGAGAGGAAGTTGTTAAGCCCAGTCTCGAAAAATTTGCAAAATGTCTTGGTGATAAGAATGTTGAAAGAAAAGTAAACCAAATCGCTCTGTCCAAGCAAAAAATTACGAAACGCATTGAAGAACTTTCCCATGATGTCACTGAGCAATTGGAAGACCATGTTCATGCTTGTTCTTTCTTTTCTTTAGCCTTAGACGAATCTGCTGACATATGTGACGTAGCCCAATTAAGCATTTTTATAACAGGAATTGATGGTAATTTTACCATCTTTGAAGAACTTATCGGTCTTGAGTCACTTCATGGAAAAACCAGAGGGTCAGACATATTTGACAATGTAAAGTTATGTCTAGAAAATCAACAACTAGATTCTAGTAAGCTCATCAGTGTTTGCACTGATGGAGCACCGTCAATGGTAGGTAGAGTTAATGGAACTGTAACTTTAATTGAAAGGTTTTTAGGTCGTTCTCTACTAAAGTATCACTGTATTATACATGAAGAATCTCTGTGTAGAAAAACTCTAAATTTGAAGCATGTTATGATACCAGTTGTAAAGTGTGTGAATAAAAATAGAGCAAGAGGGTTAAACAAAAGAAAATTCAGAGAATATTGTGAACTGCTAGATATGGAATATGGTGATCTCATCCTTCATTGTGAGGTGCGCTGTCTTTCTAAAGGACAAGTTCTCAGTAGAGTTTGGAAGCTGAAAGAAAGTGTTCGTAATTTTCTGGAAGAGAAGGATGAGCTACATGAGGAAAAAGCCCTGTTGTCTGATGAGAAATGGCTATTTGATATAGCATTTTAGTTGATGTTACCAGCCACCTCAATGATCTAAATTTAAAACTGCAGGGCAAGAACACACTGTTTCCTAGCTTAGTAAATGACATCAGTGCATTCAAAATGAAATTAAAACTGTTCATCTCCCAGTTAGAAAACGGGGATTTAAGTCAATTTCCACATTTAAAAGAACATAGTGAATCTGTTGAAGATAATGGCAACTTTACAGAATATATTGAGAAACTGAGATTATTGCAAGAGTCCTTCAACAGTCGTTTTAGCGATTTTGCCGAAGAGGATGACTACATACTTGCATTTATAAATCCCTTTTGACTTACTGAACAAAAAATCTTGACGAAGCCCAGTAACATACAAATGGAACTTATTGATCTTAAAACCAGTTCTTTATTGAAAATGAAATTTAATGAACTTCCATCACTCCCAGATGCTTCTGATAAAATTAATTTCTGGAGATCGTTGTCCTGTGAACATTTTCCAGAACTGAAAAAATTTGCTTAGAGCTCTGTCGTTTTGGAACTACATACAGATGCGAACACGCATTTTCATCAATGAAAATGATTAAGAACAAACTACGGTCGCTACTGACTGATTCAAATTTGGAAAACTGTTTGATGCTTTCTGTAACTGATTTAACTCCAAACATTACAAGCTTAGCAAAAGCAAAGTAATTTCAAAAGTCCCAATAAAATAATTAATGTTTATCTTGTCTTTATATGAAATCCGTTTATTTAAAACTGCTAAAAGTGTCTATATTACCATATAAATCATTTTATGCATAACTGTTAAATATATCCATATTACCATATTTTAAGGGCTGAAAAGTGGTATAAGTTTGTAGTGCGCATCTTAACTAAAAAATGAAAAAATTGACTCATGAACTATAAAAGGTTGGCCACCCCTGGATTAGTCTATGTATCTGCTGTGTAGTACTATGGAATTGACGGAACCCAAACTTCTCTTTAGGAAGAATGTTTAACTTATATACGGAGGCTTGGTGTCTGGTAAGAATAAAGTTCTCTGCAATTTTACCCAAATTTGAGATGAGGCTGATTGGTCGATAATTTTGAGGCAGGTGTGGGTTTTTTCCGGTCTTATGGATTGGAATTATATCCGCCACCTTCCAACAGGAAGGGAAATGCTTGAAATGGAGTGCGGAATTAGTTATGTTGGTCAGATGTACAATAGTTATAAGAGGAAGTAGCTTTATCACCTTGTTGGTGATTCCTTTAGGTCCAGGAGTCTTTTGGTTTTTAATTTCTTGATTGTATCATATATTTCCGCTGGTGATGTGGTTACAATTTGATTGGAGCAGGTTACAGAAGATTTTAATGAATATCTGACATGTCGATGGATCTTGTAGATGTGATTGAAGTCCAGATGTTTAGATGAGGGCTTACATTGCCTTGTCTGAGTTTTCTGCTGTTGTTTCGGCTTTATCTGCATCAGTGTGGATGAGGCCTAGATATGTTTGAAGAGGGAGGAAGTGATTTGTTTTTGTTTTTGATCTTTCTAATTAGATTCCAAATGGAGTGATTGTCAGGAGAGATAGAAGTCAATCTTTCTTCCCAAAATTGACTTCTATATACTTTAAGGGCATCTCTCACTGTAGAATTGAACCTATTCAGGATTCGTTTGTCTTGTGGTGCGCGGGTATTGTGCCTGAGGGCAGTTGTGGAAGTAGTGACCGCTGTAAAGGCTGTGCTAATTTGTTGAGTCAGGTCTTTAACAGCTGTTTCAATTTCTTCTTTGGATTTTATAAGGGGAATAGGACCAATATATTTCGGGAGAGCTTTGGTCAACCTTTCCCATGATATCAATTGAGACAGTTTTTCTTGGTTTCCAATCTGTAGCAGTATTGGATTTTGATCCGATGAAAGCTCATTTAGTATCAGTAAACTGTTCTGGAGTCTCACATTCTGCAGTATGACTATGTCCAATACATCAGCAGTGCCATACGTATAATGATGGGTAGGTTCAGTGGGACCAGCCACAACCGCGTTGTTGGATCCTGTAGAGTTAGGAAGTATGTGGCCATTTCTATTGATAGTTTGACTGTTCCAGGCGGGATGCTTGGCGTTCAAATCACTGATGCCCAAGATGGCGTTCAAATCCCAGGAGAGTAGTGATTTTAATAGAGGATTGTATGCTGCATAGATTGTTAGTCTGCCAGCCGAGCTTTAGAGAACCTCTACATCTGTAACCTCAAGATTAGTGGTAGGTGGGTGGGATATTTACAGAGGGATGACTAATATAATTCTTGATGAAAATGGCAGTGCCGCCGCCTCTGTGGGTCAGCCTGTCAGTTCTGTACAGATGATATACCCTGATTTTGGGGTTGTCCGATGATCTTATATGCGTTTCACTTATCAAAACTACATCCGGCTGATGTCTTTGGGTGAAATCTTGTAGTTCCAAGAACTTCTTTCTGAGGCGGTTCGCCTTCCACGCGATAATCTGCAGTGAGTCTGGATTTAATTTATTCCTGTTCATGAATGACCGCTGTGAGGATTGTTTGTGTATCTTTTAGTAGAGGATGTTGTAGGGCTGGATCTGCTGAAGTCGAGCAGCATATTTGCGCCAGAGAAGAGGTGATGGTAGCTGTCAGGTTTGTGTGGTACTAGCTGATCCTGTTCAAGAGTTATCTGTTTAGAATAGACTACATCCGCATATGTCCTTGTCTGTAGTTGTCGAGTTGTTCTTTTAAAGGCCTCTGACTGTGACAGTTGCACTTCAGACAATTTTTGCTGGTCTTTGAGAGTCTGTGATGCTGAGGCCACTGTCGTGGATCTACTGGAGGAGGAAGAGTGTTGTCTTCCGATCTTCTATTTTTTTGGGTTTTGAATGCATCCTCTGTAGATGGCTGTGTGTGGGCCACCGTAGTTAGCGCATTTAGCCGGGGTGGTTTTCGGCTTTGCACCGATATTGGTTGGGTGGCTGTCCCCACATTTTAAACATTTAAACTAAACCCTACACATCTTACACAGGAGAAATGAATGCCTCTGGCATTCATTTCTCCTGTCAGTTTTCGGTAGTCCATCACTGTGGTGGGATGTATCTTGATGCCGTCGGTGACAATTTTGGCGGTGATATAAGAGATCTTTTGATTGGACATGCAGGGCAGAGGGTGCAAGGGGGTGCCCCACACCTGGGTGGCAACATTGTTAGGGCGGCATTTTATGTAGCCAATATCTCATTTGGATTATACAATGCAGCATTAGGGGCTGCTGATCAAAGTGCACCCGGGCGGCAAATACCCTTAGCGTGCCTCTGTGGACATGGTGGCCCTAAGAGACATCTGTCTTTGTTTTTCGCAGAGTATGCGCAGGTACCTTCTTTCTAGTGGAGGCCGAGGAGTCCGAAACTAAGCCATCATCCATTCCATCCTCTTTTGGTGGTTCAGAGGCCGTGGGTTATAGCTTCTTACGCGCTCGGACCTCTGTGAAG
Organism: Typopeltis vanoorti; assembly: GCF_054136105.1. NCBI lineage: Eukaryota > Metazoa > Arthropoda > Arachnida > Uropygi > Thelyphonidae > Typopeltis > Typopeltis vanoorti. Next base: position 142,168,426 of record NC_143553.1, read on the forward strand.
ATTGAGAGGGAGGAGATCACCAAGTCTAGCTTCTCTTCTGTTGAATCGTTGTCGTCACCCTCTTCGTCGTCCCCCCCGACATAGAGTAAAAATTGATTTCAAATTTTTTTAGAATCTTTTTGAGTATGTTTATGGCTAGCCTTCTATTTAGTGACTTTACCTGGGCGCCAGAGTCAACTTCGGATATTTTGAGAAACTGAGGTATAAAAGCACTGTTTTAATCTTAGGTCCATGTAAAAGTCCTGTAGACTCAATCTCTGGTCTACCAGCAGAGAGAATTCTGCAGCCGCAAAGAACTGCCAGCAAAACCGAGCGTTGGCAAAACGCTTGAAGTAGCAGCAATGATTGAAATTAAATCAACCTGATTTGATTGGGCGCTGTGTGTTTCAGGACCTGCCTTGTCCCTTCCTTCCACCAAGTGTAGACCAGCAGTCGAAATCTCCTACTGGTGGCGGAAGACGATCGGCACAGGGCTGAGAACAAGAGAAGGACTGGAAAATTTGAATTAAAGCCAGAACCTTACCTTGCGATCAACAAAATCCTTCCAGTCCTAAAATCAATCGACAGTTCCCAAAATTACAATCGAAAATCGTCAATCACATTTCACAATTCATTTCCCCCTCCAGAATTCGCACAATTCATAAAAAACCTCGTCTGATGCATAACGACGAATAACATTTATGGCGAGTTGGGTGAAGCAAAAATGCTTTTCATATTCCCCTTTGTTTGTAATGAAAGAACTTTGAATGGAGTGTTTGTGAGCTATAAGCTCGCCCAATGAGGGCAGTGAAGTTAGCTGTGTTCAGCTGGACGAAAGATTGCTTGCGCCTTTTATATTTGTAGCTTTCCGCTTCATTATATTCCGAAGCTTGGTTGATCAACAGGTTTGGGTGGTTGCTTGTCTTGATAAAGAACGTCTCAGCTAGATCTAGGAGAAGGGAAGAGATGTAAGGAATGTTGACTTCTCTATGGAATCTGGGAGTTTCTAATAAACCAAGGGGCATCTAGAAGCATCCTCAGGTGCTTGTTCTGTAATCTCTGTAGTTTTTGAATATTTGTATTCGGGTGTGGCTCCACGTGGGGGTATGCGTAAGCGATGATTGGTCTTATTACCATCTTGTAAATGATTAACTTTGTTTGTGTATCCAGTTTGCTTTTACTGTTGATCACAGGGCAGAGCTGTGCAATTACTTTGGATGTCTTCGAGGCAATGTGTCCTATATGATTGCCGAATAGGAGTTTCTTATATCAAGAATAACCCCAAGAGATTTGACTTCAGTCTGCCATGGAATCTTAACTTCCAAAAGATGAATGTCCTCCACACTATGGATTTTTTTCCTAGAAAACAGTATAGCTGAGCTCTGGGGGGGGGGGGGGTACTTGGATCCTTCAGTCTGCCAGCCATTTTTCTATTATATGTATACCGCTTTGAAGTCTTCTAATTGCCAGTTTTGGACTCAGAGATCTTTCCATTAATGCAGTATCATCTGCATATAATGCAGTGAATGTTGTTCTTGGCTTCAGAGGGATATCTGATAGGTAGATTGAGAGCAGGAGAGGAACCAGAAGAGAGCCTTAAGGTATGTCTGCCAAGACCCTGTGTCTGAAAGAAACTGTTTCGCCGACCCTGACCTGCATACCTGCATATATATCTGTCTTTCAGGCATGAGTAGATTATTTTTGTTAACTTGATTGGCAGGTTAAATTTTATGAGTTTGTAAAGAAGGCCTTGATGCCATACTTTGTCAAATGCCTTCTCAGCATCGATAAAGATGGCAGCTGTATGGATTTTCTAATTATAGCCTTTTGTGATGATCTCCACTAGCCAGTGTACTTGTTGAACTGTGCTATGCCTTGCGGAAGCCAAACTGCTCGTTGGACAAAATTCCTAACTTATCTATTTCTTCTTGAAGCCTTGTGAGGATTAATTTCTCTGTCACATTTCTGAAGCTGGACAACAGGCTGATAAGTGTGTAGCTTTAGGGGAGTTGAGGGTTTTTCCCTGACTTCTTCAATGGCATGATGGTGGCTATCTTCCAAGCAGTGGGAAAATGCTGGTATCTAAAAATGGCATTGGTAATGTTGACGAGATGGACTATGGCCTTCCTTAGAGGTAGTTTTATTATTTGGTTGTTTATGCTGTGTGCCTGGAGCATTTTTACTGTTTAGGTGAGTTAAGGTATTTATGCCTGAGTAGTGGGAGTCATATATGCTATGAATTATCAATATGCTGTCATAAAGTTGTCCAACCATGACGGTGAATCTTGTGTACAAGGTTAATATTTAGATTTGCATAACACGGATTGCACTGTGATTCAAGGTTATCTATTAATGCTTCACCTTTCTCTTTATCTGTATGAACAATCCCCTTTCTTGGTTTGTATAGTGGGGTACGAGTTGCTTTTTGGTGTGAATGGTGCATAAGAATTTCCAGAAGGAGTGATCTTCAGCATTGATGTTAGCAAATTTGGTTTTCCATTGATGGTTTCTGTGTTTTTGAAGTGCATCACGAACTTGTCTGTTTAGGTTGTTCAGCACTGTTTGGTCTTGTGGGGCTCTTGTATTATGGAATCTCTTTCTGGGTCTGTTTTTTGCTCTAATTAGGTCCATGATTACCTCTGGGATACGGTTGGTTGGGTGAAAGACAGTGGTTTGCCTGACTGATTCTATTGTTTTCTGAATTTGGATGGTGAAGTTATTTACTGCTGAGTCTATCTCTTCCTTTTTACTGATGTTGGACAAAGGACCAATATAAACTAGAAGAACCTTGGCTGACTTGTTCCATGGTATGAATGAGTGCGGGGGAGAGAATTGTTCTGATGAACCTAGATTAAGCACTATGGGACTGTGGTCAGAAGCTAATTCATTAACTGATTCCAATTTGTATTGGTATGTTATATTTTTAAAAATAACGATGTCTAGCACATCCGAGCTGCCTGATGGACTGAAGTGGGTGGGCTTGGTAGGTCCAGCCACAACAGCAGAGGAGCATTGCGTAGTTGAATAGCGTGAAGCCTTTGGTATTAATTGAAGAGCTGTACCAAGTTGTGTGTTTTGAATTGAGGTCTCCTGCGATTATTATGGAGTCATTTGATCCGAGTAGGGAGTCCAGATCTGTTGTCAGTAGAGGAATGCTCGGAGGATTATAAGCAGCATAGATCTTGAGACTGCAAGCGTTGCTGGTATGCACCTCCACGCCGGTCACTTCCAGGTTTACGGTTTGAGGGTTGGGTATTGTATTACATGTATGATTTAGATAACTCTTGATATATATGGCTGTGCCTCAACCTCTTGCACCAAGTCTATAATTTCTGTGCATAGGGTAGCCACGGATTCTAGGGTTATTAGCTGGTCTTAGGTGTGTTTCACCAATCAAGATAATATCAGCACTGAGACGAGTCACAAATTCTTAAAGTTCCAGGACCTTGTTTATTAATCCATTTGCATTACAGGAATCTCTTTCTGGAAGATGGTGAAGGGCTTGGTTTGATGAATTCCTGCAGCATGGCGGCAAGCGAAGCAGTTAAACCTGATGTTTGGTTGGAGCTTGCTTGCCCGAGAGATGTAGGAATCTTAGTTCGTGCAGCCTCGGCATATGTTTTGGTCGTGGATCGTGATCGTGTTCCTTCCTGTGTGGTTGAAAGTGAGGTGTTTCGGATTCGGGGTGACCTACTTGGTTGCTTATGGCGTCGTTGCGAGGAGGAGCAAGATTGCCTTTTGCTGACCCTCGATTTTTTGGATTGAAAAGGAATCCCTTGTAGTTGACTGGGCGAAGTCCTCTGCAATTAGTACAGCAGGCAGGAGTAGATCGTGGGTTGGTGCAGGTGTTGGTCTGGTGTCCCTCTACTCAAACACCTGTAGGCCGCCTTACACAATTTTTGGGCCTGATCCTTTGGCACCTATGACACTGTCCTGCAGATGCTTTCTTCCTGAGCGGCTGAGTTGTTATTTTGAGTCGGCATTCAACTGTCAGTTCATAAATTTGCTCTGTGTAGTGCTGATTTCTACCAGCACCAATGGCATTAGTCTTTTATCTGACCAGAGCATCCTGCACACTTTAACTGGGGACAGGCCCTGTCTGGAGAGGTCGATGATCACATCTTCGGGGATGATACCTTCGGCAACCCCAAGAAGGCAACCTTCAGGTTCATTTCGCTGGGTAAAGCGAAGCTGTGGTATGGATAATTTGCATTCTCCATAAATCTAGTCATTTGTCTTTAGTCTGTGACTGGGGCTGGTTGAATTTTAACTCCTTCATCGGAGTTTTTGACCCATAAGAATGTGATGTTATGTTGTTTCCTGAGGACTGATGAGAGAGGAATCCATTATTCTTTATCCTTAAGATGACTGGTGGTACTTTTTCTTTAGGTACGTTGACTGATTCCATCTCTGTTGTTTTGGGTTCTTCTGTAGTGATAGAGATTTTTCTCTTCTTTTTGGCTGTTTGGAATTTTGTACGTGTTTTCAAGGTCTGACAGATGCCGTCTTGGGATGTAGCATCTTCTAGATTTGGGGAGTGTACAAAGTCTGATTGCGTCTATGTAATGAATTCGTCACTTATGTCATCCATTTTGTCTTCTATGACTGCTGAGGTAGGGGAGGGGGGCTCTATCAAAAAGCTTAACTTTTCCCGACCAGTTGTGACTCAGCAGCTTTCCCAGTCTAAGGAATTCCTTATATACTTCCTGAAATATGGCCTCATTTAGAGGTTTTTCCATGATAGTAATAAGTGAAAAATGTGTAACGACAGAGATAGAGAATGAATAAAGATTACTCAGGTGTCCTAAATAACACAGATAATCCTGTGGACATTGAGGATGACTATGCCAAGTACATCTGAGCTTCCAGCTGAGCTGTGATGAGTGGGCTGTGTGGGTCCGGCTACAAGAACCGAATTTTGTGTTGAGTAATGGTTTAAAGTTCGAACTTTGTAGTTAATTGTGGAGCTATGCCAGGCTTATGTTTGGCATTGAAGTCACCAGCCATCATGATGGAGTCTGTGAAACCGAGAATGGTGTCCAAGTCAGATTCCAATAATGGAATATTGGGTGAATTATATACAGCATAGATTTTGATATTGCCAGCATTGTTGGTATGAACTTCAATGCCTGTTATCTCTAGGTTCTTGGTTTGTGGATTGGTCACAACATTGTGGCTTAGGTCGTTTTTAATGTATATGGCTGTTCCTCCTCTACTGCTGGTGAGTCTATCTGTTTTGTACATAATATAGTTCCGCAACTTGGGGTTATTAGCTGGCCTGAGATGTGTTTCATTTACTAGTATTCTGTCAGGATTGTATCTCTGAGTGAACTCTTGCAGTTCTAGGATTTTTTTAATCAGTCCATTTTCGTTCCGTGCAGTGATCATGAGAGAGAGAGAGTTAGGATGGAATATTCTATTGTTCATTATTGAGGGCTATCAAAATTGAGTGGGTACCTTGTAGGAATCTTTTCGTGAAGGATGGCGAAGGATTTGTCATGCTGAATTCTTGTAACATGATAGCTAGTGAGGCAGTTAATACTGATGTTAAATTTGAGTTTATTTGATCATGCGATGGAGCAGCCTTTGTTCATGCTGCCTCTGCATAAGTTTTGGACATTTGTTTTCTTTCCTGAGTTGTCAAGTTGGAGATAATTTGGACCTGGGTACGACCTGCACGGTTGGAAACTACCCTTTCAACAGATTGAAATGTGTTGGAAGGGTAGTTTTTTCTGACCCTCGGTTCTTTGGGTGTGTAATGCATCCCTTGTAGTTGGCAGGGTGAGGTCCTCCACAATTGGCGCATTTAGCTGATGTGGATCTTGGCTTGGTACACATGACGGTCTGGCGGCCCTCGCCGCATTTCAAACACCTGTAATTTGCCTTGCAAAGTTTTGGGCATAGCCAAACCCTTGGCACCTATGGCACTGCCCAGCTGATGCTTTTCCTTAGTGGCTGGGTAGAAATTCTGAGGCCACAGATCGCAGTCAGTTCATATATCTCTTTTTATGCCTTGTCAATTTCTACTAGCACCAGTGGCATTGGCTGTTTATCTGACCTGAGCATCCTGCTCACTTTTACTGGTGTTAGGCCCCGACTCATAAGGTGAGCTTCTTCAGAGGTGACACCTTCGGTTACCGCGCGAAGTACTACTTTGAGATTCTTTTCACTGGGTAAAGCAAAAGTGTGATAAGGAAGACTTTTGTTATCCATTAGTTTTGTTAACTGTCTGTAGTCAGTGACTGATGCTGGCTGGATTTTGACTCCATCTTGATTGTTAGCCCAGGAATATGAGATTTTATGTTCCCTAAGGGCTGATGTGACAGTAGTCTATTTGTCTTTGTCCCTTAGGATAACAGGTGGAATCTTTTCGGTGTTCCTCGGGAAATCTGGTGTTGGGGAGTCTTCATCCATCTGGTCCTCTGTAGTTCTTCTTCTTTTGTTAGAATGCTCTCCCTGAGTGTTGTTTTGACAGGGGGATTTTGGTGACAGAGCAGCAACGAGTTCTTCTTGTGATATCTCATTCTCATGCTCCTCCTCTCCATCCTGATCATTTGAGTGAATGTATTGTTTTATGAAACCCGGCCATAACAGGCAAACTCAGATTCAAGTTTCTCTGTTATGAGTTTCAGTACCTCTAGGGAGTGCTCCTTATTAAAGATCTGGATCTGCTCTTTGATGTTTTCCATATCAAAGTGGCAATCTCCTGCCAACAGAAATTTTTGACAGCAGTAGAAATAATCCCGCAGGGCTAGGGGCCTGCCAGCAAAATTATCCTGTAGACCAAGATGGACTACTAGCAATATATAATCCCGCAGGGCTAGCGGCCTGTCAGCAAAACGTCCTATAGACCGAGTTGGTCTACTAGCAAAATTTAGCCTTGTTGCGACCTACTAATTGGGGAAAGGAGTATCAGTATCTCACTTGGCCACAGTTTAAAAACCTACCTCCTAATAAAACCTTAAATCCACCACTGGTCCTCATTGCGGGTGGGGCCTGCTGGCCATTTGACCTCTTGCGTGTTTTGTGCAGAGGGGGGGAGACAGTAAGAATCAAACTGTGTCAGCGCCAGTGCAGTGTGAGATTACTGAGAAACCTTGCATGCAATGTAATCAGGCTCAGTCTAAAATAATACGTCCGTTCTCATCAAAAGCCAAAAGCAGAATCGTACACTCAATCTTAATCTTATCTCCCTCTATGCATAGTCCTTATAGTCCTTACAAGGACTGGCTTAAAGGGACGAAGCAAGAATGCTTTTCATCTTCCCCCTTATCTGTAGAGAACAGTGTAGGGATAGAGGACAGTGTAGGGGTAAGGTGTTATTGCGCTATTAAAGCTCTGATCATGGCAAGAGGGTAACAGCAATAGCCAAGCCTCAGTTAGAACTTCATTAGCCACAGCATTGCCATCCATTACCCTCCAAGGATATTAATCACCGCATCTGGATTCCTCTTTGTCTACTCTCGTTTTCAACCATCCCATATGCACACACACACACACACACCCACACACACACACATATACATATGCATATATGTGCATAAGGACTGACTTAAAGGGACGAAGCAACTTTTCATCTTCCCCGTTATCTGTAGAGGACATTGTAGGGGTAAGGTGTTATTGAGCTATTAAAGCTCTGATCATGGTAGGAGAGTAACAGCAATAGCCGAGCCTCAGTTAGAACTTCATTGACTACAGCATTGCCATCCATTACCCTCCAAGGGTTTTAATCACCGCCGTGATCAATTCCCGCATATGCTTATGCATATGCATATTATATTAAATGCATATTATATTATATTATATTATATTATATTATATTATATTATATTATATTATATTATATTATATTATATTATATTATATTATATTAGTCCTTATAGTCCTTATAAGGACTAGCTTAAAGGGGCGAAGCAAGAATGCTTTTCATCTTCCCCGTTATCTGTAGAGGACAGTGTAGGGATAAGGTGTTATTGGGCTATTAAAGCTCTGATCATGGTAGGAAGGTAACAGCAATAGCCGAGCCTCAGTTAGAACTTCATCAGCTACAGCATTGCCATCCATTTCCCTCCAAGGGTATTAATGACCGCATCTCACGATCGATTCTCTGGACCCCCACCAACTTCCATTAAATTCCTTTTTTTTATTAAATAAATTTTAAATTAAACATTTTATAAAATAATTATTTTCAAAATTATTTTGTTTATTAAAAATGTATTTACCCTTTCAATAAGTAAGCATTAAGAAGATATATGTTATTTATAATATTTATATGAATAGCCGGCGTTTCAAAGATTCTGAAATCGCGCTGTTCTTTAGTTAGATATTCATGTCCAATGTTTGTATTAATGTAAATAACTAGAATAATAATCACTTGTCATTTTTATTTTACCAGTGGGTTAGACTTTATAAATAACCCATCTAGGTGTAAGTGATTCGAATACTGTATATGAAACGGCGATTTTCACTAATATTGTTGCATAACTGTTTTTCAAGAAACATGTTTATAAATTGCAATTTATGTGGCATTTTGTTGTGCTGATATGTTGTGGATTAAGCTTTGGAATTCCAGTTAATATATATTATCCAATTTACGAATAAACGCCAGAGAAAACATTGCAAGTAATGTACACTCTACTATAGCAAATAATATACATACTACGGCAAATTATATAATTGAACAAGATATTATTCGAAAAATATTTTGCGCTCTTCTCCATAGAAGACCCCTCCTCCCCCCCAATCCCACACGTTTTTCTTTCATTTCAGTCTTCAAATTACCCTCTTAATCTCGTCCAATCAATCTAAACCGTAAAAAATATAAGAAATTTCTTGCCCTATTTAATCCTATTTCAGCCAACATTTGTCGAAATCAAGGCCACGTTCGCTATCCCTTAAAAGTAGTGTCACAAAAGTTCATTCGGGGTTGTCCACAACTGAGGGTGACCTTCGAATGTATTAGTCTCTGCTAGTCCTTGGTAATGTCGTTGAATGAAGTACAAAAAGGTGATGCGAGGCAGGTGAAAAATTGTCGTTTTTATTTTTATGATATTACCATGTTAGGTCATAGGAATATCAGTTTAGGGTACTCATCTTTTTTTCGATAATATTTAATTAATTATGTTAATTCATTTTTTGTTATAAAATTCTGATTATTTATTTTTGTATTTGTTGTGTTTTGTATTTATTATGAATCGTCTAACAATATATTACATTTTAAAAGTGGAGGAAATGATTGAAAAGAAAAATTTGATATATTGTGATGAAGTAGGGCCATCTATCATGATGACACACAACGAATAGAAATTTTTTAGAAATATTTTTCTTTGGAAACAACTCCTTAATATGTTTAAAAAAAATTAAAAGAGCCAAAATGTTTCCTATTCAAACGGACTTCAAGAATTTACAAAAACAGAAATGCATTTATTCGGAAATCTTTTAACAGATGATGTATTTATATAAGATATTTATATAAGGCTGAGTGACAAGGCGATCTCGTTCCTGTTTTCTGTTTGATTTTTAATAGGGATTTGATGAAACGTTGGATTCAGTAAAAATATTCCTAATTTATTCTTGCAATAGGTATTAGCTTTTTTTTTTTTTTTTTTTTTGGTTGCTCATGTCATTGTTTGGCATAATTAATGTTAAAGCAAAAATACGGCCACAAGATGTCACTATTGTCATTCTGCTCATGAATTTTCAAGAATGCTTTGTGAATCTTTCGCGTTCTTCGAGGGATTTGAACCAATCCCATTGAACTCCTCAATGGAGAAGTTTCCGTCTTCAAATATAGTTATTATTATTTAATATGTGATTAAATTGTATGATTATATATAATCATATAACATAATAAATTATTAGATCTATATGTTATTACATTTATATCGTAAAATATAATATATTAAAATATTTATTATTTTTTTTTATACATCAATCTCACACATGAAAGATTGTGAGACTACAACACATCAGTACCATCTATCGGTAAGTGGTCAAAAAGAAAAGAAAAAGAAGGCTGCTATTCATCGTAAGGAATATAAAAATGACATTCCATACTGTATGAACTCAAAAAGTATGAACTTGCAGAGTATTCTATTTTCTCTAAGCACGAAATGAAGATGCTAATGATATATGGACGAATAGTTTATAACAAATACGAATAATTAATTTCTTTCACGTAAGTTATGTTTTAATTGTTTTTAATTTACATAACGTTTCGATTGAATATCCAGATAATGTAATATAATTATGATACTAAATTATAGAGCCTAAAAAATTCAGTTTGGCAAAATAATATCCCCATTATTATTTGGCAAAATAATAATGGGGATTAAACATCCGTCATTATTATATAGCCAAATGAAAGAAATAATAATAATAATAATAATTATAATTATACCTCCGTATAATTATAATTATACCTCCGTATAATTATAATTAATCCCTCCGTAGCGCAATTGGAAGAACGACGGTACATTGCGCCCTTCGATTGGAATAGGCCTAAGTTCGATTCTCGTCGCGACGGGAGGAATCTTTATCTGGTCGATTTCAATCGAAGGTGAGTTAGCCGATCTCATATGGAGGTAGCAGGGTTTTTTCTCCCGGAAACTCGGGTTTTTCATCCCGCATACATACAAATCGGCCCATCAGAACACACGCAATTTACAGACAAAAATTACTAGTTGTGGTGGTGTTGGAAGTGGGCGGTAGATGGCGTTGATGGAGATGATTCGTAGTAGAGGTTAGGTGTAGAGAGAATTGTAGATGTCCTCCCACGATGAGTCTTCGGACTCCTTGGAGGTATCAGGAATAATAATAATAATAATACTTTAAGATCTTTGTAATGTAACGAGAAACATTTATCATAAATTAAAATGACGTCACCTTAAATTTCATCGCAAAGGCGAACTAGGTTACTGTGGACAATATACATTCGATAAAAAATAATTCGCATTTTTGTCAGCAACATTTAGTTTATTTTTAATACACACATTAAAATCAATATTTCTTGACTTTCATAAGGTGTTTCTGGTACAGAGGACAAAATGCTAATTATAATTCTAAACGAAAGATGGAGCTACTATTATTTACTGTTATCAATGAACTGTTATCATTCAGATCTCAGTGATTTATATAACAACGGAACCAGAATAAGAAAAATTAACCATTACGAGGTTTTCCGTTTGACTTTTAGTGACTGGCAACATACCAGGAGGCGAAATTATCTACGAGATACTTGTCTGGGTGTTTCACATTTAGTGAAGAAGTCTTTGTCCTATTTCGTGAATCGTGGGATATGCCAAATAATTGTCTGTCTGTAATTGTTGGCATAGAATTGGACTCCCACATTTTCTCCCACTGAATTTAGTACGAATAATTTCGTGTCATTCGACTTTATAAGGATTATTAGTCCCAGAGAATGGAGAATAATACTCAGTGGAGTTGCCGCTGATATTAAAACTTTTAAAGTGATATTAAAACTATTTTAAAAATTGCTATACAAAATTATCTAAACTATAAAAAGAAAAAAAATTCAAATATTATTTTATTAATATTTAGAAAATATTAAAATTTTAATTGTGTTTATCGAGACACCTATAATTTTTAATAAAGTAATTTTTATAAGGAGTTAAGAGAAAGCGAAATGCGTGTATGTGGAATAACTGATGATTTTGGTTATTAAAGAACAAAGTCCTTTTTAGGAGTTCCAGTGTAACGGATGGCAATGCTGTATCCAATGAAGTTTTAACTGAGGCTCGGCTAATGCCGTTACTCAGCCATGACTAGAGCTTTTAGCTCAATAATACCCTATCCACACAGATTTTCTTCATTCAGATGATGGGACTCAGTCCTTTTTAGAACTTTTAGGAATGAGTGTACGTGTATGTATATATGAAACAAACTGTGGATCGTACTCAAGAAGTTAAGTATTCCAAATCAGCTGCTTGCTGCAATAATTGTAAGAACCAATGAAAAAAAGTTAAAAGAAAAAGAATGGATATCAATAAACAGAGGGATCCGGGAAGGATGCCCAATGTCGTAACTCTTATTTAATATCTATATAGATGAAATAGGAAAGAAATGGGAGAAAAATATAAAACCGGTATTTAAACTAGATTGTGGAACTATACTTAACATTATTTTGTTTGTAGATGATTAAATCATAACAAGAAGTGAAGATGAACTCCAAAAGATCAATTATACGCCTCAAACATAATAAAAAAATTTGGAATGCAAATTTCAACAGACAAAACAAAAATCATGGCTTTTTTTCTATTCAGAAGTAAAGTCATAATTGAAAATAAAATTTTAGAACAAATTAATTGCTTGAAATAACTTGGATGTACTGTATCATATACAAAAGAAGCTGGCAATGACATTAAATTTTCAAGTTTTCTAAAGATAACTGGAATGACCAATAATAGTTTCAAACTTACGTAAGTTCAGAAGAATAGAAGACTAAGAGAAGTTTTGGCAAGACCGTCTCTACTATACCGAAGTGAATTATGGGATATACAGAAGAAAAAAAAATAATAGAAACTAGAGAAATGAAATTCCTATGAAGGACAACAGGCTATACTCTTTGGGACAAAAGAAGCACAGAAAGATGTAAAGAACTAAAAATAGAGTCAGTATTGGACCAAGTATACGAATACCAAAAGAAGTGGATTGAACATATTGAAAAAATGGACTGTTAAGAAATATTCAAAAAGATATTCCGATACCACCCACTTGGAGGATATAGAAGTCAGGAAAAGATGGAATAAGACCGGAACAGGCCACGATTTTTTGTTTTGTCTGTTGATATTTGCATTCCAATATTTTGCCACTGAATCCCGAAAGATGATCATAACAATGGGTGTGAACTTCGTTATTTCGGCTAAACTAAGTTATTTTGTTTATTAAATTTGCATTTACATACGTTTTAATTTAGATTATTCATCGAATTTATGTATTTATTATGCATATAATTTTTACTATATATAATAAATATTAATTTTAACTTTGAAATATAAAATGGTTTACATAAATATATATAAAACCAAATTGTTTATTTAAAATGAAAATATAATAATTAAAATATATTAAATTATATATATATAATTTAAAATATATTAAATTATATATATAATATATAAATATATATATATTATATATATATTTAATTAAATTATATATTAAATTAAATATATTAAATAATAATTATAATATTAATTATAAAATTAATATTATAATTAGTGAATTAATTATAATTAAAAGTTACATTATAATTAATTTTATTACATAATAAAGTTATATACAGGTAACCCTCGTATAACGCGGTACTTATACAACGCGGTTTCGATATAACGTGGTCTACAAACTGTTGTAACCCTTTATTTTTTAAATATTTTTCGCCGTGCGACTTGAAAATCAAATTTTATCTTCGTTAAATTTGCGTCTTCCCGTATCGCGTATGTAGTTATAAGTAGTGAATTTATATTAGGGGAAATACCCTTTAGCACGCATGTACGTCAATTGTTTACCGTATAAAGTGTTTATTGTTGAAAATTGTCTAGGAAAGCGCATTAAAAATCAAAAGTGTGTTCATCTCAAACTGAGCACTTTATTTTCTGGTGAGTTACATACAATATGTAATGCTTACTTTTTTGCGTAAAAATTTTATTTTTATAGTATAGTAATGGCCACTTAGAGGGGCTTTTGCGATCTGGTTGAAAACGAAATTAGTGAATTAATTGATGGGGAAATAGATTTAAATGAGGAGGAACTGGTACAATTAATAGATGACGTCGAACCAAATGGCGGGGAAGGTTCTGCTGAAGATTCTGATTGTGATGAATCCGTTAAAGAATTCAGTTTAAAGAAATTAGCAGAAGGATTGGACTTGGCAAGAAAGTTAGGAAGCTATTTTACAGATAATGATCCCTTAATGGAGCGCTCCGGAAAATTCACGAGACAATTGGATAGTTGTTTAGCTCCGTATAATGAACTTAAAAAAAAAATTGCAGAATATTACTGACTTTTTGATAACTAAACCAGCCGAAGTATGAAATGAGAATTATACTAATGATGTCCAAGAGATTTCAAGTGATGACGACGTCCGGCCACTCGTAAATAAAGAACATCTTCGAAATGCTCGTTTTGAAGACAGTGATGAAGATTAAAATATACACTTCATTTTATTTTGCCTAAAACATTTATGCATTATGGGCAATGAAGTTTACGTACAATTCGTATTTTTTATAATTTTGTACTATGCATTTGCTTCATAATTTGTTTTCTTAACTTACATGAATTACCTGAATTAATAAAAATATTTTTTTTTTTGGGTATGTCTTTGTTGTTTATAGAATTTAAAAAAAAAACGATTTCTGAACATAACCCTACCTTTTCTATATGATCTAAGTATCACATAACGCGATTTATATAACGCGGCTTTTCGATGGAACCTAATATCCGCGTTATACGAGGGTTACCTATATACATATATATATAAAGCGATATGCAAGTTGCAAAAATGCAACTGTTGCATAGGTCATCTCGGTATGCTCTATATTTAAGGGAAGGGCACGATATTAAACGAGGAATTTTTTTTGCTGATCCGATGATCCTAGTGCATGTCGATACCTAACTCATATCGGATGTTTCGTTAGATGAAATTGATACATAATGTGACTACTTTACACACAGACACATAAGATAGCTCTTAGGTATTGTTCATTTTTATCATCATCCCCATGTTCCATGTGGGTAATGATGATAGTCACAAAACGAAACGGCTTGTTAAAAGACGAAATATAGTCTTTTAGGATCATATCAGCCAACATTTGAAGTATGTGTTCAAGATACAGAATGAAAATTTGTATCTTTAAATACAGCAGTATATTAAGGTAAAAATGATATTGCAATGGTATGATCAGCTATCGCTCGGACACCACGCCACTTCTATCCCATATCACGTGACCATTTCGTACCTTACCCTTTTTTTTTTTTTCATGATAAACTCGCTAAGGATCCAATCTATTAAGGGTTTTAACCGTCCTGTCAATAATTACAGATCAAGGTACATGTTCCATCAGTTTACGAGATGACGAGATCGCCAGTATATCGTGAACACAAGCAGTACTAACACCAGTTGCCACATTATTCCACTCAATATATAGTAAGACCAAATTGGCAGCCTTTGGTAGCATTGCAGTATGGAATTTGTATCCCATTATCTCTACCAAGTAATTCATTAAGTAGTTCCTGAAACTTCCGAGAGATGGTGCTACACTTAAATGGAAACAATTTTCTTATTAGTAACTATTTTTTTAAGTTTATTTATTTATTTTTATTTTTTAAGAGAGGCCTTCGCGAGCTGGTTTCTCTCAAAACGGTGACCTTTAGCCTCAACTTCGAGGCGATGGTAAAAAGGGCGTTAGGCTCTGTGGCATACATATTACACATTGAAAAATTTCAAAGGGCAAGCATGTTGGCGTCTCAGTGACCTTGGGAATGACATTGTCTGTATACATATATGTCAAGGGCAACGGGTTACAAGCTCAGCCTCTTATCTATGTCCAAGGTTTGGAATCGCGTAGAATTCAGTTTCATATAACATTAGACAATTGTCCCAGAAACAGAGAAAAACAATATCCGATTGGTTCTAACATTTTTTTAAAAAATTTGGTTAACTCCTGAAAGAAAACATCAGCTTGTCTAAAACAAATGAGCAAAAAAGTAACCAAATTGTGTAATATTGTTAATATATTCTTCTATCCTAAGTGTTATACTTAAATTTTAAATCGGAATCATTTATTTTTTTAAAAAAATATTAGTGTTATTAAATCAAAATTAATATGAAGGCTCTTACACCTTTTTTATATTAAAATAACAGCAATACACAAGGAGAATATGTAAAAGAATTTCCCGTTATAACAGTTTAATTTTTCGAAAAGACACATTGTATTTTCATATAATTTGTTAACGATATAAATAAATATTTATTATGTGAATATTATATAAATATTTATTATTATTATATGAATATTATATAAATATTTATTATGTTATATTATATACATATTATACATATTACATACAAAATGTATATGTTACATACTGACATTATGGAATTCGATATTTTCGATTTATTATTAAATTTTGGATTTAAATGTTTTAAACTGATTATGCTATATTATATATATATTTACTCACATTAATGAAATTATGACTATTATCAAGTATTTTATCATTTTGCATACACTGGTGTCCAAAACTTAGGGACAAACACTGTTTGTGAAGATTACAAGCGCAAATTCCGACGATTCAGCTTGTGGAAATTTGTATAACTGACGATTTCGAGCAAGAAAGCGGGTACACATTCAAATTTTCGAATCGCATGCAAAAGAGTCACGTGGTAATACTCCACAGAATAAAAGGCTGCGATAAATGAATTGTGTCTGAAGGGAGCTCTTTTCGTGAAGGAATAAAGTCGCAAACTTGGATGTCTTGTAAAGAAATCCATCAAAGACATTGTCTACATCAGGGATTCTCAACCTATGGTACTGGTACCACTAGTGGTACGTGAGGCACTGCCGGGTGGTACGAAAACAGATTTGCTTACTGGTACATCTAATATCTTGAATTAAATATAGTGGTACGCCACTGGAAAAGATTGAGAACCCCTAGTCTAGATGATTTCACGCGGGGAGGAATTATTGGAAAGTTTTAAGAAGGCTATAACCGCAAAAAGGAATCAACGTATCAGGGAAGTCATTCTGCAAGTTGTCCTCATTCAAGTACAGGTACGCTCGCTGATATCTCAACAAACAGTGGCAAGATGTCTGCGACAAGTAGGCTTATACGCCCAAAAGCCTGTAGTCTTTGTCTCTTTATCCACAGCTCATTGTAGAGTACGTTTTCCATGGCATTGTATCCATAAAAATTGGACAAGACACCAATGGACTAATGTACTTTACAGATGAGAGTCGTTTTAGTTTTTCCTCCTATTTTAGATGACACTTGATCTGGTGTGAAAGTGGTACTGCTTACCATCAAAAGAATATTCTTGAATACGGCAGTGCTGGGGTCATGGTGTGAGGAGGCATTATGCTTAATGGACGCACCCAGCTACAAATGCTGGAAAAAGGGAGTACGACTGATGAACCATATTGCAACGAAGTTCTTCAACGTCGTGTTCGATTGTTTCGTGGTACTGTAGGCGAAGAATTAATTTTTACGCATGACAATGCTACACCACATCGTACACTAGCAGTGGAGATATTCTGGGGCCGACGATAATAACCGAATTCGAGTGGTCAGCATTCTCCACAGATCTCAACTCCCACAGAATACGTTTCGGACGCAATAGGGAGGCTCGTTGCTGCTCGAAATTCCCCTCCAGAAAACAAACAAGGCCTTATCCTTGCTTCTGAAGAAGGAGTGGGCCAGTCTGCCTGAAGAACTCCTGAATCACTTGGTGTTAAGCATGGTATGACCCTTGTGAGAGCAGCATCGCAGTTTGGGGTGGGCCTATTCCATACTGAAAGGTCTCTCCGCATAGTTTTCTGTAAGCACTGTACACCACTTCCTTAACTACGTCCTTAGGAAATTTGCAACTATTGCCAAAAACGTATTGCAGTTTAATTTGTACGACATTTGTAACATAACGTTTCTGTAATATAATTTATTAGCATGCTGGCAATAAATTTATGTGAACATTTGGCTGTAATCATGAAATTTTTTTCATATACAGTGTAAGAATGTACTTCGTCCTTAGCTTTTGTACACCAGTGTATTCAGTCTTATGTTTTAGCAAAATGTATATTGCTAAAGACCAGCACGAATAAACTGCGCATGTCAGATAATATAATCATATTTATTCGTATTAATGAATAAACATTGTTGTAATTCGGTATCATAAAAAACTGTAGACCACCAGTTAGGAAGAACTTGATCAAATTACTAGGGAATAATCGCTTACAATTATTTCAATTTAAATAACTGACTGTAGCTCAATTTTAATTGCCCCGCATGCTCATTCATGTACTTCACAACTTTCTAATAATATTCTATAGCCATTTGCCATCATATATTAATCTGAATACTTTTTTTCTAGTTTTTGACTGTAGTTTAATCACATGTTTTGAAGGATAGAACTAGCCATTGATATCAGATTACAAAATAATTTTAGACTTCTGATCCCGTTGCTATATATTACATCACAACTAGTTTAGGAATGCTGCAAGCTAACTACTTTTCGCGTTATCTACAGATTATTTCTACCGGTTGGTCTATTTATTTCTTTGATCTGTCTTTTTCCCAGAAAATGCATTTCGTAATTTAGACTGGCAATCGATGATGAACAACACACACACGCACACGCACGCACGCACGCACGCACGCACGCGCGCGCACACACGCACGCACGCGCACACACACACACACACACACACACACACACACACACACACACACACACACACACACACACACACACACACACACACACACACACACACACACACACGAGTCTAAGAAATTATTTAAAAAAGGACATACTAGCTGCAGTGAACGAACTAAGACAAAATAGATCCAAGAAAAATAAAAATCGGAATCAAAAAAATGAAAATTATTAATAACAGAGGAGTGTTAATTGAATACAATAATAAAAAAAAAAGACCGACAAAGACTTGCTACATAACGAAATCTCTAAGGAATGCAAAGACACGTTAGTAGTAAATCCCAGTAAGAAACATCTTCCAAAGTTAATTATATATGATATTCCCAGTGAAATTGATACGAACAACGCGATTGACTCCATCCGTATGCAGAACAAAGGTCTTCAGTGGCGACACATGAATTCATTGTGACAAATAAAAAAAAAGAAAAAGGAACAAGAGAAACTTAATTATTGAAGTCGATCCAACGATGAGGATTAAATTGCTGAAAACCGGTGTTAAAATGCTCTGGAGAATTTGCCATCGTGCAGACTATAAGCGTTTTGAGGTGCTTTAACTGCCATAAATTCCACCATCAGACACAAGACTGCAGGGGAAAAAACACCTGTCCATTCTGCTCTGTTCAGCGAGTGCCCACGAAATAAGTCCGAGATGAATTGCATAAATTGCTAAAATCACAACAAGTATGCCAAAACCAAAAACGACTGCAAATCCGTGGCACGAAACAAAGATTGCCCGACCTACAACTACTATAGAAAGCTCAAAATTCAGAACATACATTATGAAAAGCAATAATAAAGCTAGCAGAAACAACACTACTTCCCTGGCATGCCTTCAAATAAATCTTCAACGCTCTATCAATAACTTAACAGAACTCATAAATAGGAAAAAAAATATAGGACTGGCATTAATACAAGAATACTACAACATTAACAACAAAATATGCGGCTTTCCAACTAATTACAAAATATTTTCCAAAGGATCAGAAAGAAAGAGAGCTGCAATACTCGTGGTCAACCCTGAAGTCGAGGCAATAGTCTTAGCACAGCAACGAGGACTCGGTACTTATCGAAATTACATACACAGGAATTAAAACTTTTACTGCAAGTATGTATCTAAACTTCCCACTGACATAAAATATGATTGATAAAAAATGGGCAACATCGTGGATTTTACCAACAACCACGGCCTAATTCTTGGAATAGATAGCAACGCCCATTTGGTTTTATGGTTTAGCGAGAGCACAAACAATAGAGGTAAAAATTTGGAGGAGTCCTTAGCATCAAATTCCCTATACATACTAAAGACGACTTTAACACTTCATCATTTGAAAATACCAGAGGGAGCAGCTTCATTGATCTGACAACAGAAAACCACGCTATTTTACCCCGGGTTTCTGAATGGAAATGCGAAGGAAATGAAAGCTGTTTCTGATCATCGCATATTAAGTTTCATCATCAGTAACAAAAAGATAAACGGAATAAACAACACAAACCATCGCATTAACATCAAGTACTTCACAAATAAAACCAATCTAGAGATATTTGTAAAAAGCATTAAAAAGAGAATTTTCATGCTTAATCTCCGAACATCACTTAAATGGGATCAGCGAACAACAGCTCAGCTCAGACAACAAGCTAGCAATCTGGGCTTCAGTACAAGCCTATACAGACTTCCTTGCTTCTCTGCTTTCATCAGGACTGAAAAAATCCAGCGACCCAACACTCAGAAGCTAAACATCGATGGAAAAAAATCAGTACCTTTATGGAACGACGAACTAACAGTCCTAAGAAAATGTCTTAACGTACTCAGACGATTATGCCAAAGAACATACAATAACCAAGATTTAAGAGAGCCTAGAAGGCAGAACTACTATAAAGCCAAATACAGTCCAACATTACAAACGCCAAAACAGAATTATGATAAAAATACTCTCCTCTCTCTTCCAGAATCTCTGTACTGTTGAAAGAGTACATAGATTCTGTACTCTTTCAACAGTAAATATGGAATCCTTGGATTTGCATATGTAAATTAGCAGCAAGCAACAATAAGACAGCATCTATATTATCAACTATCAAGAAAACAGACGGCACCTACAAAGAATGAAAACAGACATAGACACTCCTAACGACAATTTATTTACAACTAATGAAATCGAGTCAGTAGTAAGATCAATGGATCCAAGAAAAACTCCTGGAGAGGATGGCATAACCAGCGATATACTCCTAAGAGCGTTTGTCGAATTCCCCGAATTCATAACAACAGTTTACAACGAATGCCTAAAAAGAGGGCGACTTCCTTTAGTATGGAAACGGTCTAAAATTATACCCAAATAAAACCAGGAAAAGAAACATCCGACGAAATTAGCAAATGCAGGCCAATCAGTCTCATAAACATTGCTGGTAAGGTGCTAGAAAAACTTCTAATAAACCGAATAATGCACTTTATCTACTCAAGAAACCTATTAAGCAGCAATCAATACGAATTTAGACCTCAATCCAGCACAGTAAACGCAATTATGGAGGTTAAAGAGTTCACAGAAGACAATCTAAAGCAGTGTTTCTTAAGCTTTTACGAAGACGGAACACTTCACAAATCCTGAAATTTTCACGGAACACCTTGGTTATTTTGTAATGCATAAATTAATAATTAATTGGTAATTTAACTGATTTTTTATTATTAATCAATACCTGATAATTAATTATCAATTAATAATTAATTAAAAATCAATTAACCATCATTAACTTAATTTGTGCTGACAAATTAATTAAAAATGACAACTTCTCGTGGAACACCAGTGATCCGGGAAACACCAGTTAAGAACTACTGGTCTAAAGCAAAGCAAAAGACGTACTACTGATCTCACTCGACGTACAAGGAGCTTTTGATGCTGCGTGGTGGCCAGCCATAATCAACCAATTAAAAGATTTCAAATGTCCCAAAAACTTACTCTATCTTACAAAAAATTACTTTACAGACAGAAGAGCGAGCAACCATTACATTAAAAACCACAGCTGTAACGAAAGAAGTCAAACGACGCCGTCCGCAAATTCCTTCACAAATCCTGACTCTTTGTGGACCAGGTTTGTGGAACATCCAGTGCGTCCCATTAAGACTTCCTTTCACTACTGAAACAAAAGTCATAGCCTTCGATGATGCGATGATAATGATTCAGGGACGTGACGGCTTACAGTTAGAACTAACAGCCAACGAAGAACTCTTTAAAATTTCAGAGAGGGCACGCGAGAAGAAAGTTACCTTCAACAGCACCAAGTTTAAAATGCTCCACATCTCACGCAAAAAATCAAAACAACCTCTAACAGTCTTCCTAAACGGAGAAGTTCTCGAGGTAGCCAGTGAGCTAAAATACCTAGGAGTAACAGTAGACGAAAAATTCAACTTCAACAAGCTCATCTCATATATTGTCGAAAAAGGCTCATAAACTGTAAACCTTCTAGCAAAATCGGCAAGGATTAAGTGGAAATTAAGTCAACGAGCGCTGAAAACAATATATACCGGATCTATACTGCCATTGATATCTTATGCTGCACCTGCCTGAAAACATACAAAGAAAAACCGCCAAAAGCTAAACAGAGTTCAACGCCTTATAGCCATACGCATAATTAAAGGATACAGGACAATATCTTTCGAGGCAGCTTGCGTTATTGCAGCTCTAACACCGATCTGCCTGATAATACAAGAATTCTCTTTCATGTATGAAATCATTTCTGGAAAATATAACGAAAATTACAACATCGATCCAAATTGCTACGAACGACCGCCTCAATACAGTAAGTGGCCTCACCCAGCAAAGAGACATTTATTAAGGAGAAGGAAAGCTATGAAAAAGTCCATTATACAAGAACGCTGCTCTAGACTGCATCCTCTCTGTTCCAACAACCAAGCAGAACAACTTGATATACAGGGTGTTCGGGATAAATTTGACAGTTTCGTAAGGAAAAAGAAAATCTTCTTTGTATCTATTAAATTTAATGAATTGACAAAAAAACATTACAGGCAGAGTTAATTACAATACTATCAACAAGATTTACTCAAAATAACCACCATTAGCATCGATCACAGCTTCAACTCTGCTTCGGAACCTCGAACAAGCTGATGCTACAGTCTCCCTGGGAAGGGCCGCAAAAACTGTTTTAATTTTATCCATTAACTGGGCTTTTGTATTACTGGAAGTGCGATTGGTGTCTTTTTTCAACTGCGCCCCATACAAAATAATCCATGGGGTTAAGGTCTGGGGAGTTTGGAGGCCAAACATTTGGACTGGTGAAGTCGTAGAAATTTTCAGACAACCATTTTTGACTTTTCCCAGAGGTGTGGCAAGGGGCCGAATCCTGCTGCCATACATACGGCCTACCATTGCCTACCCTTGTTATCCAGGGCTTGACTACAGTTAGCAACTCCACGAACAAAGCCAGAATTCCAATGCCAGGGTTCTTCAACACCTGTTCCTGCAGATTTGCGAGGAATTCTGCTGTACGAACGCAATCAGATCGTCTGCTAGGGATCTTTCTTCTTGCTACATCCTCGTAGTCACCATTGCAAGTCTCTAGTTCAT
The DNA here is from genome assembly GCF_054136105.1 of Typopeltis vanoorti. Taxonomy (NCBI): domain Eukaryota; kingdom Metazoa; phylum Arthropoda; class Arachnida; order Uropygi; family Thelyphonidae; genus Typopeltis; species Typopeltis vanoorti. The sequence goes on from NC_143553.1 coordinate 142,191,427, forward strand.
GCCTGATTGTTTTTACTGTATTCAGGGAGCATTGGGCAGCAGTCGTAATATCCTTATTTTGATGGCGGGCACGAATCATCATGATACAAGTTATTCTCTTCCATGATTCAGGTGGGTTCCAGCTATCCATCCTTTCTGACATCTTGTATATGAATGAAGAAGGGTCCAAACTTTTAAATGAAGAGAAGTGTGTGTTAATACATGTAACTTACGGAAAAATATAATTAATTATAAATATGTCAAATTTATCCCGAACACCCTGTACTTCATTCACTTACCTATATCTGGGAATTAGAACGCAACACGTCTCATCAAAAGACAGCATATTTAGAATATTGAATACAATTAAAATATTCTAAACTACTATGCACAAAATTGTACCTTTATATAAAACAAAACTGCTCACGTTTTAAGGCCACCGACGCTCCAAGCGCTGTGTGTGCGTACGTGCGTGCGTGCGTGCGCGTGTGTGCGTGCGTGCGTGCGTGCGCGCGTGCGCGTGCTCGTTAAGAGGGATGGTCAGAAAGTCTTACTTCTTAAACATCCGTCGTATCCTTATCCCTAACTAACTTTTGAAGACCGGTTGGCAGCCAATCTCCACCACTAGGTAATCACAGATGGCTGATCCAAACCTATTTTATTTAGCATTGGGGAGGACGGAAGTGGGGAAGTATAGTACACACGTGTTGCCATTTCAAGGTACTTAGCCCAAACATTATATATTATTCTTTGAAACTGTCTCAGTTTTAAAGCGGATTTTCTTGAGTTATGGAATTAAAATTAGAGTTTCTGGAAACCCTATTTGTTGTGTCAGAGATTTGCTAACTCTGGAACCGATCGCAGAAAGCACACACACACACACACACAAAACGTTCCTTTAGTCGGCGGCCGGAATCGAACTTATAATGATCTTTTGGGTGTGATGAAGTGCTACGGATGCAAAGGTCATTTCCATAGAGTTACACAAGCTAATACCAGAAGTGTTTATTGATACAGATATGAAAATTCCTAATTTTCCTGCAGCATTTTGATTAGAAGGCAGGTTTGGAAACAATCACACGAGAGTTTGGATTTAACATATGTAGCCTCTACAATTCAAAATAATGGTAGGTATGTTCTGAATCGGAGATTGATTTGATGACGGGGAGCAACAGCGCTTTTTAATGGTTGTAGAATGTCACCTTTCAAGAATTGCGCACTGTCGTAGTATTTTGAAACTACTACGATGGTCTAGGCGCTTTGGTAGCTCAGTCGGTTTCTAAGATGCCGTTTGGATGGTTGAAAAGACCTGGATCCGAATTGCGTCTGGGACACGATGAACCTTTATCTCTGTTCCGTCGGATTTGGTTTCGCTTGCTTGCATAGTACGGTGGGAGTCTACACGTAAGCGTAAAAGAGGAAGGTAGGATGACAATCCATTATGGCTACCAATGTTCGTTATTTTTAGGCACGCTAGGAATGTATGATGCTTAGCACATTGGATGAAGAATGCGGTCAAAAGTGTGTACGTACAAAAACACTTAAATCTCAATTAAAACACCAGAGGGAAGCACATAACGAGGACATCGATGACTAAAAGATATTGATTTAAATTAAGTGAATAAATAAGGCAATACAAATTAATTAAAAAATACAACAGAAAAAACACAATTCAAAAAGAAGAGAATTCGATGTACTGTAAAATAATATAAAATAAAAATTTCTGAAGAAAATATATCATTAAAAGCAAAGAATCTCGGAAGAAAATTATTGCTGGAACAATTACCGAATCCAATATTCAAAGAGGTAGTTAGAAAACAGCTATGAAAAAAAAAAAAAAAGTCTGTATCAGCCACATGCTTCATCCATTCTCATCTCCTTGAATCTTCAATCGGCAGACTGACAGCTCAAGACAATTGGGCTATTCATCGAATCTAAATGTGCTCCTTCGATTTATTCCTATCTCCCTTTATTTCCCCATCGTCTAAACTTCCGCCTACTGACGTATGTCCCCATTTCTATTTTTATCGGGTCTGAAATCTTCTGCGAAGAATCTCCAAGTTTTTAGGTCTCCAGACTTAATTCATTTTTGTCTCTTTTGCTTCTTCTCCCAAAGTTCTACTTTCCACTTCCAAATTTCATAATCGGATTGGCAGATATATGGAATGAGGGATAAAATAGCCTATGAGATGAATTAAATTTGTAAGAAAAGATTTTTCTTCGATGCCATTCACATTCTTGAACGAATGAAGATATTAAAACTTGAATAATACAACGCAGTGTAAAGAACATCTGTTAGAAAAACAGATTCGACGACAAAGACAAAAGAAGATATGTAGTCCGCAAATTCAAAGTCATCCCATCCAATAATATGAAACCTAAAACAATCGGTTACTCGAGCAAGTGTCCTCATTCTAAAGTATTGACTTTTACAACAGAAATAGGAAAGTTTATGTTATGACATCATTTGAAATGTATTCTGTTTGGAATTTTTAACAGCATTTTTTGTCTGTATTTATGCATATACGAAAGGCATATTGTATATAAAATATTAAAATTGTAGAATATAATGATACCTGGGTATATACGTGGTACCTTCCATGACGCCACCTCTGTAAGATTAATTCTAGTTGTCAACTAGAGGAAATTTTTACTTTTTTTTTTTTAAGCACGCCATCGAAATGCACTAAACCTTGACAATGGTGAAAGACAGAGATCGGTGGTTTTGCCTAATTAAAAAAAAAAAGTAAGGTTTTTAGGTCAAGCATTGGATTCGGTTTGGTGATTGCAATTTAGTGGGAGGAAGCACGACAGCTGCCACTTAGGTTTCTTGCGAATTTATTGATTTTTCGAGAACGTCAAATTTATAATATATCAGCATATTATATTAGTGGGATTATGCCTGAGGAGACTAGAGATCTTGGCGTAATGGTGGATAGGAATTTAAAGTTCAAAGGTCACATAGCAAAAGTTGCAAATACAACTCAGAGGATAACTGCGATGTTGAAGCGAACCTTGACATGCGGGAGAAGGAAGTCATTTTGCCTCTTTATAAAGCCTTGACAAGACTGCACCTGGATTATTGTGCTCAGATTGGTCTCCCCGGTTTCAAGGGGACAAAGAAGCCGTGGAGAGGGGGAAAAGAAGAGTCACAAAGATTAGATCTAGATTATGGGATTTAGATTATGAGGATACATTGCGAGTATGTGGATTGCAGACACTGGTTAACAGCAGAAAAAGAGAGGATGCTATGATAGAGGTCTGTAAACTTCTGAATGGGTGTTATAGGATATTGTCTGATGAAATGTTTCGTTATATGGAAGGTGGGGAGAGAACTCGGGGGCATCCATGGAAGTTAAGTTTGTTCTCAGTCAAGAAAGGGATAAGAACTAGGTTTTACCTCTCACAGAGAGCAGTGGGTGAGTGGAATAATTTGCCCTTAGGGGTAGTGAGTGCATGTATTGTGAATGAATTTAAGGGAAGGTATGATAGCTGGGTTGGGTAATTTACAGCCTCCCTCGAGAGTTCTTGACTCCTTGGAGGTGCCTCAGATAATAATAATAATAATATATTCTGGTATTATTATTTATTTATTTTTTTTTTTACTTTAGAATACTGTACTCTTTCTTTCTTTTTCCGATTAAGAAATATCACACAGAATTCTTAATGCTAGAAAGATAAACTAATTCTAATTTGCGATTCTCCTATCAAAAAGTAGTGGCTTATATTAGCAGTGAAATCATTTTGCCCATTTTTCATAGAAACAAAAGTGTAATTTAAGCAAACATTAAAACACCTCAACGCAATTTTGAAACGTAGCTTGGACATTGAACGAGTATTGTGATTCACGAAATCAAATGTTTCCAGACGCTATTTGGATGAATGAGCCAAGCAAATTTAATTGGATTCGTGTAGTTGTAAAAGTACACAAAAACTAGTAATTTATTTATTTTCAATTTTCAGAGGCAGCTTTTATAGTTCAGTGAATAAAAATAAATCAAAATACACCTTTAAAAAATTTTTCTACTTAAGGTAACTTAAGTCGTGTCCTATACTGAGGATAATATTTAATTATGTATTTATTTATTTTTTTAAAATCCAGAAAACTAGGATTTATCACCTCTCAAAAGCAGCTAAACACACTCGCAACCTACAGACAAAATACAGGTATCCCTTGCTTAACGCCGTTTTGCTTAACGCGGGATTTGATTAACGCGGCGAAATTAATCGCGGCAATCCCTTGATATACGCGGCAAGAGTTTTGATTAACGCGCCTTTAACCCTGCGGAGCTCGCAGCTGATCTGACAGATACATGCAAAATGTTTAATATAAATATTCTTACGCAATTCAGTGTATAGCTTGGAGGTCATGCGTAGCTGTGCATTCGCATGTTACGAGTGATATTCCGCACTGTTTTTTTTGCTTTCAGTTTGGTTTAACACATGTTATGTAAAGGTTTGTGATATTTGAATTGTATCTTAGTAAATTGTATCTGAGAGATACCGCGACCTCCAATGTCAGTATAGTATGGTTTAGTTTTTTTTTTTTTTTAATTCTTTGTTCAATAATTTTTAGATTGTAACTGAAAATAAATAAACCATCATGTATTACTGAAATAGAGAGCCAAAGGCTTATTTATCATACATGTCCTCTAGGAGATGTGCTTTATATTATGGAAAATACTAAGGAAAGAGATCTGGAGCTTACCTTTACTACGAGTTGCCCATAAGGTTGATTATGCTTTCATCCGCCGAAACTTTTAGTTTCTATATATATATATATATTTTTTTTTTCGACACGAAACTCTTGTAGTTTCTATATTCGGCTATGAAATACTGTTGGATTCAATATCCACTTAATTTTTACCATCATGTATTATATTTGCAGTGTTTTTTCTTTATGTTTTATTGCATTTTAGCACATACTAGTAATGAATCTATCTCTCAGATATACAGCGACCTACGCTGCAATTTTTACCTCCGCGAGCTCCGCAGGGTTACATTTACCACGCAAAAAACATACAAGCCTCGTGGCGTGAGCATGATGACGTCATTCCTCCTACGCAGCCTCCTACGAATTATTAATGCAGTAATCGATCATGGACGAATTGTAATCTTTACCATTGATTATTAGATTTGATTAACGCGGTTTTGATATACGCGATAACATCGTGGGATTACTTAACCGTGTTAATCTAGGGGTGCCTGTACAAGAGGAATTTCAAAAACGGATAATTTAATATCCCACACATTCCCTTGAGTTGCAAGCCTCTGTGTAAAAACATCGATGTCTGCGAAATGAGACTTCAAAATGGAGAAAGCATCTTTGGTCATATATTGCGCATTTGCATGAGGGCCACATATTTTAACACGTGAAGTATCTAATCGTACGGAGTTCTATGCATGACAAGTACTTCTTCATTCCGATTACAGTTCCGACATCAAGTTGAAAGCTGTGACTATTCTATCTAATCAGAGCCGTTATTATTTTTTGTATTAATTTCTAAAATGTCAGCAGACTGTACTGTAGAGTTAAAACGTCATTGGTGATTCAAGTTCTTTGTTACCGGTGCTGTCAATTTACACCAAGGTTGAAACATGTGATTTGTTTTGGAAGTACCAGGTTAACAGAATCTTGGCTATTGCTAGTAGTAACTATCGGAGTATTAGCCAAGTTGGCTTGTGCTAATGTTGAATTGTCGCAAAAGGAAGAGGGTGGGGGTTGGAGAGAAAATATCATAAGTTGTAACAGGCAGTTTTTATTTTAAAAATTACTGCCTACAAGGATCTCGCTCTTTGACAGGAATTACAGCAATGCAATATTGACATCACTGATGTTATTCATACGAAGAAAACCTAGCTAGGTGAGAAATTCCTCAATCGTAACGTGACCATTAAGGCAATAGCAATCAATGGAAGGAAATAATAGCTGTTTGATAAGGTTCAGACAATCAAATTGGGCAAATGTGAACCGGAACCAAGAACAAACCATTAACTTACGAAGGGAAGAATCTAATGAACTTTGAAAATATAGAAAAATATAACAAAAATGAACACAAAGACGTTACAGAAGCTGATGGTAAGAATAAAAAAAAAGTAGAAAGTTTGTGGATACTCGGTCAACATGAATCTTACCATTAAATCATGTAATCTTAGAAAGTTCAACTAAAGGAATCGAAGATGATAAACATGACATAAAACCTGAAGGTAAAGATACATTTTAAGTCTGAAATAGTTACTTAAAAATGTATCAATTATTGTGATTATTATTGAAGGTAATCGCAAAACCTAAAATGTGGAAAAGCTGGAGTAGACGATTTAAATGGAGTAGATGGAGTTGGTCGTTAAACTATATAATCCACCAAGATTGGTCATGTGGTCGTTCAGACGAATAGCGTAGGGTTTTTATCATATTAATTAAAAAAAAACATGAAATACAACTGAATTCGAGAATTACAGAGGAATTTCTCTATTCGTGAAAAGATGATTCATTTGAGAAATAGTAAAGCAAATTCAGCACTTATAATTGAAGGATGTACAGAACATTAGTGTCTTAGTAAATTAGTATTAGAACGCTACATTTATTAAAGAAGTTAGTATCAATTGTGATTTTCAAATAAGAGATATTAAGATTAGTTCTTCATGCAAGCATACTTGAGATGTGTTCGGTGTGTATGTCGGCGCCCGATTTGGACGATTGGTTAAATCGGCCAAATCAGGGCAATTTAATGTGACTCCCGTGTTTAGGAGGCACTTAAAAATATTCATGATATTATACTTTTAAATGAATTCAAGAATCCCTACCTAGATTAACTATTTGCTGCTACAAATTAAATATAATAATCGACATAAAAAAACAGTACAACTGAAAACTGACAAAAAAGTATACCCCACCCCCTTCCCCACACAACTAAACAAATAAGTCGTGAAACTCCGCAATGAAGTCAACAAGCCTATTGCTAACCGTACTCAGAACAGTTTCAAATCAATTTGAAAACTGGGTCAGAAATAAAATGGTTGATTGAAGAATAGACTGTAAGACCAGGAACAGGAAAATTCAAGAATGACCCGATGACATCGGTCATCGGGTTACACAGAACCATATTAAAAATGAACATATCAGGAAAGAACCCTTGGCATTAATAAGATTCAAGAATATGAACGTTTAAATAAAATGGTGATGAAAGATTCGCGGAATGTTTGAAGCAAAAAGGACAGAAAAATACATAGAAAAAAGACGAAATGTCGATGTGTTAATACAGAAAACAAATAAGAGATTCATTTTTTTATTAGTCTTAGAAGTAAATATTAAAAAAAAAATCACAAGTAAAGATATAAGATTTTATGACGTCATACTTTATACAAACAACAACAACAAAAACAAAAAAAAATTTCACTTCTAAACACCAATAGATTTTTAGAACGATAGATTGGTGTATTGGAGGGGGAGGGGGTTCGAATTTTTATCTAGAGGACAATGTCAGGGGTGAAGTTTTTGAAATCATGTTCCTAACTCTAACTGGTATTACAAATTGGGAGTTTAAAACATGCGTTTTCAGTGAAAACAAATCTCACTTAATCGCAATAAAGATCAAGAAACTCAAAAAGGAGCAGAAGAAAAAAGAATAGAAAACAAGTTCGTAAGCAATTAGAATCGAACTGATGACGGCTTTTGTTTTACGGTCTAGCGTTGTGGAAGCATTCCCGCAAGACAACTTACGTCTTGAATAATTAAATGTACGTAATTATTTTTTATTATATGAAATCAAAATGTACTTTAATTAATCATATTAAAATCAATTTTAACTTCCGATCTATTTGGTGGAGCAGTTAGTGTGTCTTCTCTTCCAACAAACAGCCTGAGGATTCGAATCCCGCTTTGAGCGTGAATGTTTGCGATTGTCTTTAGATGGGAGATGAATTGCCTCTCCCATTGTGAGTTCACCGCCCTACTTATTGGAAGTGGGAAGCAGCTTGAAAAAGAGTTCCATGTTTGGTCTCCAGAGAAGGATTTCCGTACTATGTAACAAAGTACAAAGTACAAAAAAAAAAAAAAAAAAAAATACAAAATGAATAAAAAATTTAAAAATCCTTATCCAACCACGCGCACTATACTAATATACAAAAAAACAGAAAACCTTTCACAGGGTGGAAGTCCCATAAAAATGAAAGTTTGGTTTTTATTCAAATAAAACTATGATATTTTAAGAGTGCTCATGTTGCCTTGGGGACTCTTTTCTAGTTCTATGAGATATATATATTCGATTTTAGCAGGGGGATTGAGGAATTGTTTTCTAGATCTTCCTGCATCCAATTCCTTAGCGAGTTCATGTTTAGTGCAGAACTCGTACTATTTTACACAATCATTTGCTGATGAGGTTTAGGAGGATGAGATAGATGGTTGAAGTTGTGTGCTGGAATGTCGTCACATTCAGGGAAGCGCCAGTAATGTCTGGCGCCTGTGTGCAAAACTTTAGTTGGCGTCCCTATCCCCCCCTCCAATAAAAAAAGCACTTTAAAAAAACATTTTTTTAAAAAGTATTTCCTCCTCTTTGGCGCCTTGACTATCCTAGCGCCTGTGTGCATCGCACACATTGCACAGATGGTCGGCGCGCCCCTGGTCACATTACCTTTAAAATCATTGGAAGCTGTTAGTTTTACCATCAGTGTTGGTGAAGGACAAAGATACAAAGACAATGTCGACGATAATTGAGTTATCGACTACTGACAATTTCAGCAGACATCGGGAAGAGAATATGGCCGACAACCGCTGCTCTATATTCTAATTGCGGAGTTAAAAATCACGAGTTTCTGGGTGAAAATACCCTGCTCGCCTAAACTAAGGGTTCTCTAACTCTGGAAAACCAACAGAAAAAAAAGGCTTTTATCAAGTTCTTCAAGTGGAAGATTAGATCAAGCCCATAACTTAGTTTTTCTGGTGGTCTAGCGCAATGCACGTAAAAGTTATACGCAGAGTCGCACATCTCGCTTTTCCATAAGTTAGTTATGTAGGTTTTGCTCCCTCTGGGGAATACAAATGTGTTATTTTATTATTATTATTTTTTTGTGTGTGTGTGCATATCGTGGTCCTGGATACGTGGTGGAAGGAAGTGTGACTATCACTATATGAAACTGTTGTCAAGCCGATGTGTTTCTTCGTGTTCCTGTTTTATCTAGCTGATGATAAAACAATAAAATAATTCGAAACGTCACGAGACTCAGATCATTACGAAATAATACCAGAAGCATGAAGTCACTTGACTATAATTTAATGACATGTTCGATAAGGTGGAACAAAATATACGTGCAACTCAGGAATGTGATCTATTCTACAATGGGTGGCGATTTTGCAATGAAGGCAGCTGAGGGAAGTGATCAATTCTGCTTGGATAGCATTCCTGTGAAACGGTTTCGATGCCACATGGAATCGATTTCCGTGACTAGTTCAAGGCTGTTTCTGAGGTGAAATAGCCTTGAACTAGTCTGAATGAAGCAAGTGCGATTCTATATATCATTCAAAAATATGCAATGTTTTGCCAAACAGGGTGTAATTATTGCTCTACGTGTTTGGTTGGTTAAAATGTTGAAAATATATATAATTTAGCAAAAAAGTAAGAGACCTTTCAAACATGAAAAGGTAGGAATTTTTGTTTTATGGAAAAGTCAGGTCAAAAGTGGGAACCAGAGCCGTGCCTAAGAACAGCAATTTAGAAGACAATGCTATCCCTTTCGTGAGTGTGAATTATATTAAAAAATATGCGTGTGTTGTGAACCTATAGTACATTAGTACCATGATAGGTTAATGGTTTTTTAAAATTAATTTGTTGATTTTTCTCCCTGGTTAAGAAAGTAGCTTTAGAGTCCAAACACGAACTTTTTCAAACCTCTAATAAGTGGATTGGGAGTCTCGCACCTGGGGATGAAATTCATGAAGATAATCACATACATCCATGCTCCCTGCTTCGGGATTCGAACCTACTGCTTGTTAGCTAACTACTCGACTAAGCAGAACGGCAGTGGTTAGCGTATCCATTTATATATTGTGAACTGACAACACTATTTTCAATGTGGGTCAAGAGTGCGTCAGGTGGAGTGCAATTTGTGGTCACAGACTGTCAATGTGACCTCCATCTTCTCTAAAAACGCAACAACTATTCCCGTTGTTAAGGGATGAACTTTCTAATTCGAAACGATCTCAAATAAACTCTTTAAGTGATTGATTAAATGTTATTATCAATGAAGCCTTAAATGTGTCACATCATTTGAATTTCACCTTGTTATGGAGTGTAAGGTAATGTTCTCTGAGGATGCAAGAAGCCTTCAGATGGGGGAGGGGGACAAACTCTCACTCTCCAGATCGAAAGTACAAATATAAAAAGCTTCTGCAGTACGTCAAGTATTTAGATACTTCTAGGTCTACCCTCTCGCTCACTTGCTGATAAGACATTTTTCCTAATCATCCGAACTTCAAAAACTGAAGCATCTTCATCCTCTTGTTCAATAAAACTACATGTAATCTGAAATGACGTGCTTTTGCAACAATTAGCAACGTGTAAAGCCAATTTCCAGTTACTTCAACATATAAAAAAGCTGACAGGAAACATTTACCGTATTGACTAGAATATAATTCGCACTTTTTCCCCAAAAAATTAAAGTTAAAAAATCGTGGTGCGAGATAGATGCGGGGATTTTCGAAAAATGAAGTTTTTCAGGAAAAAAAACAAAACAACTAAATTGGCGTTTATAATTAAATCCTCAGTATTCATTATAATTTGGAATCACATTATTTGAATTTGACTGCATTTGAATTGTAATTATCAGCACTGTTTACACGATCTATCGTTAACCTTCATCACGCGATATATTTGAATCTTTTAGCGATAATGTAACTAAATTAATTATTTCTGGCGAAATCGTACCCCAAGCTCTCAAACTACAGTTGCACAACAGTTCTAATCCACCTCTTAATCTTCGTCAACGACAAAGGCAAGCCAACGATTGTTGAGTTGAAATGCTGATTCTCTTCAACCGAATTCCAAAATATCTGAAACTGCCATAACAACATTCACCATCTATTTCTTAAAGTTTTAAACATTTTTCGTGTGCGAACTATACGCGAAACGTTTTAATTTCTTTTTTTCTTAAAATGAAATCAGGGATGCGAGATATCTAATTGTTGTAATGGTTCATTAGGGTGTGCAGTTGTTTTCGAAAAGAACTTTGCTGCTAGAGAGTTTAAGAATGAGGAGATCTATGGGATATTTGTGTCCCGATGAATCTGAACATTTCTGACAAAACCGTGGAGCATTTAGTATCATTCGTAAACATTTGTTTTGCACTCGTTGCAATTTAAGAATATTAACATTTGAGGTATGGCTGAAAGCTGGAGAATCATATGTAATTATAGGACGAATCCCTATGTGGTAGAGTAGAAGTTTATTTCTTGTGTTTAATTTGCTGTGTCTGTTAATTCCGAGATATTTGGCTTCTATTTGCAATGGAATTGTAGTATTAAAAAGAACGATGTCCTCTTAGGGAGATGCTAATCTTCTAGTGATGAGTATAGGTGTGCTTTTCTGTGGGTTAACTTGCAATCCCAGTCAAAGAACCAATGTTCAAGTTCTAGAATTTTATCTCGAAGTTTTTTGGGTACAAGGTCTAGATGAAGTGATCTAGCTAATACAGCCATGTCATATGCATAAACGACCATAATAGATGACATGGGGTTATGCGGGATATTTGCGATGTAGATTGAAAATGGAATCGAGGCCAGTAAGGATCCTTGTGGAATTCCAGCCAAAATTCGACGTTGGGTTGAGACTGTTCCATTTATTTTCACCTGCATCATTCTCTTCATGAGATATGATTTTATTAATAGTGTCATCTTCAATGGAATGTTAGAAATGATGAGTTTATGCAGCAGCCTGTAGTGCCAAAGTTTGTCAAAAGCCTTTGCGATGTCTAGTAATACGGCAGCAGTGTGTTGTCACCAGTTATATCCTGTGCTGATGTATTCGATTAGCCTGGAAATTTGTTGGGTTGTGCTATGATATAGACGAAATCCAATTGTTCTTGTAGAATGATTTTTTCAGCAATTTTTCCTAGATTTGATAGCGCGCTAATGGGGCAATCATTTTGAGGTAGATGTGGATCTTTGCATAATTTGTAAACTGTGACCATGTCAGCAATTTTCCAAGAGGAAAGAAAATATTGCCTTCTGAGGATTGCATTTATAATGTTAGCAAGACGTAGAATAGGCTTTACCGGATAATAATTTGATAACTTTGTTTGTGGTTGATATTTAAGTTTTTATATTATTATTATTATTACATAGCACCTCTAGAGAATCCAGACTCATCGAGGGAGGGCACCTACTCTACAATTCTCCGTCTCCACCACTCCACCAACCGCAACTACCTTCATCATCACATCAGCGCCATCTATCGCTGACCACCACAACCACTAGTATTTTCACAGACAATCAAAAACATCCATGCCCAGGGCGGGATTCGAACCCGCAGCCTTTTGGCTGGATACACTAACCACTCGTCCAACCAGGCCGGCAATGCAGGATTACATTGATTTTTCCAAATTCCATGCTATGGCTTCTGCTTTTTCTGCATCTGTGTGTACAAGATCCTGATCTATTTGGAGAGGGGAAGAGATTTACGCTTGTTTCTGAGATTTTTCAAGAGGTTCCAGATCAAGAGTTCTGTAGGGGTAACTAACAGATGATAACTTATTTTCCCATTGCTGATTTCTTTGACTTTTGAGAAAGATTTTTTGACTGAGCTGTTCAATTTATTAAGGTGTTTTTTTTTTTTTTTTTTGTCTTTGTGGGACGCTTGTATTATGATATCTTATCCTTGCTTTATTTTTCTCTCTAATTCTATTCATGATATCTTGGGGAAAACAATTGGACTTAAGGCAGTTGTTGTTTTGAATGAATGAAGCAATATGGGATTATGATCTGACGATAATTCATTTCATGATTGGAAGCTGTGTTGATATTTAATATACTGTAGAATTGCAGTATGTAGAATGTTAGGTGCGCAGTAGGAATGTGCGAGTTGGTTCGGTGGGTCCAGCCACAACAGCGTACGTAGTTCCTGTGTAACTGAAAAAGAATGCGGCCGTTTTTGTTGGCAGTTTTACTGTTCCAGGATAGATGTTTGGAGTTCAGATCCCAGCGATGATGGGCTCCATTGTGCCAAGGATGGCATCCAAATCAGCAAATAGTAAAGTTTTTGCAGGTGAGTTGTAGGCAGCATTGATTTTAAGCTTACCAGCTGAGTTGGTGTATACTTCGATGCCTGTAATCTCTAAGATAGTGGTTGGTAATTGAAAAATGACAGTACCACCGCCTCTGAAATCCAGTCTGTCATTTCTTTGGAGCAGGTATCCACTTAATATGCCCGGATCGTATCTTTCTGAGAATTCTTGGAGCTCCAAAATCTTGTTTATTAAGCCGTTGGCATACCAAGCGACAATATGAAGGGAGTTTGGGAGAAGATTATTTCTGTTCATTAGTGAGTGCTGTTAGAATAGTATGTGTTTCTTGAAGGAATCTTTTTGTAGAAATTACTGAGGCATTGTCTTCATTGGGCATTACCTTCATCCCAAGGCGTTGCCTTCATCGGGCGAGTCACCTCAGCATAGGTCCTACCCTGGCGGTGGTTATCCACACTCTTTATCTCTACCTGAGCTCGTGAAGATTCTACTTTCTTTTGTTAAGCGTCGTGATGTTGGGAAAACTATACTTCCATTACTCGCACGCGAGGTTTAGAGGTGTACCGACCATTTCTTACTGTCATTCTGTTCTTTGCGTAGTAGACGCAACGCCTGTAATTGGCCGGTGAGGGCCACTACAGTGGACACATTTGGACGTGGTGGTTTTAGGCTTGGTGCAAGTATTAGTGAGGTGGCTCTCACCGCATTTTAAGCACTTACATTCGGCTTTGCATAGCTTCTGAGCATGTCGGTATACTTCTGACATGTGCGCATTGCCCAGTTGAAGCTCTTTTCCTTAAAGGTTCTAGAGTGATCCTGAGTCCACAAATTGAAGTTAAATCATAGATGTTCCTGTAAGAAGTATGGATCTCTTCCAGGAGAAGTGGTATCGGGCTGTTATTAGCTCTTAGCATTCTGCTGACCTTCACTGGTGGCAGATTTGGTAGCAGAGATCAGCTGCTATTTCCTCTGTGGAATGTCTTCTCACACACCTCGGAGCACCACTTTTAGATTTTTCTCAGAGCTGAGAGGGAATGTGTGGTACTGAATACCCCAGTCATCCATCGCCTTAGTCAATCATCAGTAATCATCCACTGAGGTGGGCCTGACCTTTATGCCTTCATCCTCATTTTTGGCTCCTGTGTATGTTATTTGCAGGGTTATCATGGTGGACCTTAGAGATGTCTACCTGTGTTTTTCGCGAAGGATAATCGAAGGATAATCCTTATCTTTAGTGGAGTAAAAAAATATAAAGAGAAATAAAAGATAAAAATTCTTAGCTCGCTGCGGCCTAATGCATTACAGGTTTAAAACATTTGTGACAATAATAGTTTTCGCCCAGTTCTTTTATATTGGTTCATTATTTTTAAATCCTGGTCCTGGGGGGGGGGGGGGAAATTTCGAAATATTTCACGTTATTTATTTCGGTGTAATATGCCGAATTTTGAATATAATCTTTGTCCGCGACAAACATCTAATAGCGAATAAAGTGGCGCCATCTTTTGGATGCTATTATTTAAATCAAGAAAATATTATGAATATACTGTTATATATTGTATATACTCGTAGCACTATATAACGGATTTTATTTATTTAATGTAGAAATATAAAAAAATTACAATAAATGTTATATTTTAAAAGAATAAATATATTTTAAGTTTAATTCTTCTTCTTTTTTTGGGGGGGGGGTCGTGATTTTATTTAAAATTTTCACGAAACACCTTTTAATGTATAATATATGTAATCATTACTTTGAAACGTAGAGTACAGTTTTGAAAGTCGAAAGGTGGAGGATTCATTCAATCCAATCCAACACCCTTGGAGGGTAATGGATGGCAATGCTGTAGCCAATGAAGTTCTAACTGAGGCTCGGCTATTGCTGTTACCCTCCTGCCATGATCAGAGCTTTCATAGCTGAATAACACCTTATCCCTACATTGTCCTCTACAGATAACGGGGAAGATGAAAAGCATTCTTGCTTCGCCCCTTTAAGCCAGTCCTTATAAGGACTATAAGGAGTTTTGAAAGTCATTAGAACCGTGAGATACGGTGATTAATACCCTTGGAGGTTGATGGATGCAATGCTGTAGCCAATGAAGTTCTAACTGAGGCTCGGCTATTGCTGTAACCCTCCTGCCATGATCAGAGCTTTAATTTAATAATAGCTCAATAACATCTTATCCCTACACTGTCTTCTACAGATAACGGGGAATATGAAAAGCATTGTTGCTTCACCCCTTTAAGCCAGTCCTTATAAGTTTTGAAAGTCATATTGTGACTGATGACATATTGCACTGATGCCCATATGACTTTGCATCAGTAACCCAAACTTCTTTTTTCTTTCTTTATTATCAAATCTGGTTTCCTTATGCCTACCTCTGTACGGAGGTGAGGTTTTACCATGGTCTCCCAACCTTTATTTCTTAAACGGTTATTTAGTATGGAGACCACGGCATCATCCCTCCGTACAGATTCCATGTGTTCTAAAACAACACTAGCAGCAGCCATCCCTACAGTTAATGTCATCTCTATCCTAGCGAGCTGTACGGGTCCTTGTGGATAGGGTATTAATTATAGTCCTAATAAGGTATACGTACTCATATCCTGGTTACCAGATTACTAGTACCATCCCTAATCCACTGCTGTTGGAAGGACATCTTGTAAAATTCACAAAAAGAAGCGCCATCGACAGAGCCATGAAGTAGAGATACCCATCTCTTATGATTTGCCGATGCTGTCACTATCTGGGAGCCCTGATACTGGGTCCAACTCCTAGTGCGTCTGTAATCATCTTGAATAATAGAACTATGGAAAACCTCCCTGCGGATGGGCGAGGAGGAAGCTTCAAGCTTTGCTAACCGGATGAAACGCAGTTGTTGAAAATTAACCAGCGGAGAGATGGAATACCGAGTCCTTCATCCTTCACTCTAGCATGAAAATATGCCACTGGGGTGTCAGGAGGTAGGCAGAGTCAAGATCTCACCGCAGAGTGAATTGCCTTATCCATTCGGGATAGTACTGAAACATACGTTCTTCCAAGCACCAAATTGTGGTAATTCCTCGGAAATAATGAGTTAGACAGGATAAAGAGCCTCTGCTGTGGCTTAAGAGGAGCTTTCCTCAAAAGAGTACGCCCAGCAGCCAAGGCTGAAGAGACAGAAGATCTTCCTTTTGGAGTGAACAAGATACCCAAGTATCTCAATTCTTCCAGGATGGTCAAAGAATGTAATGACTCGTTCAGGGAAAACTCAATGCTCTCAACCTTAAGCCTCTTGTCACGGCCTGAATGGACAAGAGCTAAAGAGCAGGACTTCTCTACATTAACACTAAGACCTCTGACATGAAAGAAGTCAACTGCCTTTCAAGGAGTTCCTGCAGGTCTACTTTAGTAGAAGCCACGAGAATGAGGTCATCTGCAAAGTCCATCTTAAAAGAGTGTGCACCAAGGGAGTAACCAATATGGTTAGGAACAGAGCGAAGGAACTCATCAATGATGCAGTTAAAGAATTCTATTCATCATCAGTACGTGTATTATGGGTCTACTTGGGATGAAATCCACGACTAATTTTCAGTGTATGTTAGAGTAACACTACTACAAAAAAATAAATAAAATAAACAAATATAAAGCTAAAATTTAAATTAAAAAAAGTTGATAAAAATACGAAATCCACCTTTTTCTTTCTATCAGGAAACATTATTTATTCTGCATCACAACTACAATGAATACAATCACAGTACGACGGTTGTTCGATAAGTCCGTGCAAAAATGAAGAAAGCATAATTTTTTTGGGACAAACATTTTTTATTTTTCAACACAGTCTCATTTGAGGTCCATACACTTAAGTCCAACGATGCTTGAGTTTTTTGATCCCGTCCATATAGTATGATTTGTCCAACTCTTCAAAGCAGGCAGTCGGCAATCACCTCAGGTATGATGAAACTCTCTTTCCTGACAGCCATTTTTTCATGTTTGGAAACAGATAGTAGTCCGAGGGAGCCAAATCTGGAGAGTAGGGGGGGGGGGGAAGGATGAGAAAGGACTTCGTAGCGTAAATCGAACAATTTTGCGGTCACAACCCTTTTGATCCAGTGTGAGCAAACGTGGCACCTATCTTGCGGATAGTTTTCTGATATGTAAATGTTCATGTAAAATATTATGCACGCGGTCATTTTAGATGCCACAGCCTTATCAATTTCACGCACCTTCACTCTTCTATCATCCATCACCATATCAAGAATTTTTTCAATAATTTCTGGAGTAGTGACCTCAACAGCGCGTCCAGAACGTTCAGCGTCACTTGTGCTCATATGGCCACGCCGGAGAACACCCACCCCAGAGACTCAAAATGCTCTCTCAAGGAAAATCCCCCGAAATCTAGCCTCCCCTCACCGGGAGCAAAATTCCGGAAGAAACCTAAGAGAGCGAAACTCTGCGTCCCATTTTAGGCGCCTCTTAAGATATGCATGGGCTACAGCGGTGTGATTCTTATCCAGGCCACAACACGGGTTTTCCAACGAGTTTTTTTTTTTTTTTTTTGGCTAGATGGGGGAAGCAAGAATGCTTTTCATATTCCCTGTTATCTGTAGAGAACAATGTAAGTGTTATTGAGCTATGATCATGGCAGGAGGGTAACAGCAATAGCCGAGCCTCAGTTAGAACTTCATTGGCTACAGCATTGCCATCCATTACCCTCCAAGGGTATTAATCACCGCATCTCACAGTCGATCGCTCCTCAAGTGTTAAGAGTCCTTATAAGGACTGGCTTAAAGGGGCGAAGCAAGAATGCTTTTCATCTTCCCCGTTATCTGTAGAGGACAGTGTAGGGATAAGGTGATATTGAGCTATTAAAGCTCTGATCATGGCAGGAGGGTAACAGCAATAGCAGATCCTCAGTTAGAACTTCATTGGCTACAGCATTGCCATCCATTACCCTCCAAGGGTATTGGATTGAATGAACCAATCACCGCATCTCACGGTCGATTGATCCCCTCATCCGTGTTAAGAGTATAATTCTTCACAATTATTTATATATCTAGTATATTAGTATAAAAAAGGTGTAGTTCATAACATATCTATACGTAACCATGACCGAACAAATTTCATTGGAATAGTGTTGATTGTGTCTTAATTTCGGCGTAAGATGGTGCTGGAGAGAGATTTGAATCTTGTGGGTTTATTGTCACCGCATCCTTTGATTTGTAGAACCTGGAATCTGTAAAGAAAGAGATCATATGGGTGGTCTCGAAAGAATTTGTTCCATGAAAGGCAACTCAGACTGGCTTGTCATATATTCTCATTATCGAATGTATGACAGAACTAATTTTGTTAGTTTTCTTTTTGTTGCGAAATATCTGTTTGCTTCATTATCGAGCAGAAAAGAATGCCCATGTGTCTCTGGGCTTGCGTAATAAATTCTAATAATTTACATCCAGAAATAGTTATGATTTATGAAAATATCAGGGACAACAATTCTGTCAAGCAAGGTTCGTATATGGATTCTTCTTACGGTAAAGTTTAAGTTGATTAGTTTTATTTTAATTTTTTCATCCCTTAATTTTAACTTAGCAATCGGTAACACTTAAAAGTCGATTGATCCAGAAGCTAAAGCCTAATACTTGGAAGTATTAGGCTTTCCATTTGTGCGCAATGGTGGTGCTAAATGTTGGGGAAATGATGAAAAACGTTCTCGAAAAAAAGAACAAGATCAAGCTGAAGAACGTTTGATGAGATGGTGCATATCAAACCGATTGTTATTTTACTCAATAGGAATAGAAAAGGTTCTGTAGTACGGATGCAATGAACTTTCAACACTGAAGCTGAGTGACGCTAACCTAACCTAACCTAACCCCTTGATAGACGGAAAGTGGCCCGTGCAAGTCTGTTTACATAATTGGAAGAGTGAGCTGATCAGTGACAACGAGAACAAGGTTCACACACACACACACACACACACACACACACACACACACACACACACACACACACACACACACACACACACACACACACACACACACACACACACACACACACACAGAGGGAGAGAGAGAGAGAGAGAGAGAGAGAGAGAGAGAGAGAGAGAGAGAATGTCGGATTGCAGAGAAGATCAAATAAAGTCATCCTCTTTGCCATCTACATGATGCATACCTTGAACTACTACAACAGAGTATATGCTTCATTACGTAAACCTATTAGGCCTAACGTGAACAGCATTGTTAATGCATTTTAGTGATTCACTGCATCGACAAGTTTTCTTTTGTTAAACATCTGGTCTCCTCGGGAATGTCACCATCAAGAGAAATACAAAATTCTTCGCAACTGAATAAAAGCATTACTGTATATTGTGACTTGAATTTTATTTGTTAAACACATCTAAAAATCAAGTGTATCATCGTGTTTAGGTCGATGTCGATACTTCAATTGTTCAAAAAAAAACACAGAAGGAATAAAATGAATAAAATGAAGATAGGAGACAACTTTTTGGGGGTGGAGGAATATACGGCTAATGTTTGAGCACTGTGGATTTGGTAGAGAGAAACTATTCCACGTTTAACATACAATGTGCAGGTGCATTGTCGTGTGGTAAAATTTCACGGGTTGTTTCCTGTTTGATATTTAATTATTATGCAGTCATTCCAGTGGTGATTGAATGCTCGCTGTTGATGTGCTCTTGACTTATTTTCCACATTTTGATCAGTCCGAATTGATGCAGGCTTAGTGGTCATGGCACGTCTTTTGTTGAATCCCTGCCATCTCGAAATTATGCAAACCACTCGTAACCTTGTTAACATGATAGGTAATCATTCCTGTACACTGTCTTAAGATCAATGAATGTTTCCGAGATGAATTAAATTTATCGCTGGTTTCGATCCATTTTTGAATTTTTAACACAAGGCACTAACACCATCTCTCTCTCAAACAGCATATACTATACTGGTTGGAAAGAGTGCACTCTAGCGATTTCAATGATATACTATTTCTCCAATGGTCGTGAAAATCTTCCTCTTTATGTAACCGGCACCTTATGTATGTTAATTACTTGTTTTTCAATTCTGGCAAGTTTGCAGAATGATAAAACCATAGTTTGGGGAGCTTAGTAGCTGAACATCCCCGCTTTCTAGCCAACAGGCTGTTGGTTCCAATCCCCACTAAGGGCATAAATGTTCTTCAGATGATAGACAATTTTTAGCTGCTGGTGTAAGACCACCACTACCCTGCTTCCTAGAGGTCAGAAGTGGCTGCAAAAAGTACAGCAGAGGAATTTTGGATTATCCTACCCTTAACTCACGCGCTAAAAGAAGAGTTAAGAGTTAACTGCGTCAAGCCTTTCATATGCTGGAAGGTAGTCTCACACCGGGTGACGAAAATCATCGACCACGTTTCTTGGCATTTCCATAGCTTTCAACTGTGTGTGGCATTGAGGCCTGCTAAACAAATTTCCATCCTTTGGTCTCCCTGCCATCTTCTGTAATTGGGTAAACAGCTTTCTGTCTAGTCGTTCTCTGCAAGTCATGGTAGATGGCTCCCTCTCTTCGAGCTTCATCACCAATGCTGGAGTGCCTGAAGGCTCTGTTCTATCACTTACTCTCTTTCTCATGTGCATAAATAACCGACTTGCAATAACCACTAATCCTATCCACAGCTTTGTAGACCATAGTACTCTCTACTCATCACACTCATTTGAAAGACCATGCGGTATTCTGACATCACAGGCTACAAGTTCATTTACAACTAAGGCCTGAACTATATACTTTTCTCCAATGGAGAGAGGACAAGCATGTTATGTTCAATGCCACCAAACACAGTCTTGTCTTTTCTTGCACAAAAGAGATCTTATCTCAATCTACCTTACCGTCAGTAATACATAAATCACCAAACAAAATCAGATATCTTTGCTTGGACTAACGAGTATCTCCAGTCTCTTCTGGCATAAACACATCTCATCAATATCCTCCTCAGCATCTAAAAAAAAAACTAGGCATTCTCTTTGGTTCAAGAGGCTATTTTACGCTCAACCAACTCTTCATTATATACAAATCCTAAATCCATCCATGTTCAGAATACTTCTCACATTTGGGATGGTGTATCTCAAACTTCCCTTCATATCCTTGACGAGCAATTAGGCTCATAGATGATCCTTCTCTTACAGATTCACTTCAGCCTTTATCGAAATGGCAATTATCATTCCACCATTTTCTGTTGCACGTGTTAATACAAGATATCAACTGGCCAGTACCTCTTTACTGTGCAACTGCATATACTCCAAACTTGCTTCTATTGTTCCTCTTGTATTCTGTCCACCTTTGCAACAGCCTTCCTCATAAAGTATTTCCAAACAACTACAACCTGCAACTCCTTAAAAAAAGAAAAAAAAAGCTTCAATAAACTTCTAGCTTAGTCCTGGTCTGCGCTCCATACACGATACTGATGTGATTATAGGTCTCTCGATCTCTTGTGTATGGGCTCGATATAAAACTAATAATAATAAAAAAAGATTCTTAAAGAAATTCCCAAACATCCTTGCCCACAGGGAGATTCGAATCCTAACCGAATGGTTAGAAGATACGATGACCACTTGGCCAATTTCAGGTGAATAACTTTATTAAGAAAGCCTTATCTTTGAGTGCTTACAATTAGCAACTATATTAGGTATTAATTACAAAAATACGAAAATGCTATATGCCTATAAATATGTCCTGTCCACTTCTCCACTGTGTTCTAGGAAGAGAAGAAGGATCCTTCTAAGAGCTTTCCAAATGAAAATGATTTAGTCGTCCTATACAAAGTGGTAGGGTTTTTTCCTCTGGGGAAGTTCATTTTTTTTTAATTATTCTTTTTTAAGAATATTGTTGACACTTGCCATTCCTTTTTTTTTTCCTGTTTGCTGTCCATTCATTTACTGGTTGTAAAGAGGCACACTCTGTTTTTTCTTTTTAATTATTCCTTTATTATCATGAAACATTTTCTGGCATTTTCTATAACATGGTTATAGAATGTGAGCAAGTTGCTAAAGCATGACCTTCTCTTAGTAAACCCATGCTATTCCTTGCAAAATGTAGATTCTCTGTCAACCCATCTCTGAATGCGGGCCCTAACCAATTTTTCCCAAATGTTCACCACCACTACTGAGACACTAATTGGTCGATAGTTGGATACATCGGTCTTTGCACCACCCTTATGAAGTGGAATTACCACACGCTCCATCCATTCCTGCGGAATCATCCCTGTTCTGATACTCATATTAAACATCCTGGTCAAAGGAATGACCAGTTCAGCTGAACACCCTTTTAGCACACGAGCTGATATTCCATCAATCCCTATTACTGAATTCTCATTTAGTTTGTGCAACAGCTCTAATACCTCGTCCTCACACGTCTGCGTTTCTCCATCTAGTGAAGAGATAACAGTGGGCTCAATGTTGCGTTCACCAGGTTGATAGCTTTGAACAAAATGGGCACTCCTTAACTGAACAACCTCTTCTGCATCTGTGACCCTCACGCCTTCTGGATTTAGTTGAGTTATTCTTTCATATGAATTCTTTCTTGTACTTGCAGCATATCGACAGAATTCTTGTGGATTGTCTTTCGCACGCAGAGTCAGTTTCTTTTCATAATCAGACTTTGCTTTCCGTACAACAGTTGTGACTATTCTAGCCTGCTGCTTATAACGTTCATAACGGACGTCATCCTTATGCAACCGGTATTCCTTCCACATCGTCCTTTTCTTACGAATCTCCTGCTTAATAAGATTACACATCCATTTCACTCCTACTCTATTTACTCTTCAAACTCTCGGGACACATTCTGATATATGTTAAAATCATTTAATACCAATAATAAAAATATGTTAATACCAATATGTTAAACCGATGGTAATCATTTCGCTCCAAACTGCATAACTTTACACTTTGCCACATTAATATGACATTCGTTCTTTGTCCATACTGCTAGTATTTAAATCAACTTGTGAGATAAGACATCAATATCTTTTAGTATTGTTCTACACTAATTTTGCATCATCTGGAACCAATTGAATATTTCCCTATTTCCGATATGATTAATAAACAGAAGTGGCCCAAGTACAGAGCCCTGTGGCACACCGCAAGTCACAGGGCCACCTTAGATGTTATTATGTGGTATTCATGAATCTCGGTTACATGCAGTATATCGCAAAGCCCAACGATATGGCCATTAACCCAATACCTCTACTCAACTCAACTGTCACCCTGTTATTACAGGAAGTAAGTTACTGAAGCATAACCTACCCTTCACAAAGCTATGTTCCCCATACAATATTTCATTTCTATCCACCCATTACTGAATTTTGTCTTTAACTAACTTCTCAAATACTTTGACCACCACTCTAGAAATGCTAATTGGTCTTTAATTAGCTACACAAGTATTGGTACCCCCCCCCCTCCTGCAATAGAAATATGTTTTCCTTCCATTCTCTTGGGAGTCTACTCAAGATGCAACAGATTAAGCAATCTTGTTCATGGGGGACTACCAATTTTCTACCACATTGTCATGATACACAAGTTGAGAAACCCCTAATTCCATAGCTGTACGGCATCCAGATGCTGTAATAACAATCACAGACAATCGTCACCTGTGATGTGGCGATGCAGTGTGATAACACTTATCACATAGCAGTGCCATAGTCGATGTTGAATTAGCTGTTGTGCAGTTAATGTCAGAGCTGAGTGACCTCCAAAAAATGTGTGATTATTGGAGTGGGGCTTGCAACAGCTGCTGTAATCAAAACGGCAGAAATTGTCGGTATATCACGAACCACAGTATTGAAGACTATGAGAAGGTATGGAAATGGACAAGGCTTTATTTCTAATCGGTTTTCTCAAAGGTTCGATCCCATTTTGCGCCTGCAACATCACTGGCCTTGCATAGTTGGGACATGTTTTGCAAGCAGAATAGTTACAAATTCCGTTATCGTATTTACATGACGTCATAGTGTTCTAACAGACCGAGGTGGGCCTGCTTATTAATAAAAAAAATTCCCCAAAAATTTTGTAGGTGTTTCCATTTTTTTAATAACCTCCTTTATATTCTGTAATATACACCCTTGCAAAAATTTTTACTCAAGAATTCAACTAGTTCATCTGCTTCGGTATCGTACATACCGTCTGTATTATTCTCTGGTCATTCTTTTGGTTACCACATACTGAAAGAACTCTTTCTATTTACTCTTGGCTCGTTCGGCTAATATCATACTCCAAGTTTGCCTTCCTTACCAAACCAGTCACTTTTCTGGCCTCTGCTTTATGCTGCTCACTGTCCTGTTGGTCATTTATATCTATGAATCTTTTCCGCATGCTTCTCTTTCCTTTTTAACGCCTGCTTAATGTTGTACGAAACAGATACGGTATATTCATACAGTATTTCTCTTTCATAAGTATAAAACGGAAAAATGTCTTAAAACAGGTCTTAAGGACTTTTTATTTTTTTATTATTTTATTTTTATTATTTGATTTATATTTTTTTATACATTAGCAATATTTATTTTTATGCACTCTATAGCGCTTGACCGCATGACGAAAGGCGTTCGAATCTAGTCGCCGACTAGAGGAATTTTTTCTAAGCCTTTTCTCGACCGGAAAAGTCGATCTCTGGCACGAGCTAGCGGGTTTTTCCTCCTGGAAACTCGGGTTTTTCATCCCGTAAACTCAAGAAAATCGGCCGTCAAACCCACAATATTTTCAGACATTAAAAATATTCTGTTAGAGTTAGGGACAACCAGATGGCGGCACTTACTAGCCACCTTCTTCACTGTGTGCCGATTAATTAGTGATAGCCTTGAGCCAGCTATCTCTGATTGGCTACCAGTGGAAATTGAACTGCCCACTCAGTCTCCAAAAGTTAGATAAGGTTAAAAAACGGCCTCGCCTACTAAAAGATAAAAAATAAGCTAATGCTAAAAGGCATTAGCTTATTTTTTATTATTATCATTTTTTGAACAAATTTTATTTAATACAATACAATATTTAATACAAAGACAATGACAAATAGGTATAACTAAAGACATACGCTCATCCGGGTTATAAAATGTATAAGAATTGCAGAAATTAATAGCGCAGTGCACAGAAATATTGGCAAGAATAATATGTATATATAGGGAATAACAGATATATATTATATATACACGCCGATTAAAAACACTAATTAATTCATTAGGGATTGAGTTGCTATAGAATTGAGTTCGGTGCTTTATTGAATACTATGGGAGCCTAAGATTGTTAGCATTAATGAAAGCTGGCTATCAGAATCAGATATGGTAACTGGGATCAAGTGTAATTGGTTCACTATTTTTAGGAATGATAGGAGAGGAGGGGTGGTGCTATGACTTAAGTCCAATTAGAGTAGAAACACAAGAAAACAATAATGATAACAATGCCCCATGTAGCGTGAGTTTTTTAAGCTATATGGTGTGACGTGGAGTCTAACAGAATGAAATATATGGGGGCCTCAGACCTGGCGGATCAGTTTCACGGGACGAAGAAATGCATCTCCAATTTAGCTTTAGGGGACGATACTAGTGATCATTATGGGTGACTTTAATTATTCAAACATTGATTGGAAAGAAGAGAAATCTCATGATAAGAATCAAGAGGAATTTATTGAATTGTTGAGAGACAACTTTCTCAAGCAGCATGTGAAAGAAGGAACTGAAGGTCAAAGAGTGTCGGATTTGCTCATAGCATCAGAATGGGTCTCCGTCAAGAATATGGCTATTTTACCACCAATTGGTGACATGAATCATGCTGTACTTTCTTGGGAAGTATCTATTGATATCACCAAGAGAACAGACTACATGATCAACTAGAAAGCTGGAAATTATGATCAACTTAGGAGAATACTATCTTTGGTCCCATGGTATCAGTTACTGAATGAGAAAAATGTCGGCAATTCAGGGGAATCTTTGAAAAAAAGATGTTTAAATGAGGCGGTATTTGAATATTGTTCGAAGAATAAATAGATCAGGAGTGAAATGGATGTGCAACCTTATTAAGCAAGAGATCCACAACAAGAAGAAGACGATGCGAAAGGAATATCGTGAGAATAACAGTGAGAGGAATCCAAAAATGTGACGACTATTCTGAGGAATGCTAAAATGGAATATGAAACGAATTAGCTATGCAAGATTAAGAAAATCCAAAAGAATTTTATGGTTATGCCACAAGCAACAGAAAACGAATGTGGAAGAATAACTTTACCGAATGCAGATGATACTCTAGGATCAGAAGTTAATCTTATTTTCCAATTAAGTACTCACCTTGCTAAGATATATCAACCAGATGTATGTAACGTGGTGCACAATGTTGCTGCTACGTTGGATGAAGAGTTAGAGGTTCATGAAAATGGAGTTGAAGAGCTGTTTCATAACCTGGATAAGAATCTGTCAATAGGGACAGATAGAATATCAGCCCGCTTGCTAAAGGAATGGTCAGCCTAACTGGCTAGGCCTTTCACATGTTTGTATAACTTGAACCTCAGCTCAGGAATGACACCACAGGAATGTATGATAGTTCCATTGTACAAAGGTGGTGCAAAAACTGATGTGTCTAACTACCGACCTATCTGTATCTCTGGTGTGGTAGTGAGGAGTTTCGAGAAGTTTGTAAGAACTCGCATACAGAAATGGGTAGACAAACAAGCTATATTTTGAAAGGAGCAGCATGAGTTTGCTAATGGAAGGTCGAGTTTTAGCAATTTAGTCATATTGCTAAAGGGAATAGATACATTATCATAACGTTTAATTTTCCAAAAGCATTCGATAGGATATCACACGAAAGACTGTTGCCTAAACTGGAGAATACGGATTGAGAATATAAACTCTTCATTTGGATCAGGGAATGGTTGACAAACAGAAAATCAAAACGTAGCATACAGTGGGTGTGAATCTGTTTGATTTAAGATGACCAGCTGTGTACCTCAAGGTTCAATTGTTCAAGGCTTTTGTTGTTCAATCTATACATTAATGACATTAGGAAGGGTCTAACAGATGTTTGCCGATGATGAGAAGATAGGCAAGACAATTAGGGACGCTACTGATATCAAGCACTTACAAAATTATTTGAATCGGAGGGAAATTTGAGCAAACGAAAATGGTCATCAGTTTAATGTTAGTAAGTGTAAAACTATGCACTTTGGCGTGATGAAATTTAAAACGGTAAAATATAGTATTGGGTTTATTCTATAAGAAACGGATGAGGCTAGTGACCTTGAGGTAATGGTGGATAGCAACTGGAAGTTAAAAGCTCACATAGCAAAAGTTGTAAATACAACTCAGAAGATAATTGCGATGTTAAAGTGAACCTTGACATGTAAGTATAAGGAAGCCATTTTGCATCTTTATAAGGCCTTGATAAGACCTCACCTGAATTATTGTACGCATATTTAGTATATACCGGATTCCATGGGGATAAAGAAACTGTGGAAAGGCTCAAAGAGTAACAAAGATAATACTGGGAGTATGGGACTTAGATTATGAGGACAGACTGTGCGTATGTAGATTATAGACTCTAGTTTTCGAGAGAAAGTTGACAAAATTATTATGTGGATGCATTTTCGGACTTTAGTTTTATCTTTAGCCCGATATAATTTCTTACACCTGTGTACTGTTACTTGGCTAGACAAGAAGTCAGAGAAGTAATAATTTTAGAAACCACAATTTCTTTGATTCAAATAATTTGCATATTACATCACTGTGAACATAAAACCACCTCCTCATAAATTGTCAGTGCTCTAATTTATGGAGACGATTCTAGTCGGGCATCTCTACCCTACGCTCATCTCTATCTAAGGGTATATGCCTACATATAAACAAGAACATCCTTCATTTATTATTGAATTTCGAGGTGTTGCAGTCTTTTGTTACAGTGTGTGTGTGTGTGAGAGAGAGGGACTGTTTCAACAGACTAAGATCGAAATAAAATAAAAGAAGGGGAAGTTAGTTTGTTAAGTTTGAATGGTCAAGTAAATGGATGTTGACCAGCAGCTTGTTGTGCTGTTGGAGTCCTTATAAGAAAGTGGGCAAATGATGGTGGTCAGTTCAATGCACCATTTCTAGTGGAAATACCCATCGAAGAGGCACAAAGCAAAAACAAACTGCTAAGAGAAAGGGGTAGGAATTAATCTGTGGAGTCATCATTTGACTAGGTTCCGTTTTTTGGATAACATCGAATATTCTTAGGCTTTTATCTCGCCTCCCCAAAATGTGTGAGGGTTATTCCAACAGGTCTGAGATTTCATTTCCTGGATCTATTATCCGAATTCGATTGAGGATATGTTGAATATTTTGAAGAATCTTATAAGATAGCAGGAACAACCTAAGTTAACAGAGAGTACTTCAAATGTTTTATAGCTTTGGTCGAACTAAGAAATGGTGTTCCTTTGATAATCTTATTCATTTTGTCCCGAAATCGAAATACTTTTATTAAAGTCTAATATAGAAGATCTTTGAAAAGCACTTTCCATTGAGCACGCGTTGTTTGAATACCTTGTCAAAAATGGAACAACGTCTGGTGATATTTTATTTTATTTTAAACTGGAAAAAGCTCGTCTTAGGAAAATTTAATGATCTTAAAAAATGATGTCGACTGTGCACTAGTTTACGAGTAGTTAGCACCATCTCGTGCGAACAATTAAAAGATAACTTTATTGAGTGCTGATGGTGACAGAAGCAGATCAAATAGTTGGGCTACTGAGCGATTACTGCAAGGGTATCATCCAAGTGAAAATATTGTGGTGGCAGAGGTGACTGGGACCGATGTGAGAACAGAGGGTGATGAACTGGAGGTGCTTATGATATTTGCAGACTCTGAGTTCTTTATTTAAAAAAGCGTAAAGTTATGCATTTTGCAAGACAAAGATTACAAGCTATATATCACATTGAAGAAACCGTACTCCAGGAAATTGACGAATTTAGGGATAATAGTGGATAGAAAGTTGAAGTTTAGAAGGCATTTCTCTAAGGTGTCCAAGATAGCTCATAGGATTACTTGGTTATTGAAGAACACACTAACATGCAGAGATAAAGACGTTATTATTCCTCTTTATAAGGCGTTGATAGGTCTATATCTGGATAACTGTGCTCGAGTCTGGTCGTCTGGATTCCTTGGAGATGAGGAAGTGGTGAAGAGGATCCTGAGACGAGTGAACAAGATGGTGGGTCTGTGGAATGCTCCCTATGAGGATTTCTGGATTGCAAAAGTTGGCTGATAGGCGAAAACAAAGGGGTATGATAGAACCATTTAAGTTACTTAAAGGATTTTATAGGACTGATGCAAAGGAAATGTTTCAGCATTTCGTTAAAGGGGAAGAACACGAGGTCATCCCTGGAAGTTGGAAATGGGTGTTGTTAGTAAGGGAGTGAGGACTAGATTTTGGCTCGGAAAATGTTAAATGAATGATGTACGTTACCAAAATCAGTTGTGTTTGGTCTGTTAATGGTATCAAGGAGGGGTACGATAGGTGAGTCTTTTCTTTTCAATTTTATTTGCAATCATTTGATTAACTGTTCATTTACTCTTCAAACGTGACCAAACCACTCAATATTCTTACTCTTAAAAATGATCAAATAATGGACCTTTCACATACTATAGTTCCTTATTATGTCTTTTTTCATACAATTATTTTTATTGGAAGATGGTCCGAAATATTTTTTCTCAATGGTTTTGTTTCAAATGTAATACGTTTTCTATGATCTCTCTTTGCTATTGACCATGGTTCACAACCATAGGTTAATCGGGCGTAGAAAACTTAAACAGAGCATTTCCTTGAATTTTCTCGATACTATTCTCGATTATAGAAGTTACAAGATTGCACAATATCCACGATTGGCCTTCTCAGTTCTCTCCTCTTTCGTTTGATGAACATCATTGTAGCTGATAATGTTGACTTCTAGATAGCTAAAATTATCCACTTGATCATAGTTATAATTATCAACAACAACTAAGTCTCAATTCTGAGACTTAGTTGTTGATAACTCAATTCTAAGTCACACACACACACACACACACACACACACACACACACACACACACACACACACACACACACACACACACACACACACACACACACACACACACACACACACACACACACACACACACACACACACACACACAGTTGAATGAAGAATATATAAAGCGAAAAGCTAACTTAAGCAGCTGATGGAATGTTTAAGTCAACACCGACAGGGAAAATTTTTGATTTCTTGTTTATAATATATGTAGGTTATTACGGGTAATGAATGACTTCCTGCGATATTCTATGACCGAATTTGTATCAGTTTAAATTTCCATAAAATAAACGATTTTTTAAACACGCAGACTACGTGAACTTTTCAAAACAGGTATTCTTAATCATTGTAATTTTTAATTGCTTATTTGTGTCTGTTCCTTCATAGGAATTTTAATTAATGCACTATATTTTCTGAGTCTTTAAAGGACGGTTGTATATATGTATATATATATCTGTCATACAATAGGTGATGTTTTATGAATTTACGAAATTCATATATATCTGTGATGCAATAGTTCATGAAATTCTCGAAATTTACAAAAATCATAAAAGTTCTTAAAAGAACTGAGAGATGGACTGAGTCCTTGACTCTTTATCCCGTCATCTGAATGAAAAAAATCTCTGTGGATGGGGTGTTATTGAGCTAAAAGATCTAGTCATGGCTAGATAACGGCAATAGCCGAGCCTCAGTTGAAACTCATTGTTACTCTGGGAGTCCTAAAAAGGACTTTTTTCTCCGGCTCTTCCTTATAGTCATTATAAGGACTGGCTTAAAGGGGCGAATGCTTTTTATTTTCCCTGTTATCTGTAGAGGACAGAGTAGGGATAAGGTGTTATTGAGCTATTAAAGCTCTGATCACGACAGGAGGGTAACAGCAATAGCCGAGCCTCAGTTAGAACTTCATTGGCTACAGCATTGCCATCCATTACCCTCCAAGGGTGTTAATCACCGCTCACCAATTCCCTCCGGCTCTTCCTTATATATATATTCTTATAAGGACTGGCTTAAAGGGGCGAAGCAAGAATGCTTTTCATCTTCCGCGTTATCTGTAGAGGACAGTGTAGGGATAAGGTGTTATTGGGCTACTAAAGCTCTGATCATGGCAGAAGGGTAACAGCAATGGCCAAGCCTCAGTTAGAACTTCATTGGCTAGCTACAGCATTGCCATCCATTACCTTCCAAGGATATTAATCACAGCATCTCATGGTCGATTAACCTACCGGCTCTTCCAACAACAACAACAACGTTAATGGCTTGCTGGGTGAAGCATAAAATGCTTTTTATTTTCCCCTTTATCTGTGTCGAGAAGCTCGATGGGGGTGGAGGTTGTGAGTCTTATGCTCGCACTTTGTGAACTATGGAGTTAGCTCTGTTCTGCTGAAAGCAGGATTGCCTTAGGTCTTTTATGTTTGTGATAGTCATGTTCACTATAACTGGAAGCTTGTCTGATTAGTGGGTTGGGATGAGAATGTGCCTTGCTGAAGAACTTTTCCGCATGGTCATGAAGGAGAGAACGGATGTCAGGGGTTCCAGTTTCTCTGTGGATCTACGTGTTTCTGACGAACCATGGGGCGTCCAAGATCATCTGCAGGCATTTGTTTTGTATCCTCTGTAGTTTCCGGATGTTAGATTTGGATGTGTGACTCCATGCCGGGGATGCATATGTGATTACTGGTCGTATTACCATCTGATATAATAACAGCTTGTTGCGTTTATCCAATTTGCTGTTGCGATTGATCAGGGGATAGAGTTGGGCCATGGTTCTGGATGTCTTTGTACCTATGAGCTTGATATGGCTGTTGAAATTTTTGTCTAGCTGTACTCCAAGGTATTTGGTTTCTGTCTGCCATGGTATCGTTTTACCGAGGAGATGAATATCATCTTGGATGAAGGCATTGCGTCTGGTGAATAGTATAGCTGAGTTTTTGACGGGGTTTACTTGTATCCACCAGTCGGAGAACCATTTCTCTAGCTTTGTCATGGTATCCAGGAGACGACTGATCGCCAGGTGTGGGCGGAGAGATCTTGTCATTATGGCTGTGTCGTCAGCATATAGGGCTGTGATGATAGTCCTCAGGTTCTGAGGAATGTCAGCCACTTAGATTGTGAAAAGTAAAGGAGCCAATAGAGATCCCTGTGGTACTCCTGCCAGGATTTGGCGCCTAGTTGAGATGGTGCCATTTATTTTTATCTGCATGGATCTGTCAGTGAGGTATGATTTTATTAGACGGGTAAAGTTTATTGGAATGTTGGCCTGAATGAGTTTGTAGAGTAATCCTTGATGCCATACCTTATCAAAGGCCTTGGCAATATCCAGAAAAACTGCAGCTGTGTGAAGGTTCCAGTTGTATCCTTGAGTGATATGCTCCACTAGTCGGTGTATTTGTTGCACTGTGCTGTGCATACAGAGGAAGCCAAATTGTTCGTTTGGAATTATTCCTAATTGGTCTGATTTTTCTTGTAGTCTTGAAAAGATAATTTTTTCAGCAATCTTTCCTAGGTTGGAAAGTAGGCTTATTGGACGGTAGCTTTGCGGGAGTTAGGGATTGTTTCCTGGCTTTTTTTTTTATTAGTATGATGTCAGCTGTTTTCCATGCAGTGGGGAAGTGTTGTATCCTCAGTATTGCATTGGTTATGTTAACCAGGTGTATAATAGCCTTTCTAGGAAGTCATTTGATGATTCTGTTAGTAATTCCATCTGGACCTGGAGCTTTTTTGTTGTTTAGATGTTTTATGATGTTGGTTATTTCAACTGGAGTAGTGGGGGTGATGCTGGCTGGTTTGCCTTCGGACTGTCTTAAGGTACGCTTGACCTGCTGGTGGACTTTATATATGTGGGTGATGTTTATATTGTCAATTGATGGGCTGCATTGTTTTTCTAGGTTTTCTGCTATTGCTTCTGCTTTTTCTTTATCAGTGTGCGCCATTCCATGAGCAGTTTGCATGGGCGGTAGGAGGTTGTGTTTGGTGCGCAGAATCTTCAGAAATTTCCATATTGAGTAATCTTCTGGGTTGAGTGATGATAGTTTATTGTCCCAATCCTGATTCCTGTGGATTTGAAGTGCTTTTCTGACTTGGTTGTTCAACTTGTTCAGTATTTTCTTGTCCTGTGGGGCTCTTGTGTTGTGGTATCTTTTCCTGGCTTTGTTTTTTGTTCTGATGAGGTCCATGATGTTTTCTGGGAGCCGACTGGTTGGGTGGTTGGTTGTGGTTTTGGTGACTGCTTCTAGTGCTTTTTTAATTTGGCTTGTTAGATTGCTTACTGCTTCATCTATTTCTTCTTTTTTGTGTATGATGGGTACAGGACCAATGTATTCTGGTAGGATTTTAGCTAGCCTATCCCATGATATGAAGGTGTGCTGGTGGGCCAGTTGGTCTTGCGTGCCAAGTTTGATCAGGATTGGGTTGTGGTCGGATGATAGTTCACTGAGCGTCTCTAGTTTGTATTGATAACTGATGTTTCTAAGGATAGCTATGTTAAATACATCTGATCTGCAATGAGGGCTGTAATGGGTGTGCTCAGTGGGTCCAGCTACCACAACTGAGTTAAGCGTTGAATAGTTGTGTAGTATGCGTCCAATTCTGTTGTTGGTGGTGCTGAACCATGCTGTGTGTTTGGCGTTCAAGTCTCCTGCTATGATGGTGGGGTCTGTGATGATCCAGGTCTGTTGTCAGTGGAGGATTGCTTGGTGAGTTGTAGGCAGCAAATATCTTGAGGCTTCCAGCATTGTTTGTGTGGACTTGTATTCCTGTGGTCTCCAGGTTTGTAGTCTGTGGGTTGGATATGGCATTGTGGTGGAGGTACGGTTTGATGTAGATGGCAGTGCCTCCCCCTCTGGTGCTGAGTCTATCCGTATGGTATATTGTGTATCCTCTCACTTTTGGGTTGTTGGCAGGTCTTAGGTGGGTCTCGTTGATCAGCATTATGTCCGGGTTGTGTCTTTGTGCGAATTCCTGTAGTTCTAGTGTCTTTTTGGTGAGGCCATTGGCATTCCAGGCTGCAATTAGAAGCGAGTTGGGTTTTATCTTTGTTTTATTCATAATTCAGTGCTGTGAGTATGGAATGGGTTCCTTGCAGGAATCTCTTTGTGGAGGATGGAGATGGGTTTGTTCTGCTGAATTCCTGCAGCATAGTGGCTAGCGAGGCAGTCAGTATTGCTGTAATATTGGAGCCTATTTGATTGCTTTGTATTGTGTCCTTTGGGCGGGCTGCTTCTGCATAGTCTTGGTGGAAGGTTGAGCCCTTTCCTGACTTTTATGGATTGGGTTTTGTTGGTTTGATGACTGTGCAGCAGGGATGCTTTGAGTGGTCCAGATTGGGCGAGGTTGGACGGGTCTTGTAGTTCTGTGATTTCTGGGGTGGTGGTTGCACCCTTTGTAGTTTGCTAGGTGGTACCTCCACAGTTGGCACATTTGGCTGGTGTGGTTCTTGGTTTTGTGCATGTAATGGTTTGATGTTTCTCGCCACACTTCAGGCATCTGAACTCGGCTTTACACAGTCTTTGGGCATGGCCAAACTTTTGGCAACGATGGCATTTCCCTGCTGATGTCCTTTTCCTGAGTGGTTCTGTTGTTATCTTAAGTCCACAGACCGCAGTTATGTCATAAATTCGTCTTTGTGTGTTTTGGATCTCGACCAATACTAATGGCATCGATTGTTTATCGGATCTGTACATCCGGCTGACTTTGATTGGTGTTAGGCCCTGCAGGGTAAGGTCTGCCGCGATTTCCTCAGAGGTAATGCCTTCGGTGACACCTCGCAGTACAACCTTTAGATTTCTTTCGCTGCTTAGTGCGAAGGTGTGGTACTGCAGTTTGTTGTTGTCCATCATTTTTGTTATCTCTCTATAGTCTGTGACTGTTGTTGGTTGAATTTTTACTCCGTCGGTTTCTGGCCCAGGAGTATCCAATTTGATGTTCTCTCAGGTTTCTTGCAACTGTGGTCCATTTTTCCTTTTCACGGAGAATTACCGGGGGGACCTTTTCCCTTTTTTCCGGCACTGTTTGTGAGGGTGTTTCGTTTTCCATATGATCATCCTCGATTCTTCGTCTTTTATTCGTTTGTTCTTCTATGAAGACTGTCTGACTGTGGCTCTCGGGTAGGGAGATGGTCGTGTCGTTGATCTCTTCTACTTCGTCCTCTATATCTTCGGATTCTTCTGGTTGTGTGTACAGGATTAGGAAACCTGGCCATTCCATATCGAATTTTTTAAGCAATAATTTAAACAGTTTTAGTGCTTGCTCTTTGTTTAGATGCTCTAGAAGATCAGTAATATTATCCATGTCTGTTTTATTTGTTGTTATATCTAGTAGGTGGTAATTGGGGAATTGCTTATGATAGCAATTAGAAATCCCGCAGGTCTTGAGACCTGCCAGCAGAAATTTTGTAGCGGATATTGCAGATTAAATGGATTGCCAGCAATATCGAGCGATTAGCTAAATACGCAAAGCAATAGCATATGAAATTTCAGAAAATGAAGAACGCTTACCTCTATAAATATCATTCAAAACTATCACACTGATCAAAACGCGTCACTAATACGCGAGCCGCCATTTGCATTCCTACCGGCTCTTCCTTATTCTTATCCTTATAAGGACTGGCTTAAAGGGGCGAAGCAAGACTGCTTTTCATATTCCCCGTTATCTGTAGAGGACATAGAGGACAGTGTATGGATAAGGTGTTATTGAGCTATTAAATTAACGCTCTGATCATGGCAGGAGGATAACAGCAGTAGCCGAGCCTCAGTTAGAACTTCATTGGCTACAGCATTGCCATCCATTACCCTCCAAGGGTATTGGATATGATGAATCAATCACCGCATCTCAAGGTCGATTGAACCCTCTTATCACACCATATCCCAGCTCTTCCTTATAGTCCTTATAAGGACTGGCTTAAAGGGGCGAAGCAATAATGCTTTTCATATTCCCCGTTATCTGTAGAGGACAGTGTAGGGATAAGGTGTTATTGAGCTACTAAAGCTCTGATCATGGCAGGAGGGTAACAGCAATAGCCGAGCCTCAGTTAGAACTTCATTGGCTACAGCATTGCCATCCATTACCCTCCAAGGGTATTGGATTGAATGAATCAATCACCGCATCTCACCATTGACCATTGACGTTACTGACAGGATGGGTGAAGCACAAGTGCTTTTCATATTCCCCTTTATCTGTAATGACAGTTATTTGGGAATGGGAGATTTGTGAGCAATTAAGCTCGCCCTCTGAGGGCAGTAGTGTTAGCTATGATCAGTTGAGAGAAGAATAGCCTTCGGTCTTTTGTGTTTGTAGTAATCAGTCTCATTATAATTGACAGCTTGCACGATTAGTGGGTTTGAATGTGAACTTGACTTCACGAAGAATTTTTCTGCAAGATCACGAAGAAGAGAGGAGATGTATGGAGTGCCGGTTTCTCGGTGAATTTGTGAATTTCTGATGAACCACGGTGCATCCAGGATCATCCTAAGGTATTTGTTTTGGATTCTCTGTAATTTTGAAATGTTTGATCTTGAAGTGTGACTCCATGCTGGTGAGGCGTAGGTAATGACTGGACGTATTACCATCCGGTAAAGAAGCAATTTATTACGTAGGTTCAATTTGCTCTTGCGGTTGATCAATGGGTAGAGCTGAGCTATGACTTTGGAAGATTTGGAGCAAACGAGATTGATGTGTTTGTTGAAAAGGAGTTTCTTATCCATCAATACCCCAAGATATTTGGTCTCTGAATGCCATGGGATCTTTTGACCAGAGAGCAGGATGTCTTCTTTGCTGCAGATCTTTCTTCATGAAAACATCATGGCTGAGCTTTTGAGGGGGTTTACTTGAATTCTCCAGTTGGTGAACCAGTTTGCTAGCTCATTGATACTTCCTTGGAGTCTAGTGACTGCTAGGTGAGGGCTGAGAAATCTAGCTAGAATAGCGGTGTCGTCGGCATAAAGAGGCGTAGTAGTTTTTGGGTTGAGAGGAATATCTGAAATGTAAGTTGTGAAAAGTATTGGGGGAATCTCACCGCAAGACGCAAGACGTTGCTGACTATAAGGGCGAAGCAAAAAGCATTTTTATTCCCTGCTATCTGATAAGGATTACTGTGTGAGGAAAAGTTTATGAGCTAAGAGCTCTGCCTGAGTGGGTGCGATTCAGAGATCTTCATTTGGAAGTAGGATGGCCTTCGGTCTCCTATATTTTGAGAAGTCTGTTTCATCATAATTGGCTGCTTGTTGCACTAATTCATTTGGATGCGAAGAGGACACTGAGAAGAACTTCACTGCTGAAGACGGCAGGAAAGAGTAGATGTAGGGGATATTTGTATCCCGGTGAAGTTGGACATTTCTGACGTACCATGGTGCGTTTAATATCATGCGGAGACATTTGTTTTGCTTTCTGTAGTTTGAGGATATTTGTACTTGAGGTGTGACTCCAGGCTGGGGACGCGTAAGTAATAATGGGTCGAATCAACAGTTGATAAAGGAGCAGTTTTATTTTGGTATCCAGCTTGCTATTCCTATTGATAAGAGGGTAGAGCTGTGCAATGACTCTTGATGCTTTTGTACATGAGGCTTTTATATGTGAACTGAAAGTTAGTTTTCTGTCCAGCAGTACACCCAGATATTTGGCTTCTGCTTTCCAGGGAATCTTGGTATTAAATAGGAAGATATCATCTTTGGAGAATATTGAGTTTTTAGTGAAGAGCATGGCAATACTCTTCTGAGGATTTACTTGCAGTCTCCATTCCGAGAACCAGTGCTCTAATCTCTGCAGGTTTTCTTGCAGTTTCTTGGTGACAAGGTGTGGTTTAATAGATCTGGCTAGTATAGCTGTGTCGTTTGCGTATAGGGCAATGATGGATGACACTGGATTGTGCGGAATGTCCACCATGTAAATCGTGAAAAGTATCGGTGCCAGAAGGGACCCTTGAGGAACTCCTGCCAAGATGCGTCGTTGGGTAGATAATATATCATTTAGTTTGACTTGCATTCGTCTGTCACTAAGAAATGACTTTATAATTTGAACTAGATCTAATGGAATGCCAGCTAAAATCAACTTGTATAGTAGTCCAAAGTGCCATAACTTGTCAAACGCCTTCTTTAAATCAAGAAAAACTGCTCCAGTGTATTGATGCCAATTATAACTTGTGATAATGAATTCTCTTAGTCTATGAATTTGTTGGGTGGTACTGTGAAATTGGCGAAAACCAAACTGTTCTGAAGGAAGGATGTTTAATTTTTTTACTGAAAGTTGAATTCTGGAAAGAATAGCTTTTTCTGCTATTTTGCCCAAATTAGAAATCAGACTTATGGGACGATAACTTTGAGGTTGCTGAGGATCCTTGCCCGGCTTGTATATGGGAACTACGTCTGCCAACTTCCATGCAGAGGGGAAGCACTTAAACCTGAACATCGTATATCTCACAACAATAATAGCATTTATTATTGTTGTGAGATATACGATGGCCTTTCGGGGTAGCAGTTTAATAACTTTGTTGGAGATGCCGTCAGGCCCTAGAGCTTTTTTATTCTTTAAATTCTTTATGATGTCGTAAATTTCAGCTGGGGAAGTAGGTGTGAGTTGGCTGGTACAGGTATCAGGCCGTTTTAACGCGTGTCTGACGTGCCGGTGGACTTTGTAAATATGATTGAAATTTAGATTTTTGTACGAAGGGCTACACTGTTTTTCTAAATTTTTTGCTATAGCTTCGGCTTTCACCTTATCCTTATAAGAACTGGCTTAAAGGGGCGAAGCAAGAATGCTTTTCATCTTCCCCGTTATCTGTAGAGGACAGTGTATGGATAAGGTGTTATTAAGCAATTAAAGCTCTGATCATGGCAGGAGAGTAACAGCAATAGCCGAGCCTCGGTTAGAACTTCATTATCTACAGCATTGCCATCCATTACCCTCCAAGGATATTGGATTCAGATCCCATCTCTCGGCTTACACCATGCACTTTCAATACCTAATATAAGCATTATATATATTCTATATTTTACTGTATTATTAAAATTAATTTTTAATTGAAATTTTTAAGTAACAATAAAAAAGCAAATATATTTTTTTAACAATATAATTTTTAACATTAATTTTTA
The DNA here is from genome assembly GCF_054136105.1 of Typopeltis vanoorti. Classification (NCBI taxonomy): domain Eukaryota; kingdom Metazoa; phylum Arthropoda; class Arachnida; order Uropygi; family Thelyphonidae; genus Typopeltis; species Typopeltis vanoorti. The sequence goes on from NC_143553.1 coordinate 142,230,757, forward strand.
TAAAAATTGTTCACTTTATCCTGATAAACTAATATTGATATCTTTATATATTCAAAATAAATATACCTGAGTTGACATTGCTGGAATGAAAACAAACAATGTGACATCTTTACTAAAGAAATTAGCTGATTGCATTATTCTATTAAAACTATGGCAGCGTTTTTATTCACTCTAAATTGGAAAGTTCAGGAATGTCTTACTAAATCTTTAATTAAGGAAGGACTTGCAATGATCTCATTTAATTTTGCCATTGACTTGAAACACAGACACGAAGTTAATTTCGAACAGAGTGATTAAAATATACAAAATCGCCAAAGTCGTTGCCTTTTGTGACGGTCCAACGACCCTGCTTTCACCTTGGTTCACTCTAAGTTATTCAAGGATATTCGCACAGGAATTTGTATGTAGGCTGAATAAAAATGTGCTACTTTGTACAATCTTAAAACGAAGAAAACCTTGGACACTAAAAGAAAAGTTTTATAGCGTAGGTGAATGCCAAGAATACACGACCTTTACTATAGTAGTTAGTATGACTTAAATTACCTTGGAAAACTATGTTGAGGAATGTGCGCAGGTAATTAGCATGAACTGATTTCTTCACTGCGGTGAAATAAAGATCCTGCACGAGGATACGTAACTTATGATGATGACGATAATTACAAAATAATAGGTTTTCCGATTTTTTCCCTCAAAATTTAACTGTTATAATGTAAAATGTCTAATAATGAGATGATTGGGTTTGTATACATAACATACGATTTAAAAGTTCATATATTAATTCACCATAAAAGTGCAGATGATCGTCTGTTATTCGGTTTTTACTTCTATACATGTCTGTGTTTCAGGTCAAGTCATCACATTACTTATGTGATGACGTCGTGAATGCAGTCATTAGCGTAGCCACATTTGTCTTTAATATTTGAATACGCATGAATGTGCACATGCTCAGTCTAGTCTTTGATCGTTTGACTTAATTCTCCTTCTTCACTTCTTCTTCTTCAACCTTTTGGTTCTGTCCACTGCTGGACGAAGGTGTCCCCCATGGTTTTCCAGATCACTCGGTGTTCTGCCTCTCCCATCCATCTCACTCCTGCAATTTGTTCCAGTTCATCCCTCCACCTTCTTCTCGGCCTTCCTCTTTGTCTTGCTCCATTCATTGGTCTCCACTCTGTTGTTTTTCTAGTCCATCTCTCGTCACTGCATCTGGCAATATGATCAGCCCATCTCCACTTAGCCTGTTTAATGTATTTTACAATATCCATGACACCTGTTTGAGATTTTATCCAGGTATTTGTCTTCTCGTCTCTAAATGTTATTTTTTTTGCATACTTCCTTCCATGCGACGTTGTGTTGTTCTCAGCTTTTTGTTTAGGGCTTCTACATGGACTTCTGTTAAAGTCCATGTTTCTCCTCCATATGTTAGGACAGGAAGTATGCACTGGTCGAAAGCTTTCCTTTTAGACTCATAGGGATGTCACTTCTGAATATGTCTCTCATTTTCCCATAAGCCATCCATCCAAGGTGAATTCTTCGTTCAATCTCTTTTCTTTGGTACTCCTCAAAGGATAACAATTGGCCCAAATATACATATGAAGTAACTTGTTCTATTTCATGGTTTTCAACTTTGACAGTTCTATGGTTAATATATTTATTTATCTTTTTTTTTCTCTATTTATTTTTAATCTAATTACTCTGGAGGCTTCATTTTGCTGATTTAGCTTTTCTTCCAGATCTTCAAGCTTATCTGCTATTAGGACAACATCATCTGCAAATTTCAGATGATGCAGCCTTTCTCCATTTATGTTTATTCCTTTTGTTTCCCAATCAAGGCTTGTAAAGACTTCCTCCAGTGCAGCTGTAAATAATTTGGGAGATATGGTGTTGCCTTGCCGGATGCCTTTTTGTATTGGGAACTTTTCACTGTTTTTATATAATTTAATTACAGACGTTGCATTATTGTAAATATGTTTTAGTGTTTCAATATATGGTTTCTCAGTTCCTTGGGTTTCAAGTGCTTTTAGTGTTGCAGATGTTTTAACTGAATCAAATGCTTTTTCATAGTCTATGTAGGCCAGACATAAGGGTTTATTCTATTCAATTGATTTTTCAATGTGCTGTCTTAATGTGTGAATATGGTCCAAAGTATTGTAATTCTTTCTAAATCCAGCTTGTTCACAGGATTGCATTCCCTCTAGTTTAGATTTTATTCTATTATTTATAATTTTTGTGAAAACTGTATATATGGTGGGGAGTAGGCTTATAGGTCTGTAGTTTTTAATTTCTTCCTTATTGCCTTTTTTAAAAATTAATATTAGAAGTGAATTGTTCCAATTTTTTGGAATTTTTCTCTGTTTTAGGCATTTATTAAAAGATTAGTCAGCTGTTTGATTGCAGGACTTCCTCCCAGTTCTAAGACGTCTACCATAATTCCATCTTCTCCTGGGGCTTTTCCATTCTTCATTTCTCGCAGTGCCATTTCCACTTCACCTTGTAAGATCTCAGGGGCATCATGTTCTTCCTCACTCGAGTTATCAATAATCGATTCTTGGATGTCTCGGTCCTTCTCTTCATAGAGTTCAGTATATTATTCCTGAATTCTTTTGATTATTGCATCTCTATTGTTTATAAGTTCACCATTTTTTCCTCTTACAGCAGCTATTTCCTTTGTTCCAACTGATAATGTTCGTCTTAGGACCTTCATATTGCTATTGTTTTCTATTGTTTCTTTAATTTTCCTAGTATTATACAATCTAAGTTCATGTTTCATCCTTTTACGTGTAGTTTTACAAATTTCCGCATATTCTATTTTATTGGTGTCATTCAAATCTCTTTTCATATCTCTTCTTTTCTTCATCAGATCTAAGGTTTCCTGTCTTAGTTTTTCCTCTCTTTGGTGCCTTTTTACACCTCCTATTTCTAGTACACAATTCAAGATAGATTTTGTTAAGATTTCATTAGCATCGTCGATGGTAGTAGTTGTGTTTAACTTTTTTAGTTCATTTTTGAGTGATTCTCTATAACTTTTATTGTGGTAGAGGTTTTGTAGATTCACTAAATTGGACTTTTTTCTTATGAGCTTATTTCGTTCCCATTTTTTGTTGATCCATACTTTTTTCCTTACTAGTTTGTGGTCACTTCCTTTATTAAATCTATTAAGCACTTCATCTCTTCCTCTGAATGGTTCGTAGTTGGGGCATATACTTGTATAATTTTCAGTTCTTTTAATTATGAAGAGACAATATAATTATAAAATTATTTGACTTAATATAATTATAAAATCCGTAAAGTCTGCTCCAGAGGATCAAACACAGTGTACAATGAATTAAATAGTCTTCGTAAAGCTATATAAACTAATTCAAGAATTCGATTCATCTTAAACAATTTTTTTAGATATTATTAAAATAAAATTTTTATTTTTGTACTTTGTTAAACTATCGGTTAATCTTCTTTCATTAATTTTTGGTTTGTAAACAAAAGAATGACAAAAAAAATATATATTTTATTATTGTTTATAATTTTTTTTCACTCAGTTTCCGCTTCGTTTACCTAATCAAGTATCAAATTTATAATCCCAGTTAGGTAATTAGTGTGGGTAGCATTATCTTTCTATTTTTAATTTCTATTATCGTCTAGCTACTTTGATGTAACCTGACACAATAGAAAACCTTTAAGTTTAAGAGGCTTAAGTTTTCCTTCTACGTACAATAACGTACGATTAATGTAGAGAGAAATTTATCTGATGTTGAAACGTGGGAAAGATTTTTTTTTTTTTTTGTTAAGTAATGAATGAAGTGAAGTGAATTTCATCAAGTGAAGTGAATAGCATCAATTCACTATAAAGTGAATTGATAGCATCCATCAGCAGTAATAATAGGTGTCTATGTAGTCTTGGAATGTCTTTTTATGACACTTTGATTTTAGATTACTTCAGATTGTAGTTACCTACTAGAGAAACTTTTTCTACGTGTTTTATTTTATTTTTTATTATTTTAATTGAGCCAGCTCCAGAGTTATTTGATCTTGGTTCAGGTAGGAGGTTTTTTTTTTTTCACCCTCTTTTAGAAACTCCCATTTTGAACTCCAACATAGAAGCATTGATCACTCTCACACTATTTTGAGTAATAATACCAATTAGAATTAGGAACACGAGTTGGTGGCAGTTACTTGCCGTATGCTTTCGTCAGCCTTAAGTCTACAGAAAGTAATCCTTAGTACAACTGAATTAACGGATAGATACCAATTTTCAAAATTATAACTAAAAGCGAGAAGATAAATAATATCCAAATTTATAAGTTGTATAATAATAATATAAGTGTTGGAATCCCACTCACTAAAGATTGTAAAGAGATTGGCTCCAAAACAGGATACGGAAGGGGAGTTTGTCGCCACGTGATGTACTTTAGTTGTGCAACACCAACCATATGATCTGTGATCACTAGTACTATTGCTTCTACTCCCCAGTGGATGATCTGGTATCTATGTATAGAATTAAACAGCGCGAGTAAACGATCATTGGGAAAAAATACCGTAACTTACATTCGCCAATCGTTATTAGAACAGTCGATATAATTTCTTCTGGGACTATCTGGTGAATTTTTCTTTGTCAAACAACTTGAAATCCATTTTCCTAATACAAAATCATTAATTTGTGAGGGAGATAACCTCATGAACTAGCAGACTTAATTTAGTATAGTACACTTGATTTATTACGTCGGAAGTAATCTATTGGATAGGAGTTTTAATTTCCTAATTCAGTGCTGAAATCTATTGGGTAGGAGTTTTAATTCCCTAATTCAATGCTGAGATTTTGTTTTAATTTTTTTTTCACTCTATTATTCGAAGCCAACATTGGCACATTGAAAGAGACTCATGTAAATAGAAAACCTGTTAAGAAATCTATCCTTGTAGAATTTGTGCCGAAATAATTCTATTTTTAGTATTATATATCCTTTTCAGATTATGGTTTATAAATAAAATTTTGAAAAAAGTGTTAAAATAAATTTCATATTTCTTTAACATAACTTAATTAGTAAGAATTATAAATTTATTTCATTTATTATATTTAAAATATAACAAATAATCTTTGATCATAAGAATAATTCCATGATTAATATTCTGGCTAACCTTAGTTATAACTGGATATACTGGTTGTAATCTATAAGCTACTGTATATTATCATTTAGTGTTAAAAAAAATAACTATGACTTCCGGTGAGTTTGTTCAACATATTAACATGACTGCTAATATTAACAAGATTCAAAAAAAAAAAGTTAATCAATAGAAATAGAAATATAAGATAGTTCACTTCTCATATTTCAATTCCTTCAGCAAATTCCACGAATAATATGAAACAGACAAAAAGATAATTTTGCGTTTGAAATGACTGCGATCTTCGATCACTATTGGTGTCAAGATACGCCGTTCTTGGTATTAGCTTTGGGTTTGTCGTTTGGTGTGTGATTCTTTTCTTCGCATCCATTAAATATTTATCGCGAGGAAATATGTTATTGCATTATTCGTTTACTCATGCGGAAAGTTTTCTTGGAGCTTATTTAACAACTTCCATTAACGTGAGTAATGATAATATAATTACAATTTGATGATAATGTTAGAAGTAGATATAATCCGTTAATTGCTTATCAGATTAATTATAATTTCAAGAACCCAGAAAATCATTATAACCGTTTTTATCAGCTATTAGTGCGTGCCGAAGCGCTCTCTTGTGGATATTAATATTTACATAATAGAAATATTTTGTTTTGTTTTGTTTTTATCTTATTAATATTATTATTATCGGAACTTTAACGAGTCGGATAATGGTTATTTGCATTATCTTAAAAGAAAACAAACCATATTTTTATATTATCGTCTACCATTATCTAAATATCGTCAAAAATGACAGAAAATATCCTTAATTAAACGTTAGCGTTATTATAACCATTCTTTCAGAAATCGAAAGCAACTTGTACGTTTTTTTCCCTTCAAAAGTGCAGTTTAGAGGTATTCAAAATATTTTTAAACGTTTGTTAAAATAAGCCTCTTTATTTATTTTAACCTTTAGTTATTTATCCATTATTTAGTTCTATTTACCTGCCCAGTATTTAAAAATAATAATAATAAAAAACCAATCAGCTGTGCAAAATTGTAATCTAATCTCAAAGGTGAAATGTCTGCGTCTCAAATCATAATTATGTGTGTGTGTGTGTGTGTGTGTGTTAAAGATACGAAGAAATTTTATATTTGGTTAAGTGAAAATGTGCCTCCTATTTTGAACCCCTTTTAATTCATTTAAGCTTATCTTCTTGGGATGCACTAAAGATTCTGCTCTCCTTGGAGCAAGAAATAGGAGGCACATTTTCTTGAGAGAAAAACAAACAGTAAGGGATGATGCTGTTCTCTCCTAGATTACATTTCTGAGATAAAAATTCCGATTTTCTGGCAAGGGAGAAAAACCTTGCTACCTCCATATTAGACTAGCTAAGTCATCTTTGCTTTAAAAGCCCTGATAAAGATTTTCTTCGCATCCTACAAAGGATTTGAACCCAAGTTTAATCCATCTCTTATAAAATGAATTTCGTTAAATGATATTAATATTAATATAAATTAACATGAAAATTAAAGTATATTATTATTATTATTATTAAAATATTTATTTATTTTATTATTTATTTATTTATTTATTTATTTTTGCAGTCGATACCTTCGTATCCGCATTGTTAACATTGCCCTCTAGCGGCTTATGAAGATAAAAGGAATAGTTATCATTTGTTGTGTTTTGATGATGGCGCTGCTATCTTACGAGAAAGTGTTTGAAAAATGTGAGCTCGCTGGGGTTTTGATACATCATCATGGATTCAACCGATCATCAATCGGAGATTGTTAGTATTTCGATGGTAAACCTATTCTAATAAAAACTTATTATATACAGTTGATAAGTTAGATCACTATACAAGAGTGGTAGAGCAATTTAGATTTTTTATGACATCGCATCATTTTTATACTTGCTTTTTTTTGGGGGGGGGTGAGGGTGAGTGGAAGCATATTTTAAATAAGCTGATTAAATTTAAATAAGTTTATTTTTTATTCATTATCATACCAGAATTACAGTATAGCGATCAAGATAGCACTGTAAATAAGAACTTGGTTAACTGACAAACATAAACATAATTAACTGCTCAAAATTATAAATAATATTATGATTCTTCACAATTATCATAAATGATCATAATGAGATATGGTTACCACATTTAATTATCACTTATATCCTGTTAGGGTTAAGTACCAAGAGATGGCAGCACTTGTGTGCCAATCTCTTCATGGATTGCGACTTGCAATTAGTGATAATTTTGGGCCCAGCTGTCTTTGATTGGCTAATGGTGGAGATTGATCTACCCACTCAGTTTCCAGATAGGTTAAAAAAAAAAAGTTCTTGCCCACTCCCTATAAGAGAATAAAAGGTGTTAGCTGATTCATTTTTATTAATTTTTCAAGTACCATTGATTATAATAGGACAATATAAATAGAACATCATGTTGAAGAGTGCTCAAAAGGGATGTGGTCAACAGTATAAATTCGCTTTACATTTAGGGAAACTTTAAGGGCTTCTTATAGGAAAAAATTAAATAATTTTGGAATTTTATAAAAATTAGAATTAACAAAAAGCTAGATGCGGTATATCATAATTAAGTTATTATATTTATACAAATTGAACGATACGTAATTCTAGCGAAAAGATTAATCCTATCCAATTTGTTGTAGTTTATATATTTCTTTTTGTTTCAGGGCTCTGTATTCTACGAAATGATAATGATTCATACTCAACGGATTCCAGGTTTGTGAATAATATACATGATATGACCGTCAGCTTTGGCCTCTTTAAGGTAATTCAACCAAAGATTTAAATTGTTGAATTATACTCTTGTCCTGTGTAACAAACTCTGATCCTACAACATGAAGTAATACTGTATAATGACAAGGTTAAGCTGGTGTTTCACTTCATTGTTATTCCTCTTCAATTCACTTGCATTTTTAGTTTCAAATTTAATAATAATAATAATAATAATAATAATAATAATAATAATAATAATAATAATAATAATAATAATAATAATAATAATAATAATTTATCTCATCAAAGAATACAGGAACTTATATATGAAATTCTTCATCACTCATCTACATTCGTTGCCCTGCCAGAAGCACTTATTACCATTTTAGTCTTCTAAAAAAAAAAGATAAATAAAATTCACACTATTTTTTTGCAGTAATAGCCAAAAGACGTCTTGATGAAAAATATTAATGAGCTTGTGAAGTGAAATTCCCTTTTAACAAGTACGCGGAAAAGAAAGGGAACTATTTAGAAAAAAATATTAAAATTTGTACATTTTATTTATTTTTTTAGATTTAATGAAAATGACTTATCTTTACTTTATTTTAACTCTAATAAATATACGTTAGTAACAAATAAAAGTAAACCATTTACAGTAACCCTGATAGTTTGCTAAAAGTTATCAGTTGGCGCCATCTATTATTCATATAGTTGACTAGAAGTCAAAAGAGAGACAATGTCAATTGTTTTTCTAATGCCTCTTGAAATAAAAGAACCATAATTTATTCATGGGCTACAATTTATAAAGCTAAGATTCAAAACATGTTAATAATGTTCAAACATTTGAATAATATTTTTTAATTTTAATAATATTAAAACATTTGAATAACATTTTAATTTTAATAATATTAAAACATTTTAATAATATTAAAACATTTTAATAATATTAAAACATTTTAATTATACATATACATTTTATCCTGTAAATTTGTAATTTTTTATATTAAATTGTATAATTTTCAGCTCAATAATCTTCACTGGTGTTGGACAGAGGAACACGAAGAAAACATCTGCAACGCGAATTGTGAAGGTGTGTTTATTTTTTAGAAATACGTTTTATATAATCAAACGCAATATATTGTTTCAGATATTAATTTCTGTACTTAAAATGTCTTAAAATAGATATTCTCTTTCACTTTTATTTTTATATAATGATATTATAATATTGTTATCATTGATTACTTTAATTTCTTAATGTTATTTCATTTTGAATGTTATTATACTATTTTAAAATTTACACATTTTAACTTACCATTTTCAAATTTGTAATTTTTTTATTTGATCAAATTTGCTCAAATGTATACTTAAAATTAATTTGACATACTAATATGCAGACGACCTAGGTTCAAGTATACTCGCCGACTAGAGGAACTCTTTTTGAGCCTTTTATCGACCGTTTCAAAGTAAGCCGATCTCGGACAGGGCAAGTTTTTTTTCCCTCCCTGTAACTCAGATTTTTCAACCCGTAAATTGAAGAAAAGCGACCATAGAGCCCACACTATTTCAGACAATAATATATTGTGTTAGGGTTAGATACTCCAGAGATGGCGATACTTGTTCTCCGTCTCTTCGCCGGATGTCGCTTAAACGCATGATAATCTTGGGCCTGTTATCTTTAACTGGCTACAAGTGGAGGATGGAGACTGAACTAGCTCTTCAGTCTCCAAAAGATAGGGCTAAAGCAGCCCTGCTTCTTTCGATAAGGATAATAAAAAGCGTTAGCGAATTTTTTTATGCAGTAGTTTAAGCCGAAAGTAATGTTTTAATGGTTTCTAGTTGGAGTCTATCGACAGTACTTGTTCATTTCTTTTTTAGATATGTTGGATGATGATATATGGGATGACGTTCAGTGTGCAAAATATGTACATGAACTGCGAGGATTTTCTGCTTGGTGAGTTCTAAGTATACGTTTATTTTATTTATTTATTTTCTTAATATCATTAATTGCTTTTAGTCTGAATATTGCCTCTGGGATTTTTTTAAAATATTGATTGGGTATTATGAGAGATACCAATCTATCTAAACGCCCATAAACTATAAATAAAAGTATTTGTTATTTTAGCAGCGAATTAAAGTCAAAATTGTTCCAGCAGATGGCGTCAACTACACTTGTTTATAGAAAGAAAAATTCAAAAGTCTCATTGTAGATTTCAATGACGTTTTGAATGGCGAGTTTGAAAATCGAGAACACAAGAAATAAAAGATGATCAGATAAATTATTTTTAATTGAAAAATAAGTAACATAAAAACTGAAATCAACATTTTAAACTAAGTTAAGTTTCTCCCTTTTATTTGAATTCTTCGGTGGGTTGTGTCATTTGTTTCACAGAAAATAACAGCCCACTGCTTACCGTCTCTTCCATGAAAATACATTGTGAAGTACGTAACACAGAACTGACCAATTAACGCCATTGCAAGTGAATCAGTGAAAATGCTTTCCTTGTTTGCAAATCCTGACCAGAGAAGCGTAATTGAAATCTCGAATATGCGATGATTGTGGCGAAAACGATCTCTTCCTACTAAAACAAACACACCAATAAGGAAGATAGCAAACTAGTGGGATCATTAAAGCTTATAAGTAAAGGGTTAATAAAAGCATAGGAAGAATGTGTTTCGTTTTTGTGTTTCTTAAATATTATTGATTATTACGTTAACAAAACAAGAACTACAAAACTAATCTAGAATAAAATCAGTTGAACTTTTTTTTATCTTCGTATAAGTGCGCAGTGTGGACATTAAAGTCAATCTGTAACACCATTTTTGCATGGCTATCATTATTTGTATCTTTTTTATTCAAAATTCAGCTACTTAGAATAGAATCTTTTTTTAAAGGTAAAAGATTCTGTTCTACTTCACTACTTTTCCTTATAATACATTCTTCCACTTCTCAGTTGTTTTCTGACAGGTGTTTTATTTAGCTATACAAATACCTGGTCAAATGATTTGACGAGAGTCCTTAGATTAAGTTTGCAGCTTTGTTAAAATACCTTTAAAACAAAGCTGCAAAACAGTTGTCCTTTACTACTAGAGTGGGTAGATCAATAATTATAAATAGCCACAAAAATTTAAACAGTTTATTATAGAGAAAATAAAATTTGAGACACGTGGTTCTTGGAGTCTGAGCAAAGGCTCTGTTTTCCTTTGCTCTCCCAGGACACCTGATGACACATAAAATACAGTTAAAGACACATGCGCCCATGCCTCTCCCCCCCCCCCCCCCCCACACACACAACTAGCCACCGTTTCTATCATTTGATATTATTAGTCACACCCCAGAGAGATAGGTGGCAGTGCGTTTGAATCCTGTCAAATTCTCTCTTTTTTTTTTTTTTTTAAGTCCTCGACTTCGTACTGATGTGCTATAGTTTCACATTCTGTTGTGTATGTGATTGATACGACATAAACTATTTTAAAAAAGGGTTAATTTCAACTTTTTTTTACTCTAATCCTGCTAAAGTGTCTTAGATTAGTATTTTAAAGTTTGAGAAATTTCAAATCTTCCCATCTTGAGAAATTTTGAAATTACTTTTTTTTTTAATACTTTAATGTGCCCAGTTCAAGGGTGGAGGATGGCTATGCAATTCTTGTTTCTTTTACTTGAAATCTAGCTTTCTTTCTTTTGATTTGCGAATATATGAAACATACAAATATTCATATATTTGTATGTTTCTTTCATATGCGCTCCCCAGTTTGTAGATTTCCTCTCTCTTCTAGTTTCTTCTACTACAGTTCAGAGCTCACCTCGGGAGATACCTAATTGTGATGGTTTAAAGTTTATCACTAAATATCTTATGATTATTGACAACCTTTTCTTGTGGATGCCTACAATTATTTTGCTGCCTTCTATGGAGAATCCATCCACAAGAGGTTGATCAACCCGCAGTTCATTCGTACCGTAGATGGGCAATAAGGAACTTCTTCACATTTGAATCGAAAAGCTGTGGGTTTCCCACATGTGGTTGTAGACTGTTCCAGAGGGCAGCAGTGGAAGCGACGAACGAACAAGAGGAGAAATTTGTTCTATGGGTTTGGAGTTGAATTGTGAGAGAGTGTTGGTCAGTTGTTGCACGCGTTTGGACAGATGGGAGAATACAAGTATTTATAGGAGATGCAAGATGCAGAAACTGAACGCCTGTGCAAAAGTGAGTGAAGTGTATTAAGGGGTACCATCCAAGATTTGAGAGCCGTGTTCAATGGTCGAGCAGATTTGTGATTTGTATAGGGTTAGGAGTTGTTTAGAATTAAAGTAACGCCTCGAGCAAACAAGAAAGCCTAATTTTTTGAATGCAGAGGAGGCAATATCAGTGATATGTTTGTGCCAAGAGAAATTTGACTTTAGAGTTATAGAAGATAAATCTCATCTTGAATAGAGATTTGAGTAGTGTCCAGGGTAAGATTGGAAGAACAGTTTTTTTTTTTTGAAGTTGACAAGGTTATCTAAATTCCATTGATTACCAGTACTGTGCTGAAAATTAGCAATGCAACTAATGTCAAAATATAGAGAAAGAGATTGAATTTAACCTGCACATAATAAAGGTGTCTTTCTAAGCAAGTCATCGGCATATTTGTTGCTCCTTGGCATACTCAAGTACGTTATGAACAACGTAACAACGTAAACGGGTGCTTAAGTAAACCTTTGGCACGCAAATTCGATCCTTCTTCATAAAATGTTTGAAAGTCACATCAGTTGATTAGTTATGAAATCTAGCAAATCACTCGCCATTGACACAAATACTTTTTGAGTTGAAATCCAGTGTGACTTCTAAAAATGATTAGTCCACATTGTACTTCAGCAGGCAGCACACACACACATGAGGGAAATTCTATTAGCAGATGAGAAATTGCAAAACCTATGGTAGGTTGGTACCGTGAGGAAAGAAGAAAAAAATTCATACCCTTGGCAGGTGTGGGATTCGAACCCACGCCTCCGAAGAGACTGGTGCCTTAAACCAGCGCCTTTGACCGCTCGGCCACCCTACCTTTCTTTGGGGATTCTGCATTAGTCATTATATAGAATTGCACAAGTCGAGTATAACTGTTTTGCTTTATTAATATTTGCAGACAGACTGAAGTGTTTATTATTATGCAGAGTAAGTAGTTATTATTATTGTTGTTGTTCCATTGTCTTATTTTGGCTTGTATAGATGGACAGATAGAGAGGGGAGGAGAGAATCGATTAGCAAGAGAGTGAGCATAGTTCCTAATTGACAGAATGAATTCTACGGAAATGGTTTGTCAATACGAATAATTGACAATGTTTGGAAAGTACATTCGATTGATAGATAATACAATTATTTAGGCTTAGCTTGCTTTGTAGTAATTTGTGCACTCCTTTACAGTGGGAACAACGAATATATATATACTTTTTTTTGAAGATGACGGGGAGTTTCTTCGAAAATGCGAAGACTGCTCGAAGGTTTTACTTTAGCCATGCGATTTAGGAATGTGACCACCACTGTATAGTTCGCCCACCACTTCTAGGTCCCTTCTTGGCTTTGTGCCAAGAATAGTCGATTCATGCTGAAGGGGAGAAAGAAATGAAGGATTGTACGAATTGGTCGCCAACATGCGAAATCACGTGCTTTCTTGTCTGTCGCTGTACTAGTACTAGCTTGATTTTTGTTGTTCTCTTTTTGCATTATTTTTTTATTATTAATTTGTATGATGGATCCAGTACAGTCAACAAGTTCTGTTGTTAAACGTTTCAGTTGTTAAACGTTTTAGCTCTTGCAAAAGAATATTGAATAATGTGCTGACATTCTGCGAAAAAGAATCGTCAGAAGGCCGTCTTCTTGTTCCCCTTTCTCAAGTCATAAAACGTGCAAGTGCAATTGCGGGTATCGGGGTCGACTGTTAAAAGAATTCGTAGGAAATCAAAAGGTGAAGGTAAGCCAAAATTTAAATCTCCTAAAAAAAAAAAAAAAAAAAGCGCCAGAGAAAGAAAACCATCGAAACCGTAGCTTTGAATGATTTTGATGTAGACGTTATAAGAAGAGCTATTCACGAATTTTACGTATTCGAGAACAGAGTGCCAACTGTTCCGAAATTGATTCCTGTGCTTAAAGAAAAAATTAATTTTCCTTGGAAAAGAGAAACTTTAAGGAAAATACTTCACGAAATCGGATTTTGTTTTAAAAAGTCCTGGAATAAAAGGAAACTTATCATGGAGCGAAGTGACATTGTTTTATGCAGAACGCAGTATTTGCACGTATTAACACTCTACGTACATTTTTCCAACTGTTATACAAGCAAAATAGTTACACTTTAAAAACAGCAATGTTCGTAAAAGTAAAGCTAAATTTTCCGACCTGTAATAATAAACAAACTCAGTTTGTTTATTATTACATCCCAGAAGACAGACTGATTACCCTATTATCGGAATGGATTCTCCTTTTTCTGACATGCGCAGTAGTTTCGAGGGACCTCAAATCGGTGGGCGAACTAATAGTACTGTATGCCCATAGATGCGAGATCTTTCGACACTTCTGCGCATGTCAGAAGAAGGAGAATCCATTCCGATAATAGGGTAATCAATCCGTCTTGTGGGATGAGTTGTTTATTATTATACGTTTGAAAATTAACTTTCATTTTATGAACATTGAAGTTTTTAATGTGGTGACTATTTTATTTGTATAACAGTTGGAAAATTTGACGTTCATGCAAGTGGTTTCGCGTGTTGGTAACGAATTCATACATCGCCTTTTTCCTTTCTCCCCTTCAACATGAATTGACTCTTCTTGGCACGTCGCCAGCTGTGGATCTTGGATCTGTGATTGGACAGTAATGCCGTGAAATTTCTTGTTTAAGCGACAGAGAAAAGTTTAACATTTTAAGTTGAATAAAAAATGGCAGAAAAAGTTTGACATTTGAGGCGCACAGAGTACAAAGTTTAAAAAAAAAAAAAAAAAAAAAAACAGAAACCCACCAGGCTTTATCTGCTAACGATATCAATAATAATCATGACACTTATTTAATTTTAATTATATTTTTTATTACATGATTTCTCTCTTTTTATATTGATAGTTATTATAAAAAGGATTTTCAAAATTTTTACGGTAACTATTTTTTTTCTCAGATTTTTCTAATTTATAAGAAAAAAATTTTACAGCATAATAAATTTGCAATTATATTTTATAAAAAAAAAAACTTGCAAAACCCTTCTAAAATCTTAATGCTGAGAAACAGGTATTATTACTATCTCAAATTTGTTGAACAATACATTTCCTTTGAATTATTTATTTGCAAAGGATGTTTACTACGTGCCGGCTCAGAAGCCTTTTTCGATAATCAATGTTGAAGATTCTACATTATTTCATGACTTTATTTAAGACGTATTATTGTGAAAACTGATGTAAACAGCTTATTTATTTTAATCAAGTGTATTCAACTAATTGTAAACTTGAACATTTTTTCCTTATTTCATTTTCTGAAAAATAATAGATTCTGTCAAATAATTAGACGTGCAAAGTATGCATGCATTAACGCTATTACTTAATTAATCAAATAATTATTATGACTACTACACATATCTTTTAGATGCACATTTAATGATATTTTCTCTTTTACTTTGAAAAAAAAAATTATCATTATTATTATTTTATTTTATTTTATATTATTTTTAAAATAGATAATGTTTTTAAAAGTATTATTCTGGGACACTTGAGCATATGTATACTAAATACAAGTATTAACTTTGTGTTAACCATCGTTACCTAATTTGTACCGTTTGTGTGCTGATAATGAGGTCTATTTTGCATCAGCAGACGACATTTACTTGTTGAGATTACTATTCAGTCAACTATTTCTGGGTCGCTCTGGCGCCGTCTGACAATCCTGAGTGACAGCGTAAAATACTTATGATAATTTTCTGCTGTCATGAGTATTTCGTTTTTTAATAATTGAAATAAGTTTCAGAATACCAGTTGCATTTTTTGTGGGCATAATTAAAGTGCGGATTTTCAGATATTATTGAACTTAAGCTTTGATTTTTATTTAAATATTATAAAAGATATGATGCCATTTGTTGCATGCCTTTTTTTTTTTTTTTACCCACATTAGAAGTGAGCAAATCGTGATATGCGCGCCACCTACTGTCTTGGAAAAAGTTCCTTGCCGCAGACGACTTAACTTCATTTATGGATTTTTTTTTATATTTCATTCGATTTACTGTTTAATAAGTAATATATTTTATTATAAAATTATATTTAGTATATAATTGATATATAAATAATAATATTAATGATATATAATTAATAATTTATGTTTAATATATAATAAATAATTTATGTTTAATATATAATAAATAATTTGTGTTTTAATATATACTTAAAATATATTAAAACATATATGTGTAGCTCAGTGGATGTGGCGTTTGCATACCACGGCGCTTGACCTTTGGTTTTTTCGTCCCGTAAACTGAAGAAAATCGACCGTAGAACCCACATTATTTCAGACATTAAAAATACAAGTGTTAGGGTTAGGGACCACGAGATGGCGGCACTTGTTGAGCCGTCACTCTTCACTGCGTGCCGCTTAATTAGTGATAGCCTTGGGCAAGCTATGTCTGATTGGGTACCAGTGGAGATTGAACTGCCCACTCAGTCTCCAAAAGTTAAATAGGGCTAAAAACGGCCTCGCCTACTCCCTATATATACGGAAATAAAAAAAAGGCGTTAGCTGATTTTTTTTTATTACATTATAATGATCATTTATTATTATCGCTTATTTTTTAATGCTGTCACATTTTTCACAGCTATCTTATGAGATGGCACTATCATTGTTTGCCAAAATTAATTTTACCAGATAAAAGATAATTTTATTTTCATTTGTGAGTTTCAGCTATTTGTTAAATGATTTAAATTGACAAAATGGTTAAATATTTGATGTGTTGTAAAGAAATAGAAAATTCTATCTCATCAGTTTGTTTCTTAATGAACTGAATAATAATAATAATAATAATAATAATAATAATAATAAAAACTCAGTAAGTCTGAGTGAGTTAAACATGACAATTTTATATCCTCAAACTACATCACACTTTCTGCAAAATGTTCTGATGTTTTAACCTTTTATTCTACAAGTCAACCAAAGGAATTCTGTGAGAAAATATTGATCTATGCGTTATTTACTCTTCTAAATCTGATTATCTCGAAATGGATTATCTCGGTTAGAATTATCTGGGTGAGATATAATATATAAATATTATAAATAAAAAAATAAATATAGATAAATAATAATAATTCGACGAATGATAAAGTTTATTATCATGATTATATATACACATTATTTAAATTTTAAAATAATTCAACATATTATTAATATTATTACAATTTATGCTCACTCAAAAGCTTCAGCACAAAATGTCAATAGTTTTTATATAAATCTATATAAATGACAATAATAATGTTGCAATTTGCATTTTTAAGTACATATTTATAATGCTATATTTACAATGAGTGAAATGTTTTCTTATTTTTCATAATATTGGTTCTGGACATGATATAAACTGCATGAATCCTTGAAGCTTGTGCTCAACTTATCTGAGGATGATATTCATTAGCTATTGCATATTAATTTGTTGCTGTATTGGCAGTGGTTCATATATATATATATATATATATATATATATATATATATTATTATTTTATTTTTATTTTTAATAATAATTTTTATATTATTATATTATATATATTATTTTTTATTATTAAAAATATATAAAAAATAATATACTTGTATATTATTTTTATATATTTTATATTATTATATTATTTTTAATAATATAATAATAATATTTTTTTTTTTTCAGTTGGAAAAAATATTTATTTCAGTTATAAGAATAAAAACACAATTCAATATTCTAAATCAGGAAAAACGTTACATGTAACAATTTAAATCTTAATCTTGATCTGTATTGCTGTTAGTATCATCATCATCGTCAATTTGCAATTGACCATTTTAATTTAATTTTACAGGGAAGGCCACTGGTGGTATCACTGCGAAAACAAAAATAATGCAATTTACACTGAAGGATGTGATTTCAATAGCAACAAGACTTCGCTGAATTCTACTGAAATAACAGAACTTTGAAGCAAATAGAAAATGTTCTTATTATCAAAGAACACAGCAGTGTGACTACTGATAATATTGTATGCGTTGAATGACAATAGAGAGCAATATATTTTATTGTCATTTTTATTAAAATTAATATACTTTATGTTAATATATATTTTATATACGCAGATTTCTGTATATTAACTATGGAAATTGAAATGCATATTTCTATAAAAGCATTATTTATATCTTTTGCTTTCATTTTATTGTTGAACATTTTGTCATATTAATATTATGCCTCTGATCGTGTTTATTTCATGTAAGCGATGTATTTGTGAAAATGCATAAAAAATACTATATTCAGAGTCCTTGATTCATTTACTATCAATTTGAAACACAAGATGTGTTACTTCAAAAAAAAATGTTTTTTTTTCTTCCCAGAGACACATCATCAGATGTTTGTGCAAAAGAACCAAAAATAAATCAGTAAATAAATAAGTAAAGCTGGTGTAATATTTATGAACCAATTATTATCATATAAAATCATCATTCATCATGCATTAGGTTTACCGAAAGTAAATAAATATTAAGTGGAAATACTAATAGTACACTAGTTTCAATAAATTAAGGAACAAAGAGAAAAATCGTGATAAACTCATAGATCGTGTCATGAATTTTTATGCAGTTTGTTGAAAACTAGCATGATATGAGATGTAAAAGAAACACCCATACAAATTGTAAGTAAATAGTTTAATTCTGTAGCAATTGAGGACAAAAACAAGAGATCAAAATGAGATTGTCAGATTTCCTCATTAAAAATGTGGTCCCCTCTCACAGCAATACAGTACACGCAACAATCTTTCATACCGTTTATAACGGTGTCCAGGAGCTTAAGTTGGTAATGATCTAGCTGCCCAGTTCATACTCACGATAGGCTCTTTTTGTAGATATTGTTCCACGACCTTAACTCAATGAGGATGAGCATTATCTTCTTGTAAGGTAAACACCTCCTCTATTGCACCCACATATAGACGAACATAAAGTTCTAGGATCATCTCGTCTCTATAAGTTGAAGCATTCGTGGTGCGCATACAAGTCGGTGCACCCACCCAACGAGATGCTTCCCCAAACTACTACACTACCTCCACCATAAGTGTCCCTTTCATGGATGTTAGAGGGATGATAACGTGTCCCCGGTTCTTTCCAAATAACAACACGACTGGTCGGTTTGTAGAGGAAATCGGGACACGATTATAAACAATACTGACCACCACTGATCTTGGGGCCAGTTGATGCGGAGCCTGGCCCATTCCAAACAATGTTCTTTCTTGTGGCCTGGAGATGGGAGAATGCAGACTACCGATCGTTTCGCATACACACCACCTTCGTGAAGCCTTCTTCGTACAGCGGAAGTAGATACCAATGTTTCTGTAGCTGACGCGAGGTCAGATCTTAGCTGAGTTAGGATAGCAATCTTGCTTTGGCGAGCAGACAATCGAGATATCGGGCGCAAATGCATTTTGCAGCCCGTAGCCTTCCTTCACTGTATCTCTGGAATGCTGTTTGTGAACTGTTGGAATTGGTTCCAGAGTCTGTGAACCACGGACCAACTCACGTGCAACCATCCCATCTGGATACCTCTTCCTGACTTTGGCTTCCATCTAGTCTTACGATAGCTCGCCACCTGAATTCATTGATTAAATTATGTTCAGGTAGCCATATCCAAGAATTTTGCTAGTTGCAAATTGTTGTGTTCTCACACTAGACGCGAAATGGAAGATCACTGCAAATGTCCGCTTTTACGCAGTGTCTCATGTGCATATCCGCTGATAGTGCATATCACCCATTTGCATATGATAACCAGACTCAGCGCTACGTTTAACATAATGCGACTGACTTTCAGATGCTTTTCTCCCTTTTCCTCCGAGTTTTCGCCATTTTTCTATTTCCTCCAGAATAGTCTCTTAATTGTGACTCCCATAGTGTGAGGTCTGATATTTCGGTCTCCTTCTAAGGCATGCATTTCTTACTGGATTAATCCACTTTGGCGTTCCTCTAGATCATTTCGTTGTTATCCTAGAATCAAACAGACTAATCTTTCCTATCTGATTCTGATTGTTTAAGTGACGATACCACCTTAGATTACCCTTTACTCATCCATTCCTGAATCCCAACCATGTCAAGTTCATTCCATCTTCCGCGTTAATATGATTCTACCACTGATACTGTCTGTTCACTTCCTTCATTTTTCTCAGCATTCTCATATCTGTTACCTCTAATTTTTGATCAACAATTTTTTCTAATCCAGCTCTCGAATCTATCAGTTAAAACTGAATTTGAAAACTGTCTTTTGTCCAGCTAGTTTATGTTTAGACGATGTTAAAACATAAAAACCTATTAGCAGTATCAGGAGTGCTTATTCTGTTGTCTATTTGCATATTTAATTTGCTGTTTATCACTAAAAAATTATCTCTAAATAGCTGAATTGTTTTACCTGTTTCATAGGTTTCCCATTCAAGATTCAGGAAAACAGGCAGAAAGATTGAAAACTGAAAGTTACAATATTCCTGACTATTTTCATAATCTACATATTTTATATTCTACTTTTATTCCTTCTTCATCATTCCTTCAGATGGCGCCACGTTGAGCTATTTGATACGTCGCATTCACAGATTTTGGGTAGCATATTAATTAATTCGTTCCAGATGTCGCTGTTGTAAAAATGCGCAAAGTAAAAAAATAAATTTACTGTTAATCCTCCGCGAATCTTAAATTTGCCACGTTTATTTCGTGGCAAAACTATTTAACCATTTCATTATTGGCAATCTAGTTAAATTGTATTCAAGAAAGCTTCTGTTCAACATGAATGCCAAACCACGGCTCTACAGAAAATATTCATTCTTTCTTATTCTTAAAGAAAGGTGAAACTGATACTGCATGTTCCCTGGTCCAAGAGCCTTGATTTTACTATATTTGTGCCGCTCTATTTTCACATATTCATTGGACATAATATGATGCAGTACACTCAGATGCTCGATGATGTGCCACAACAGGCCTCGCCATGTGGTCTTGTATGCTATTCTGGAGGCTTCAACTCTCTGAAGATCACACACACACACACACACACACACACACACACACACACACACACACACACACACACACACACACACACACACACACACACACACACACACACACACACACACACACACCATCCATCCATCCATCCATCCATCTAATTGACGGTCTACCCCTTCCTCTTTTTCCAGGAAAAAGAGGAAGGGGTAGACAAAACTTTACCTTCTATCACTGTTCTGAGAAGTCCTTCCATCCTTTCAATGTGCCAAAAATATTTTAACTTTCTTCTCTCAATATTCTTAAGGCGCCTTAAAGTTCTACCAATCCTTTCTAGCACCCATCACTTTGTTTGCCTTTCAGTATAGTATGATATACTCAACGGTTCCATGAAAATTCATTGAAAAGCAAATTCATCGAACGACAATTCGTCGAAAATGCAATTCATCGAAAAAAAATTTATCGAAAATTTACAATTTTCGATAATTTTATGATAAAAGTGATCCATTTAGAACAACAACTGAACCATGCAGACAGCTTCTTGTACTGGCAACTTCTACTAATTCCGCTAAGTCATCAGAGAGTTTTTGTAATACATAATTTGGACACATTATTTCTTTGTTGCCCCGAATATAGCTGAACTGAAAACTGGAACGGTTCGACATTTTCCTGTAAAAGTTTCAAATAGCGAATCTGAGTAAAATTCAACCCATAATAATTGCTGTATTATTGAAGTCGCATATACTGTATCTACCCAGAAAGACCTGGGTAGATGGAATCCCTTTTACGACGCGCATATTTTTATCAGTCCTGTTCAGTTAAAGGTAAGCAGCAACCCTTTTCCTATCAGGCTTGAAAACATTTCCATGTTTAGTCTTTGGAGTCCCCGTAGCTTAATCAGTATAGACGAAGCCCTTTTGACGGAAAGACCTGGGTTCGATACCCGCCCATGATGTGAGAAACCTTTATCTGGTCTCTTTACGGAAGGTGAGTTAGCCGGTCTCATACGCGGGTAAGAGGTTTTTTTCACCTGAAACTCGAGTTTTTCGTCCCACAGAACAGGAAAACGGTCTCGTGAACACACGCATTACAGACACTGCAGTAAGGATTGATCGACCTATTCTGTGGGATTTCCGGTTTCGAATCGTAACGGGCCACTAGGCTTAATACGTAAAGGAAGAAGAAGAAGAAGAAAATGGATTTACTTCCATGATGTTGAGTGCATGCCAAATGACTACAATATACAGAAGATATACGAGGGTGGCTTGAGGAGTTCCGACTTCGACCATAGATGGCAACACTATCGGCAACATTTTTTTTTTCTAACTTGGTACATCTGTCATAAGTCATTCTATCAAGTAGTTTGTTTTATACAGCTGTCTGAAGCAAACGCGGTTATAAAATTTATCTCTTCTCCTTCGTTTTCGACAATTAAGAAATGGGCTGCCGAGTTTAAACATGGCCGTACTAGCCTTGAAGATGATCCACTTGAAGGACGTCGAAAAAAGTGTAACAACACCAGAAATCATTGGTCAAGTGCACGATATGGTATTGGACGACCGGCGAGTCAAACTGCGTGAAATTGCTGAGACTATAGGCATTTCAAAAGAACGTGCTGGATATATTTTGCATGAAGAGTTGCAAATGAAAAATCTTTGCGCAAGATGGGTGCTGCGCTTGCTCACAGCAGATTAAAAACGCACTCGCATGAAAATCTTTGAACAGTGCTTGGAGCATTTTAACAAGAATAAAACACTGATTTTGTGCGTCGATTTATTACTATGGAGGAGATTCACCATTACACACAAGAATCCAAACAACGGTGGTTCGGCGCCAAAGAAGACCAAGTCAGTTCTATCAGCAGGAAAGGTCATGTCATCGGTGTTTCGGGATGCTAAAGGCATTTTGTTTATTAATTATGTTGAAAAGGGTAAAACAATAACCGGGGAATATTATTCCGATCTTTTAACCAGACTAGACGAAAAAATTCATGATAAAAGACCCAGTTTGCAGAAGGAAAAAATCGTCTTTCATCAGGCCAATGCACCTGCCCACAAAGGTGTTTTGTCAATGGGAAAATTAAGGGATCTGCACTATGAATTGTTGGAACATTCACCCTGTTCCCCAGATTTGGCTCCCTCTGACTTCTGTCTCTTCCCAAAACTAAAATTCTTCCTCGCTGATCAGCGTTTTCCTTCGAATCAAGATGTGATTGCAGCTGTAGAGGGGTACTTTTCCGGTTTTACTGAGAACAGAGACGGGATATTCTCGCTGGAATAAATGTATTAGTCTTAAGGGAGATTATGTTGAAAAATAAAAATAATTTTGAAATTATAAATTCGTTTTTTCATTGTTAGGTTGAGAACTTTTCAGACCATCTACGTATATTAAGTATAATATACGTAGTATACATAATACTGTATAATTAAGTATACATAATACTGTATACTTAAAATCTCTTAAAATAGATTAGTTACACTTCAAGATGTTCAATAAGCAATAAATATATACCTTATATACCTTACGAAATATTTTGTTCTTTAGATATTTCTTAATCTACAGATTGCTGCTCTCTACGAAGTATAAATGGTTCGATAATTGAAAGATAATTATAATTAAATAATTAAAAATGACAGAGCTCTTCTCAACAAATCCGGATTATGAAAATCAATGAAGAGAGAAATTTAACTTCTAAGAGAATTGGCTAAAATCCTTTCAAAACATGAATACCTTCTATTTCTCTACTTAAATAAAAATTATTTAAAAAAATAAAAGGTGTTGGAGAGATTTTCATTTTAAAATAACATTAAGGCATAGTGTTAAAATTAAATTTATTCTGGGCAAATTTAAAATATTTGGAAATACTATATTTAAAATTAATACAAATTCTTTACAAGATTTTAAACTATCTTAATATATGATTCATACAGATTCCATTATTTGGAACATTTCTATAAACGTAACAAACTCAATGATGACGTCATCAATTGGAAGGAAGAAATCAAAAAAGAAACTCAAAATCTGTGTCCTCTTAAATCAGTCCGGATATTGTATCCTTTCGTCCCGTTAATAAACTTTCCACTTTATAAACTATGAAGGACATACTCATCCTTCCCCCCCCCACACACACTCTTTTAGCCTCCTCTGTTATACATCAAATTCTAACTCTTGTTGTTTGTCATACTTCTGGCAAACGGCCGACCTGCAACTGTTCTTTGTGATGAACATGCTTAGGCTATATTAGATACGATGAGACAGAACAATCGGGACACTCAAGATTTCATTAGATATACAGTCATCCCTCGACTTACGTCCGTTCAAGTTACGTCCTTTCGAAGATACGTCCGTGATTCCACATGGGAATAAATAACATTTTCGGTTATACTTTCGAGCAAGACGCAAGTGAGCGGCGTAAAGTAAAGCATGCACAGTGGCAACCTCCCTCGGCAGTCGGTACGTGTCTTCAACAGTTCCTCTGTTGAGAAATGGGTTATTTTTGAATTTATCGTTAAATATTTCGCGATGGTTTGTGCAACATGGCCCCTACACGCACGATCAAAAAAACCTATTGAAGAATCACAGAAAAAGAGGCGAGCAATTGATCTGGAAACGAAGTTGGAAGTTATAAATGATCCTTATTTTTCAAAATGGTCGTCACTGTAGAAGGAGACCATCCGAAGTCATGTGCGATAAAATAGTAGAGGCTGTGAAAGAATCTGCTTCCATTAAATTCGACGATAGTCACGAAGCAACGACAAGGTCCTATCGGTGATATGGAAAAGTTACTTGCTTCATGGATAGAGGACCTGAACCAAAAGCACATACCCCTTAGCGCTGTGACCATAACCGCTAACGCACTAAGTCTTTTCAACATGTTGAAGGAGAAAGCAGAACGTTGATAAAATTTGATAGAATTATTACGGAGGAAAATTATTTGCCACAGCAAATATTTAATATGGAGGAGAAGTCCTTGTTTTGGTAAAAAATGCCCGAGCGGACATTCATCCACAAAAAGCTAAAATCTATACCTGGTTTCAAAGCTCTTAAAGACTGTTGCGATTCTGTTAGGAGGTAATGTGGCTGGATATAAACTGAAACCATTTGTGATATGGCACAATAAGAATCCACGATTCTTCAAAAACATAAGGAGAGCAATAAGAAGTCGTGGATGATGACTCAAAAATTTTTTTGGGGATGCCTTAATCAACTGCTATGCGAATGAAATAAAAAGCGATTGTGTGAAAGAAAATGTAGAATTTAAAATTTTATTAATTCTAGATAATGCTCCTTACAGCAGTGATCTTCATCGAGTTCAAGGTCATGTTTCTCCCTCCAAACACTACCTCATTGATCCAACAGCAAACCAACAACTGCCGTTCCTTAGTTATGTGTTTGAGTTTCGTTGGAATAATCTTAGAGGAACTAAATGAATTGTTTTTAAAAGTAGATGATAAATACAGTCATCCCTCGACTTACGTTTGTTTCGGTTACGTCCGTGATTCCATAAGGGAATAAATAACATTTTCGGTTATACTTTCGAACAAGACGCAAGTGAGCGTAAGGTAAAGCATGCCAGACTCTCATGCCATTCTGGCAAACATTCAATGTTGATCATGCTATTAAAAATATTGCTGTGACTTGGGACGAAGTGACCTTTCAATGTATGAGTGAAATATGGAAAAAGACATTAAAAAGGTTTGTGCATGATTTTGGAAGTTTGTAATAGTGGGCCTGGCAAACAATCTGAATCTCGATGTGAATGATGGGGATATAATTCAACTCATAGAAATTGCGCCTGAAGAGTTGATCAACGAAGAATTGGTCGAACTGGAGGAACAACTGTTGCAGAAGAGGAAAAATGAGAAAAGGAAGAGGGAAAAGAGAAACAGGAAGAAGTAGTTAAATAATTTACAGTGAAGGGTCTTGCAGAAATGTTCTTTGCAGTTAGCGATGCTCTCAAAATGGCTGAAGACATGGATCCCCATGTTGAACGCTACTTAATAATAGAAACGAAAGTACGTAATGTGTTTGCTTGCTATGAACAAATTTATGATGAAAAGAAGAAGAGGAATAAGCAAAGCACACTGGACATTTTCATCAAAAAAACAAACAAACAAAGATTACACCAGAATAGCCACAGCCTGATCGTTCACAGAGGGAAGGTATTGAAGATGTGATTATGGGGGAAGATTTGTGTGATCATTCTCCTGTTTTATAGCGGCAGTAACGCACAGTACAATTTTACAATAAGGTTTAAAATATAAAATGACAGTATACGGTTAAGGTTAAGTCCCTAACTCCTATAACTCTGTTGATTTAATGTATCGACTTACGTCCTGCCGGATGGAACGGAACCCGGATGTAAGTCTAGGGATGACTGTACTTAAGGAAAGCAAATCGGCTCTGAGAGCCTACGCAATTTACAGAAAAAAATACTGTTATTGGTCTTGGTGTGCTGTTGATGGCAGTAGTGTCGCTGTATAGTTGGAGGAGTAAGTAGAGGTGACAGTGAGTTGTGTAGCAGAGTAGGGTGCCTTCCCATGATGAGCCCTTGGACTCCTTGTAGGCGTCACGTAATAATAATAATAATTTTTTTTTTTTCGAAGCTTGAGAAAGTGTGATTATACATAATATTTACACATATGCAACTAAAGTATTATATTTTCTAATTCTTACAAACATACAATGTGAACTCATTATTTACATAATTTTTTAATAATAATAATGTTTTATTACATTATTTTTTCATGTTACATAGTAATATTATAATAATGATATTATCACATAATATTTTTTTTTAATATCAGTATCTTCATTGTTGTTATATACTTTACTGACTGTTTTATTGCATAATCTTCATTATGTAATAATAATAACATAACATTTTATTTATCATCTTACAGAGCATTTACATATTTACATATTACATATATATATTTTTATAGTGAATTTCATACAAATTTTTCCGTATAATATTTTTTTTATTGCTAAAATATTTAATAATTTTTTTTTTTTTAGTTTATTATCTCTCAAATAATTACATGAATATACTAATATTTAGGCAACAATGCATCTTTTTCTTGCAAAATGGTTCAATAAGAATTATAATTACTCTTAATATCATTATCATTTGCAGAATTTCTCATTGACACAAGAGTAAAAAGTGTGTATTATTACATTAATAATAATCATGGTAATCGTGTTTATTGTTAATGACTCGCAAGTTAAACAATATTACTTATGTTGCAGTTTATATAATAATAATTTTTTTTAAAATTTAAATTGTAAATTAAATATATAATTTTAAACTTAAATATGTAACTGAAGTATTACTATCACATTTTCTGTTTACTACTAGAATTCATTACAGAATGTTAAGTGAATAATGTTAGATAAATACTACTACTGGGATGTAACTCAACTGCACCCTCGAAGCTTTGTAATTAGCTTATCTGAGGGTGATACTGGTTATATATACGTATATTTGTTATTGATTTGGTTGCTGTGTTGGAAGTAGGCAGATGTTTGGGAGGTCAAATGAATGATCTGAAAGGTCGGATCAAAGTGAAATTGCCGATATATCCTGTGTTATTGCATCTGTCTTGATGGTTCACGTTCTTTTTTTTATTGTGGGCTTCTTTTTGAACTATTTAGGAAGCTTTTTTCTTCACAGTGGCAGCCTTTCTATGTCTTCTGTGCTTTTAATTTGTATCGGCTTTGAAGTTTGTGACTTCCTTATGAATATCTTGGCATCTCTGGTCCACAAAAATTGGTAATTTTTTTCCATTTTTGCTTTTCTTGCTTGGTACAACAGATTCTGGTTGAATGGTGTTAAATATTCGGATAGGAAGATTGGTGTATTGTCTTGCTGTGCGTTCAAGTCCTTGGCAACTGGTTTTTTCTGCCTGCTGGCTTTTATGAGATTGTCTCTTGTGGACTTGCTTTTAAGACGAATTATGACTGGTGCAGGTCATGGGAAGCCTTGGTTTTTGCTCTTCCTAGGAATCCGATTTACGGTCTGAATGTCGTTAAGCTGTAGGGGGATATCAATTACATGGCCTAATTTTAAAACCACGTCTCTGAGGTTTTCTGTAGGTGCAGTTTCAGGAAGACCGTTTATGACAAGATCTTTTTTATGTTGTTGCTGATTTAAACGTTCGTATCGTAGTTTTATAGAATGAAGTTCTTGACGGAGTTCGGATGTCTCTTTCATCAAATTGTGTTGCCTGTCTTTTAGTGCGTTAATGCTCATTTTAATGTCTTTTACCATTTGCAACACTTCTATAACTGCTAAATTATTATGTTTTACCAAATCTTCATATTCGCTAGATTTTTTTGTTATTTGTTCGTTCTGTTTCTTAAAGAGTTCTTGCACAAGATCTACTAAGCTGGCTTTTATAGTCACTAGACCATTTTCTATTAGTACACTTAAAGAGTTTAAATTATAGGACTCACCTGCGTTTTTTTGTCTGTTCAGTTCGTCATCTGATTTTGCCTCCGGTATAATCAGCTGCATCGTAGGTGGCTGCCTTACGTGCGTTTCTTTGTTCCTCAAGCAGATTACACACTTCCATTCCTCACGTGTTACATCGGGTTCATATTTATGTTGCCCGGTTGTTTCTGAAAAGCCGGCACATTTTAAGTGTAGAATCCTACTGCATTTCGTACAAGTTATATTATTTCCGTTGGACTATAACTCCTCCAGGCATTTGATACACTTCATGACTCACCTTTCTTCCCTTTGGCAGTGAGGCGTGATTATAAAGATGGCGACGTCCTTTGTTCTTCGCTGGTTGTTGACCACGGTCCTCTCTGTTCCCTTTTCAACGCTTCAAAACTTGGTTTCTTCTTAGCCGATCTCGTTGAATTTTATATCACTGTCGTCGGCGTCATAAGTAGGGTTACTTGGGAGCACTTTCAACTTAAAACAGGAGTTGGAACCACTTTAAAACTATAAAAAACTGGAGCAGCGATATCACCGTGCGACCGTTCGTATGCCTACACAGCGGCCTCTCTTAATAATAATTTTTTTTTTTTTTTTTAAAACATTTTATTATGTCTCAGTATAAATTACATACAATAATAATATTTACAATATTTACAATAAAGTTTATACAGAATTTTGAATTTAGAATATAATAATAATAATAATAATAATAATTTTTTTTGGCCAAAGATCTGTATTTAAGTTTTGTCGATTTGGAAAAGGCATATGACAAGGTGCCAAGAGAGAATCTATTCAATACGCTGCAGTTATATGGTGTCAATGGGGCATTATATCAAGCAATACTTAGTCTTTATTTGAGTTGTGAGTCAGCAGTTAGAATTGAAGGAAGTACAAGAAGATGGTTTAATGTTAAATCTGGTGTGAGACAAGGATGTACATTATCCCCTCTGTTATTCGTTATCTATATGGATCGCATTATGAAGGAATGTGGTATTAAACCTGATATCAAAATTGGAGATGTTAATGTCAGCTCTTTGCTTTATGCAGATGATGTTATACTTCTAAATAAATCCGCTACAAGTCTGCAAGATTCTCTGACTAAATTGAATAGCAGTTGTAATAGATATGGTATGAAGGTCAGCAATAAAAAGACAAAGACAATGAAAATAGGCAGAATCATTGAAAATGTCAACTGTGTTGTGAATGGAGAACCTGTGGAACAAGTAAAACATTTCAGCTACTTAGGCACAATTTTTACTGAAGATGGTAAACTAAATATAGAAATAGACAACAGAATCAGCAAAGCTGGTATCGTGGGAAGTCAATTGAATAAATTCATATGGAATAAGAAAGAAATTAGTCGGAACACTAAATTAGCTGTACAAGACTGTGTTCAAACCAATTTTAACTTATGGATCTGAGAGCTGGGTCAGAAGTAAAACACTTGGCCAAAGACTAGAGACCGCAGATATGAGAGTCCTGAGAAAGATTAGAGGCGTGAACAGATGGCATCAATGGTAATATCATATTAAAAATGAGGATATTAGGAAAGAACTTGACATTGTCAGCATCCAGGAATGCGTTAGCAGAGCTAATCTCAGATGGTATGGTCACTTAAATAGAATGGGAGAGGAAAGATTAGCAAAACAAGTGTTCTCTGCCAGGTTGGCAGGAAAACGACCCAGAGGAAGACCAAGATATAGGTGGATTGATACGGTACAAAGTGCCTTAGACGATAGAAATATAAGATCTGATAATGTTCGAGTCTTGACAAGTAACAGACTGATTTGGAGGAAAATTGTAGATAGGAAGGTAGTAATGATGTAATTTTTTCATGTAGTACTGTCATATCCTGTACACCCCTTGAGGGTACATGGCAGGAATTTGATGATGATGATGATGATAATTTTTTTTTTTTTTTTTATAAACGACTTATTTGTTTTTGTTTTTACAATGAAAATGATAAGGTTTACTATCACACAGAGTATCTGCACACACACAATGAAAAACATATCTTTTCTGTACAGTACGAAAATTCGATATACAAAATGCAGAGTACATTTTGTAAATATGAATATACATTTTTTAAACTAGCTAAATATGGATTGGCACCAATGTGCACACAATTCACGATACAATGCAGTAATGTAGCATACACACACAATTCAATAATAATAATAATAATTTTTTTTTTTTTTTTTTTTTTACATTTTATTATGTCTCAGTATAAGTTACATACAATAATAATATTTACAGTATTTACAAGAAGGATTATACAGAATTTTTTTTTTTTTTATGTCTCAGATGAATTGCATACATAGTTGCTGTAGTAATTATATGTATATAATATTTATAACGCATTACAAGTGTGTATAACAGATACTTGCAAGTTAGTAATTTTCTTCCTCGAAGCTTAGCAGAGCTTATCTGAGGAAGATAATAGATGACAGAGGGTGGTGGTTTCATGGTTGTGTTCCTATAGTGGTCACAAGCCAGGGGTTGATTTTACTGTTTGTTAGTACGTGCTTGAAAGACTTCGAATGCTATTACAGTTTAACTTTTTTTTTTTTTTTTTGTGAAAATAGGGTTGGATTTAGACATGGTGTGTTTGTTTCTTTGTGTTCTTGTAGTGGTCGTTTTTTGAGAGTGGGGTTGTCGTAGGTTTGTGTGTGTGTGTATGTGTGGTGGGGGAGAGAGAAACAGGAATTGCACTAATTTTCATTCTCGCTATAATATTTATATAGTGCCTGTTTCAGCTCTCTGTATGTTCCTAGGTTTCTGTTGTCGAACGGCAGTTTGTTTATCATGTCAGGTACGTAGAAGTTTCGGGTGGCTTTGCCGTAGTGATTGTTGTACTTATATGTTATGTAGTTTGTTGACTGTGGTCTTGTTATTTGATATATTGTTCTGGTTACTCTATATGTTGGGCTGTAGTAGTGTTTTAACATGACTGTGTAGTGGCATAATTGTTTCTCCTTAAATATTTTGTGTTTTGTCCATGCTTCCTGCATAAGAGTGGGTTGTTCCCAGAATATCAGTTTTATCATTTTATCTTGCAACCATTGTAGCCTGTTAAGTCTGTAGTCTGTGCAGAATGCGTATGATGTGATTGCATATCTTAAAATGTTTTCACATAATGCTTTATAGATTAGTATTTTTATGTGGGTTGGGGCAATGTCTTTTAATCTGTATAGTTTGCTTGCTATTATCCTAAGCTTGGTATGTAGGTAGTTTGTATGGCTATTCCAACTTTGATCTGCATCGAAGTGAAGTCCAAGGTAGCGTGTTGTTTTCACCTGTGTGATGGTTGTGATTTTAGGTTCTGCACTTTGTGTATAGGAGGATGAATGTTTGATAGTGAGATATTTAGTTTCTATGGGCAGGGTTTGGGGGTTTTTGAATATCATTAGCTTTGTTTTTCCAGGGTTTATATATATGCCGTTTTCGGTTAACCAGTTAGTGATTTGATTGATGTCGTGTTGCATATTTTTGTAAGCGATTTTTGCAGTGTTGTGAATGGATACTATGGCAGTGTCGTCTGCATACTGGAAGATTTTACTTTTTAGGGGGAGTTGGCTTATGTCGTGTGTGTATATGTTAAATAGAATGGGAGATAGGACAGCTCCTTGCGGTACTCCACAGGTTACATGTACCTCTTTGCTGTGTGCTGATCCTATACGTGTGATGTGCTTTCTGTTTTTCGTGTATGCTTTAAACCACTAGAGTAGACGACCTCCAATTCCGATATGGGTAAGTTTCGTTAACAAGGTTTTATGTGTTAGTGTGTCAAATGCTTTTGTTAGGTCAATGAATACCACTAATGTTATTCTGTTTTTATCCAATGCAGCGTTTATTAGATCTGTGAAATCTTCCAGGAGTGTTGCTGTTCCTTTATTTTTTTGAAAGCCATATTGTGTTTTGGGTATGATTTGAAATTTTTCAACGTATGTGGAGAGTTTCTGATGTACAATGCGCTCCATGATTTGGTTGATTACAGGCAGCGTGGCGATAGGTCTGTAATTACTTATTATGTTTCTTTTTCCCTGTTTGTGTATGGGTGTGATTAATGCAGTCTTCAGTGTTTCAGGTATGTGTCCCGTTTCGAAGATTTTATTTAACAGTTTTTGTATAACTGGAAGTAGGTCGGTTGAGTGTTTCTTGATGTCTTTTGGTCTGATTCCGTCTATCCCCGGTCCTTTGTTAGGATTAATTTGTTGAATTGCCAGTGATAGTTCTTCTTTTGTTACTGTGGGGAACCACATCGACTGGGTTGCTCGTGGACCTAGTGGAGAATGTTCGTATGTGTGAGGAAAGGTTGTTTCTTGTAGCTTTTGGACAGAGTTCACGAAGTGCTGATTAAAGTTGTTTGCCAACTGTTTGAGGGATTTGGGGTCGCAGGCAAAGCTGTGTTTTATTGTTTCTGTGGCAGTGGTTCTGTGTATATTGTCCAGCATTTCATTAATCAGGTGCCAGGTTTCCTTTATGTCGTTCTGTGCTGTTGTTAATTTGTTGCTGTAATAGTTTCTTTTTGCCGTTCGAATCTGGGTTGTTAGGAGATTCCGTTTTCTTTTGTATTCAGCATTTAAAGCGATATTGTTCGGTGACTTCTTATGTCGTTTCCATAGGGCATCTTTTCTTTGTATGTCTTTTAGTATGTTGTCTGTTATCCATGGATTATGTTTCGTTTGGGGGCGTATTTTTATTTTTGTTAATGCTTTGTTGTATATTTTGTTAAATGCAAGTTTAAGATTATTATATACTGCTTCAGCAGAGTCTAAAGATGCTATCTGCATCCAGTCTGTTTTTCTGATTTCATCGTTCACTATTGCTTCGTTTACAATGCTATGATACTGTTTTGTAGTCTCAGTGATTTTTATGGATTCTGGTTCAGTGTGTAACTGCAATGCTGTGAAATAATGGTTTGCTAGTTTGCATGTTATGGCGGCTGCTGTGTGGCTGTTTGGATGGGCCCTTATATTTATATGATCAATGCAGGTTGAGGTTGTTGTGTTTCCGACTATCTCTTCTCGTGTATATAATAATAATAATAATAATAATATATCATCCCGTACATGAAACTAATAGGAGATATTTTAAGATAGGAGAGCCATGTTTACCGTTGCTTGCTTATTAAGAAGTGAGCTACTTAAAAAAAATCGACATCGGAACTCACCATTGTAGACAGTAATACCAGTTAGGGTTTAGGATCACCAGATGGAGGCTTGTAAATCATTGGCAGCTAAGTGCTCAGCTATTGGTCGTGGCAGAGGCTAAAGACTGGTTGCCCACCTATTTACAAAAGTTCGGGATAAAAGAACTTTGTCTACTCCAGTTGTGGAATAAAAAGGGATTTGGAGGATTTATTATTTTTTATTATTTAAGAATTACATTCTTAAACGCTTCGATTCTTAAATGGCAATTGAATCAGTTATAGAATTCCTTTTGTACATATCTTTCGTTTCCCTTTGAAGATTTTTGGATATACGTTTTTATTAATAAGTGATCATTCATTAAAAGTCATCTAATATTAATTATATCAAACGCAGTCACTCACTCAACGAAGCATCAATTTCAGGGCTTTATTTTTAAACGAAAAAAAAATCTAAACAGTCTTGATAATGCACTGCAGGCGATAATAAAATAATGCACTGTCAACTAAATTTCCGTCTGCTGTGAAATAAAATATGTGTTTTAGTAGAACCAGATCGTCTGCCAAAATCTCTGCTATCGATGCACATTCCAGACTACTCATTGGCAACAAATAAAAACAGGTTGTCTCGTTTTACAGAAATGCATTCAGACAACAGAGACAAGTGTGAAAAACATGAATTATACAGATTCTGATTTGAAAAAAAAAAAAAAATACTCGTATATAGTTTCCTTTACAGATCAATAATAGAATTTATTATATTATATATAATTTCGTTAAATACAAAATTATATAGTTTGAAACTCAGACGAGTCTTATTTACGTGGAAAACAACAATTTCGCTATATTTACAGTAATATATAATACATGCTGATTTTATCATTTATTGCAGCTACTTCATTCAACAATATATAATCAGAACAGAAATTATTGTGAAGCAGTCGAAAAAAAGATGATTTATGGTTTCGGGCTCCTGGCAGAAGACGCAACACCGGGCTGTCGCCCATTTGCTTACCAAATGGTTTACAGGGATCTTGTGGTTAATTTTGAAATTTAGTTCCCTTCTCGTGGGATATAGGAAAGGTAGCGTGTGGTGTTTCCACGTGATCTGTTCTTCGTCTGTCGGCAGGTACGGGTCGCTGAGTTTCCTCAGGCTGTCGTAGATGGTTATTCTTTTGTGTGTTGCGATGTTGATTCCTGGGAGCTGCGATATTAGGGTTTGGATGCTATTTGGGAAGGGAAGATTGCTAGTGGTCCTGTGGTCGAATAGCTCACAGTGCCTCGTGCCCAGCCAGTATTTGGTTAGGCCGTGGGCGATGTGTTAAGGGTAGTCAGTTCCTGTGTTCTAATCCACTTATTAAATCTGATCCAACTCACTACATAATGAATTGAAAAATGACTACGAGCTACGATAACTATATCTAGCTCTATTGTAATATGATGATATAAAAATATTAAAGGTGTATGATAAATTTTAAAATTTTAGAAAATGTTTTAAATATTTTTTATCACTTTTCTGAAAATTTAAATAACACATAAGATACATTATTATTTATAAGAAATAAATTAAAATACAAAATAAGAAAATCGAAAAAAACTCTTATTTATTAACATTTATTTCGTGTGTACGTCATAGAAATTATGACGTATAGACGAAATAGGGGGAAAGGGATTAGAAATTATTACGAAAGTAATGTAATTTATGGATGTTGCTTTTCCTGCACTTCCTAAAATGCATGTTTTGTTGTTGTCCAGCAATACGAGGGATAATCAAAAATATTCCAAAAATGCTAACATTGTTGAAATGGTAACCGTGTATAATATCTTCTGACGCCACCTATCGGTGAAAAGTGGAAGCTCCCCTTTAAGTTCTGCAGAAGCTTTCTCACCAATGGTTTTCGGCGCTCGATTTCTACATCATAATAATAGATTCATTAATTAAAGGCAGAGGTAAAAATTCCCGAGTGTTCAGGCATTCAGGCGTATCACTGATTGGTTCATCATTCTCTTTATCCAATAAATTTTACCTCGTGCGACTTCTGATTTGTTTCCCAACATGAAAAGTACACTTAAATGGAAATGATTTTAAGAGGTCGTGGATATACAACCGAACAGGATGCTATTACTGAATATCGTCCAAAAATAGGTTAGCAGAACAATAGAATGGTCGTTAGCGCCAATGCAAGTTTGAGTTATTACCTTAACCTCTGCATAAGGTGACAATAGATAAATACTCAGTAGCAGATGCAACATGTGTTAACCTCGAGATCCTCAAGGATTTTATTATTATTATTATTATTATTATTATTATTATTATTATTATTATTTAAAAAATCCATCCATATACTGTAAAAAAATGCAATGTTATTCAACCGCAACTGTAAATTACCAACTACAGTAACTATTATTAATACATTATACAGAAAAAAAAAGGAAAATTTGTATGAATTTGATTGTTACAAAAAAAAACAGAACTATGTGCTGTAAATATGTAATTAATGTAATCATAATTTTAATTAAATAATTGTAGTTTATTTGAGAAATAATAAAATGTTAAAAAATAAAAATAAAATAAAATAAATTATTATTATTATTATTCTAATCTAATCCTGTGGCTTCCTTTTTAAAAGGGTTGCAGCTGATGAACAGTCCGCTTCCAAGCCTCTCTATCTCTTACTTCTGAAAGATTCTTGCCCGTCCAATCTTTGATGTTGTCTTTCCATTGAAGTTGGGGTCTTCCTCTTCCTCTCTTTCCCTCCACCATCCCCTGCAATAATATTCTGGGAAGCTCTCCAGAAGAACCCCTTCATCAAATGTCCTGCAAACGCTATTTTTCTTCTTTGGATACTAGCCATAAAGTCTCTTTTCGTTTTGAATCTTTTAAGAACCTCTTCATTGCTCACTCTTTCAGTCCAGCTGATACGATCCATTTTTCTCAAGCACCACATTTCAAATGCATTCAATCGGTCACTCATCTCTTTATTGATCGTCTCGGACTCACATCCATTCGTCCTCACACTCCAGATCATTGTCTTGAGGATTCTTACTTTTAGGTGTTTATTCAGATTTCTGTTCCCTAATATGTGGTATATTTAGAAAAATGCTCCTTTTGCTTTTTTAATTCTGTGCTTAATTTCATAATTAGATCTACTGTCTTCTGTTATCCAACTCCCAAGGTATTCAAAACTTTTTACATTTTTTATTCTTCGTCTGTTCAAAGTGATTTCCATCCCATCATTTCCTTTCCTTGAATTCTTCATCACTTTTGTCTTCTGAATGTTTATTTTCATTTTATATCTCTCATTCCCAACCTTGTTCAGTCTGTTCAAAATTCTTTGCAAAGCCTTCCTCTGTTTCGCTCATAAGTACAATGTCATCTGCATATCTTCTATTATTTATTAGATGTCCGTTTATCTTTATTCCATCCTTCAGATCTTCCAAGGCCTCCCTCATCATCCATTCACTATAGACATTAAAAAGGAGTGGGAACATCCCACCCCCCCTTTCTTATGGGGATCCATTCAGTATCCTCTCCTTCAAATCCGACCCCGGCTTTTTGAGTTTTGTATATTCTGAACAAAATTTTCGTAATATTTTTATCTATTCTTATTTTATGCAAAATATTAAATAAAACAGAGTGATTAACGTTATCGAATGCTTTTTCATAGTCCACAAAGCATAGATATAAATCTTTATTGCACTCGATCATTCTTTCCCCCAATATCCGTAGTGTTGTGATAGCTTCTTTGGTTCCCCTGTCTCTCTATCATCTGTTCCATTCTTCTATACATTATGTTGATTAGGACTTTTGCAACTTTGCAAGCTGATAGTTCTGTGCTTGTTGCAATCCATTGTTCCTGTAGTCTTGGGAATATGAATAAAAATAGATTTTACGAAGTCTTTAGGTATTTATATATCTTCCTCGAGACTTCTATTAAAGATGATGGATAGAAGTTTTATTCCTTCCTTACTCTCCTGGAACTTTCCTATCCTTTATTCTTTTAATGGCTACTTCGGTTTCCCATTCCTTGATTTCTGGGGTATCATCATCTTCTAACTGATCACATTCCAGATTATCTTCATCTCCATAAAGTTCCATCTTATCATTTTTTTCCCAACAAAATCATCCTTTAAAGCACTGCTTTTTATCCTTCTCTTCTTCCCTGATATCAAGCCTTTCTACATATCCTTTGCTGTATCATTTTCCTCTATTTCCTTGCAGACCTTCCTTTGCCTTTTTAGCCAGGACTTTTAGTTGTTCATTGATCTCTTTATACCTGACTTGGGCTTCACATCTTTGTTCTTATTCTTCCATTTTCTTCTTTCGTCCATTTTTTTCCTATCACCTCCTCAGTAATCCAGCGCTTCCTTCCTCTCCTTTCTGCCTCACCCAGAAGACCTATTCACAGCACATTCCTTGATTTTCTCTCTTAGATCAGTCCAGATTACTTCTAGGGATCTATCAGTATCAATACTGCTAATTTATTATTATTATCCAGAATTAATTCGGTTTTGCATCATGCAGTTTATCAAAATCTCGTTAGTAACACGATAAAATGTCATTGGATGTCTGAATATATATACTTCACTTTCTTTGGCGAATCCAAAAAAAGGTGTTATAAGAAATTAATAAAGGGCGAGCCAAACTGCTTTATTTCGGCGATATAAATGACATAGTCATGATGGATATTAACGTTCCAACATTCTTTCAAAGCAGAATATCTATATAAGCTATGAAAATTTCGTAAATTTGACCAGAGATATACACATAACGCAGTATAGCGTATAGTAGACATTGACAGCTGGTGAAGTGTGTAGTATAAAATGATCTTCATCCAATGTGTTTTGGGACTCCATGAAGGGGTATTGCAATAATAATAACAATAAAATTCTTTTGGTTGATGGGTTCATAAAATCTTACCAGGACTATTATTGTATTAATAAAAATGTATGTGACGAGTTTAAAGTAATTCTGTTAATGTTTGAGTAAGGAGAATTTAGGAACATTGCTACATTTTTTTTCATGAGATAGCAAAAGGGTATTGTACTACTTAAAAGACACTCTACCTACGAGTATGTATGTTAGCGTACTGTATGTTCCCTTTTATTAGCGAAACCCCCCCTAATCAAAAAGCATTAACAAAAGGTGAAGATGCAGGCTTCTACTGTATAGTTCGTGTCAACTCGGATGCCAAAGGGTGCATTATCCTCGCCAAATGTTGAAGCTTACTAGGCCCTTTCCTAAACGTGGCTAAGGATTTTAATCATTGTTATGCGTCTATAGTTCGACCACAGATGAGAGAACCCTCGACATTTCTGCGCATGTCAGAAGAAGGCGAATCCATTCCGCTAATAGGGTAATCAATCCGTCTTGTGGGATGAGTTGTTTATTATTACAAGTCGGAATATTAGCTTTTCTTTTATAAACTTTCAAGTTTTTAGAGTAGTAACTATTTTGCTTGTATAACAGTTGGAAAATTTTACTGTGTAAAGCACGTGATTTCTCGTGTTGGTGACGAGTTCGTACATCCCTTATTCTTTTCTCCCCTACAACATGAATTGACTCTTCTTGACACTCTGCCAGCTCTCAACTGTGGGCATACTTTATTTACTATTTTTAGATATTTTCCACGATATATCAGTTTTCAGGATTCTGTAAGGTGTTATGATAAAATGTTTTGATAAAATAAATTTTCAAATAAAATATTTGATAAAATATCAAATGTTTTGATAAAATACATTTTCAATCACAAATTATTACGTCGTTTTTGTGTGTGTGTGTGTGTGTGTGTGTGTCTCCCATTACACACAAAAAACTACGTGATAATTTGTGATTAATTATTAATTAATTAATTAAAAATATTTAAAAAAATAGCTCATTCACGGTTGGAATGCATGAGGTTTTTACAAACCCCACAGTACATTCCAACCGTGGGTGAGCTATTTAAAAATATATATATATATATTAATTAATTAATTTTTTGTATTTATATTTATATTTTACCTAGTCTGGAAACCCTGCTGTAGACAACCAAACATGGAACTAAGTCACCTCTTCAATAAAAAATAACTCGCAGAAGACAATCTTGCCAACAATAAAAAAAAAGCATTTAAACATTCAGATGTCACTTTTAATTCAACAAACAGGACAGATATAATTTATTTATGACGATACGCAATACGAAACGAAAATATAATAAAATGCAGTACAATTCAAGATAAATCCAGAAAAGCTTTTGCGGTCATCCATGTAGTTGTTGACAGCAATATTTTAAATAGGCTTAAAACAGCTATTCGAAACATACAAGAATAATAGAATTTAGAATTTCACTAAATATTTACCAAAGACCTTTAACCCTTACACGGAAGTAATTATTTATGTTTGATAAATGCTCAGACGAACTTTGTTGACAGAAATATTAGAGTTAAATCTAAAACAGATTAGCAGAAAGTTGTTATCAGTCGAAAAGATAAATTCAAGGTATAACTGGATTACGGATTGCAGTTGGTTTTTAACTTACGACGAATTCTCGCTTGAAGGTTTCTTTAATAATAAAATATTAACGAAACCTCGTTTAGATGTTTTTTTAATAAAATAATATAACTCCTTAGTTCTATTTAAATAATTAAGGCGTTTTCTCATCCCATGAAAAAGTCAGGTATTTATTACTACAATAGAAAAATGCAATCCCAGAACTCCCATTGATCTGTGACGTTACGTCTCCAAGGAGTCCAAAGATTCATCACAGGAGGGCGTTTTACGCCACCCGACCCACACTTCACGTATTAGGCTTAATAAATTCTTCTAGCCCGTTACGTTCGTATTTACGCATGGCCAATTACGATTTGAAACGGCGACCACTTCGATAATAAAGTGGTTAGCCCTATGCCTTCCGGTGTGTCCCATGTCTGTAGATACGTATGTTCTAGGGAACGAAAAACCCGAGTTTCCGGATGAAAAAAAAAAAAAAAAACAACCTTCCTCCGTATGAGACTGGCTAACTCACCTTTAGATAAAGACAGGAATCGACATCAGGTCTTTCCGACCAAAGGGCGTCGTCTATAGCGACCTACGGCTTTAATCCACCATCTACATAATAACTGTTATTATTACATGACACCTCCAAGGAGTCCAAAGATTCATCGAGTGAGGGCACCTACTCTACAACTCTCCTGTCTCCACCACTCAATCCGCCAACTACAGCGAACCGCATCGTCTACACTAGCGCCATCTACCGCCCGCCATCACCACCGCTAGTATTTTCACAGACAATCACAAACATCCATGCCCACAGCAGATTTCACGCTGGCAGCCTTTCGGCTGCAGGGAGGACACGCTAACCATTCGGCCAACCAGGCCGGCTATCAAGATACATAGATTGTGCCATCTATGTCCATTAATAGTATTTTGGTTTATAAATTGTCTGGCCGATTTGACAGCATGCGGAATGAAAAACCCTGCCACCTCCTTGTGAGATCGGCGAATTCACCTCCATTTGAAAAAGTCTTGCATAAAGATTCCTCTCCTCATAACAAGAATCGAACTCAAGTCTTTTTCAACGAAAGAGTGTACTATCCCTTTGACAGTGCAAAGACTATGAGGCCAATGGATTTTGTTTGTAAACCTTGCGTGTTCTTCTGGATAGTTTCCTGTTTTGACGGATACGATA
The DNA here is from genome assembly GCF_054136105.1 of Typopeltis vanoorti. Classification (NCBI taxonomy): domain Eukaryota; kingdom Metazoa; phylum Arthropoda; class Arachnida; order Uropygi; family Thelyphonidae; genus Typopeltis; species Typopeltis vanoorti. The sequence goes on from NC_143553.1 coordinate 142,272,039, forward strand.
AATGTATATATTATTCGGGAACTGCTCCAGGAGGAAGATGACTTTGAGTCATCGGTTGCAGTTGTTCGGTTGAATTAGAATGAAGTCAGAACGAACTACTGCTTGCCATAGGAATCCTTCTAAACACAGTGGAGGTAATGGCATCAAGTCTTTAGACAATCATTCTTGAAGAACGATTGTCATTCTTCAAGAATAATAGGATGTAATTTCCTATTAGGTGTACGTCTGTAAGCTGATTACTTGGTGTATATAAATAATCATGAAGGAGCTTTTTATTTGATGGAAATCGGTATAGATCTTTTATTTGTTTGAGTCTAACTTACGTCGTAGACCTCCTTAAAATAAGAAACTGTATTTTTATGGAGTCGGAGCGCTGTGTGAGTGAAATGGAGAAAATAGAGACAAAGTTTAATTTCTTCCTGAAACCCGAAACTTTGTGTTCACCCCCCCCCCCCCTCGGACGCATGTCTAAGAATAGACTCGCATAGACGGAAAGCAGACAGTAAAATTATGTGTTCTTACCAACCCTGAGAGTAAAAGAGAATTACATATGGATGTAATATATCTACCCAAGGCGTCCACACACGCGCGCGCGCGCGCACACACACACACACACACACACACACACACACACACACACACACACACACACACACGCACATATAAGATAACTGATATTTACTATAAATCCATTAAGAGCAGTTGTGCTTGATCTAGAATCTTGATTTTTTTATTACAAATTCGAAAGAAATGCAAAATCTGTATTTCCGCATTTTTCGAACTACTTCAGACTTCCAATAAGCAAGGTAGTGGTCTCACATCACACAATAGTGTGGATAAGCGAGCGTATCTGACTACAGTGAAGTATTCTGTAAAGGTGTTTGCAAAGCTCAGTAATATCGCTGTGTTTTCACTGCCTTTTTTTGGCCAATCAACTTTTTTACCCCCTAGAATCACCTGTAATTTATTGTTTATGTTTACAAAACAAATGTCCCACCTCTACATTCATTTAACATAACACGATATAACACGGTGATATCGCACCAGTGATTGCTAGTTGACATCGAGATTTTATAATATCTTGAAAATTGTCAACTCATCCACTATCATTCTCTTACCTATTCGTTCTCTTTCTGTCAGGTGTTGTATCATTTTTACTCTGATGGACAATTATCAATTCAATTTCGTGTAATCATCTGATTGGTTTCTTTATAGAGTCTCGATAGCTTAGTTGTTATCTGCGATGGAAGAATCTTTATAAAGTATTTTTCAAATGACAGCGAGTTAGGCGGCCTCATACGGATGTATAGGATTTCCACCTTCCAGGAACAGTTTTTTATTTCTTAAAAAAAAAGGCGAAAAAAAAAAGCAAACCAATCAAGAATAGCATACGTCATTCACAGATGTTACGTTTCTAGGATGCGCTCCCAGTTAATCATGAACTTCTCTATACATATCTTTCTATATTATCTCATCATCCACTTATGTCATTCGCGCTTAATAGTGTCATTCACCCGTTTAATTCTTATTCGATTAATCTTCTTTCTATGGAGATGCACTTTGCCCTTATCAAGCACTCTTTACAAACTTGTTACTTCATTATGGATTTCCTTCTCCAATTGCTAACGCTACGATATTAATTCAACTACCTTCCAAGTCAGAATTTTCTGTTTTACAGTCGCACACTAAGAGAACTCAGACATTCTTGTCTTTCAGAAAAAAAAAAAAAAAAAAAAAAAAAATCAAACAAACTGAAGAGACAATATTTTCTTTTTAAAACTTTATTTTCAAAACGTTTTCATCACAAAAAAGCTGACCCCCCCCTCAAAAAAAAAAAATCACTGTAGATATTTACATGCCACATTTCCATCTTAAGCTCCTCGGTAGATTCCTTGCAGGGCACATCAAGAAGATTTATGAAGGCCTATAAACTTCAACTCGGGGAGGGGGGGAGATAATAAACTGTTCTCATCCACGCCTGAGATCTTCCGTCATTAGCACACCGTAATACGTCTGAACCAAACAGCGTGTGAGTTCAGTACCATCAACTAACGGTAGCGTCCTACTTTGGATTGATGCCAAAAGGTGAAAATTTTTTTGTCGAAAGTACTTCGCACAGAATGGAGTCGTCCGTGATGTCACCATTGTCAGGTTTCAAGGCCTTTCACAACTCTGCTTCTAAATGAAGCGTTCTCCTTTTTGCAGTGAGAATCTTCAAGGGATATTTCCGTATACCCCCCGACGGTTCGATTTAGAGATTTACAATTGGTAAGACTTTATTTTTTTTTTTATGTTCAATCTACATTCTAACCTGATTATACATTCTTTTTATTGTCTGGGAAAAAAAAATTATGAGTGACATTTACCACAGAGAAAAAAAAAAAAAATTGAAAGAAGTTTTTCTTCATAAAAATCCAATAATTTATATTTAGCCCAACTGTCTGCTTACCCAATTTCCAAATGTGTTTATTATTAACTAAATAAATAGGGAAATAATTAAACCGACATCAAATGAAACTTAAAAAAAATAAATAAATAATACAGTAAGTTGACATTCAGATTTGAACCAATCGCAGTGTTTCTATCGGAAATGTAAATCAGATAAATGTGCAAATCTAAAGCTATTCTTCACTTACAAGTACAGACGGATAAAACGAAGTAGAATGACTCAGATTTTATTGACATGACGTGTATTGCCACGATACGTGCCAAATTTACGAAAGAAAAAAATGTCTGAATTGTCGCAATATGACTTCAGTAGTATTATCCACTCGAAGATAGATAGAGATGTATGATCATCATCATCATATTCTTGATATGTACTCTCGGGGAGGGTGCACAAGATATTACGGTAGTAATACAGGAAAATGTACATCCTTATCAACCTCCTATTGACAGTTTTCCCCCAAATGAATGTGTTATGGATCAGGAGTGCAGTATCATCAGATCTTGCATGTTGGTCTTCGGACGTATAGTGTTGGCTAAAGTAGTGTTTCATTTTTCGATAATATGCTGTTATCTTTAATATACAAAATCAAAACTTAAGCTTAGTAATCTTATATGCTGATTTGAACCAAGTAGTATTAAGAAAGTAGGAAGTTGGTTACAGTCTAGAAGCGGCTATTTTATTGACTATTTTTTTTTTTTTTTTAAATAATTGGTGGTACTCTCTTTGTCGATCCTGTTGTATCACAGGGTAATTTGCATTCTCCAATAAGCACTTCTAAATTGCAGACTTCTTACCTTATCAGAACTTGGCTGACCTTTTGTTTAAAAAAATGTATATGTTCTATGAGATATCGCTTCTTTTTGAGATGGAGTCGTCCAGTAGTCAAATTGGTGTCAAAATCAGTTGATGATTTAGACATATTTTTGTCTGCATAAAAAGAGTTTCATTGCAATCTGTCTTTTCTTTGTCTTCCGATTTACCAGAATTTTTCAGATCTTAATAAAGCGATGTCAGAAACACCAGTGTTCCAAATTTAGTCAAAGTCGATGTAAAGAAACTACTTTTTTTAAAATGTTGTTCCCACCCGCCTACGAAAGGTTATTTGTAAACTTACAGTACATTTTGCACCGTGTTGTGAGTCAAGGATTTTTTTTTTCTATTTTTATAAGTTTTTTTGTATTTCTTAAAATTTATTTTTAATTTTAATCCGGCGGCGGATTTGAACCTGCAACCTCTTGGAGAGTGGATACACTAACCACTTGACCAACCAGACCGATTTGTGGGGGATGTCCCTCAATCTCCATTTCCTTTTAAAGGAACGGGGCTGAATTCTTCAAATACTTACTGTATTTATGCTGTAGATGGCAAGGAAGGAAACCTGTTTTTTTTGTCTTTCTTTCTTTTTCTTTTCTTTTCTTTTTTTTTTTTTTTATCCTCACCCTTGGGAAGAAGCCATGGTGATTTCTTTAAAATTTTTTGGCACACCTCTTTCTGGCATGTGACGTCAAAATATTATCCCTCATTGGAAATACTACAGAAAAAAAAAAAAAAAAAAAAAAAAGGAAGTAAATAGTGTTAACGCAAAGATTGATAAGTGGTGGAACAGTGATCTGTCTAGTAGGGATTGTGCCAAATATATTCAATGACATAAATTGGCGTTTTATATTTTATTTTATTTTATTTTATTTACTTATTATTATTTTTTTTACGAAATGTTCCAAGTATTCAACTCGAGATAAACAATCTGAATCTTGGACTCGATTCAAGGTTTAAATGAAATTAAAGGTCTAAAGAGGTGGGAAACATACGTTGCCCTTCCCCCCCCCTCCTGGTTCATCTGTTTCAATTTCACCATATCTGTGATGTTGTTTTTGTTGTCTATAGCACTCCCATTCATTAAATCGGTGAGGAACAATCTCTTGTTCAGGTGGACCATGAAAGATATTTATGAGCACTTCCCGGGCACGCATTTTTAGTTATAGAGGGTAATTCTACATTCTCTCTGATAGAGAAAACGACTTCATACTGCATTACTTCGTGAAATTAATATCTTTAATAAATAAGTCGCTCAGTGTCTTTTTTTTTTTTTTTTTTCAAATGCCACAGGAACATTGTGAGCCACTAAAGTGGATCTCCTACACGTATTTTTGGGATTTCCAAGCTTTCTCTTCCTTGGTGGGTTCCACTTTAGGGCTAGATGACTAATTTCCTCATGATATTTACTAAATGTACATCCAGTTCCATGGACAGCAAAAATGTCCAATCAGGAAGTACTGAAACAAATGGGGAAATCACCTGAACTTTTAGATAGCATAAAAAGAAGGAAAACTGCATATCTTGGTCACCTACTTCGTAATGAAAAATATAAGATACTTCAATTGATTATAAAAGGGAAGATAAATGGAAGAAGAGGACAAGGAATACGAAGAAAATCTTGGCTGGCAGATATCAGACAGTGGACTGGTATGAACTCTGAGAGACTGCTCAGAATAGCTGAGAATCGCTCAAAATTTGCCAAGGTGGTCGCCGACCTCCGATAGGAGATGGCACTCAAAGAAGAAGAAGACATCCAGTTCACCTGAATTCTCGTTTTCTGATTTCCAGTTTAACAGTTTGCTGATTATTATTATTTAATAATAATAATTTGAGGCCATCATATTCAAAGTATACTGCGCACACATTGATTAATGAATATCTGTATGTGTTTTGTAACTCCTTTTAAGACAATCATTTCACATCTATATAAAAGAACTGATTTAATACATGCATTAAATATTGTAATCAATATCTCTAGCAGCTTCTCCATTTCAGGTATCACACTATGTGTGATACCTGAAATTTGAAACAATTAAAAAAAAAATCAGCTAACGCCTTTTTATTCCAGTATATAGGGAGTAGGCGAGGCCGTTTTTAGCCCTATCTAACTTTTGGAGACTGAGTGGGCAGTTCAATCTCCACTGGTACCAATCAGAGATAGATGGTCCAAGGCTATAACTAATTAAGCGGTACGCAGTGAAGAGTGAAGGCTAAACAAGTGCCGCCATCCCGTGGTCCCTAACTCTAACACTTGTATTTTTAATGTCTGAAATAATGTGGGTTCTACGGTCGATTTTCTTGAGTTTACGGCACGAAAAACCCGAGTTTCCGAAAAAAAAAAAAAAAACCCGCTTGCCAGGATCGACTAACTCGGGAACCGGCCGAAAAAAGGCTTAGAAAAATTTCCTCTAGTCGCTGACTAGACTGAAATCAAGTCTTCCTTCGTGCGGCCAAGGGCCGTGGTGTGCAAACGCCACATCCACTGAGCTGATATTTTATTAATCCAAAGCATTTTATTAATCTATATACATTCAGAATAAATATATATACAATATGTACATAGCATGCTTTTCAAAGGAAACGTTTTACATTGATATTTCATTTTCATGTACAACACTATAACATGCTCAGAGGATATTTCCCCCCTAAAGTCCTTTACAATGCTTTGATCAGTTCTCTTTAAACAGCATAAGTTACATATTGATTTGATACAATGCTATTATCTTATCTTAAGAAATAAATTGCTATTTACATACATACGATGTTTGTTTCTATATACAATGGTTTTACATTGATATTCTATTTTCATATACAACACTATAACATGCTCAGTGTCTATTTCCACCTAAACTACTTTATTATTCTTTGGGTATTTACTTTACATATCATACATATGCTTTACATATAATTACTTTAAAATTTGTTTTTGCAGTGCATCATTACATGGTTTATTCCACCATTATTATCTCTTTTGGATTGCAACTCTGTATATACATATGCAGTGTTGCTCTAACATAAAAGAGAGGGTTACATTTTGGCAGGGAGTTGAGATTACCCAGTGGATCAGTAGAGTGTCGTCACACTCTTCCACTATATAGACTATCATTGACATTTTTGATACATAAAACTAAACGACAAGCTTTATAGTTGGCCAATATTATGCACAAAAATACAACTAATTATAGTATAAAGCAATCAATGTACAATTGGCTGTACAGTTAAATGAAAAAGTGTGCAATATGTTTTTCATTCGCTTATGTATATTTATTTTATCCTTTCGCGTTCTACAAAAAGTCGTGTATGGGTTGAGCTACACAGGCTCTATCAATTTTTTTTTTTTCATTTTTAATTGTATTCAATTTTTAGTGTCCTGGAAGATTAATCCAACCTTCCTTCGGTCTGCATGAAATTTAGTGAGCCCGTTCAAATTCAGTTACAATATTTCGCTTGAAGGTTGTATGATGAAATACATTCAAGAAACAGTTAGATAAATGGAATAAATAAATAAATAAGAAACAAAAGAAGGGAATGGTTGTGCTTTCGTCTAGTCATGCATCCATAGATTCTCCAGAAGGTCAGGGCATCCACAGGTAATTAAAACATCATCGAATTCTGCAATCTCAGCGTTTGTATCCTCAGCCATAGAAGAAATGTTGGGTAGAAGCATACATCCCCAAACAATGCTCGTGTTGGGTTAGCTTATTTACTAACAAAGTCTACAAAAAGATTTAAAAAAAAAAAAAGCTTCCCCTCCCACAGAAATTCATGCAACATTTACGACATGAACTTACTTTTTAATTAACATGCTTCTTACGACTTGCATGATCTGAAACAAAAATTATATATTAATAATATTTTGTCAAAGTATTCTGTAATGTGATTGAAAAATATTTGTTAAAAAGCCACTAATTGAAAGAATAAAAAGTCCAGAAAAATATTTAGAAACTAAAATTGGAATTAGAAATATTATTTTATAAATACAGATTCTGGAATTTCCTGGCCCCAGAAGCTAAAAGTGTGATGGGAAGCATATGGCAATTCTCACAATAGCGTCAACTAAAGCATCCCACCAATGCGGACGATTTGTTGAAGATATTGTTGCTTCTATCACAATGGAGTACAACATGCAGCTATAACTTAACTGACAGAGTTATTATGACTTAATATGACAGAATTATAACATAAAGATGGCCAGTATTATCACTTATTTGATTTCTTTTAGTAGATCATTAAATAATAAGCCACACAGTACAAAAAACGACAAAAACAACCCTATTTACACGGGTTGAACTGAACTCTACATTTATAAATCTACTCACAGAATAGTAAAAGAAGCCAATTCACGTTTGGTGAGAGACTGGTGAATATTTACACAAGATTGCGTAACTCACCAATCAAACGTTTTATTTATTGAATTGACGGATGTGACTCATTACTTCCATGAAAAGCAGACATGTTTCTATGAAATTTACAAAAACTAAGAGGCCTGAAAAAATGCTTCGATATTTCCATGGTAACAGTATTTCCGGCTTTTTTTTGCATTTATTTTTTATTTGATGTCTTTCCCCCTCCCCCTTTGTATCTTTTACACGTCTGACGTTATAATGTCAGCAATAGTGTGAGGTTAGTTTCCAAGTGGAATATGGTAATCTATTCGTGCTATAAATGGGGCCATAAACCGAAGAAAACGAAGAAATTGTACCGTGTGCTGCTAAGTATTTAAATATGAAAGAGAAGCTAAACAAGACTTGAGGGTATTGAACTCCAAGAACGCAAACTGAAGGACTCAGGAATCGCTACTACTGTTTAAACATGAAAATATTCACCTATACCAAAAATAAATATTTTTGCAGTAGTATTTGCTATCTGTTGCTTTATAATTTTTCATTTTTAGCTTGCATGACTGTAATATATTTATTTAGTCCAGCAGTGAGCCAGAGATCGAATTTCAGAACAGGAAAAATTTTTTTTTTATTTTTTTTAAATTTTATTTTAACATTAATAACATTAAATAGAATATTCGTAAAATAAACTCATCAAATAAAAATAATAATATAAAAAAATTATGTTTATTTATTTATTTTTTGTTCTTCAACTAAGCTTTTATATCAATAGTTTAGTCCACATGTAGCCTGATCAATGCCTTATAGCAGTGTTTCTCAAATATTTTTTTGTACTCAACGATGGGACAGGTGGTCCGCAGGCAGGCTTAAATTAATTAAATAAATATATTTTTTTAGTTATCCAAACAAATTAAAATTGAATAAGTAAGTAAAAATTATTGAAATCAAATGAAATCGTGAGTTAACCCCAGTGTTTCTATATTTTTCGGAAACGTTTTTTTTAATAATGGAAAAGTGGCTTAAAACTAGGATTTTGAAAAGAAGATCAAATGAAACAGGTGATGCTAACCCTAATTGTGATACGCGTGTCGTAACGACAAGTAAATCTGACACTATTAAAGTAGAAGAAACAATCAGTTCAAAGAAAAATTACAGTAAAAAATATAACAGTTCATATTTGGAATTCGGGTTTACTTGGTGTGGAGATGAAAGTAAACAGAAACTTCAGTGCGTTTTGTCTTATGAAGTGTTGTCGAACGCGTGCATGAAACCTGCGAAACTTCAACATTTAGAAACAAAACACTGTGATGAAAAATATGCAAATTGAAAAAAAAAAGTTTTATGTTTCGCAACAGGATACTAAAAGATGTCGATTTGACTCCTCTTTCAATGACACTGTAGGTCACATAATGATATGGCAGGTGACGTTGAATCTCAGTTAATCGAAAGAGTTAAGAAGAGCCCTTATTATGCGGTACAAATAGACGATCTTACTAATGTTACAAATGACGCGCAGTTAATATGCTACGTAAGATATGCGCATGCTAACAACATTCATGAAGATATTCTGTTTTGTGGAGCTTTGTTATCCCGAACAACTGGAGAAGAAATATTTCGTACATCAATAATTACATAGTACACAAAGGGATCCAGTGGGGAAAATGTATGGGCTTCTGTTCGGATGAAGCTTGAGCCCTTACAGGCAGGCATAGTTGGGGGTTGTTTCAATGGTCAAGGAAGTGGCTCCGGATATGAATCGGGTATATTGTTTATGAAACAAAGTTATTTTCAGTATTCTGCGATGAAATGGACAGTGAATATATACAACTTTTGCTTCATTCTGAAATCCTCTGGATTTCCAGGGGCAAAGTACTAACAAGGTTATTTCAATTAAGACTCTAAGTTCTATTGTTTGTAAATGAACGTAATTCTAATTTTGCATCACTCCTTGTTGACGAAGCATGGTTATCAATACTATCCTATCTTTCAGAGACATTTGTTTTCGAAATTAAATGAACTCAATCTCTCCCTTCAGGGAAATTCTTTAACTTTTCTTGATGCCTACGGCAAAATAAAGGTATTCGAGAAAAAACAAAAACAAAAAAAATGGATGTTGTGCATTAGTTATGTAAAAGACAGATAATCGACACCTTTTCCAACATTGGAATCCTTTTTTAGTGGAAAATGATCTTTTTTTTTTGATTCGGAGTTTCTGGAAAGGATTTGTGACCACCTCAAAACTCTGAAAGAGAATTTAGAAACGTATTTTTCGAATAACTTTATAAGAAATTTCTGTGGGTTCGAGATCTATTTCAGACTTACAGTCACGAGAACGAACATTCGTTATTGAAAAAAAAAAAAAGTTAATTGAGCTTTCAATTGATAGTGGGCTTAAAATGCAATTCCGTGATCTTGGTTTGGCTCGATTCTGGATTTCGCCTTCAGTGAGAAGTGAATTTACCGAATTATCTGAAGAAGCATTGAAAATTGTCATGCAGTTTTCTACAACCTATCTTTGTGAGAAAGGATTTTCATCGCTCCTTCAAATAAAAACAAAATACAGGAATCTTCTTAGTGTGTGTGTGCCGATCTTCGACTGAAGTTGACCAATATTGAGCCAGATATCCAGCAACTTTGCAAAGGCCGAAAAGCTGAATCATCTCATTAAAAGTAAGTAGTAACATAATTATATCATCTTATTTATTTGGACTACAGTTTCCGATTATTCTCGTTACTGGTTTTGGAATTAATCCATTTCCAAAATTGGACAAAATCGGGGATGAAACGAAAGGTACGCAAAGTGACGCCACGGTGAGGCTCAGCTCTGTTGGCAAGGAGGATAGCTGCCTGCGTCCCGTTTAACGAAGCTCCGTATCTCGTACGATCGCTTGCAGGAATATGTGGTCGAACACACCGAATCTGTCCCATGCAGACAACAAAGCTGTACGGTCATGGACTGTACAGAAACATGCATCATAGCTTAATGAATACAAGCAGCACACAGGACGGATATAATTAAAACCACCATCATAACACGATTAGTACAAAGCACATGCGTAAGTTATATACGGCACATGGTTGCTGGTGGGAAAATGCGCCTGACCACCTGAATGGCACTTTGCGACTGACATCGTGGGTTGGACTGTTTATAGATATCTGGAATGACCTCACATAACAGGATGCCTTAAATTTTTTTGCTAGTCATGGAAAACTCCTCAGGGAAATAAGGCGATTCGTATCGGCCGGAAGTGTGTGTGTGTGTGTGTGTGAGGGGGGGGGGCATTAATGGCTTTGGGATGTTCTGAGCAGAGGCGGCTCATGTATTGGAACTGCAGAACTGCAGCACCCCCAATTTTCTTCGATATATAAATATATTTATTAATTTATTTATTATATTTTGTAATATTTAATTTTATCATCAACCATCCTATACAATTCTCTTATTTTGTATAAAAAATAATAAAAATCCATCTTGTAGCACTTAGGAGGGCGAAGGACGCTGGCAGCACTGTGTTTACCACAGTGTCATATTGCTATGCGCGCAAGCATATGCACGTCATAGTGATATGAGAGCTATTAGCGTAATGCGGCACTGTCCGTCGCGCAGTTCCACTGTTGTTTATTTGCAGTAGTGGAGTGTTCGTAGTGCTTATCGCGTTTACTCCGTCTCTTTAAATATTTCGACATTACAATTAAAAACAACATTTTTATAGTGTTTAGTTTAGAACATTATTGGGGTTATGATAATTGATTTTATTTTGAGATTTTTTTGAATTATACTAAACTCGATAATTTTATCGATAATAAACAATATTTTTTCATGTTTAATCTTTTATTTTTTATTTTTACCGTAATGTTGACATTTTATCCTAACACATATACACTGTACTTAGAGTGTATATGTATATTTCGAAAGTTGCAGCACCCCCTCGATTTCAAGCCACGAGCCGTCACTAGTTTTGAGTGAACTTTTTAGGTATATGCATGGGATAGTTTGGACAGGACAAGGGATGTCATCCATGATGGAATCCATGGATGTCGAGTTCGTATTCAGTATTATGATGAATGGAGTAAGCTAAGAATAACATTTTTCCCTCGTCTCACAACGCACTTAGCGAATGGAACAGTTTACGTGTCGCAGGTCGAATCAGAGAGTGCGCGAAGATAAAATTTGTTGTGGGGCTTCATGAAAATGGGCAGATGAATGGGGATAACATATAAAATATAAAAGTTGTTATGGGCAGATGAATGGGGATTTCAGTTAGCGGGACGGCGCTGACATATCAATTCATTTGCCCAGAGCAAATCGGAAACTGATACCTGTATTTGTTTAATAAAAATTAAAACTTTATTCAGTGATGATATACTGTTAATCGTTTACTTCCAACTTAATTATGTTTCCATATGTATTTGTAAATGTTTATGTATATGTAATATGTAAATGTGGTATGTATATGTAATATGTTGGTAATCCCCACATACATTTAAAAAAAATTACATAACTTAGTAGTCCGTAGAAGTGCTTTAGGCATTTTACTGGTCCTTGGGCTTAGAGAGGTTGAGAAACGCTGTCTTATAGGCTTATACAATAGAACAAGAATCTTCTTACTTCTACTTAGTCTGAACATCACTTCAAACTCGCCTCTTCCTTATAGAAAGTAGTCATTGTCTATACATTTCTGATTATATCAAGTAAAAGATATTGGAAAAGTTTAAAGTATGATTACCCCCCATCGAGAACAAGGCCTGACAACTTCCATAGGAAATATTGAACGGCGATGATCTTTTTTTTTTTTTTTTGCCAGAAAACACTAACTTCTCTTTCCTCGCCTTAGAGTTTCTTAAGTGTTACTAATTCAACTAGCAAAAATAATAAATAAATTAAAATAAAAAAATAATCATGTTCACTGACGATGACAAAATCAACAGTCTGTGAACTTTGTGTGGGTCTTTGGAACACTTCCGATCCAGATGAAAACGGAATTACTTCGTTTTTAGATCACATGTAAAACTAGACTACTTTCCTCATAACGTCCGAGTTATTCAAATTGTGCCATTTTAGACTTTCGACACTATATTTCTTATTATGTCAATATTATACATTCATTTCATGTATTATTAGTATTATAACAGTTTAATGGTCTTTATTAATATATACATCTAAATAAGTTTTATATATACAATTTTAATTTTATTTTTATTATGCATTAATTATAAGCTCTCCAGAGACCAAACATGGAACTTTTCTAATCCTTTCAATCCTCCAATAAGCAAGGAAGTGAACAACACGAGGGAAGAAATTCACCTCACACCTAAAGGCAATCACAGACATCAGTATTCACTTTTAACCACCTATGGCCTTGTGGATAAAATTATCATTAACTCTTTGGATAGAAAACTAAATCTGTGGTCTGTTTCTTGTTGTAACTTGTTGTTTCTTGTTGTCTATCGACCAAAGAGATCGAACCAAATGGAAAAGACTTCCGACATGGAAGTTAGTGAATCTTCAAAAATCTGAGAACTGAAGATTTCTAACTGGGGAAGAATGAGGAAGTCAAAAACAAAGATATACAATTGTTATATCTAGTTTCAAGTGTAAATTGTGTAGTTTAAGGTGAATGGCATTAATTTCAAAAATTATTGAAACTAATCTCTGTTAACGAACTTAGCATACTGTAAAAATGTCATACAACAATTTGTAAATCACACCCAAGGTTGTCAATACTGTCGAGAAGTAATTATATAAGTTAGGAGTCTTTGCTAGCAAAGTTTATAATGAAAAAAACCCAATTCCATAGTCCAAAATGTTAAAATACAATCTGAATTTTTTTAAATTTTTTTTGGCTAGATGGGCAAAGCAAGAATGCTTTTCATATTCCCCGTTATCTGTATCTGTAGAAGAAAATGTATGGATGGGGTAATATAGCGCCATAAGCTCTAATCATGGCAGAAGGGTAACAGCAATAGCCTAGCCTCTGTTAAAACTTATTGGCTACAGTATTACCCTCCCTGGGTACCCATTTTAGTCGCCTCGTACGATATGCATGGGCTGCAGTGGGGATTTTTAAGTAAGCCCTCTCTAAAAATTAAGACGATCCCTCGGACCACTCCCTACGAGTGGCCGAAATGATCGTCCAACTCAGTGTTGGTTCCACTCGGTGACGCCCTCCCCCTGCCAACACTGAGCAGAACCGCTCATATTCCAGGGAAAAGCATCCACCGACAAGTGGATGCTTTTCCGTGGAGGTGGGAAAATCCACTGAGGGTGTTCTCCACCGGCCACGATGGAGAACACCCTCCCCAGAGACTCAAAATGCTCTTTCAGGGCAAATCCCCCGAAATCAAAGCTCCCCTCACCAGGAGCAAAATTCCGGAAGAAACCTAAGAGAGCGAAACAATGCGTCCCATTTTAGTCGCCTTTTACGACATGCATGGGCTGCAGCGGCGTTATTCTTACCCCGGCCACCACACGGGGGTTACAATATCAAGCATTACTGGTTTGATGTTATTTATTTCTGGGTTGCAATATCAACGCAGAACATTAGTGTCTATAAGGGTGAAGCGTAATGCTTTTATAATCGCTGCTATCTGATAAGGTTACTGTGCAGGGGAAAATTTATGAGCTAAGTGCTCTGCCCAAGTGGGTGTGAGTTATAGATCCTCCATGGGAACTTATATTTGAAGAAATCCGATTCATCATAGTTTGCTGCTTGTTGAACTAATTCATTACAATATCAAGCAGGACGCAGGACATATTTGGCGCAGAGGGTGAAGCTTGACGCTTTTCATATTCCCTGTTGTCTGTTTCGGGAGCAGTGATGGGAGAGATTTGTGAGCTATTTTATCTCACCCTGAGTGGGCAGAAGTGGTTATTCGTCGTTGGGTGTTAGGATGGCTTTCGGTCTTTTATGTTTCCAGTAGTCATTACCGTCATAGTTTCCGGCTTGTTGTATCAGTTGGTTTGGATGCATAGATGTCTTCATAAAGAATTTTTTTTCTAGGGAGCGTAGTAGTGGAGAGATGTAGGGGATATTTATGTCCCGGTGGATCTGGGCGTTCCTGATGAACCACGGGGGGTCCAGAATCATTCGCAGGCATTTGTTCTGTAGTCTTTGTAGCTGGAGGATGTTTGTCTTGGAGGTATGGCTCCAGGCTGGGGAGGCGTATATGACTGTGGGACGGATCACTGTCTTGTACAGTAGTATTTTATTTGTTGAGCTTAGTTTGCTGTATCTGTTGATCAAGGGGTATAGCTGGGTGATAACATTTGAAGCTTTGGTGTATATGCTCTTGATGTGGCTGTTGAAGCATAATCGCTTATCGAGAAGTATTCCTAGGTATTTTGCTTCAGTTTATCAGGGAATTTTAGAGTTGAACAGGGTGATGTCTCCTTTAGGGGATGCTCGTCTTCTTGTGAAGAGTATCGTTGTACTTTTCTGGGGGTTTAATTGTAGTCGCCAGTCTTTAAACCATTTTTCTAGATTCAGGATGGTGTCTTGTAGTTTTTTGGTGACGAGAAGTGGTTGACGAGATCTGGCTAGAATAGTCGTGTCATCAGCATAAAGGGCGATGGTGGATGTGAGAGGATTTTGAGGGATGTCTGCTATACAGATGTTGAACAGGATCGGGGCTAGCAGTGATCCTTGAGGAACTCCAGCGAGGATTTTCCGTTGGGTTGAGACTGTTTCATTGATTTTGACTTGCATCCTCCTGTTGGAGAGTTATGATTTGATCAGGTGTATCATATTTAGTGGAAGGTTAGCGATGATAAGTTTGTAGAGGAGGCCTTGGTTCCAGATCTTATCGAAGGCCTTTGAGATGTCTAGGAAGACAGCTCCAGTGTGTTGATTCCAATTGAATCCTGTGGTGATGTATTCTACCAGTCTATTGATTTGATGGGTGGTGCTGTGATTTTGACGGAAGCCGAATTGTTCTTCTGGAATGATATTTAATTGGTTGACATGATCTTGGAGTCTGATGAGGATGATTTTCTCAGCTATTTTCCCTAAATTGGATAGCAGGCTGATGGGACGGTAATTTTTAGGTAGGTGTGGGTCTTTGCCTGGTTTGTGAATTGGGATGATGTCAGCTATTTTCCATGACTGGGGGAAGTGCTACCATTTGAGGATGAAGTTTATGATGTTTGTCAGATGTGCTATGACTTTGCGTGGTAGTGCCTTGATGACTTCGTTAGTGATGCCATCCGGACCTGGGGCTTTTTTGATCTTGAGATGGTTGATGATGCCGATTATTTCGGTAGGTGAGGTAAGCATTATAGGACTTGGATTGGCATCGGGACGATTTACTGTGAACCTGACTTTACGATGGATCTTGTATACGTAGCTGATGTTTAAGTATTCATATGCAGGACTGCATTGTTTCTCTAGGTTTCTTGCTATGGCTTCGGCTTTGTCAGCATCTGTGTATGCAAGGTGCTGTTCTGCTTGCAGAGGGGGGAAGGATTTGCGCTTGATCCTGAGGTTGTTTAGGAATTTCCATATGGAATGATCTGCTGTGGAGATGGAGGTGAGCTTGTTGTCCCATTGTTGATTCCTGTGGTTTGGGAGAGCTTCTCGGACAGATTTGTTTAATCTGTTGAGGGCTGTTTTGTCCCGGGGAGCACGAGTGTTATGGTATCTTTTTCTTTGTCTGTTTTTTTCCCTTATTAAGTCCATGATTTCTTCCGGTACACGATTTTGTTTGTGGGTAATCGTGGATACTGTGGCTGCTGTTATGGCTTTATTGATTTGATTGGTGCGTGTCTATTTCTTCCTTGGCTTTTATATGGGTAACCGGACCAATGTGTTCTAGTAGCACTTTCTTGAGTTTCTCCCAGATTATGGAGGTTTTGGGGGGGGGGGAGGTGAATGATCTTTGTTCCCTAAGTGAAGTAGGATTGGGTTGTGGTCTGATGATAATTCGTTCAGTGCTTAAATGCTGTGCTGGTATTTGATGTTGTGTAGAATGGCGATGTCTAGGATGTCGGCTATGCCAGTTAGGCTGTGGTGGGTTGGTTCACTGGGGCCTGTTACGACAGCGTTGTTTAATCCTGTGTAGCTGAAGAGGATACGGTCATTTTTATTTGTGGTTCTGCTGTTCCAGGAGGGATGTTTGGAGTTTAAGTCTCCAGCGACGATGATGGATTCATTTGTGCCTAGTACAGCATCCAAGTCAGAAAATAGCAGTCTTAGCAGGGGAGTTGTAGGCGGCGTAGATTTTAAGTCTTCCAGTTGAATTTGTGTGGACTTCGACACCGGTGAGTTCTAGGTTGGAGGTTGGGGGGGGGGGTGAGTATTCCATTGTGCCTGATGCAGTTCCTGATAAATATGGCTGTACCACCACCTCTGTAGTCCAGTCGGTCGTTTCTGTATAGTGTGTAGCCTCTCAGTTTTGGATTGTCTGCAGGTCTTAGATGAGTTTCATTAATTAGGATGACGTCAGGGTTGTATCTGTGAGAGAATTCTTGAAGTTTCAGAGTCTTGTTTTTTAGGCCATTGGCGTTCCAAGCGGCGATCTGTAGTGAGTCTGGCATTAATCTAGTTTTATTCATTAACAAGCATTGATAATATGGTTTGAGTTTCTTTTAGAAATCTTTTTGTGGAGTTTGGTGAAGGGTTTGACTTACTGAAGTCTTGAAGCATGTTTGCCAATGAGGCTGTGATGACTGTTGTCATGTTTGGAGGAAGAATTTGGTCCTGCTGGATATATTTGGATGAGCGGGCTACTTCGGCATATGTCCTGCTTCGACGGTGGCTTTCCAGACTGTTGGTATTTTCCACTTGTGAGAGCTGGTATTTTGTTGTCTTTTTTTGCGTGTCAGGCAACTGGGGAGCAGTCAACTCAGGTGCCTGTGGGCAGGGTTCAGAGATCTGTTTCCTTTTGTTGTCTGTTTTATTCTTAGGGTAGTGACTGCAGCCTCTGTGGTTTGCCGGATGGGGCCCCCGCAGTTCGCGCATTTGGCTGGTGAGGTCCTGGGTTTTGAGCAGGTTGCTGTGGGGTAGTTTTGCCCACATTTGAGGCATTTGTAGTCTGCTCTGCAGAGTTTCTGTGCGTGATTACCATATCAAGTTCTTAAGTTCTTAAAAGAACTGGGCGATGGACTGAGTCCTTGACTCTTTATCCCGTCATCTGAATGAAGAAAATCTGTGTGGATGGGGTGTTATTGAGCTAAAAAGCTCTAGTCATGGCTGGGTAACAGCAATAACCGAGCCTCAGTTAAAACTTCATTGGCTACAGCATTGCCATTTGTTACCCTGGAAGTCCTAAAAAGGACTTTTTCTTCATTACCATATCAAGAATATCAACATTAACATTAACATTTCTGGCTAGATGGGTGAAGCAAAATTGCTTTTCATATTCCCCATTGTCTTGTAATGGTAGGACTTTAAATGGAATGTTTGTGAGCTTTATGCTCGCCCATTGAGGGCAGTGAAGTTAGTTGTGTTCAGCTGAACTTAAGATGGACTTTGGTCTTTTATATTTGTTGATTTCTTCTTCATTATATTCCGAGGCTTCCTTGATTAACGGGTTTGGGTGGTTACTTGTCTTGGTAAAGAACTTCTCAGCTAGATTTTTGAGAAGGGAAGAGATATAAGGGATATTAACTTCTCTATGGATCTGGGTGTTTCTTATGTACCAGGGGGCATCCAGAATCATCCTCAGGCTCTTATTCTGTAATCTCTGAAGTTTTAGAATGTTTGAATTTGCGGTGTGGCTCCAAGCTGGGGATGCGTAAGTGATAACCGGTCTAATTACCATCTTGTAGATTGTTAATTTTGTTTGCATATCCAGTTTACTTTTTCTGTTGATCATAGGGAAGAGCTGTGCTAAGACGTTGGATGTCTTAGAGGTAATGTAACTAATATGTTTGCAGAATAGGAGTTTACTATCAAGAATCACTCCAAGATATTTAACTTCAGTCTGCCATGGAATCTTTACTCCCAATAAATAAATATCCTCCATGGTGTGAATTTTCTTTCTAGTGAACAGTATGGCTGAGCTTTTCTGGGGGTTAACTTGGATCCTCCAGTCTGCCATCCACTTTTCTAAGGTGTGTATGCTATTTTGTAATCTTTTAGTTGCCAGTTTTGGGCTCAGTGATCTTGCCATCAGTGCAGTATCATCTGCATATAATGCAGTGAATGTTGTTCTTGGGTTCAGAGGGATGTCTGCTACATATATTGAAAACAGTAGAGGTGCCAGAAGAGATCCTTGAGGTACGCCTGCCGAGATCCTGCGTCTGGTCGAAACCGTTTCGCCTACCCTGACCTGCATGTATCTGTCTTTCAGGTAAGACTGTATTACCTTTATTAGCCTGACTGGAAAATTAAATTTTATCAGTTTGAAGAGAAGACCTTGATGCCATACTTTATCAAACGCCTTCTCTGCGTCGATGAAGATGGCAACTGTATTGAGTTTCCAGTTGAAACCTTTAGTAATGATTTCTACCAGCCGGTGCACTTGTTGGGATGTACTATGGGCCCTACGGAAGCCGAACTGTTCATTAGGCAAAATTCCTAACTTATCTGTTTCTGTTTGGAATCTTGAGAGGATCACTTTCTCTGTTATCTTTCCGAGGCAGGATAATAGGCTTATGGGTCTGTAGCTTTCAGGTAGGTGAGCATTTTTTCCTGGCTTCTTCAGTGGCATGATTGTGGCTGTTTTCCATGTAGAAGGGAAATGCTGGAATCTAAAGATGGCATTTGTAATGTTGACGAGATGTACTATACTATGGCCTTTCTTGGAAGTAGTTTTATTATTCTATTAGTTATGCCATCCGGTCCTGGGAAGAATATCAAGAATATCAAGAACACTATCATTCTTACTTATATAATCTGTATTTATTTTTTTTTGAAGTGTACTTATTAAATACATTTTTAAAAGTAATAGTTTAGAAAAAAAATTTTTATTATCACTATTAATATAATAATAATAAAACATCAATTTTATTATATGAATTGTTTAATTTAAAATTACATAACATTTAAAATTTTAATAATTATTAATAAATATTTTCAATGTGATTTTTATTGTAGTTCAAAATATTATCCAGTTACTTTGTAGTATGTAATTTTACTGTTATGTCGAAATGGAACAAATTTTCACTGCATGCAAACTATTTAATTTCAAAGTAGTTATTATTAAAATAAAACAATTTTTAAGTGACTTGCAGATGTTGGAAGACATTATTGAAAACTGAATCTAATACAAATGGATATTTTCATACAATCCAAGTTCACGTATAAAGAGAGCGTCATAGCAAGTCTAAATAAAATATTGAAAATCCATCTAGAAAGCAAGGAACCTTTATAAGGTCTTTTCAACTGTAGATGAGAAAAGGTTCAGAGGAAGAATGGTAGCATGTTTTTATTTATTTATTTATCTAACTGACCAGAAAACGCACACCATTTGTAGGCATCATACCGACTACAGCTATTTTATATTTATTTGTTTTATATTTATTTATTTTATATTTCTTTATTTTACATTTTTATATTTATTTGTTTTATTTTATATTTATTTTAGTAACTCCTATTCTTTAAAACGACTTGTCCTTCGTCCTGCCTTTAAATTACATACATGAAGGGTGAAAGAAGACGTTTTTTCTGTTGCTGTCGAAAAGTAAGTAAGCTATTTATTCATTTTTAGTATATTAAGATAACGGCATTCTTCCCTTCTTGGATCTAAAGATCAGCAGATTACCTGACTGTCTTAAATATTCAATTTTTCGAAAAACCACCCACACTGATGGATATTTACATGGCTCTTCTCATCACTTCCTTCCTCAGAAACTGGGCATCATCTCCACCCTTTCCCATCGAGCAAGATGTCTCACTTCCACAGAAGAAGACCTTCAAACAGAGCTTAACTTCCTGAAAAACACCTTCTTAAATAATGGATATTCGTCTCGTAACATCACTAAACGTTTGAGACCACGCCAACATCCTCGACAAGAAGATGAATCCAACCCTATTACTCATATACAGTTACCATTCATCAGCTCTCTTAGCCCAAAACTATCTAGGATTTTGAAGAAATTCAACATATAGTCGGTCTTTATGTTGAATTTCTTTATGTTGAAGAAATTCAACATAAAGACCGACTATACTACTCTGCCAAAACTTCGTTCTTTTCTGAGTCGACCAAAACCAAAACACAACCAACTGCATTTTCCCGGTGTTTATAAAGTTTAGTGCGACTGTGGTCGACCTTATTTTGGCCAGACAGATAAATCTGTTTCACTTCGTCTTGAGGAACATAGACGTGACATCTCCTACAGTAGAACACGAGCGAGCACCCTTTCCAGTCATGTCCTCTTCTCGGCAAACTCTAACCTTGAAGAACAGCCACATCAAGTTGACTGGGAACGCACTACTAATTTATATATATGCAAGGATGAATTCGAAAGAAGAATTATCGAATTAAAAGAAATAGTTCTGGGCCCTTCACACTTGAACAAAAATCTAAGCTACAATTTGCATGATTCCCATAGCACAATGATCCAGTACTGGCGCTCTAAAATTAGCTGTCGCACACATTCAACTCATGCCAACGGTAGCACGCGGTCACCTATTCAAATATGAGTGTTAAGCTGGAAAGTCCATGTTTTTTACCTTGTTATTTTTATGTCTTATGTTTTTTTTTTCTCACCTGAAGAAGTCGGAGCACCGATGAAACTAGTCGTGATTTATTAAAGGTTTTTGTTATACTTTCGGGTTCTAGTCAGTTAAATTAATTATATATTTATAAAATTAATTATATATATATATAATTACTTTATTTTGTGATTTTGTGATTTTGTAATTTTTATACAAAAATTACTTTTATTTTAATATGAAAAGCAATATTACATAACAAAGATAATTTGGAGTTATGCTTTTATCTATATAACAATTACGATAAATGTAGATTTATTTTACATATTTATCCTTCTTGCTTTAGCCACCATAAAATTTTTAATAATATCTTTAATGTTTAATAAATTCATAATATTATTTTCAATTGATATAATTGATAAATTCGTTAGACGTTCTCCAGACATTGTTGACCGCAAATAATTTTTTTATTAGTTTCAGGTTTGAAAAACTTCATTCCCCTGATGCTACGGATATTGGTAATGTTAAATAAATACGCATTGCAATCGCAGTATTCGGAAACGTATCAGTTAATTTATTTTCGTATATATAATTTAAAACATCCTGAGGAGCCGACTCTTTTTTAATAAAACATTGCAAAATTTTTAATTCCTCAAATAAAGTCATCCCATCAATATCGCGATTATCGGAATCTTGATTGTCGCTCGGTTTTAAGTGCAAATCTTTACAATGTTTCATTAAATCTTCATCGCTCCAATCTTTTAATTTGCTAATGTCTCTTATAACTTTAAAGTCCTCGCTATGTTGTTTTAAAAGTATGAATCTTTCCGTGACTGAAGTTGTTGTCGTGTCTAAAATCGCGAAGAAAAAATTTATTTAAAAAATTTTGTTTAGGATCATGCGTTGTCTCATCTGATGCTTCGTAACCAAACATTTTTGTTTTTGTTATTTTGCCAATGTCTTGAAAAATAGGATCAATATTAAGATTGTTTGCTACTTATTTTGCAGTTCTAATAATATTTAAAAAAAATTGGTCTGTTCGGCGAGTATTTAATTCTTGTATAACATAATCAAGATTTTCTGTAATTTTTCCTATATCAAATGTCGGATTCTGCATTATTTTGCTTGCAACATTTACGAGACTTAAGATTTCGTACCAAACATGAACAGAGCAAATAAATTTAAACGAATAAATCTTTGAAATTAAGTTGTTTGCCTGAACTCTCGAACCGATATCTTTAGTTTCATCTTCCGTAATATCAAAAAGAGCCTGGTAAATTTCCTTGATATTATTTTTAAGTGGCTTTATTGCTTCTACTCTACTTTCCCACCTAGTAGCAGAAAGTGGTTTCAAATTTAGAACACGAATATATTTTTTTAATATAGCCCAACGCTTCACAGATATTGAAAAATAATTATATAATTCCTGTATTACCCCCAAAAAATTTACAGTTTCACAGGATATCTTATCTGCATTAACTATCAAATTTAATGAATGAGCAGCACACGGAATAAAAAAATCCTTTGAAAAAAGCTCTAAAATTTGCAGAGCAATGTCACTGTTTCAGCCACAATTCACACATCCACAAAGGGCAAAGCACAGCGTAAGAATGAATTCACGGTCTGTCTTAAACTAATAATTTCCACTAAAAATATAGTAAACAATCTCTCGATTGTTTTTACAATATTTAAACAATTTTCGCTGAGTCGATGCTTACTCAGTGAAATAAAATCTGTGGTAATGTTGATAACGTTTCATTTCAAACAAATTATAAAACACTGGTGTTGTATTAAGTTAAAAAATATTGTTAGATTATTAAGAATTCTTAATAATTTGACTGATTTTAAATTTCGTTTTTATTGCATTAACTGTAATTTGTAATTGTGTAATTTATAGAGTACGATATAATTCAAGAATAAGAAAATTTTTATATATTTTTTTATTATTTCCATTGGTGGAATGGCGCCCCTCATCTTCAAGCGCCCTTGTGCGGGGCACAATCCTACAACCGCACGACGCGGCCCTGCGCACTCTACTCCTTCTGCTCGGTAGAGGGTGTAGTACGATCGTCACTCCATAACATAGCTTTCCAAGCTTCCATGTCCCACTGTACACGATCTTTGAGCCGCTGAAGACAACGCTGCATGTTGGTTTGGGTAATGTGGGATTTGCATATTGCGGTCCTGCCATGGAAACCCATGTCGTGAGCCTCAGTTCTGAATTTTTTTGTACAGATTCGTGTTCCAGTCGATGCCCGGAACTCTGCATTCAATGTGTCGGCCGACAAATGGCGGTTTTTATATATTGTCCTTCGTAGCACCCTAAGGTCACGTTCAGTGAGTGTGGCAGGTCGTCCACTGCGGACACCATTTGTAGTTGACTCCCTACGCTTCCATACCAGCATTATTACTGTTGATCTGGGATGGTCCAATTTGTCCACAGTTTGCTGAACGGATAAGCCTACAACATGGCATTCCATCACAACGCCGCTTTCAAACTCCGTCAGTTCCCTTCTCGCAGCCATTTCACCCGGACATGCGCTGACTTCGGAGTATCATATTCTTCGATTTTATACCGGCTAAAAACACGTGACTCGTTACGTAGTGCAATGTGCAACTTAGCTATGGGGTGTCCGTTGACTTGTTTCCAAGAAGTGTATACTATTTTATCAAAACTAACTTTATTATAGGGAAATAAGAGAAGAAAAGAATCATTGCAGCATAAACGAAACACAGCTGGTTAGACGAGACTTGATAAAAAGAGAAATGAAGAACACTGAAAGAACCAGTAATGAAACCATACATCAATACAAAACCAAATGTGAAGAGCTTCTAGAACAAATATGACATAGGATAAGAATACCCAGGAAGATAATGAACTACAAACGAAAAGGTCACAGAAACAGAGGCAGACGGATGAAACGCTAGGCCGAGACTGAACCAGGGCACTTAGCCTGGATTAGGTAAAAGGAAGAAGAAGATATGCAATATCTTCTTCCTCCTTTTACATAATAAATTCCAACCAAAGAATTCTTATCAAGGATCTTTTCACTTTTCAATTATCCAAAAGAGATCAAAGACCGACATCATTCCGAAAGTTGTATCATACTTAGAATATATGAGTTTGTAATAAATAGTTTTAATGGAATGTGTGTACTAAACATATTTGTAAAAAATAAAAAAAGAAAACTTCACGGCTTAAGTAACAAAAATTATATACAATTTTATTCAATAAGTCCAATATGTTTATCAAACGTCTGTTTTACCCAAATATTCGATAGTAAGGATTTTTCCACATGCATTTTATCGAGGTTTCTATCACAAATACTTCCCCACATCCCCCGCTATTCTTCTACATAAAAAAAAATAAATATAAAAACCGAGAGGAATTATTGACATTAAATATTTGGTACTGAAAATCGGATATATCAACTTAGACGTTATTCGTTTATTTTTTTTTTAACCTACTAAAAGTTGGTCATATCAACACTACAAGTGCTTTTCCTTATCTCCGACTATCAGATTATTTCAGCACTTTTTTTTTTTTTCCCGATAACATCTTCTTCTTGTTTATTGACCAAGTATTTGATGAAAGAAAGCTTGGTAGTAGGTTTTTTTTTCTCGTGTCAACTTGAAAATTTACATAGAATCATTACAACAACAAGAAAAATTTTTCGTTAAACAAACAAAAAAGGGGGGTTTATCAGTTTTGCTAATAATATATTTTAAGTTTGTGCTTTTTTGTTTATCAACCTCACATATGAGAAGTCAGCATACCTATAACACCACAGTTTCGTGCGTAAGTCAGTGGTTAGAAAAAAAAAGAAAGGAATTTGTTAATGTGTTTCTTGAAGAGCTGTTAAGTAATAATCATTAGGAAGCACAGTATAAGGAAGTTTGTTTTTTTTTATTTTTCAAAGAATAGAGTTAGACGGAATGAAGAGGGAAAATGAGCAGATGACTCAATAAGTTTGTAGAAAATACTCGCAGAAAAATGCGCATTGCAGAAACAGAGTGTCTATGAAAAAAAAAACAAAAAAAAACCCGGCATACCCAGCTTCGGGCTGGTTTACTTTGACGCCAGGTTTACAGAATCAACTTATAAATTCGATTCTATGTACCACCTATAGAGGAAATTTTTTTTTGTAATTTTTTGTTTGTTTATTTTTTTAGACATTTATAATTTCAATCTATAATTTAAGCAACTAGGACTTTCACTCCTGGAAGTAGCTTTGATTTTTAATCCTACAATGCACAAGTACATGCAGTTGAGATTAAAAATACGATATAATAACACACCGTGGGCAGCATCAATCCTAGCACACAACCTAATGAGCACTGGCTACCTACTGATTTCTAAAAAAGAGTTAAAATGAGTGGGCTCTGATCCCAGTAGCAAATAAAAAAAGATACGAAAGGATTTATTTCTATTTTCTTTCATTATTTAAAATATTTGAAGTGTATTCTTATTAAAATTCTGATATCCTTATTATATTTTTAAATCATAAGTATGTCGTTGTCCGTAATCCCAACACTATATATTATCGTCTGAAATGACGTGAGTTCTATGGTCAATTTTCTTGAGTTTACGGGATGAAAAACCCGAGTTTCCGACAGAGAAAAAATCCTACTTGGCAGTGACAGCGATTGACTAACTTGGAAACCAGCGAAGAAAGGCTTAGCAAAAAAAAAAAAAAGTTCCTCTAGTCGCCAATTAGAATCGAACTTACACAGCTCATTCTTCGAGTGGCCTAGAACTCTAGCTACAAACGCGATTTTCAGATACGCAGGCCTTTCTGTAATTATCGTTTTAATTTAATATGAGAAAACTACTACACTATTGTTAATTTGCAGTTTGTAATCGAGTATTTAAAGGGTTTGTTAATTAATTAGCGGTATATCTTAAATTCTTCTTTATTAAAACTTAATGGAATTATGCCATGTTTAAGGATTTCCTTAAATCAAAAAATAATATATATATATATTTTTTTTTAATTTAACAAACTATACAAGAATATGGTGAAATTTACTGAAGTATATTCAGTAGATAACATTTGTATAAATGCAAACTGTTATTTTTTTTCTCTACATATTTTATTAATTCAGTTTCTGCTAATATATATCTAATATTTTGAAATAAAAAAAAAAGAACAGATTTGTCTATAAATTTTTGAATAAAATTTATTTAGTAAATATATAGATATGTCAATCTTCAAATACATAATGACTTTAATTAATTTAATAATTCATAAATGCACTAAATAAAAAGAAAAAAAAATACGTCGTTATTAAATGTTATCAGCTCCTTACTACGACATTGATTAAATATTCAGAATGCACTCGAGTATTTCCTACAACAAACATATTCACCATTCGCAATGTCTTGTAGAATCATTAACAACGTATTTTAACGAAAAACGCCAATTATCAAGTCGTAAACAGGTTATCTCAGAAATCTAATATGTCAAAGTTGAACGCGTGTGCTTTTCTTTCTTTTTTCTAATAACAGCAAACGTTTCCTTCTTTCAACCTTCATTCAACCTTCTATCTGTGAAAAATTGTTCCTAATTACCGTGTTTATTGTCAAAACCTGTAATAGCAAAGAAACTAAAAAAAAAAAACGGATTTCCTAATAACTTGTATGTAGGGAAGGCCAGTACTGTTTAATGGTCCGTTTTTGTTTTCTATTTTCCTTTCAAAATAATTTATATACTCGGATTAAATACTATTTAAAGAAGAGGGAAAATGAAATCCGTGTAAGCTGTTTTGCAGAAATTCTGAATTAATTAATAAAAGTTCACAAATTAGTATTCGTATATTATAACCCTGCTGTGATAAAGTGAAAACATGTACCTAAGGTAGAATACTTTACTTCGCAGAATATATGGTAGAGTCTATGAAATATTATAGAATATATGAACTTTTATTTTAATAAAAAATTATGATAGCATAATTTTATTTAGAAAGGTCTCTGTAGCCATGTGGAAATGGCGTTTGCATTCATAGTGCTTGACTTCCTGAAGAAAGACCATTTTCTTTTTCTAAGCCTTTCTTCAACTAGTTTCCCAGTTAATCGATCTCTGGCACCTACAAGTAGAATTTTCACTGCCGGAAAATCGGGTTTTTAATTCCATCACTCAAGAAACTTGATCGTAGAACTCTCACTTATTTCAGATACTATTAGAGTAAGGGACCACGGAATAGCGTCAGTTTCGTGTCGTACTCTCCTCCCCAGATATCTATTAAGATCATTGATATCCCTGGTTGAGTTATCTATAATGGTTAAGAGTGAAGTTAGCTGCCCATCAGTCTTCAACGTTTAGTACTAAATGGCCTTGTCTATTCCTTTTGGGGAATAAAAGAAGTTAGCAGATTTTATTATTATTATTATTATTTAGACACAAACCTATTCATTTTTTAAAGAATAAAAATTCGATATTTATATCCATGTATTTTTTTTTATATATAAATGTGTTTTATTTATCTAGGAGATCATATTGACCACACCTTAGATTATCTTACTACTTATAAGTTAAATATAATTGACAATCTCCAAAAATTTAATCTTTCATCCTGCATAACAAACCAGCCAGAAGAACATGCAACTAATAGAGATATACTGTATATTTTCCCATAGTCTTAGTTACTTTGGCCATAATTCAAAACAATCCAACCCAGCCTATAGACAATGATATTTACCCCATTAGGTGTGTGTGTGTGGGGGGGGGGCTAATCACCACTGGCTAAACCGATACGCGTACCCACCTGCATTAGATAGTTGTGTATATTCAAATCTCACTTTTATTCATCCTCTCGCTTTAATTCTTTCTTTTTTTAAATTTCCATATATATTTATGCACCAACACAAAACAATACTGTCATGTTCAACACATCTTTTATCATTTTTTCTTAGTTTATTATTATTATTATTATTATTATTATTATTATTATTATTATTATTATTATTATTATTATTATTCCTCTTCATTTTGGCCGAATTATAATTCGGCCAAATTAAATTCTCATTCAATCAATTAAATCTCCTGTTAGATAAATTCATCAGATTTCAACTGACCAAATGATTCTCATATCATGATACAATCCTTCTACACAGTTAATTTTTTCTAAATACCCAGTTTTCTTGATCCATTAAAAATGTTGACGAGTAAAGCTATGAGCCATAATCCATTGGAATAACTACAGACAACTTGTTGTAGTGTACATAGTACAAGTTTCTTCTACATGTTACGTTTCTTCACTAAGAATCACTCTCTGTACTATTTTTCAGTTTTCATAAGTAACTCATTCTTTTCATAATTTTCATCTAAATGATTTCATTTTTTTTTTTTAGATTTTTTTTCTAGGTAAGCTTTATTGTACATTTAAAAAAATCTCAGATAATGACAACCCTAATGAACATCTGTTCACGATATATTGCATTGTTCCAATTTATACATTCTTTTCATAAGTGAACTTATTGGGTATTTGTTTACACTTTGTCGTCGGGAAGTCTCTTACTGATGAGCTCATTTACAGTCTTAATACTAATGAGTTACAAAAGGTCCTTGAACTAAGGAAATAATTCTAAGAGAAATATTACTTAGTAATTAACATTTTTGGTGTCATATTCTCCTGTGCACGGCTTTTCAACTGCCGCAAAAAGAAGTCTCGCTCTTGGCATGATCGCAAGCTTTTGTCTCTTGCAGACAAAGCTGATCACTTTACATTTAGTCACAGGCAGTAAACACGTTAGCAATCTCAAGGCAGTGGGAAGTCGCCAAGAAAACTGAAACGTTTATTAATGTCGGCGGAATGCTGTGATCAACTAATGATAAAAAGAATGAAAACAATTGAAACTTACACAAGATCAAAATATACAACGTCATAATTTTCATGATTTGTAATTTTATTTATGGTTCATAAAGTACAATGACATTGCACTGGCAGGTAGATATAAACCAAAACTTTGACGTCATTTGTTCGATAAGGGCGCCACCTGCGATGCCATTCCTACTTACTCTTGTTTACAAAAAAAGAAAAAAAAAGTAGACTTAAAATATGTGTCGGAAATGTTTATAAAACAGGATTATTTGAAAATAGTATTATTGCTTGAATCCTAAGTAGAAGGCCATGTCCGACGCTTAGTGTTTCGGGCATGAGCTTACGTAAAAACAACTGCACTTTTTTTCTTTTCTTTTTTTTTCAATTTATAAATGAAATTTGTCGTTTTTCTTTTGTAATCCATAAAACAGAATCTGGTCAAATTCCAGCATTGCTTCCTTTAGCTAACTTGCACCTTGCAACTCCTCGTTATTTTTATTTTTATTTTGGATTCTACTTGTTATCCAGCTATGATCATGTGACCTTTTGTTCTGGCTCTTGCAAAAAAAAAATCATTAGTTTATACCTCTTGCGAACATTAGAACAGTGTGGAAAGTCGATGCATTTAAGCTTACGTAAGGTTTGTAGAAACAGTAAATATTACAAAGTTTCGTTGACTTCTGAATGGATATTATCTGCTTTCTTTATCAGTGATGACGTTTATCTCAATGATAGAGTGTAATAAAACGTTTACATGTTTAGAAACAAGAAACCATTGAGATGATATAACGATGAGATGATACTTTTTTTGATACTTTAAATGTAATTTATATATGTTTTAGTATAAAAAAGGTGACGGAATTATTCTGTTCATAAAGGAAGAAGTATGTTTTATCATGGATAATGAGAATGCAGAAAATCCGAATAGCTTTCAGCATGATGCACTCATTATCTTCAGTTTTTCTTGCAGGTTACACAGAATATTTGCCACTCATCCCCAACTATTCTGTTGGTTAATTCTCTTTCCTTATCAAATAAACTATTCTTTGTACGAAGAGTTGAATAGATCAGTTATTCTTATTCTTTCATATGCTCTTTCTCCTGGTAGTGTCAGTGTACTGGTGTAGAGCATAGTCCCTTGTGTTCCAGAAGGCAGTATGCTGAATTTGTATAGCAAAACTTAGTATCTATGTATATACCCAATCTTCTTTACTTTTACACATATAAAGGCTGATCAAAAATATCCTGGAAAGAATATATTGCAGGGGAAACTACTAAAAATATTTGAAGTGTGAACCATATGAAACATTCAGCAACATCTACTGATGCCATCAACCGGAAAATAAAGTGGCAGCTTCATTCAGTTGTTAGTGAGCTGATCTAAAGAACAAGTATATTTTTCCTCTTTGGTTGCATTGTGCAATGAACGTGTTGAAGACAATTTACGAGAATGAACATTCTGTAAATTGTCTTCGAGCACGTGGTTTCTGCACTATGATATTCCTGTCGTGTCACGCAACCCTGATGTCAGAATTCTTAGTTAGGGAATCACAGCATTATCGTAAATCTTCACTGTAATTGCTCTTTTCCCCTCCAGATTTGGCCTCCTGAGATTTGTACTTCTTTTTCTTCTTTCTCAATTGTTTCATCTGAAATGGAATTGATTTCAAGACGCCTTAGACACACAGCTGAAATAGGACTCGCCTTTTGCAAATCTACTAGAGATACATCGCACAAGGGAAGAATCACTGATATCGATACAATTAATAATCTTTGAAAGAAATAATTCAAAGCGCTTTAATTTCTCTGGGAGGACATCGTACAGCACTGGTGATAACTACGCGACATTCACCCTGATTCGAATCCCATATACGATGCGACAAACTTTATTAAAGCCTTTTTAGCTGAAGTTGAGTTAGCCGGTCTCATGCGGATGTGAAGATTTTTGTCCTCCGGTAAACTCGGATTCTTGTTCCAGAAAAACATGCAAAAAATATAAAAAACGAGCGTAGAGGTAGAGTAGTCGTAATTAATAATCCTCAATAAATAAATAAGCCACCTGTCCTCGTAACTTGAAGTTGTTTCTGACAACTAAATCAAACCAAATAAGTTGCCACTAATAGTGTAGCAGAGTCTACTCTACAGATTTTGTAGATATTAACTTATTTGATTCTAACACTATTTTTTATCTTCTCCACCTTAAAATTAATTTTAAAAAATCTCATTAACGTGATCTATATGAAAGCATTCCTGATTCGAACCCGTTTTCACGACAAAGAAAGGGCAGTTTGCAACCTGAGTGACCACATTTCACCAGAATCCAACCAAATCTGGTTCCTTAAATTGTAGATAATTTTAATTTATTTAATTCTTGTGAAAGAAACGGAAAACCGGAAAACTTATGGTGTGAGTGCAACATGTTTCCTCGTTTCTTATGAGATTTTGAACGTTCCACTTCATAGCACTGAATGTCGCCAAAAGACTTCCATGCTTTTCCAATACCTCAGAGACGCTACGCCAAGGCTGACATTGCAAGAAAGAATGCGGGTGTGTTTAAATTTATCAAGAACCGGAAATAACTATCTGTAAACATGTTCGTCTTTCGCCCCCTCTGGATTTCGTGCCATTCTTAGATACAGTGCCCGTCACTTACTTGAATATTTCTCTAAGGAGTTCAGTTGTTACTTAATACGGAATCACTAGAATCAACGCAAAAATGATCCCTAATAATTATTTTTATGAATTAATTGAAGCTATTTTAATTAATTAATTATATTTTTACTGATTGAATGTCACCTAATTGTCACTCTTCAGAGGGATTAGTTCATCAATTATGTAATTCTAATTTTATATTTTGAGATCCCTTTCTTTATCGCAAGAACATCAATGTTTAAAATAAGTTAAATTTAAAAAAAAATTATACAATTTTAGTCTCTATAGCATAATTAGTAGAAAATTTTTCATAAAAGGATACAAATTTTTTCATCTCAGATATTAATAATAAACGAACAATTGAATCCAAATATCTAATAAATGGCTCTCAATATTACATTAATGTCTTTTTTAATATATTATATATTCTTCTTTATCAACTAGTGCTCCAAAGAAACTATCAGGTCCAACTGACCCGACAGCTTCTTTGAGGTTTATTGGACCTCCCAAATACTTAAATAAAGATTGAATATTATATTAAATGTTAATTGGGGAAAAAAATCGGTCATGTGAAAACAACACTACCCTACACAGGATTTTCTTACAGATAATATTTTGTAGAGCCTCCGTAGCTTAGTCAGTAACGATGCCCTTCGGTTTTAAAAATCTTGCTTACTTCCATCTAAGACAAGAACTTTATAATCAAGACTTTACAAATAGACACGAGTTAACCGGTCGTGTATACTTGAGGTGAAAGGGTTTTTCTCACAGAAACGTTTGTTTTTTTTCATCGGTCAAAATAAGTGAATCAACCATAAAACGCATGCAACTGACAGACATAGCAAATGGAATTAACTGTATTAATTATAGGCCGTGGCAGGCAACTTAGTCTAACACCTTGAAGGAAGATGGAACTTTTACTTTTTCCATTTCTTTCTGTAATTTTATTTTTATTTTTTTTCAAGGATCCCACTCCTGTAGAGCCCTTGTAAATAATAAATAAACCCCACTGTATCCGAAAATTTGCCTTTGTGACTTATTGATTATGAAAGTAAATGTTACTAGTACCGGAAATTGTGGTTTCGTAAAAGGAAGAGTATTAAGAGAAAAAGTTAGGCCTACTCTTAGCTGAAATAATAATAATACTCATTATTATTATATTGTTATATGGTTAACCGGTATCTCCATGGAGTCCAAAGACATTGAGGGAGGCCCAGAAACATTGTTGACAATATATCTATGATACATCTCACAATGTAACCAAAATTTCATCATGAGAGACTAAGAAACCGACCATTATTAACACAGTGCCTCTCATACCCCTCCTTAAATTGATTCACCGACGAAGAACTGACAACCACCTCAGACAACCCGTTCCACTGATTTATAACCCTTGTAGAAAAGAATCTACATCTCACATTCTTGCTAACTGAAGCTCTACTCAACTTCCATTGATGACCTTTTGTTCTGTCACCACCTGCCATATACTGATAAAGTTCCCCTGCCTCTATTCTATAAAACCTTTCACCGCCAAATCTAGGCAATTTTCCTATATTTTAAGGATAAATTTCCATTCATAAGTCCTCTAGCTACGCTTAAACTCCTCAGTATGATAATAACGCCGGACTTAAAGCGGGACTTTATATCCTAGCAGTTTGTTATCGTAATAACACCCTCTTGTATAAATACTGTTAATCTTCTACTTAAAGAAGAGGTAGTGTCAACACTTCCTATCTTTCTCCCTCCACCATTAACGTCTCGGTTTAATGAATTGACTAACAGTTTCGCAGTTGAGTTGTTTCAGTTAAAGACTGCATAGCTTTCCAATTTTTATTTTATTTTATTTTATTTATTTATTTTTAATGAGAAAAATACATTGAATTGACTTGCATTTCCTGCAAATTCCGGATAAATTTTTGGAAACTGTTATATTTTGTCCAAATCTACGTCATTTTACCTATCATTTATAGCAAAAACAAATACGTATAAAGAACATATTTGCATCGACGAATCCATCCTATTTTCTAGATCATGATTTCTATCTGACACGCTCTCCCACTGATGACAGTGAGGGGAAGGGTGACAAATGAATTACAGATACTGAGCGACAGGGAAAAAATTAGCCAGATGCATTTGGTCAGTGATGTAAACCAGTGGTCGGTGACCTTTTTAATATGGAGGGCGCAATACTGCGGGCGCCATGACGCTTGCGGGAGCCGCGTTGCCGACTCCTCTTGATTTAAATAATTCAATTGAAAATTACAATTGGCATGAATGGTTTTGAAATGTCTTTCTATATTACTTTTTTTAGAAATAGCCACAGTATAATTGCATAATAAACAAATACATTTTCCATTATGATTGATAAAGCAAGGTGCTCGCATCTGATCTGAGAGATACATGCTAATTGTTAACATGAATATTCTTTTTGCATTCATTTTTTATTTTTATTTTATATGGCATTTTATATTCATTCGTATATGACAAAAATATGTTGTAAAAGCGAGGTAAATAAAATAATGTTAAAATCGAAATCTCATTTTTCTTAAAAACAACTAATCATAGAATTTCTAAGCCTGAAATGAGAGAAAAAATGCCTGTGTCATGAGCCCTTCGTAATTTTCAAATTTTATATTGCGCTCTTCATATTAAAAAGGTTGCTGACCTCTGCAAGATGTGCTTTACATTTATGGAAAATACTAAGGAAAGAGGTCTGGAGCTTGCTCCACCTTTACTGCGAGTTGCCATAAGGCACGCTTGCATCCGCCGAAACTTTTAGTTTCTATATATTCGGCACGAAACTCTTGTAGTTTCTATATTCGGCACGAAACTCTTGTAGTTTCTATATTCGGCTATGAAATAATGTTGGATTCAATATTCACTTAATTTGTACCATCACGTATTATATTTTCAGTGTTTTTTTGTTTTATTTTTTGCATTTTAGCATATACTAGTAATGAATGTATCTCTCAGATATACTGTGATCTACGATGTAAAAATTACCGCTGCGAGCTCCAAAGCAGTTTACAATAATTTCTCTGAGGGCGCACTAAAAATTCACTGCGGGCGCCATGGCGCCCGTGGGCACTGCGTTGCCGACCTCTGATCTAAACTGTTGATCTGCCAGTAGGATGTTGAAATCATCATTCTCATCTAATGAATGACAATTTTAGCATCCAACGAAAAGCAATCAAAGTTTGTTAGTACTTCATTTTATTCACCATATATTATTGGCGGGTTACGTGTTTTAATTGACTGGGCCAAGAAAATCAGCAACCACGTAGAACCAAAATGGAATGCATAAAACTTTCAAATAGTATTTTATAACTGCAATAATTTACACTGAGTTTATTGTTGATTTTACTACTAATGGCGTGTGATAAGTCTTTTGAAATATAAAAAGATGGCAGCTGGGCAGGTCAATACGTGGAGTCCACTTGCTGTTCATATGCGTCGACATCACAGATGCATACTCAATAACTAAGGCAATAACTCGAAATTCTTGACTACTCTCTCTCTCTCTCTCTTTGGGCCTTACTTATCCCAAAGATTATGTTGATTCTATTGCTTTATCAATGTAAGGCCTAATCTTTTAGTGCTTGGCAACGAGCGAAGCAAATAACCTATCGATATCAGCCCAAATACACTGTAAAAGAAGTGCTATAGTTACTGAGCAATTTACAAACTCTTGGAAGAGAAAAGGAGTGGCCTAGGCGTCTGCCAAATAATCAAATTCTAAACGAGGAAAACATTAATATCAGAATAGAATTCATTAATGCTGTATTAGTAACTCTGAAGGACATATTTCTACCTTGAATATGAAAGTTGCATACACAAGTACCGTCATTTTCTGTGTTGCAATATTCTTCGTGGACTTTTCTGACGCTGGAGGGCTTCTTTGTGAACTGTTCTTTAGGCTAGAAATGGGCGATTTATTCATAAAATTGAATTGCACTGCTTAGAGTATACCTATGGCTCACCAGTTAATACCGAGTCAATAAAAAGTGAATGAAATACATGTCTACAGCTTTTTGATCATATATTATTTTGTTATATCAAAATATTAAAAGATTACTTTGAAAGCATGTAGGCAAAACATAGCTTGAGAAATATTTGGCCTGTGATAAAATACATACATCTATTTTAATTTCTTTTTCGCCTCCTAAGAGGACATAGTTCGGTTTAATGTGATATTATACTATGATATATGCAACATCATGCTGACTACTACTGTATATCTATCTATCTGTAACTACACCAATGATTTACTAAAAGCAGAACATTTCGTCCTCACATCCAGTTGGAAGAAAGAAATATACTTTATTATATTATAAGATCGAGACATATAAAGTGTTAAGAGGTTATTACCAGATTAATGTCGGGGAGGTTTTCCATAGAATGGGTGAAAATAGGGAGAAAACAACAAGTCATCCTTCGAAGCTGCATAAGGAGAGTGTGAGCAAGAGGGGGCGATGAGGAGGGGGATTTTTGCATGGAGAGTGGTGAGTGATTGGAGTGCAATGCCCGAGAATGTGGTGAGCACGGAGATAGCGAACTGCGCAATATGATAAACTGTGTATGCAACAGTGGCACCTCCCGCGATGAATGCTTTGACTCCACGGAGGAATAATAATAAGAATATATAAAATATATAGAATAATAATATATACTAATATCATAAATATATAATTATTATTATATAATATAAAATATTATTCTATAATATTATAATATTATATTATATTATAACTAGGGGGATCTACCCCCTTGGCGCCTACGGTGTCCAACCCCTCCAGTTGGGGGCTGGTAAGCCGGTTCTCCATTGTTTTGAAACGTCCAACAAATTGTTGTTGTCAGTGGATATATAATATTATTATACATAATAATTACTATTATTATTATTATTATTATTATTAATATATATAATAAATAAAATTAGAATAAGAATAGAATAAAATATGTAGAATAATATATAAAATATGTAGAATAATATATAAAATATAATAATAATAATAATATAGCATTTTACATGAAAGTTTCATTCTTTAACAACATCATTACAGATAATTGTGTTCACAAGATTAAATATTTTAAGTTGTAGACATGTGTGTTTAAGTTATTTATCGAAAACCTATGATGAAATAGAAATTTCGAGAACAAATATCAGTGTTTGGATGAATCGATAGTGCAGAAGCAATGTCCCATCGTCCAATAGGTCTCGTCGGTTCGACGAGAGTTCGACGCCCTGTCATCTTAAATGTTTTAAGATGACAGGGCATCCTCTACTCTCTTGGTGTTAGATTTCTGAATCTTCCTATAGTTCTTAGCTGTAGGCATCCTCGCGTTTTCAGTGACTGACAACGTTGCCTGCGGTTAATTTTTAGTGATGGGCAGGATATACAGGAAAACCTTGCTTAACGCGAATTCGATATGCGCGATAATCAGTTATTTTAGTAAATTATTGAGTGGATTATTGAGTAAAATGATACTATTTCCCGCTTTAATCGAGTGATTGATCAGTTAATGCGATTTTTTCACGTTACGGGAAAATTTTTGTCGCCAATCTGCAGCGAGTGGAAAAGCTAGAAGTCATTAAGAGACATGAAAGTGGCTCTAGTACTACAATGACTGTGCAAGACCTGGAATACAGCGATTCTATCGTTTGGACTATATTAAATACAAAGAACAAGGAAAAGTTGCTATTACTTCTTGCTATTTCGCAGGGCCGCCGAGAGAAATTTTCGGGTCCGTGACAAGTCTGTGGTCCTGGCCCCACTTAAAAAAGTGCATCACTTTTGTTTAATAAAAAGGTCATATAAAACATTAAACATTTATTTTAAAAAAGTGTACAATAAATTCAAAATTTGATACATTACATACCATACAAAATACAAACATTAAATAAAAAGAGAATTTTTAAATCTTTATTGCCTCATCTGCCTCATCCACTTCCTCACTTTATGGTTAGCGAAATCTTTAATCACCTCGTCATAATCAATTTTCATTGCCAGGTATTCTATTGATAGCAAAGCTAGGCCATTTAATCTTTCCTGGAGCATTGATGATCTATTGAAGCTCTTTATTGCTAGTTTACTAAACGTTCTTTCACCTTCGGCAAATGTCACTGGTATTGTGCAAAAAATTCTGATTGAAGTAACTAACGAACTAACTGATTACGGCCATTTGATAACTTAGAATAAAGTAAATATGAAGAAAATTTTCTACCTTTACAATCATTAACTTGACCACGTCATTTAACTCAGCTTCGGATTTTAGTCCTTTAACAACTATTAATTGCCGATTTACATCACTAAAGAAATCTAGCCAAGTACCTGGATCTTCGTAATTTATAACTTCGGTAGCTTCTAAGTTTGTAGTCGCTTCAGCTTCACTTCCAGTTGAAGTAAATTCTTCATATATTAAATCATTGTTACCAACTGCATCGGTTGTAGTGCTGATTGTTGCTTCAAATCTAGGTCCAAGCAAATTTTTTTTCTTTATCTTCGAGGTTTAAATTGTCCCTAGCGTCTATTTCAGCGTTCACTTCAGAGTTAGCTGCTGCAGGTCCAGGCGAAGAAGATTCTTTATTACTTTTGTCAGTAGTTAAACTATTAGCACATTGTTTACTTGAAATTTCAATATCTTGGTGTTCTTCCATCTTCAAATATTTCAGTAGTAAATGCTTGTTTTTTAAATCTTCTTTTGCCTTCTCACGATCCCTTTTCTCCTTTCGTTTTTGATTTCCAGATTTATGATGATACATTTCTGTTGGTCAAATTTTTATTATTAAAAATATAATTTTAATAATTAAAAATCAAATTAATAAGAATACTTACTTTGATTTTTATTTAGCACACTGCCTACACTACATACAGTTGCACACTTTACAAACAATCACAAAACCTTCGTCTATCAAAATACTAACAAGAACGAAGCGTTCTGGCAGGGAACATTACTGTTAATGCAATTACTAGCTAGAGCTAGCGCAGCCGACTGCAACCACCTTGCACGAACGCCTATTGACGTCATCACCCGCTATAACTACAGCGATCCGCGCCAAGAGAATCAGTGTCTTCCAAACACTCACCACGAGCTAAAGAGTGTAGCCGTCTGTCTAAAACAAAACACAGTATCATTCTCGATATGCCATTATCCTTTATCATTGTTGTATTATTATGTATTATTACGAGAATTAAAACTATGCATTATAAACACAGTTATGTGACACGTCGGGGCACGACGGTCGGGCCCTTTTTGATGCCGACCCCGTGACAAAAGTCTCAGATGTCACCCCTCTCAGATGTCACCCTTCATGCTGATCACTCGAAATAGAAGCCATTTAATGATCGAGATGGAACGGTTTCTATCACTCTGGATTGAGGATTACAACCAAAAAAGAATACCCCGTAGTACAGGAACTAGGCTCTCAATATTTTTACTTCATTGAAAGAGACCAAATTTGAATTTGGTCTCTTTGGGTGATTATGAGATCGGCAAGTATTCAACGTCAACGAAACTAGTCTCTTTTGGAAGGTATTCTGACAAAAACTTTCCTAGCTAAAACTGAAGCTTTCAACCAGGATATAAAGTATCTAAAGATGGTCTTTGATTTTTATGCTTTTATTAGAGGAAATGCATAGGCTTTAAACTCAAACCTATGTTAGTTTATCGCGCAAAATCCAAAATCTAATGTTATTGAAGAAATGAGCACAACTGGAAAAGAACTTGGTTTTAATGAACTGGTAAGAAACTTGATCGATTCCCAGAATTAAGCAAGCATGATCTCCTTCAACTAGAAGAACAGCGTGCATATGGAGATAAGGAGTGCGAACAAGAAGAGAATGTTACGACTATGAAGCTAACTGCAAAAGAACTTCAGCTAGTTTTCAATCACATTGAGCATGCTAAGGAAATTTTGTTTGATGCTGATCCTGATATGGAACGAAGCTTCGAAATCTTGATAAAGCGATCGCCAGCTATCACCAATTGCATGACAAGATGAAAAAGTCAAGCACGATTCAAACATCTTTACTTAATTTTTTTTGTAAAAAAATGCTCAATGAAATGTTTGAACCTCTGTAGCTCAGTCAGTATAGACGAAGCCCTTTGGTCGGAAAGACGTGGGTTCGATTCCCGTCAGTGACGTGAGGAAGCTTTATCTGGTCTCTTTTGGATAAAGGTGAGTTAATGTTTTTTCCAAATTTACACTAACTGATGGATGAATTATAATTATTCCTATTGTTTATTGTATTAGGTTTAAGCGCGATTTCGCTTAGCGCGCATACATTGATGGATTAATTAATCGCGTTAAGATGTTTTCCTGTACCTATTGTTGATATTATACTGATAATAGGAATATACGTTTTGCTTATATATATATATATACATAATCTCATCTCATTTTCCCTTTACCCTCTTTTACCTAGCGGTGTCGAGGGTTTTATTAATCATCGGACCTAAACCATTCACAGGATAAGGTGGTCAGCCCTACACCCCGGTGTATCCTATGTCCTGTAGTGTTAAGTTCTCAAGGTCAGTTTGCCTGCTTTGCAGGATGAAAAACCCCAGAATAAACTGGGAAAAAAACCTACTGATCACGCCTAAGATCACTAATTGGTGACATTGTCTCTAACCCTAACCCTACTACAAGCACAAGCAACTGGATTTAGAATTTATTGGAGTAAGCAACCCAAGATGTTCGATGCGAATGTTTCAGTACCTGCTACACGGTGTACTGTTAGAGCAACTACAGGAAGATAAATCATTTATTTATTTATTTTCAATATAATATATCCTTAATTCAATGCAATGTACATATAAATTATTCGAAACACCGCTAGTAGGTGACTAAAGGTACATACCAGCCACTGAATTAGAAACGTTTATATACAGATATGCGTAAATGTCAATTACCCAGCGTATATGCAGAATACTTGGTCACGTGCGGCATCATGTGTTTTAGGCAACTAATACAAAATGCTGCTGTCAGTAATCGCCAATACCGTTGATCACAATGAGACAAACGTTCGATAAAGGGTTTATTGCCGGTGTCAGTCTAGCTGGAGCCACATTTTTGAAAACAGCAGAGCTGACTTCTTTCTCAAAAGATGAGATATCTTTTGTGTTTAATCAGTGGAAAAATAATCTACATTGCTTGTCTAAGAAGCATAACTGTCGTCCTAAGACAATCTCAGGAACAAGATTGCCGTCGTCTGCCTATTAGGACATCATTGATTTCTGTGACGAACTGGAAAGCTCTCCGGTTCGTCTAGGGTGGTATCAGAAATCATTGGACACTAAAAAATTGAAAAAAAGTCATGTAGTTCTACTAATCATGATACACCTTTCTGCGCCAACGGAAGGCACAGAGTTTAACACGAGATCCATGAAGCAATGAACCCAACTTGCCTTGTAAACACAATTCTAGGTTCTGGAGGTGTGTCATAGTGTGGGGCATGTTCTGCTGGACGTAACGGATCCCCTGATATTGCTGGAAGGTCGGCTGATCGCCAAGGGATATCTGAACATTGTTGCCGATCAAGTCCAGCTTGCAATTTTGCTTTTTATCCAGCAGGTGATGGTTGTTTCAAGGAGCATGACATATAAACGAGCATGACAGCTACTTCCATCATCTTCCCTAATCACCACAAAGCCAGGATGTGAACTCTGGTGAGAATGCATAGGACAAATAGGAAAAAACTGTCTGGTGAACTCCTGGTATGTTGTAGACGTAGATACAATCCAACGACTTGTGCATTCTATGCCAAATCACATGTGTGCTCAAAGTTTGGATAAAGGAGGTCCAACAAGGTATTAAATACACCTTTCGAATTCAGTGGCCGGTGTGTGTATATATCGGTGATATCGGCGGTTGTACTTTTCTAGATGACTTGTATTGAGTGAAACTGGCATTCTTTAAATTTCGTTTTCCTTTCATCTTCAAAAATTTCAATCATTTTCAGTCAACTCGCGAATTATCGCAACACGTATTTTCTGCCTGGAAAGAGCACACGCGATCGGTTTATATTGCTATTTTGTACCGTTCTATTTACTGTAAGTCCGTGAAAAATCACTATTTAACAGGAACACTGTTTTAAACTGTATTTCTACATTTTCACCTGTATATGAAACATATTCACTTCTACAGCTAAATGTGGAGATAAATTTCTTGTCAGCATACTGATAAATTATTTTACACAAAAAATTTCCTACAGATTACATTTCAGTACTTTTTTGGCAAAAGTTACAAATTTCCTAAGTAGGTGTTAGGGAATTAATGTACAGTGGTTACAGAGAAAGATGCGGACAGACATTTCAGTATGGAATATGTCCAGTCCGAACTGCGATGCAGCTATCGTAATTTGCTTAGCACCAAGTAATTCAGGAGAGTTATAGTGGCGAACTGACTCACTCCTCATTCAGAGCAATGATAAGCCCTTGTTTGTTTACTGGAGAAGAATTTCTAGTAGCACTGCATCTCTCTGTTGCGTTCCGAACGTGTTCTATGGAGTTGAGATCTGTAGAAATTGCTGGCCACTCGATTCGATTAATATCATCGGCCTGCAGAAGCATCTCCACTGCTAGTGTACAATGTGGTGTAGCATTGTTATCCATAAAAGTTAATTCTTCGTCTACAGCACCACGGAACAATCGAACATGACGTTGAAGCACTTCGTTACAATATCGTTCACCAGGCATAGTCCTATTTTCCAGCACTTGTAGCTCAGTGGGTCCATTAAGCATAATGCCTCCTTACACCATGACCCGAACACTGCCATATCTATCCCTTTCAAGAACAGCATTGCGATGGTAAGCATTACCACTTTCATGGCAGATCAAGTGTCGTCTAGAATCAGAGGAAAGACTAAAACAACTCTCATCTGTAAACAGTACATAAGCCCATTGGTTTCGTGTCCAATCATTATGAATACAACAAAACTGAAAACGTGCTCTGCGATGAGCTGTTGATAAAGGGACGCAGGCTACAGGCCTTCGTGAGTATAGGCCTACTTGTCGCAGATATCTTACAACACTTTGTTGAGATATCCGCGTACCTGTACTTGAATGGAGTACAGGTACGTGGTAGGTCAGCTTACAAGCTGACCTACCACGTACTCACTACGGTAGGTCAGCTTACAAGCTGACCTACCGTAGTGAGTCGATTACATTTAGCTGTTATAACCAAAAATTTGTCCTCGTGTTCTGTGGTAGAGCAAAGGAAATCTCTTAGCTAGAGTCTGGATCACATTCTATTGGTTTGAAACGCTTTCCACAGCCTGGATACAACGCTATGTAAGGTTCCAAACTAATTGGCAGTATCATAATTCTCCGGTCTTCTTCAAGCATTCCAATAATTCTTCCTCGCGTGAAATCATCTAGATCAGTACTTCCCAAACTTCTAGATATCAGTGCCCAAACTTCTAGATGCAAAAATTAAAATATTTTACGCCTCCCCCTCGAAAAAAAATCGCAATAGAGAGATATATTATTATAATATTTATTGTATTTATATTCAATACAAAACATACACAGCGAATATCGCAAAAATCAAATGCATATATTACATTTTTTGCCTCTTACCGTTTGGTTCTGAAGACAATGCGGGCTGTTCTGGTAAAATATGAAATACTGTCCTTTTTTTTTTTTTTTTTGAGTCTGTTTCTGCTTCTTCTGATTG
The DNA here is from genome assembly GCF_054136105.1 of Typopeltis vanoorti. Lineage (NCBI taxonomy): Eukaryota > Metazoa > Arthropoda > Arachnida > Uropygi > Thelyphonidae > Typopeltis > Typopeltis vanoorti. The sequence continues at coordinate 142,315,392 of NC_143553.1, forward strand.
TTCGCGGGATTTTTTTTATTTTTATTTTATCAGCCACTTATCCATCTCAAGGTTACATTTTTTAACGTAGAATAGATCAAATAATATCACCACTTACCGATACTGGCACACCACAGATTGATAACATGAAATTAGTGAATATTACCTGAATAAGGGAATCCCCGGACCAGGAACATTTTTCTTTTGTGACTTTTCTCCCTTTACGGTAATTAAGCCTAACGCGAAACAGACAACAAAGGCAGGTTATTAAAACGTGCATATGATTGGTGCGGTATTAACAAAAGATCGCGCAACCGAAAGATAAAAGCATAGCTGACAATTGAGTTGAAATGCTAACTCTCTTCAACCGAATTCCATATGTGAAACTGCCATAACATTCATTATATATATATATTACTTAGTTTTAACACGTTTACGAATTTTAACACGTTCGGTTGAATTTTATTGCTGCCTTGGGAAATCGAACTCGCACACATCTAATTAATAACAATAGTTTTTAGTTAGATACCGTGTTTGCCCATGCAACATATGGTTTTGTTTCAGTCTATACAGCATAGTTTCTGTATGAGGGGACATGTGATTCATTAATTAGTTTGTTTTTATCCCAGTTATCTCTAATTGCACTATTTGTTGAGAAATATATTACACAGACTCCTCATACATTATTCACTGGCATAATAAAAGTACTTGTTTTTATTGCCTCTGCAGTATAGTGGCTGTTAGGGAGGGCGTGTTGTTTACCACTGCAAGCGAGTTACTATCTCCCCCACATGAATTTGTTTAAGCTTTTTTTTTCATGTGTGAAGTATATGCGAAACTTTTATTGGTAACAGAAAACTAGCTCGGATGACAGTGATAATATAAAACGAGTTTTGATATGCATATAAAGTCAATATCAACAGTCCCTGATTACGAACACGTGATGAAAGGGACAGGAAGATTTGGAGCTTCCCTGGAGAGCATTCGAAGTAAATACAATTAACCACTGCTTTGAAATTAAACATATGAATAAGCAATATTTATCATTAACCGCCGAAATACCCGAAATACGCTGGAAGCAAAGTTTCTAAACCAACACCAATGTGTGAATTTTTCCATTAAAATATAAAAAATAGCAAAAAAGAAATAATAAATAATAAAAGTTAAATACGTTTGTTTTAAAATAAAAAAAAATCTACTTAGTCTTAAAACATTTTAAATTTGTTTTCATTATTTCACGGCCCCCCTCAACAAAACCTACGGCCCCCAAGGGGGGCCGCGGCTCACAGTTTGGGAGGCGCTGATCTAGATGATGTCTTTAAAACATCACAAGACATCCAAGTTTGCAACTTTATTCCTTCACGAAATTCGCTAACCGCAGCCTTTTGCCCTTTAATCCTGTTGAGTGCTATCACGTAAGGCCTTTGCGTACGATGAGAAAATATGAATGGGTATCCCACTTTCTATTTAATATCGTCAGTTATACAAATTGCCACAAGCTAATTGTTCTCAATTTGTAGTTGTAATCTTCGGAAATACTGTTCATCCTTAAGCTTTGGACCAGTGTATTATTATTATTATTATTATTATTATTACAAAGGTATCTCCTTAGAATCAAAAGACACATCGTAGGAGGTCCATTTATTCACTCGCTAGCCATCTTTCATACAATATCTGTCATACTTTTCCTTAAACTCATTCACTGACAACGCACCTACAACCACCTCTGGCAATCCATTTCACCTATTTTCCATCCCTCAAGTCAAGAACCTTCTCCTAACGTCCTTTGCTAACCATACTCCTAGACAACTTCCACTGGTTACGTCTTATTTTGTCCCTTCTTGCCATATATACTGAAAAAAGTCTTCAGTGTCAATCATATAAAAGTGCTTTAATAACTAAAATGCTTCTATCATGTCCCCTTTTATCCCCCCCCTCTATCAGCTAATTTTTGAAGCCCATAAACTGCCAATCTATTCTCATAAGGAGCATCCCACAGACCTACCACAATCATAGTTACTCGCCTCTGGATTCCCTTCACAACTTCTTTATCAGCTTTATCACAACAATCCGGGAGTCCAGATCTGTGCACAATAGTCCAGATGTGGCCTTATTAAAGCCTTATATAAGGGAACAATAACATCCGTTTCTATACCTGTCTTTTCTTCAATAACTGCATATTCTGATGTACTGTTTTGGTCACCTTCGCAAATATGCCCTCTAATCTTCAACTCCCTGTCAGCAATCACACCCACGTCCCTGGCCTCATCAGTTTCCTGCATTTGAGTTCCATCAATATAGTTCACAGCTTCTAATCTCTTCCCAAAATGCATCACCTTCACTTTTTTGCCAGATTAAACTGGCAGCCATTGACCTTTGTCCATACTACTAATCTGTTTGTCTTCCTGCTGGATCTCTGGATCACTTTCATTTACCATCGCTCTTTCCAGTTTAGTATTGTCAGTAAATATCTAAATATTTCCTGTCAGATCATTTCCTATATCAATGATACAAATTAAACAACAGACGACTAAGTAATGGGCCCTGTGGTACACTACTGGTCACTTACCCTCTCTTGGACTCATCTTCTGCATAAACCACTCTGATATCTGTCCATCATCGATTACCCTCTAATCTAAATCACCAGATTCATATCCACTCACATTTGGCCCAATTTATGCAATAGAGTTCTATGTGGAATCTTGTGAAATGTTTTTGAAAAGTCTAGTAATATTACTGAGTAGCCATTTCTTTTATCCAACTCCATTGTTACTTGATTATAAAAAGTAAGCAAATTATTAAAGCAAGACCTATCCTTCACAAAATCGTGTTGTCCCTTATAGAGTATATTTGTATCCACCCAGTCCAGAATTCTGTCTTCCACCAATTCTCCAATACGTTAACCACTGTTTCAGATATGCTGATTAGCCTATAATTTGCTACCTCTATCTTGAAGCCACATTTATGCAAATAGACTATTTTGCCCTCTTTCCACTCCTCTAGTACCTTCCCACTACTGATGCTTACTTTAAACAGCTTGGTCAAGAGGAGCTGATAATTCCTTTCCACATTCTCGTAATGCACTGGTTGTGTTCATAGTGAGGTTCTGCAATATTTTATGCATCTCCATTCTTCATTCTCCTATCAGTTAATGTCACATCTGGCATTGCTAATCATAGTCATTTGCCTTAAACTGACAGGAATAGAATGTAAAACAACTGTATCACACTCTCTTTATATTGTCCTATTATATCTCGTTTGTGACAGGATCCAATCCATTGTATATCATATTCTTCTTCTTTGTAGATTATTATTCTTTTGCACAATTTTACCTCCATTGACCTTCATTAGCTGTTTTCCAAGAGAGAGAGAGAGAGAGAGAGAGAGAGAGAGAGAGAGAGAGAGAGACCGCTTGCTGATGAGAGCTGGTTTGTTTGGATGTTTTCTGTTTATTAGACCATTCTTTACACACTCTAGACAGTACTGTATGTAAATCCTCAATAACAGCTTTTTTCAAACTTCCTTCACCAAATCCTGCACTTTAGAGCCTTCGTAGCTCAGTCGGAATAGACGAAGCTCTTTGGTCGGAAAGACCTGGGTTCGATTCCTGTCCATGACGTGAGAGAACCTTTATCTGGTCTCTTTCGACTAAAGGTGAGTTAGCCGGTCTCATGCAGTAGAGGGTTTTTTCGGAAAATCGAGTTTTTTTGTCCCTCAGAACAAGCAAACGGGTCCGTGAACGCACATCTACAGCCATAAAATACCATTCATCCCTCGTTAGGAAGGCTCAACCAGTCCTAAGAAACGGTGGAGGATAGGGCAGAACCCCCAATTGAATAAATAAATCTAGCACTCTGTATCATACCAGGTTCAGGGTTACTAAGTCACATCGCATCATTTTTCACATTGTGATGAAGCAGTCGATTCCATAAATAGTCAAGGTCATATGAAGTATTTATCCACAAAATAATGTCATGTTACAATGTTAAGACTGTTAAGATCTAAATGAGATAGCCAAAGATTATGGTATGATAATATCAACAGAAACATCAAAAACAATGGCCTTTAAAGGACAAGATCCAACAAGAACTAAGATAGTAATAGATAACAAGATCTTAAAACAAGTGAATTCATTTGACTACCTACGATGTATGATCACATATGAAAATGAAAAAGATATAAACGTAAAAATTGTGAAATATTTAAAAATAAAATTATCTTAATAAAGCAATAAGAGCCTGTGTAGCTCAGTAGAAGTGGCGTTTGCACTCTACAGCGCTTGACTGCACGAAGAAAGGATGGTAGTTCAAATCTAGTCGCCGACTAGAGGAAATTTTTCTAAGCCTTTTTCCTGAGTTAGTTGGTCTCTGGCATGGGCTAGCGGGTTTTTCGTCCCGTAAACTCAAGAAAATCGACCGTAGAACCCACACTATTTTCAGACATTATAAAATATTGTGTTAGGGTTAGAGACCACGAGATGGCGACACTAGCTTGCCGCCTTCTTCACTGCGTACCGATGAATCAGTGATAGCCTTGGGCCAGCTATCTCTCTGATTGGCTACCAGTGGAGATTGAACTGGCCACTCAAAGTTAGATAGGGTAAACGGCCCCGCCTATTCCCTATACGGGAACAACATAGGCGTTAGCTGATTTTTTTTTTTTAGCAATAAAGGAAACCCTTAATTACCCTTAAAGGTAATTAAGGGTTAATTACTCTCAAAAGAGTTAATTAAATGGTTAATTTAATTACCCTTAAATGGTTAATTAGTTACCATTTAAGGGTATTTAATTTACCCTTAATTAAGGTAATTACTTACCCTTATGTTAAGGGTAATTACTTACCCTTATGTTAAGGGTAATTACTTACCCTTAAGTTTAGTGTAAGTTAATTACTCTTAACTCAATTACTCTTATTAAGTTAAGAGTAATTGACTTAATTAATTACCCTTAATTAAGTTAAGGTAATTTAAATTAAGTTAAGGTAAGCATTTTACCTTAACTTAATTTATGGCGGTGTAAATTAAGTTAAGGGGATAATAAATTCCTCATTATTTTAAAGCCCGATACGAAACTCGGATATCGAAATCTAAGAGTTTCATGGCCCGAGTTGCCCTAGTGTTGTAATACCTAGGTGTTGACTTACGCTTGGACTCGCAGATAGTTCTTCGGTATGAAACTCTTAGATTTCGATCTCCGAGTTCTGTATCCGGCTTTAAAATAATGAGGGATTTATTATCCCCTTAACTTAATTTACGCCGCCGGAAAAATAGCCTCTTGGCTCTTTATCGTAGCAATAATAACATATGGGTACACCGGTCTGGCAATTCGTTAGTGGGGAGGGGGGGTATATGTAAGTTCGGTTCACTTAAACCTTCGTATTCCAGGTCTACCTACTCACTGATGAGACCTCAATGAAGGTCGAAACACTGGTCTGGGTAGTGACCTCTCCTCATAATGTAAAACAGTAATACATCTCCTAAGAGTTGCGCTTTACATTATGCCAAAATATTAAGGACAGTGATGTAGCTTGCTTCACCTTTGCTCCGAGTTGCCCTAGTGTTGTACTACCCAGGTGTTGACTTACGCTTGGACTCGCCGATAGTTCTTCGGCATGAAACTCTTAGATTTCGATCTCCAAGTTTCGTATCCGGCTTTAAAATAATGAGGGATTTATTATCCCCTTAATTTAATAACAGGTCAGTTAATTCTATATTTAAAGCAGACCTAGTTCAAAAACAAACCAGACTAAAAGTATACAATACATTAGCCCTACCAGTCTTAATGTATGGAAGCGAAATCTGGACAATACAACAAAAAGACAAACAAAGATTAATAACAGCAGAAATGAAGTTTATGAGAAAAACTGCAAAGTATACTCTATTTGATCACAAAAGAAATGAAGAAATTATGAAAGAATTAAACCAAGAACCAGTAATAGAAAAAATTAAAAAATATAAACATAAATGGATGGAACACGTTGAAAGATGAAAACAGAAAGATTACCAAAACAAGCCTTGAAGTAAAAGCCATTAGGAAAAAGAAAACCAGGACGTCCTCTTAAATGATTCAACGATGACTTCTAAGGCCGGAACAGGCCATACTAGGCCTAAATCCTTGATATGCATGATGATGATAATGTTAAGAATTTTTTTTTTTTTTAAATCAATTGCTTGCTTTTACCATCCCAGTGCGATCTTCCTATTCAAGATAATGCAATAAATCAGATGCAAGTTCAGTAGCCACAGGGAATTTGTTTAACCCTGAATATTTGCTTTAGTTACTGTGTGGAATCACCTTCATTGGACTTTTTTCAGCAAGTTTTCTGAGATTACAATCGATCTCTGGCACAGGTGAGTAAGCATTTTACCCTGGAAGAAACTCAAACTGGCAACTCTAAAAAAATTGGACTAGAATACATTACAATTCCAGTTCTAGTTGGAATTATGAACTTAACATGGAAAACTTGTATACCGCGGTTCACTGCCTTTCATCTTTCCACTCTGACAAGGGATGCACTGATTGGCGGCGATGACCAAGTTACTACTGACTGATTTTCCCTTTCACTGGTTTCCCACCGTTGGTGACTTTGTAGGCTTTTTGCCCACAAAGTATTCCTGGTGAGATTTTTACAGGGGAGTTCACCATTGCTTTTCCCAACCCTCCAATTTTATTCGGGCTCGCGACCGGCATATGGCTGGTCTGTAATTCATGACTGTAATCTATGTGTGTTCACGGGATCAGCTTGGCTGTTCTGTAGGGACGAAAAACCCAAGTTTCCGGGTGAAAAAAAACCTTACCTCCGTATGAGACCGGCTAATTCACCTTTAGTCGAAAGAGACAGATAAAGGTCCTCACGTCACTGACAGGAATCGAACCCAGGTCTTTCCGACCAAAGGGCTTCGTCTATATTGACTGAGCTGAGTATATTTTATTAACAATAAAGCATCTACGTACAATCCAAATAAATATATATACATTTGTACATAGAATGCTTATTCTAATTGGCATTTTGATTTACATTTCTTGATCTTAATAATATATATTATGTACAATTTATTTTTCCTTATTTTTAACATCAATAATCTGCTCAGTGTCTGCTTCTTCCTACCGTCCTTTTTACATGAGTTGAGCAGTATTTTTCTTTTAATGTAACATAACTTTACTATCCATGGAATTCTGTATTATGAATTTAAGTTACCAGTCATCACATTTCTATTTCCATAATTCATATTTCCTTTTTATAATGAAATTCCTATAAGAGACACATTTCCTTAAACCTATGTAAGGTTTGTTTTAAAATATACAACAATGGATTTTATATTAACTAATCTGACAATATTCATATATAAATGTACGTATTTATACATGTATGTACATATACACACATATACATATATACCTATTACTATTTTACATATAATACGTCTTCTATGCATATGACTATTTTACTTATAATACATATAATTATTCTTTCGGAGACACTTCTTTATAGCCCTTTGTTATGTTTGACTTGACACTTTTACATTTGGACTGTAAACATTTTGGACTGTACATTATACATTTACAGTTTGGATTATACATTATTAACTTATCATGAAGTGTTAAGCGCTATTTACATGTACCATATTTATACATACACATGTAGTTATTTTACATATCATAAATATTCTTAACATATAATTACTAAAACTTGTTTTTGCATATCATTACATGATTTATAGCTTTATTATTATCACTTTCAGATTGCAACTGTCTATATACACATGTAGTATTTGTTTTAACATAGAAGGAGAGGGTTACATTTTGGCAGATATTTGAGTTACCCACCGGATCAGCAAAATGTCATCAAGTTCTTCCACTATATAAACTGTCATTGACATTTTTTGATACATAAAAATAAACTACAACCTCTATAATTGACAAATATTATGCACAGAACTACAACTAATCATAGCATAAAGCAATTAATGTACAAATGGTTATACAGCTTAATGAAAAAGTTTACAATATGCTTTTCTTTCGCTTATGTATATTTATTTTATCGTGTATATGTGTGTTTTATGCTTATTTTTTCAATTTATGGTGGATCCTTTATTTTTATGATTTGCAGTTGTTCTTCGAATTCTGAGATGAGACCTACTTGCTGCCATTGGTGTTTTGTTATTTTGTTTCTGTTTATGGTATCTGTGATTGTTTCTTTTAATATGTTGTTTATTTTCTTGAGTATGTCTGGTCCTGTTTCCCTTTCGTAAATTTTGTCGCATCTGTATGTCCAAATCGAGTACATGGTTGTTATAATAATGATTGCTTTAGTTGTGTTAATGTTCCCTTCGTTTAACCAGTATAATGTGTGTTCTGTAAGGGGTTGTTTGTGTTTTATGAATGTTTGAATCGTGTTCCATATTCGGGAGGTGTGAGGACAGTACATCATTAAGTGGTAAAGTGTTTCTGGTTGGGGACAAAAATGACATCTGGCGGGGCCTCGAAGAGGGATCCCTTTCGCTGTGCACCATATTTTGGTGGGCAAACAAGCGTGGTGTACTTTGTAATAGAAGGTTTTTAATTTGGGATTTATGGGCAGATTGAAAGCTTTTTTAAGTGCCTTTGATAGTCTTAATGTCCCTCTTTCAATCTCCCGGTGTTGTGGTGGGGATATAACTGTGCGCGTGAATTTGATGTATGCTGCTTTAGGTCTCATCTTCAAGAATTCGTTTATTCCTATGTATTTGTTAATGAAGTTGTAACCTTCCGCAATCTCGTGGAACATTCTTGGTGTTTTGCCACTCGAACGCGGAAGGGAACATATTACTTTGTCGGGCATTATCTTTTGCATTATATATGCGCTCCACGCTTTTTCCTCTGTGTAAGCTCTCTCTATGATTTTTTGCTCTAGCACTTAGAGTTTTTAGGTGTACGTTTATTAAGCCGAGCCCTCCCGCCTCAATTTCATAGGATATTGTGGATCTTCTGATGGGTTCGTATTTGGAACCCCAGATGAACTTTGCGCACTCTCTGTGTATTCTGTCTACTGCTTGACCGTTGTAGTTGGTATTGTTCATGAGGTACCATATCTTAGACAGTAGGTATTGATTGCATATTTTAGCTTTACTTGTTAGTGATAGTTGTCTGTGTCTCATCTGTGTAATTTTCTTGGTTATTTTTGTATGTGCAAGCTTCCATTGTGTGTTGAGTTGGATTTGTTCCCCTATGACGATCCCCAGAAGGGGTAGGTGTTTGTTTATTTTTATGTCGTTCGGCATAGTAGGCCTGTTTACCCACCTACCGACGAACATCGCATGGCACTTGTGAAGGTTCACTTTGAGTGCTGACGCTTTTTCAAATTTTTTGAGTATGTTGTATGCGAGTGTGAAGGACTCGGCAATAGTTACGGTTAGGGTTACATCATCGGCATAAGCGAGCACTTTTGTTTTTCCTTCACCTCCTATGTGAGTGCCCGCTATGCCGGGATGCTTCGATATTTCTCGTATCACCGGCTCTAAGGCGAGACTAAAGAGGATCGTAGAGAGACTGTCTCCCTGTCTGACCGAGCAATTAATTTTGACCGGTGCAGACAGTTTCTTGTTTATGATTAGGCGAGACTGCTGTGGTGTAAATATTTGAAATCAGATTCTGAAATTTTTTCCCAAAACCTGCATCTTTGATGACTTCATGTAGGTAATGATGACTCACTGAGTCAAAGGCCTTTTCAATGTCGAGACCTACCAGTAGACATGGTTGTTGTGTTGCCTGGTAGTGCTCATATATACATCGAATTTGAAGGATATTGTCTTCTATTTTGCGGCCTTTTATTCCGCAGGTTTGGGATTTGGATATGATCTGGTTTATGTGTCTCTGCACTCTTTCGGAAATAATTTTAATTAAAATTTTTTGGTCTGTATTGAGGAGTGTGATTCCTCTCCATTGTGTCTCTTCGTTGTTTGCTGTGTCTTTCTTTTTGGGAATTAATGCTATGTAGCCGAGGTTGAAATGTTCTGGGATGCTCTCCGAATTGTGTATTTCGGATAGCATTTTCACAAATAGTGTCTCAAACAGGGGGTAGTACGCTTTGTAAAACTCTGCAGTGAGGCCATCGGGTCCTGGGGATTTGTGTAATGATAGGGATTTTATGATTTTCTTGCGTTCTGTTGGCGTGATTGGTGAGTCTATGTGTTCTGCCTCCTTGTCTGTGAGTCTTGGTAGTTGTGTCAAGAAGTTTTGTGTTTCTGTTTCGTCGTTTTCTTTTTCAGAGAATGTATTCGTGTATTGTGAGTGGAAGAATCGGAGGATATTTGCATCTCCCTCGATTTCTAACCCCTCGTGTTTATTTTATTAAATTGTGCTTTCTGCTTTTTTTTGCTCTTCAAAGAGCCACGCAGCTTTGGATCTTCCTTCATCTTGTTCCATTGTTTTTATTTTAGCGCGAACCCAGGCCCCTTCAGCCTCTTTTATTTCAATTTGTTTTAGTTTTGCTCTGAGTGCATTAATGGCTATTTTATTTTCTGGAAGTGTTCTGTCTGTGTTGTATTTCTGCATTAGTTCTTTAATTATGTTTATTTTTTCTTTGTTTGTGTTGTATTTTTTTTTGTTTCCCTATCTTTATGGCGGCTTTTTTTACTTGTATCTTAAATTTGTTCCATGCCTCCATTACATTTGTTATTTTTTTTATATTGTCTAATATTTGTTTAATTTCCGATGTAAATTGATTTGTGTTAATAATACTGTTATTTAGTTTCCATAGCGGGTAGTTTCTGTTAGTGTATGTGTTGCTGTCTAAGGTCTCAACGGACAGTTTAGCCTTGACCAAGTGGTGGTCACTAAAGGTTAGTGGTGCATGGCAAACTTCCTTAACAGTGGACTTTAGATGCTGGCTTATGTATATTCTGTCTAGCCGTGAGGCATTGGTGGGGGAAAAATGTGTATACTCCCTCCGTGTAGGGTATAGTATCCGAAATGTGTCCTTTATATTACATCGTTGTATTATGTGTGTGAAGTTGTTCTTTGTTGAAGTGTTTTTAATTTCTTTGTCTATATTGTTGTTTTCAGTAAAGTTCATGTCCCCGGCTGCTATGATATTTTTTATGTTTAGCATTTTATTTCCAAGTGTTTCCCAGAAGTGTTTTTTGTTGTTGTGATTGGTAGGGCCGTAGATGTTTATTAACGACACTATTTGATCTCCCCAGACCACTTCAACCTCGAGGGCTCTGTGTTCTATTATGGTGCTGTGGGATATGATTTGTATGTTGCTTTTTTTTCTTATGAGTGCTGATAATCCTGCAATGCCATTACCTTGTGCTGGCTCGCCAACGATGTAGTAATGACACTGCAGGCGTCTGTGAAATTATTTTTCTGTTTCTGAGTCTGTGTTTAGTCTCGTGTCTTGTAGCATTACAATGTCTGTGCGGATCTGATGTATCATGTGTCTTAATAATTTCTGTGACTGCTGACTGTTTAGACCATTGCAATTAATGCTCACTATATTAATTGGTTTCTTCATAATTTTTGAAATCAGCAGATCTTTCCTCTCTGAGTTTTTACTTTATCTTTTTCTCTTTTTGCTTTTACATTAGGCGTAAATTTCATTTTGTTCCTTCTATGTGGGGTGAAAGCACTTGGGCTTTTTTCATTTCCACCCAGATTTTCTGGACTTATAGTAAGCTCCTCTTTATCATTCTTCTTGACAAATTCTTTTTTTCCTGCCATGTCCTCTCTGCAATTTTGTTCCTGAGAGGTTATGCAAGATGTTTCTGCTTCTTGCAGTTCATCTTTTCCGGCAATTTTTTTTTCTTCTGTAATGTCCTCTCTACATATATTTTCTTCAGAGGTTACACACGGTGTTCCCTCTTCTTGCTGCTTATTTGGGAGTATTTTTTGCTAATATCTTCGGATGTATTTTTTTCGTTTACTTTTTTCAGTTGCATGTCTTCTAAGTTGTTCTCTTGAACATCGTCTGCTTTTTCCAGCTCATTTTGTGTACTTGGCTGGTCTGCAGCCGTTCGTTTGGCTAACATTGATGCGTATGTCTGCCCAGGACATTCTTTCATGTTATGGCCTATTCGATTACACTGTTCGCATTTCGGAGCAGTGCACTCTTTTCTTAAGTGACCAATCTTCCTGCATCGAAAGTATGCAAGGGGGGGGGGGGTCCTGGGATGATTACTATTCCCGTCATTTTTTGAACTTTTATGACATACGGTATTTCTTCAGTTTTGGTGCCTTCGTTCAAGGTGATGGTTATTTTTTTTTTGTTAGAAAGGACATGTGCCCACTCTTTGTCCCTGATGTTACTGGTGACTTGTTCAATGCATTCGATTTTTCCAAATTTTTCGAAGTGCATTGACACAGGTCTGTTTGGGATTTGGGGGGGGGGGGGGGAACCAGTGTATAATAATATCTAGCTTACGATTTTTAGATATTGGTAAAATTTTGCATTTACGTTTACATACATCCAATTCTTTAAAATTTACAAACCTTTCTTTCACAGCAATGGACTTAAAGGAAATAAGGAAAATATAATTATATTTGAGGACACCGAGGTGCCAGACATCTGAACCTCTTACCTTGGATTTGAGGCTTTCTATGATGTCTTCCTCGGTGTACGGGGCTCCAGCTGGGTCGCACTGTAAGATGCAGGCCTTACTCCAGTCCAGTTCCTCGGGCAGATTTATTGAAGATATGATGTCTACGTTGGTATCCATGGAAGAAACTGTAGCGTTTCCCGATAAATTATTTTTCGATCCGTTTACTTTGGTGGAATTCTCTTGACGAACGGCCAGACTAGGTACGGTCGGATTACTTGACGATGTTCCCGAGACAGTAACCATTTTCACGGAAAGCATTTAGCAATCGTGGGCGAGGACACTGATAATCGTCTTACGACGCTCTTAATCCTTCAACAAAGCACTAAACACTATGGACGCGGAGCACAATAAAACACGTCTGCTCTGCTATGGAGGCTCACAAAATTACTAAAAAGTTTCCAAAAATTATGGTTAAAAGCGGGGACCTATTTTCTTTAGAGAATAAAAAGCCGAGTTGGACAATTTATTTTATTTCATGTGTGTATAAAAGTCGAAGTGAAAAGCAGCATTAGAAGATGCTATTACAAGCTAACATATGCATTACAAATGGTTATAATTATAATCCGTGGGTGCTTACATGCCCTTTAAAGGTATGTGACCTGTCAAGTATCCTTGAGTTTCCTACTATACAAGATTCGAATTCGTGACCTGTTGGTTGAAGAATGGATGCGCTAACCACTATGCCAACCAGGCTAGCAAGGTAGACATAGATCACACACACACCCAACAATGTGTGTATGTGGATGTGCGTGAGAGCTTCAATTCAATCACTAAAATACTGGCGAAGGATACTCATTATATAAATCTAAATTTTCTTGATAGGAAAAATCCTAAGTCCTTATTGATAGAGGAAATCTTTATCTAAATTTTTTTTCTACCTCTCTCTCTCTCTCTCTCTTTATGCAACTAGATTCAAAATAGAGCAGTTTTTCTTCCTTCCCCCATCTAGAAGTAGCAATGTATGCAAATCATAGAATGTTTATGTATTTATGCAATGAATATGTGAGTTTAGTTTTCTAGTAAAATACCTCATTAGGTACAGAAACTAATTCATTACTTTCAGCAACACTAACTAATCTGAGTTTTGGTTACACCACCATTATAGATTAGAAATCAATAAGAAAATAAGAAGACAGCCTGTGTAGCTCAGTGGATGTGGAGTTTGCATACCTCGGCGCTTGGCCGCACGAAGGAAGACTTGGTTTCGAGTCTAGTCGGCGACTAGGGGAAATTTTTCTAAGCCTTTTTTCGACCGGTTCCCGAGTTAGTCGATCTCTGGCACGGGCAAGCGGGTTTTTCCTCCCGGAAACTCGGGTTTTTCGTCCCGTAAACTCAAGAAAATCGACCGTAGAACCCACATTATTTCAGACATTAAATACGATTAGGGATCACGAGATGGCGGCACCTGTAGAGCCGTCTCTCTTCACTGTGCACCGCTTAATTAGTGATAGCCTTGGGCCATCTATCTCTGATTGGTACCAGTGGAGATTGAACTGCCCACTCAGTCTCCAAAAGTTAGATAGGGCTAAATGGCCTTGCTTACTCCCGTATACGGGAATAAAAAGGTGTTAGCTGATTTTTTTATTTTAAGAAAATAAGAATAAAGCTAGAAATATCATTGATATGGCTTCAATGCAGGATTTAAATCGAAAGTAGGCTATATACAGGAGTATGCTGGTAAATTTTTAACGACAGGCTTATAATAACAGAAAATAATATAAATTTTCTAGAGGAGATAATCCATACACAAGCCGCCGCATCGGGAAGAGAGGGAAAAAGAACCACAAAGGATGCGAAATAAGCGTGCCCCTGCTGGATTTCTCTGATCACCATATATAAACTTATCACCCAGATTCTACTACACATGAATTTAGAATTTTGTGGAATTCAAGATAGCAGAAGATGAATACCCGCATGATGGTTGTTGTTGCAAAGAATTTTTTCGATTTCAGTGGTGATTAGTGAGTTTTAGATTTTGTGAATCTTCTTTGACAGTGGAATACGAGGTAAGACTTTGACTTTTGATGCAATTTTCCGGCCCTTGCCCATTCTCTTCGCCATTATAAATATTTCTAAGGTAGGCGTATTTGAATACTTTTAAACATGAACAGTTTAAGTTCCGATGACTTTGTCCAATCTCTGGATAAGAAGCTGGTGCTCGACCTCCTCAAAAAACTGTTGAAGAAATTTGAGGTAGAGTGGCCAGGGTTTCTAAACCTATATTCAGCGACAGATGACTCCACAGAAGGGGGACAACTCACACCAGGGGAAGAAGGGAAGACGAACCTGATAATCTCTGCTCCCACACCAAAAGACCATACAGAAACCCATGCTCGAAAAAAGCCTAAAACAGTGGAGACTCAGGTAAACGAGGGGGATGGAAGAAGATACCCCCAACACAGACCTCAATGCACCCAACAATGATATAAGTTCCTCAAATTGTACTACGGGAAAAAGAACGATGGATGACCCTCAGGCCTATTATGCAAAACCACCAAATTGCCTAGTCATGGGCAAAAAACGTAAACGACGGAGTTAAAATCCAGCCACAGTAGGCGACTACAGACACCTCACAAAAACCATGGATGAGTTATATATTAAATATCATACTCACTCACTGAAGTAGGAGAAAAACCTAAACGTTGTACTCAGAGGAGTAACAGAAAACATCTGCACAGATGAAATAACTGAAGACCTCCGCCTTCACAATCTCCCACCTGTCAAGGTCAGCAGAATGTTATGGGCCGACAAGAGTCCAATGCCCCTAGTACTCGTAGAGATACCCAACACACACACACAAGAACATATACAACATAACAACGATCTGTGGTCTGAAAATCACAACTGAACCACTAAGGGAAAAGAGTCTTGTCGGCCAGTGCCACAGATGTCAGAAGTACGGACATGCAAAAAAACTCTGCAGAGCAGACTAAATGCCTCAAATGTGAGCAAAACCACCCCACAGCAACCTGCTCAAAACCCAGGACCTCACCAGCCAAATGCGCGAACTGCGGGCCCCCACCCGGCAAACTACAGAGGCTGCAGTCACTACCCTAAGAATAAAATAGACAAAAAAGGAAACAGATCTCTCAACCCTGCCCACAGGCACCAGAGTCGATGGCTCCCCAGTTGCCTGACACCCGACTAAAAGACAACAAAATATCAACTCTCACAAATGGAAAATACCAACAGTCTGGAAAGCCACCGTCGAAGCAGGACATATGCTGAAGTAACCCGCCCACCCAAAGTTATCCAGCAGGACCAAATTCTTCCAAACATGACAACAGTCATCACAGCCTCATTAGCAAACATGCTTCAAGACTTCAGTAAGTCAATCCCTTCACCAAACTCCACAAAAAGATTTCTAAAAGAAACTCAAACCATCTTATCAATGCTTGTTAATGAACAAAACTATATTACTCCCAGACTCACTACAGATCGCCGCTTGGAACGCCAATGGCCTAAAAAACAAGACACTGGAGATTCAAGAATTCTCTCACAGATACAACCCTGACATCATCCTAATTAATGAAATGCATCTAAGACCTGCAGACAATCCAAAACTGAGAGGCTACACACTGTATTGAAATGACTAACTGGACTACAGAGGCAGTGGCACAGCCATATTTATCAGGAACTGCATCAGGCACAATGGAATACTACCCCCCCAACCTCCAATCTAGAACTCACCAGTGTTGAAGTCCACACAAACTCAACTGGAAGACTTAAATTCTACACAGCCCACAACTCCCCAGCTAAGACCCTGCAATTTTCTGACTTGGATGCTGTACTGGGCATAAATGAATCCATCATCGTCGCTGGGGACTTAAACTCCAAACATCCCTCCTGGAACAACAGAACCATAAATAAAAATGGCCGTATCCTCTTCAGCTACACAGGATTAAACAACGCTGTCATAACAGGACCCAATGAACCAACCCACCACAGTCCAACTGGCACAGCCGACATCCTAGACATCGCCATCCGACATAACATCAAATACCAGTACAGCATTCAAGCACTGAACAAATTATCATCAGACCACAACCAGTCACCCCCTAAAAAAACCTGAATTGTCTGGAAGAAACTTAGTAAAGTGCTACCAGAACACATTGGTCCAGTTCCCGATATAAAAGCCAAGGAAAAAATAGACACGGCAATAAAGAACCTCACCAATCAAATCAATAAAGCCATAACAGCAGCCACAGTATCCACGATTACCCACAAACAAAACCGTCTTCCAGAAGAAATCATGGACTTAATAAGGGAAAAAAACAGACAAAGAAAAAGATACCACAACACTCGTGCTCCCCGGGACAAAACAGCCCTCAACAGATTAAACAAATCTGTCCAAGAAGCTCTCCCAAACCACAGGAATCAACAATGGGACAACAAGCTCACCTCCATCTCCACAGCAGATCATTCCATATGGAAATTCCTAAACAACCTCAGGATCAAGCGCAAATCCTTCCCCCCTCTGCAAGCAGAACAGCACCTTGCATACACAGATGCTGACAAAGCCGAAGCCATAGCAAGAAACCTAGAGAAACAATGCAGTCCTGCATATGATAACCTAAACATCAGCCACATATACAAGATCCATCGTAAAGTCAGGTTCACAGTAAATCGTCCCGATGTCAATCCAAGTCCTATAATGCCTACCTCACCCACCGAAATAATCGGAATCATCAACCATCTCAAGATCAAAAAAGTCCCAGGTCCCGACAGCATCACTAACAAAGTCATCAAGGCACTACCACGCAAAGCCACAGCACATCTGGCAAATATCATAAACTCCATCCTCAAATGGCAGCACTTCTTCCAGTCATGGAAAATAGCTGACATCATCCCAATTCACAAATCAGGCAAAGACCCGCACCAACCTGAAAATTACCATCCCATCAGCCTGCTATTCAACTTAGGGAAAATCATCCTCATCAGACTCCAAGATCATGTCAACCAACAAAATATCATTCCACAAGAAAAATTTGGCTTCCATCAAAATCACAGCACCACCCAACAGACCCATAGACTGGTAGAATACATCACCCCAGGATTTAATTGGAATCAGCACACTGGAGCCTTCTTCCTAGACATCTCAAAGGCCTTCGATAAGATCTGGCACCAAGGCCTCCTCTACAAACTTATCATTGTAAACCCTTCCACTAAACATGATACACCTAATTAAATAAATTAACTCATGCCTCTCAACCAAGAGGATGCAAGTCAAAATCAATGAAACAGTCTCAACCCAATGGAAAATCCTTGCTGGAGTTCCTCAAGGATCACTGCTAGTCCCGATCCTGTTTAACATCTATATGGCAGACATCCCTCAAAATCCTCTCACATCCACCATCGCCCTTTATGCAGATGACATGGCTATACTAGCCAGATCCCGCCAACCACATCTCATAACCAAAAAACTACAAGACACCATCCTGAATCTAGAAAAATGGTGTACAGACTGGCGACTACAATTAAACCCCCCAGAAAATCACAGCGATACTCTTCACAAGAAGACGAGCATCCCCCAAAGGAGTCATTACCCTGTTCAACTCTAAAATTCCCTGGAAAACTGAAGCAAAATATCTCGGAATACTTCTCGATAAACGATTATGCTTCAACAGCCACATCAAGAGCACATGCACCAAAGCTTCAATAGTTATTGCCCAGCTATACTCCTTGATCAACAGACACAGCAAACTAAGCTCAAGAAACAAAATTCTACTGTACAAGACAGTGATCCGTCCCACAATTATATACGCCTCCCCAGCCTGGAGCCATACCTCCAAGAGAAACATCCTCAAGCTACAAGACTACAGAACAAGTGGCTGCGAATGATACTGGATGCGTCGTGGTTCATCAGGAACGCCCAGATCCACCGGGACATAAATATCCCCTACATCTCTCCACTACTATACTACGCTCCCTAACAGAAAAATTCTTTATGAAGACATCTACGCATCCAAACAAACTAATGCAACAAGCAGGAAACTATGACGGTAATGACCACTGGAAATATAAAAGACCGAAAGTCATCCTAACACTCAACGATGTGTAACCACTTCTGCCCACTCAGGATGAGCTAAAATAGCTCACAAATCTCGCCCATCACTGCTCCCAAAACAGACAACAGGGAATATAAAAAGCGTCAAGCTTCACCCTCTGCGCCATATATGTCCTACTACACATTTTGTATACAATCAAAATGGCCCTTCACCTCATCTAACTGCAACAAGATTATTAAGAGCTTTACAAAAAAAAAAAAAAATCAGCTACCGCCTTTTTATTTCCGTATACGGGGAGTAGGCGAGGCCATTTAGCCCTATCTAACTTTTGGAGACTGAGTGGACAGTTCAATCTCCACTGGTACCAATCAGAGATAGATGGCCCAAGGCTATCACTAATTAAGCGGTACACAGTGAAGAGAGACAGCTCAAATGTGCCGCCATCTCGTTGTCCCTAACCCTAACACAATATATTTAATGTCTTAAATAATGTGGGTTCTACGGTCGATTTTCTTGAGTTTACGGGAAAAAACCCGCTTGCCCGTGCCAGAGATCGACTAACTCGGGAACCGGTAGAAAAAAGGCTTAGAAAAATTTCCTCTAGTCGCCGACTAGACTCGAAACCAAGTCTTCCTTCGTGCGGTCAAGCGCCGTGGTGCGCAAACGCCACATCCACTGAGCTACACAGGCTCGCATTGAGAGCTTTACACTCTTTCAGATTTTGTTCCTGTGATTTTCTTACCAATACTCTACAGATAAGCAAGCCTAAAGATAAACTGACTTTATTATCTTACGATCGGTCACTATCCAAGTGTCGAGAAAAAAACGAGGAGCTTGGTTCTTCTGAAAATAAATGTTTTAAATCATATTAATTGCCTATTTCGTCTCCTTTTCATTTTATATTATTTATGATATTTAATATAATATTTCTGTGTTTGTCATCAAGTAATACCACACCTGAAGGGTATTTGATTCTGAGGTATGTGATGATGACGATGATAATATAATAATAATAATAATAAGTTCATTATCTTACAGTGACTGCAACTTTAAGGAAATGAGCCGTACACCGTATATAGTATCAGGAATAATAATAATAATAATAATAATAATAGTATTTCACTTGGTATCATCTAGGGTTTAGGATCATGCAACAGTGGCAGAAATCATCCACAGCCATGAATTCAGCTATTGGTGATGACCAAGGTGGGAAATTAATTAAAATTAAAAGAAACACACGTATTAACCACAGTGAAAATTATTTAATTGTAAATATTTCATCCTAAGTATCTTAGGACATCATCAGTACAGTAGTTTTAAACAATAATAGGAATAACATACAGTTAGGGCGCATGATTACATGAAGTTGGGAAATTATTGCTTACCAATTTCCAGAAAAGCTAGTTATCACTCTGCTGGCTTCGATTGAAGAGCATACTGGCTCTCCAACCAATGGTCTGTAAATTCGAATCCTATAGTAAGCATGGAAGTTTGTGATTGCGTTTAGCTGAGAGATAAATTTCATCCCTGGTGTGAGATTACTTTCTCTCTATATGTGTATATAGGGCTGCAAAGAATATAATATGTACAAAATATAATTTTCAATTATAAGTATAAAATAAAAGAAAGTAGGAAGAGAAAAAGAAAACGAAAAAAGACAGAGTGACGAAAGGATAGATGTGCGTGTGCGTTGAAAGAATTTCTTCTTCTTCTTATTATTATTATTAATCAATGGATAAATGAACCGAAAGAGGATTGATTAATTAAAAGTGAAAAAGTGAAGTATCTATAGACAGGAATAGTTATGATCATACGGAAATTGTAATAGTTAAGTATAAGAATTATATAAGAACGTTTTATTATAGGACCAGATTAAAGCAATATAGGATGTAATACAATGATGATAATAGTCTCCGAGAGTGTTATCTCATCGTTCACCGCTGAAAGGTTAAGAGTTTTGTTTAAAAAAAAAAAGGTTGTATTTAATATATCAGTTGTAATATTTATTTTGGCGAAATAAAATATTAGTTGTAATTAGTATATACTAATTAAATCTTGTAATTTCTTATGTTTGTATAAGATCAATGTCAAGGATAAACTGTAGTAAGAACTATGAATTTCTATTTAAATAAATTGCAAACATTTCATTGGTCATTGCTAAAATAAGTTCTGTTATGTTACACTTTACTTGATCAAAAAACTTTCTCAATTTAGTTGTGGCCATTCAAAGTATGTGAACAGTCTAGAAGAAAGTTATATTTCGTGTTTGATTGTATATAATTTTTTTTCTAATTTTATTATATGCAATATTTATTTTGGTTCGCATTATTCCTGAAATGGCTAGAAAATACAAACTGATTCTGTTTTTCATCGTATAAAACAGATTTATGGTAATATATTTATTTTCCCTCTATAATTGATCATCAATATATATTTACATTTAAATACACAAAAAACTGCAGAGAATTGCTTACGGAAATGTGCGTACCAAGTTTTATTTGGTTGCACGGAACATTTTTATTGCGCATGGTTTCAAAGCTGTTCTGTAAATATGTAAATTATATCTGATGACATCTAAAAATCCCACTCGTCTTTCATGTGATTTTTCACTGGCTTAACACGACAAACAGGTTTGCTCTTGAATACATTTGAATTTCAGCCTCCGAGCTTGCACCTGCATCATGTTATCCGAAACCGTCGTATTTGAAATGGAATCAAATGATTCCAGAGTTTTGTTAAGAAGATCACAAAAACTACAGTATCATCAAGTGAGTGCTAATTATTATTTATCTGTAATTAATTTATGAAAAGGAGAATCCAATAAGTGGTTGCTCAGGTAGGTGCTTAATAGAGGCAGATCCACGTTTCTCTACTATAATCATTATTTAGTATGCCAAGTGATGTACCTCTTATTTTTTATCGGAATTGATAACGTGATATGTATAAATCATTGAAATAACGTAAAAAAAAAAAAAAAGATGTATCGTATATGATTATTGCAAGATTTATAGTAATATATTTTGCTCTGTTTTGATTCGAAGACTATCATACCCAGAAAATATCTGATTTGGTCATCATCGTAATTATTATTTTATATTTTGTTTTCAAATAGCACGAAAGTTTAGCACACTTATAAAAAATTTATAAGACATTTTTGTGTTCATAATATGTAAAGTTCATGCTGTTGGACGCTTCCTATATATGATTTCAGTAATTTTCTCTCTCTGAAAGTGTGTAGTTGTATGTTAATCTCAATGATTTCAGAGGCTTGGCATAATAGAGTAGTGAACCCATATTTTCAACATTTTGCTGCCTTATATAATTATCATATATTTGTATTATGTAGTTAGATATTATTTTGATTGTTTAGTTATATGCTTATTAGTGCAATTAATAGGCTAAATGTATTTTTTTTTCTGGAGAATATATAAACAAAGCATTTTATTAATTATTATTAACTTACACATACCTGATATTTCAAAACTTTTAGGACATTAATGCTGTGTGTGTGTGGGGGGGAAGTAGTTCAGAAGAAAGAGGTACCCGTTATTGTGTTTCTTTAGCTTCAAGTAGTAGTTCTTTGAGCAAACATTTCTGCGAGGAAGGGTATTCTTCTAGAGGTCTCATATGAAGGTGGCAAGGGTTTCTATTCTGCAAAACAGGCAAGTCTCCTGGAGAAAACACACCTTGTCATATACTTGGCTAATATTGTGCCATCTTCACACATCCTTGCTTCGAACCATAGATTTGCAAATTCAATTACATACATAATGCTCTATTTAAACCATCTAAGTTTAGCCTTTTGACGGTTTTCATGGATATTTTATTTTCCTTTCTGAAATCTACAAAACTTAAATATGATTCTTGTTATATTTTACTGTAAGTGCCTCTAATGCTGTCAGGTATATGCAATATTTGTCTTTCATTTGGAAAGATCTGCATTCAAATGCTATTCATGAAGCTAGGAGTTGGCAAGGCTTTTCTAACTGCAAAACATAAAAACTAACCAGGTTTTGGTATCCCTGTATTGCAGTTGACAGACATTGTACAAGAACCAGACATAAGTAAGTCATACATTGGCTTTGTATCCTTAATTGCTTCATTATTGTGTACCAAGCCTTGATAAGACCTCCAGATTTGGTCACCTCAGTTCCTTCTTGATAGGGAGGAGGTGGAGAGGATCCAGAGGCGAGTGACTAAGATGATAGCAGGTCTATGGAATGAACCATATGAGAACAGGTTGAAGATTTGTGGGTTGCAGAAACTGGTTGATAGGCAGAAAAGGGGAGATATGATTGAGGCATTCAAATTGCTAAAAGGATTCTATAAGATTAATTCAGAGGATATTTTTGAGATCAGGACTGGTGGTGGGAGAACTAGGGGACATCTATGGAAGCTGGGCAAGAGTGTGGTTAGCAGTGGTGTTAGAGCTGGGTTCTTTACTTTTAGAGTGGTAAATGAGTGGAATAAGCTGCCAGAGTCTGTTGTGGGTGCTATTACAGTGAGCGAGTTCAAGGCAATGTATGATAGATACTGTGAGAATGTCGTATAGTTGTGTGGACATGATGTTTAGGGCCTCCCTCGATGAGTCTAAGGACTCCTGGAGTAGCCCGAAAATAATAATAATAATAATAATTATTATTATTATTATTATTACTGGTATGACTCCAACCTAACCAAGTTATAATTTTTCAAAACATATGCCTTAAAATAAAAAACTGGCTCTGAAAATCCCAAACAATCTGAGCACAGCTTGATCTTGAGAAATGTGATAGGTATTGTGTGAATAACAATTCATGTTTAATATGAATTCCATCTGATTGACCCCCCCCCCCCCCAGCATTTCCTTTTAAGTTTAGCCAGATGTCATATTGCATTAATGCTTAGCTTTTTTTTTTTTTTTTGTTATTGTTTTTGTTTTTTTTGTTTTTACATAGAGAGCAGCAGATAAGTGGAATTCATTGCTGGAATGTGTCATGAATATTAGAAGAGTGAATGTTTAAACTTCAATATGATAAATATATTTTTTGCTAAGTTAGACTTCCAATGATCAATAACTCAATAGATGTTTGTTATAATAATAATAGGCGGATTTTGATACGTTGACTAAATGAAAATGTTGCAAAGTATAAAGTTTTAAAAATTAGAAAACAAAGATAGAGTTAGAGTATACATTTTTTGAGGATATATTGGAGGAGGTGGATGAAATAAAAGATATGGGGTTGATGGTGAATAAGGATCTGAAATTTAGAGGCACATTGATAAAATTGTGAGAGAGTGTATCAAATTTTGGCAGTCATGTGGAGGACACTGAGTTGTAAAAATAAGGAGATTTTGGTTCCATCGTATAAGGCCTTGATTAAGCCACGTGCAGACTACTGTACACAGATTTTGTCACCTGGGTTACAAAAGTATGAAGAGATGAAAGGGCCCAGAGGTGATTGACTAAGGTGGTTTCTGGAATGTTGAGTGTGAAGAAACGTTGAGAGGACACAATTTGCAGAGTAGTAGATAGGAGGAGGATGAAGGATTCTTATAAAATTAATACTGAAGATTTTTCTTAGGATATGGGGGGGAACAAGAGGTCATCCTAAGAAGGTGTGAGCAAAGGAGTGAGAAGCAGGTTTTTTGTTTAGAGAGCAGTGAATGATTAGAATACATTGCATGAGCGTGTGCTGTCTGCAGAAAATCTGAATGTATTTGAGGCATGGCATGAGATAATTGACTCCTATGTTCCTGCTCCTAAGGATACTTCAACAGACTGCAGGGTTCCAATCCCTTATATTATCCATTATATTTCTGAATCAGAATCTACCAACTGAACCAGTTGGTAGAATTCTGAAGAAGTATCACCTTATTCCCACATATTTTCCTATCAACAAAATTTCTCATCTGTTGCCATCTACAGAAAACAAACTGGCACTTCTATCTGGTAGATACCAGATAGAAGATACCTTGTATCTGGTAAACACCAGCTAGCTTGTGAATGCAATCTGACATACTTTGGGTAGACAGGCTGTTCTGGGAAAAAAATCAATATTATATTGAATACATGAAACTTCAAAAGTCTAGGTCTGGCACAACACAGTATTGACACTATACTGTGCTTAGTGTCAACATAGTATTGACACTAAGCACTGTATCTGGTGGGATGAAGCTTCTCTTCTCCATAGAAGCAGTTTTAAATATGAACACCTTTTCAAAGAAAGTTGCAAAGCCTTTTTACATTGGCCAAATCTGAATTGGAACGATTGTCTCTATCTCCCGAAAGTTTGGGAGATTCTCATTTTATGTAACTGTCAAAAATAGTTTCTAATAATATTGTTTATTAATATTAATTTCTAGCACACGGCAACAGTTTTTAATTGGTGAACCACTTATTGTTGTATGTACCCTGTATTCCCATTTCTTTGATGTGCTTGTTTCTATGCACTGATGATGTATTGTTATTTTCAGTACGAAATATCATTTCATTAAAGTTAATTACTGTGGTTATCATGTAATTTGTTGTTTATAGTCATGCCACAGGTACCTTTTAAAGATTAGAATTATTATCAACAGACTTCCATGGAGTCAAGTGACTCATCATGCACAGCTTATTGTACCTCGACTTAAATGCATTCACTGTCTGTGCACTCACCACACTCAGGCAATGCATTCCAATTACCTACCAGTGATATTAGAAGAGTGATATTATGCATCACTCTTCTAATTTTGAATGTTCAAGCATCTTTATAAATTCTCCTTTCATTTATGTCCTATATAATTTATTTATTTATTTATTTTATGTGAATGCTCAGTATCAGCCTCCTGTATAATCAGTGTTTAACCCCTGTGGAAATGCCCATATAAAAATGGGAATTCCAGTCGTGAAAGGTTGTTGGAAATCTATAGTACATTAATACTATATAGCACTGTTCGTCCAGTTAGCCTAGTGGCTATGCACTTCGCAACCATATGCCTGGGGAAGAAGTGTCCTAGGTTCGATTCCCGTCGATGACACGAGGAGCTTAAGGATCTTTCTCAGCCATAGCCAAGTAAGCTGGTCTTGGGCAAGGACAGCAGGTTTTTTTCCACCAGTTTCTTTGGGGTTTTTCGTCCTGCAAGCAGGCAAACTGATCCAGTGAACACACATGTGGATTACAGTCAGGAATACTGACCCAGCCATAGGTCTGATTCATCAGCTATGCCGGTTTCGGAGCCCGGATAAAATTTGGGGGGACTGAAATGGTGCTGTACCTCCACGTAAAGGGGACTCACAGCCGTGTATCATCATATGATTATTATTACTATATAACACTAGTACATGCTGTAGTACAAGAAACATCATCATCATCATCAAATTCCTGCCATGTACCCTCAAGGGGTGTACAGGATATGATAGTACTACATGAAAAAAAATTACATCATTACTAACTTCCTATCTACAATTTTCCTCCAAATCAGTCTGTTACTTGTCAAGGCCCCAACATTATCAGATCTTATATTTCTATCGTCTAAGGCACTTTGTACTGCATCAATCCACCTATATCTTGGTCTTCCTCTGGGTCGTTTTGCTGCCAACCTGGCAGAGAACACTTGTTTTGCTAATCTTTCCTTGCCCATTCTGTTTAAGTGACCATACCACCTGAGATTAGCTCCGCTAACGCATTCCTGGATGCTGACAATGTCAAGTTTTTTCCTGATATCCTCATTTTTAATATGATATTGCCATTGATGCCATCTGTTCACACCTATAATCTTTCTCAGGATTCATATCTGCGGTCTCTAGTCTTTGGTCAAGTGTTTTACTTCTGACCCAGCTCTCATATCCATAAGTTAAAACTGGTTTGAACACTGTCTTGTATACAGCTAATTTAGTGTTCCGACTAATTTCTCTCTCTTATTCCATATGAATTTATTCAATTGACTTCCCACCATACCAGCTTTGCTGATTCTGTTGTCTATTTCCATACTTAATTTACCATCTTCAGTAAAAATCGTGCCTAAGTATCAGAAATGTTTTATTTGTTCCACGGGTTCTCCATTCACACCTTGTCATATGCCTTTTCCAAATCGACAAAACTTAAATATAGATCTTTGTTATATTCCCATGCTTTTTCAACTATTTGTCGTAAAGTGAAGATCTGATCCTGACAGCCTCTATTTGGCCTGAATCCAGCTTGTTCTTCACCAAACTTTTCTTCCACAATTCTTCTCAACCGTTTCTCAAGTATACTTGCATAGATCTTGCCAGGAACACTCAGTAGGGAAATACCTCTGTAATTCTCACATTCAGTTTTATTTCCCTTTTTATATATTGGTACTATGAGAGCTCTACTCCAATCATCGGGAATTCGTCCCTCTGTCCAGGCTTTCTGAACTATGCAGTGCAACCACTGTATGACTCTTATACCACCATACTTCAGCATTTCTGGTCGAATATCATCTACTCCTGCTGCCTTTCCACATTTCAAGCCTTTGATGGCTTTTTCTACTTCAAGTATGATATGTATTCCTGACTGCATGCATGGTCAGTGTATTTTACCACTGTGCTGTCATCACTGTTTGTTTCATTTAGCAGTTTTTCAAAGTAATTACTCCATACTTCAAGGATATCTTTTTCTCCTGTTTTCATTTCACCTTTATCATCTCTAACTCCTTTTACAGCACTCTTTCCTCCATTCCTAAGCTTCTTCAACAACCTCCAGAATATTTTGCCACCTTCTTGATATTTATTTTCTATATTCTTGCCAAAGTCCTCCCATGACTTTTGTTTA
The DNA here is from genome assembly GCF_054136105.1 of Typopeltis vanoorti. Lineage (NCBI taxonomy): Eukaryota > Metazoa > Arthropoda > Arachnida > Uropygi > Thelyphonidae > Typopeltis > Typopeltis vanoorti. The sequence continues at coordinate 142,342,716 of NC_143553.1, forward strand.
GCTAGTTTTACACAGTGTTTAGCATTCTTGCATTTGTCTCTATATTCTCTAAGAGCACAAGCTGACTTATTTGCCAGAAACTTTTACTATGCTTTCTTCTTTTCCTTCACTGCCTCTTTAACTTCCTGTGTCCACCAGGGAGTTCTGATTTTTTTATCCTTGCAGACAACCTCACCACATGCCTCTCTGGCTGAATCAATCAATGTTTTCTTCAGAGTTTGCCACTGAATCTCCAAGGTTTGATTCCTGTTCTCAAACTCTTTCATTTTTTCTTCAGTAATCTTTGTGTATTTTAGTCTACAGTTCACATCTGAGAGCTGCTCAACCTTTATTCGCTTTAAAACTTTCTTACATGTTTTTCTTTTCAATATGAAATTCAATTTTATCCTGCTCAAGACTAAATAGTGATCACTTCCAATTTCAAATCCTCTGTACACTCTGGTGTCCTGCACCAGGGAGAAAACATCACTATCAACAATAACATAGTCAATGAGACTTTTCTTATTTCTTGCCTCTTCTCTTCATGTGAATTTGTGCACATTTTTATGTGGAACATGGTGTTAGTAATAACCAGTCCATGTCCTGAGCAGAAATCCAACAGATATTTGCCATTATTATTAGCTTTGCTCTTTTCTCCAAATTTTCCCAAAATATTTTTGTTTGTCTCACAATCATTTCCTACTCTGCTATTTAGATCCCCAACAAGGACCAACTTTTCCTTTTTCATTGTGTCAGTTGCTTTTTCTAAAGCCTCAAAAAATTTCTCCACTTCTACCTTAGTAGAACCTTCTGTGGACCATAGGCACAAATAAGTCTCATTGTCCAGTTCCCCATTCTCATATTTGCCCACATTACTCTACTTGAGACTGACTGCCATTCAAGAAGATTAGCCTCGTATTTTGTGTTGAATACTATGGCTACTCCATCTTTTCCTTGATTGTCATTGCCTGAATATAACATTTTGTATTTATTGCTCAGAAAGATCTCACCAGTTTTGGTCTTTTTTGTTTCAGTCACCCCTATTATGTCGTTCTGGTACTTATCTAATTCCTCAGCTAGCTCCATTTCTTTGCCATTCAGGCTTCTTACGTTGATAGTACCGATCTTTAACTCTGGTGATGTTGAGTTGGGGTTTGTTTTCAGATTTGTTCCAGAAGCTGACTTTTCGCTGTTCGCCTTGGTTCCCTGGCGAAAACAACGGGGGCCTTGTTTAACCGGGCGACGCCCCAGCCAGAATGAAATTTTGTCATATTGTACCATCATTTTTTATTTTGGTTTAACCAGTAAGAATACAATTTGGTCGGCTAAATCCCAAATTGCCAGCCCATCCTCATTCGTTCAGTATCCAAGTAGATACTCAACAGGGTGCACCACGAGAAGGTGAGGATTGGACATTAGGTCAGAAGCCCTGGTCGGTTCTCCGCATTCCTTTGATGGCTATGTGGAGGTCTCCTCTCAGTTATACAGCTTTGACCCTTAAGCACCCCAGTACAAGAAACATGTACATGTACATAAACTTGCTGTGGCACTTTATTACTTTTCTTTTGCTTAACCATTTTCTCTTGTATATATACTTGAATCTGATATGTCATACAGATATCAGATTGAAGTATGTATTACAATGGGAAAGGCAAATGCTAATCTGCTCAGTTGTGTTTCTTCAATATTTCTACAAAATCCAGAAATCATATCAAGTAGCCAATACATCAATTCATTCATTAACTCCTTTATTTCTAATCCAACTTTCAGATGCATAACTTTGTAAACACTGCCTTGTGTACTGCTGGTTTAATGTTTTGGCTAATTTCTCTCTTATTCCATATAAATTTATTAAACTGGCATTCTGTCTATCTAGTTTCATATTTAATTTACCACTTTTAGTAAAAAATAGTGCCTAAATACTTGAAATATGTACCTTGTTTTATAGCCTCTCCATTGAGTGAGAACAGGTGATGCTTCTTGTGTTTCATTTACATGTTTTTATTATTATTATTATTATTCAGGCCTCCAAGGAGTCAAAAGACTCATCGAGGGAGGTCCTTCCTAAGACATAAAGTCTGTCAAGACTCATCGAGGGGAGGTCACCCCCTGAGAAACACAGTCTATCATACCACTCCTTGAACTCACTGACCGTTCTCGCTCCCGCCACTCCATCAGGCAATGCATTCCACGGCTCAACCACCCTCCACACAAAGAAACCACTCCTTACCCTCTTGCTCACAGTTTCCTTTCGTAACTTCCAGGGATGGCCTCTTGTCATCACTCCTTCCCGCTGTTCAACCAAGCGAAAGAACTCCCCAGTGTCAACCCTGTAACCACCTCTCAACAGTTTAAAAGTCTCAATCATATCACCTCTCCTTCTTCTATCTACCAATCCTCATAACTAGCCTTGTACAGTCCTGAAACCATCTTTGTCATCCGTCTTTGTATCCTTTCCACAGTTAATTTATCCCCTTCAAATCCTGGGGACCAAATCTGAGAACAGTAGTCCAAGTGTGGTCTGATCAGAGACTTATACAACGGAATGATAACCCTCTTATCTCTGCAGGTCAGTGTCCTTCTCATAATAGCAGCAATCCTCTGTGTTACCTTCACCACCTTTGCAATATGTCCCCTAAACTTCAGGTTTCTATCAATCATCAACCCCAGATCTCTTGTCTCCCCTACTTCCTCCAGTATAACTCCTCCCATAGAGTATGTAGCATCCCATTGATGTTTCCCAAACCTCAAGACTTTACATTTTGCTGCATTAAACTGAAAACCCCCATTCATTTGCCCATCTATCTAGCTTATTTAAATCCTCTTGCAGGGCTACCACATCTGCACTATTACTAATAATCCTTCCCAGCTTCGCATCATCCGCAAACAACTGAATATCCCCCTGCAATCCACTGACTATGTCATTGATATAAAGGTTAAACAATATAGGTCCTAGTACTGAGCCCTGTGGGACCCCACTTGTAACCCTCTGCCTCCTGGAAACTGCTCCACCATACACAACTCTCTGATACCTATCAGACAGCCAATCCTAAATCCAGTTGACCAATCTGACATCCAGACCCATGTGCTGCAACTTAAATATCAGCTTATCATGTGGCACCCTGTCAAATGCCTTCGCCAAGTCTAAGAAAATTGCAGTACATGCCTTTCCCTCATCTAATGTTCTTGAAACTTTATTATAAAAGGCTAGCATATTGCTAAAACAAGAGCGTCCTTTCACAAATCCATGTTGATTCTCACAGATAACATTACCCTCATCTGCCCAATGCTGTATACGGTCCCTCACTACTTTCTCCAAGATCTTAACAACTGCTGATGACACACAGATTGGCCTATAATTAGACACTTCCAGTCTGTTACCACCCTTATGCAATGGCACTATCTTACCTTCCTTCCATTCCCTGGGCACCTTTGTCAAAGCCAGACTTTCATTGAAAAGCCACGTTAAAGGCACTGTCAATTCCCTAGCACATTCTCTCAAAACTCGTGGTGAAATACCATCCAGTCCCACAGCTTTACTGACATCCAGAGTACTCAGTATCTGAAACACACTCTCCTCCTGTACCTCCAGACCTCGAACCAGTCCTATCCCTCTAGCATTAAAACTGACTCCTCTAGGATGAAATACTCCGATAAAGTGTTCATTGAACAATTCCACTATGTCCTCTGCATCAGTCACTCTATTCCCATTTTTATCCCACAATATCATTCTTCCACAGTCATTTCTCCTCCTACTGGCAACATAGCTAAAAAATTCCCTAGAATTTTCTTTGGATCTTAGGGTCAATCTCCTCTCATATTCCAGTTTCGCTTTCCTTACCACACTAGTCACTCTTCTGGCCTGTGTCTTATATTCCTCATGCATCTCTTCACCTGTCTCCTTATATCTCTTCCATAGCCTCTTTTTTGCATGCAATTCCTGTTTAATATTGTTTGTCATCTACTTTACTCCAAATTGCATCCTCTTCTTCACTCATGGTATACAGCTTACCATTGCTGATAACAAATATTCTTTCAGAATTTCCCACGCACTAGTGATATCCCGGCCTTCCAATTCCTGCCTCCATGAAACTTCCCGAGGTGGACGTCTAAGACTATTATAATCACCTGCCTTATAATTCCACATAAGTTCCCGTCTCTTTGATACTCCTGCATGTCTATTCATTTTCCAAGTCAACACCATATGGTCACTCTCTCCAACTGGTGGGAGAGACATCAACTCAGTTATTATCAACTCTTCTGATGCTATAACCAAATCCAAAACTTTTGAACCTCTTGTTCCCTCTGTTACATGTTGCCTAAGACATTTGTCCCTCAAGAATTCTAGAAATTCCATTCCCCTATTGCTACATGCATCTTCCTCTCTCCAATTTATACTACTGAAGTTAAAATCTCCCATAACAATCATTCTTCTTGCACTTGCCAAACTTAGCTATCTAAACATCTCCTGGTCCCCATCCTCTGTGCTCCTGGGTCTGTAGCAACACCCCCACTAAATATCCTGTCTTGCCTACCTCTACCTCACACCATACACACTCAAAATCATTTGTCTCACTTCCTTCCAAATTCTCCACTCTTAGAGGACATAGGTCATCACTTATCATAAGCAGTACCCCACCACCACGCTTTCCCCTCCTATCCTGACGAAAAATGCTGTACCCAGCGACTTTTATTCCTGTTGTTATATCCCCTTCTGTCAACCACGTCTCAGTGATTGCAATAATTTTTGGCCAGGCTGATGCTATCTGCGCCACCAATTCCTCTCCCTTATTCCGGATACTCCTGGCATTAGTATAAAGCATAGAAATGCCATTGTTTCTATACCCAGCATTATCCCTTCTAGACTCCACTGGGCTCAGTGTTACCTGACATTGTCTCCCTTCTCCCAAGTATCCATTCCCACAAGAGGCCACCCCTGCTATCATCCTCCCTGGGACACACTGACTCGTTCAGAACAGCAATCTCTCCAGATGCCTACGTCCTTCCTCATTCAAATGTAAATGGTCTCTCGCATACAATTCCTCTCTTTCCTCAAATGCACTCCAAGCATCCACATATACCAGTCCTCTCTTGTCACACATTCTCGCTATTATGCCATTCAATATCATCGCTCTTCTGCTCAGCTCATCATTATCATACCTAGGCAACATGCACACTATTTTTCCTCTCTCTGTCTTCTTACAGTCTCAAGCAAAAATCTCATATCTCTCGCTGCCTGACTTACATTACCACTCAAGTCATTTGTTCCTACCATCACAATCATCTCATCCACCCTTTCACCTCTCTTAATTGCCATAGCCACCCTTTCTATTGTTCCTCTTGGTAAACACTCCTCACGCATCCTATCTTGAACACCACAGATCATTGAGTCGCCATACATTATACCTCTTACCATTCCCTCGCTCCTATTGTTTCTATTCTCTCCTCTTCTTTCATTCCCATACCTCTCTCTTCTACTGTTTCCATTCTCTCCTCTTCTAGCACTCCCATACATCTCTCTCATTCCCTCTCTCCTACTGTTTCCATTTTCTCCACTTCTAACACTTCCATATCCCTCTCTCATTCTTTCTCTCCTACTACTGTTTCCATCCTCTCGTCTTCTAGCATTCCCATACCTCTCTCTCATTCCATCTCTCCTACCGTTTCCATTCTCTCCTCTTCTAGCACTTCCATATCTCTCTCTCATTCTGTCTCTCCTACTGTTTCCATCCTCTCGTCTGCTAGCATTCCCATACCTCTCTCTCATTCCCTCTCTTCTACTGTTTCCATTCTCTCCTCTTCCAGCACCCCCATACCTTTCACTCATACTCCCTAAATTCTCTATCTCTCCTACTCTGATTCGCCTTGCATTTATCTCTTCCATTCTCCTAATCTTATCTTTCATACTTCTGCTCTCATTCACAAGACATTCCACCTCCTCTTTCAACTCATCTATCTCCCTCTGCAGGTCAGTCACTCTTAATCTAAATTCACTCTCCCAAACAATTTTTCTGTCTTTTTTTTTCCTTTTCTAATTTTTATACTAAATATGTTAATACAGTTATTCAAAATAGTCAAAGAATTATCTTCTTCTTCTTTGAGTGCCATCTCCTATCGGATGTCGGCAACCACCTTGGCAAATTTTGAGTGATCCTCAGCCACTCTAAGCAGTCTCTCTGAGTTCATGCCAGTCCACTGTCCGATGTCTGCCAACCAAGATTTTCTTCTTCTTCCTTGTTCTCTTCATCCATTTATCATCCCTTTTATAATCAATTGTGAAGTATCTTATATTTTTCATTACAAAGTAGGTGACCAAGATATGCAGTTTTCCTTCTTTTTATGGTATCTAAAAGTTTACATGATTTATCCATTTGTTCCAGTACTTACTGATTGGACGTTTTTGCTGTCCATGGAATTTTTAACATCCGTCTGTATAACCACATCTCAAAGGCTTCAAGTCTTTTTATTGATGTTGTCTTCAAGGGCCAAGTTTCTGCACCGTACAGCAGTGCAGACCACATAGCATTTAACCATGCATGCTCTAAGCTCCAAATTTAAACTGCAGTTACACAGTGTTGATTTCATCAAGAGAAAATTTTTTCTTGCCATTTCAATTCTAACTTTTATTTCCATTTCTGGATTGCAATCTTCATTTAACTAGCATCCGAGATGTTTAAACTTTGCCACTCTTTCTATTTGTTTTCCATTTAAAGAAAGTGCTGAATTAAGAATTGGTTTCTTGCTTATGACCATAAATTTAGTTTTGGTGATATTTATTTTTAATCCCATTTTTTCACTCTCTTCATTCACTAGTTCCAGAAGATTTTGAAGATCCTGAATATTGTCAGCCAGGAGAGTTGTGTCATCAGCATATTGGATATTACTGATGATTTCCCCATTTACATGAATCCCTTCCTTCCTTCCTTTCAAGTCTTTTTGAAATATGGCTTCTGAGTATATGTTAAAAAAGAAGAGGTGACAGCACACATCCTTGCCTTACTCCTCGTTTGATGTTAATGGAGTCTGTAATAATGTCATCAACTTGAACAGATGCCCTTTGGTTCTAATATAAGTTTTCAATGATCCTGATGTCTTTACCATCTAATCCAATTCTTTTTAATAGTGCAATCATTTTAACCTGTTGGACTTGGTTATATGCTTTCTCGAAGTCGATGAAGCAAATGAATATTTCCTTGCTTTGGTCAATATATTTTTGGAATAAGATCTGAGAACAGATCTTGAATTATTTTCAGAAACATTTTGAAAATGTGACTCATTAGGCTGATCATTCTATAGTCATTACAAGTTTTTACTTTTTTAGGTAGGCATTTTGATAACTTGACTCATTAGGCTGATCATTCTGTAGTCATAAGTTTTCGTATTTGCTTTTTTGGGTATCCGTGTGTAGAGGCTTAAGTGCTGTGAGGACATCATATTGGAGGCTTAATGGATTGTATACAGCACTCAGAAAGGATTAAAACAGAATTTAATACTTCCTATATATTTCGTCTCAGTAAGTGAGACATCTTCAGGGATTACAAAAAAACTAATGTAACATCAAAAACAAATAACACACAATACTAAACCCAACCACGTGGGTGACACTAAAGTCCTATCTAGGTGGAGCGCCCTCTAAGGGTGGTTGTAGATGGTCTGGAATGTAAAGTGGGACCTCTGGTGATAAGCATTTCCTAAATCTTAGGAAGCTTAATGCAACCATATTTGTTGAGATTTGGTTGATTCCTGAGAGCTGCTGCTAATTCTAAGAATAGTCTCTCTTTTTTGAATTTGCTGTGGTGGACATGGTGGTTTTTTTCCATGAGATCCTGTGGGTTGTATCCAAGACATGGTCAGCCAAGCCTGACTGACCATAGTTGTGTTTGCAGATGTATGACTTATGTTCCTCCAGGCAGATAGTTGCTGATCTGCCTGTCTATCCAAAGTACACCAGTTTACATGAACAGGGTACTTTATAGATTCCGGGCATGGAGAGAGTAGGGAGCTGATCTTTTGTAGAGTGGATAAGGGTAGCAAGTTTGCGGTGGGGCTTAAATGCTGTGTGTGGGTTTTACTTTTTTAAAATCTTGCCTATTTTTTCGGATGTGACACAGATTTTTTGGGTAGCATGATGAAGGTCGACTATAACCAGTCTTGAGGGATATGCCTGTATCATAGATCTTATTAAATAGCTTTACTAATATATTAATGTTGTCACCTTCTAATAACTTTACTAGAGGGGCGATTGCTGGTCTTGAAATTCACGCTTGCTCTTGTTATCATTCAGGGAGTGAGATGTATGATGAAGTCTGATTAGCAGAATAATGAATTACTGACCATTTAAAACTATATTTAGAAATTTATGTATATTTAATCATACAAATACAACATTTATTTTACAAATGATATTCTATCTTTTTTTTTTTCAATTTAGCTACTTGAATACAAATTCTACTGTATGGTTCTTCTTTATGAACTGGTCAATAACATCATAAAAAGTTGGTTGTAACTTAATTTTCCCAAGCAACATGCACACTTGTAAAGCTGGCTGAAGCTCACTGGCTAGAGCTACTTTGACTGCGTATGGCCTTGTGTTTAAGACGACGTGAAGGGAGCGGAAATGGCTATGTGCACGCATGAAATCACAGTGCTGCAGCGAGGGCCTGGAAGCTCCGACAACTAAGCAAGCCAAGGTAGCTTTGACTAGATGAGTAAGCATCGGCCTTCGATACACAGCGCAAAGCTCAATTATTGCCACACGAGCTTAAAATGTCTTCTGTCTACAAAAATAAAAGCCTAAATGGAATGCTTATAAATACATGCATTTATTAACAAATAAACATTACTTCTTTCTCAAGTAATGAGCTTGCGCAGCAAGCATGGAGAATTCGCCCCTGCTTTACTATTTCTGCTGGTATTCTATCCGGCCTAAGGCTTTACCATTTTTAGTTGAGTTTAGTGCTCATTCTACCTCTGATCGTAGAATGCATGGACCTTCCATAGGTTCATAAGTATTTTCTGGGTTCTATCTGTTATCAGTAAAGAGCTCCTCTATATATTTTACCCATTCTCATATTTTGTCTTCCTTTTTAGATATTATTTCTCCCTTTTTGTTTCGAAGGATACAGAATTGTTTTTTCTTAAATATACCTGAGGTCTCTTTCAAACTTTTTGTGTAGATTAAAATTGTCATGCTTTTCCTGTAGAATTTCTATTTCTTTACATTTTTCATTCATCTATTTCTTTTGCTTCTTTGCATTTAATAATTTTCTGAACCTCTTTATATTTTGTTGGACTATGATTTTTATATGATCTGCGTTTATCCATGAGAGAAAGAATTTCATCAGTTATCCAATCTTTCTTTCTTTTTTACTGCTCTATTAGGACACAAGGTATTGGCACATTTCTCTATGAAGACAGATTTTAATTTGTCCTGTGATTCATCAACCCTCATGATATCATCATTCTGGATAAGTGCTAGCTCTTGATTCAGATCTTGACTCAATTTGTTTCTTATCTCTGTGTTTTTTTAATTTTCCTAAATCAAACCTTTTTTGTTGATGTTTCTTAAGTATAGCTTTCAGTCTAAGTTTAACTCTGCCACCAGTAGGTTATGATCAGAAGTAATATATGCACTAGGATAGGTTTTTGTACTCTTTATAGAACTTCGAAATCGTTGATTAATTAGCAAGTGATCAATTTGGTTTCTGACTATATTCCCATTATTATGCTGTGGTGATTGCCAAGTATACAGCCTTCGGGATGGCAGCTTAAGCCATGTGTTTTGCGATTATTAGCTCCTCTTCCTGGCAGAATTTAATAAGATGGTCGCCTCTCTCATTTCTTGTTCCCAGTCCATGTTTGCCAACTACATCTCCACTTCTACCTTTCCCAACTTTAGCATTGAAATCACCCATGACGATGTTAATATCATGCTTTTTTGTGTTTTTCATTAGTTCTTTTAACTGATCATAAAAATTCTTCGATCTCGGTATCACTCTTGTCAGCAGTAGGAGCATAGACCTGTATAAGATTAACATCTAGTGGTTGACCTTTCAGTTTTAATAACATCCTATCTGAGTAGGGGATGAAGCTTTGATGCATGTCTTTAAACAGCCTAGACAAAGGCTCATAAAATTAGCTGGTATTTAATCCAATCCTACAGTTATACAACTGTAGGATTCATATTGTTGCATTCATATTTTATACTATACTAAATACCTCCAATTCTTCAATCTCTGTTCTCAAATTAGTCTCTGTCATAACAATATCTTCACTTGAATGATATACTCTTGCAAAATGATCACTCAGTAGCTCAAGAATTTCATCTGTCTCCATTACCTCTGTACCATCTGCACTCATTGAAGTTATCCTTTCATAGTCATCCTTCTTCCTATTTGCCACATAATGAAAAAACTTTGGGATTTCGTTTTGCCTGTTCAGCTAACCTCTTCTCATAATTTGATTTTGCCTTCCTTGCCATGCTGGTCACCTTTCTTTCCTGTTCCTTCTACTGTTTATGCATTAGCCTGGAACCTTTCTCCTTTTTTGCCCTCCACCAACATTTTCTTTATTTTCAGCTCATGCTTAATGATACTAATCATCCATGTAACTTTGGCTTCATAATAGAGGTAAGTAGTCCCCTTCTTAATGGGATGTGGAGAATGTTTACTTAATAGTAAAAGCTACAAATTATAAGTGACAGGTATGCTATACTACATGACAAGAATTATATTCTTGTTTCCATCCATATTTTATTTAGTATGAGCAAATATTAAATATTTGCATGCAAAGTATATTGACTAGCTCTCTGTGTGTGATGAGACTGGTTTACTTCACTGTAAACCAGTGTAAAGTAGCAGACTTATTGTTTTATTGAGCTAAATTATGGTGATAATAAATACTGTTCAGATTAACATGATATCCTCAAAGGGGCACTCATCATTTTTCTCTAAATTTAGCTGTTTTTACCATGTATGCATGTGCAAGCACATGTATACACACACACAACATATTCTCCACAATATACAGCATATCTCCCTTCTCAGGTCTGTATAATGCCATATATTATCATGTGAGTCACAGCTTAGACTAATTTCAACCATTATTGAGATGGATGATTTGTTCTGAACTCTTCCAAGGTTTCAGAAATTCTGTTCAGTAGAACCTTTATCGATGTTCTCAGGACCTCACGCGTGATCTTATCTCTCTCTCTTTCTTTCTCATTGCTCTACTCAGATTAATCTGAGATACCAAGTCTCTTTAGCTTTGATGCTAGATACACTATCTAAAACTGTCGTTTGCAGTGGTAGGCTGGAATCTGTTTCCCCACACCTCCATGATAAAATCCTCTGGATTACCTATATTACCTAATCTTAACAATGGGAGTTAGACTTGGGGGAAATAACTCCATATCAGAAATTATATATTTCTCACATCCAATTAGCTTAATGGTGTATACTTATTTATACTTTGGCTTTGAGATAGTTGTAGTAAGATTTTCGTTTGAAGATAACTTATTATACTGGACAAGAATTTATTATTATTATGTGACACCTCCAGGGAGTCCAAAGACTCATCAAGGGAGGGCATCCACTGCACAACTCTCCGTCTCCACCCCCAATCCACCAACGAACCGCAACTATACCAACGGCATCTACTGCCAACCGCCACCAATATTTTCACAGACAATCACAAACATCCATGCCCATGGTGGTATTCAAAACCTCAGCCTTTTGGCTGGAGAGCAGGAATGCTAACCACTCGGCCAACCAGGCCAGCATTTGATTTTGTTTTTGTCCATATTTTACTGTAGCTTCAACAAACAAGAGTTTGCATTTGAAAGATCTTGACTAACTATTTGTACATTATGAGAACTGATTTCACTACATGGTAATATCAGAAAACATACTTTTCATGATGTATGGAAAGTATGTTTTCTATATTACATTGCCATACGTATTTGTTGGTTCAGTCTAAGCATTAGAGCATCCATGTAATGAAAATATTTCTGTGAAGATATAAAATAATGAAATATATATACATTATATAAATAAATTAACAGCAGTTAAATCCGTTTACTTTTTTCCAGTTATAATTGGAGTTCGTAATTTCCTTCATTCAAAATATATTACTTTATTGGAAAAAAAACCGAAGCCCCTTAACATTTGTACCAAATGTAGTGATTTAAAGTTAACTATTATTTAGCAAAATTCTTTCCATCAAATTGATGAATGAAATTTCCCATCTAGTTTATTCTTCCCTTTTGCATAAACTAAAAGATTCATATTTTTGCCAGTTGAACTATACTTTAGAATGAAATTTTTTCATTCAGCTGCTATCATGTGAACTAGAGAACAAAATTTCTAAACTTTTCATATCAGAACACTGTTTATGAGGAGTGGTTGTGTCTTCATTATAGGTTGTTTTAAATCTCTGTTGCAACAAATTTTCTGTGTTCCCTAGAAAACTATTGTTGCAATGGAGATTAGGACATTCCATTGAAATGTAGTAAAAGAGTTCAGCTATATTATAATATAAAACTTTTTAAAAAAAATTCACACTTGATGTCCATAGACACCATACGGTCACCTTTCTGCTAGAATAAATGGTAGGGTTGCAGATGCCCTTTCCACACAGAGTTAGTAGGACAATCACAAACATCCATACCCATTGCAGGATTTGAGCTCGCAGCCTCTTGGCTGGAGAGTGGATACACTAACCAGGCCAACATATATAAAGCTTAATAATTCAAAATACACTGTACTAGAATCCAATAAATTATATACAACTGGTATCAATTGTATATAATCATTTGCTATTAGTACCACCAAATATTCCTAGTATTTGTATATAGACACATCAGTGAACAGTATTCCTAGTCCTATTATTATTTCTATGAACTCAACTTGACTCTGTAATATACAACACATCCTCCATCTCCCAAGCCATTAACCCAATAACAGGCCACTCTTGCTACCATTTACCCTGGCAGCTCTAGTTTAATAGGCTAATTTTTCTCAGTACATTGATAATGTATAATGGCTATTGATAATTTGACATGTGGTGTTTTCTTTTTTTCTTTTTTTAAAAAAAAAAAAAAAAAAAAAAAGAAAGCACCATATGAAAACCCTCCTGTTATTATTGTTTTTTTTTAAAAAAATCATCTTATTAGGTTAATAATGAAGAAAATGGAAATCAGGATGAAAATGTTGCTCGTGGAAATTGGTCTGGGAAGTTTGATTTCTTATTATCTCTCCTTGGGTATGCTATTGGACTTGCTGCAGCATGGAGATTTCCTTATCTATGCTATAGGAATGGTGGGGGTGAGTATGTGATGATTTCTTTTTAAGTTCATAAGAATGTATATTTTCTGTATTTAAAAAAAAAAAAAAAAATCATGTGTGGTTGTTCTCCAGACATTTGTTTATAGCAGGTATTTTATAATCATCATTATATATATATATATATATAGGTGAGTGTTTCCATGTGTGTTAACTAATCATTTATGAAACAAAAGAAATGTAGTTCCTTACGTGAAGTCTGCAATGACGGATCAACATGCTCTTTTAACGAGTACAGGTAAATGGAGACTGTGCAGCATATAGGCATGTACATGCACGCTGACTGAAATTTGCACTTGAATTAAAGCCATGCTGGCTATGTGCTAGCAGCCAAGAAAAAATGCAGTTAGTTATGCCTTATGGTTTTTCTTATTAAATAACTGTGTATTTTTTTTTTTTTTTTCAACTAGCATTTATTTTGTCCTTCTTGACAATGAGAAATGGTGTGGAAGGTATTCTGTGTACACCTTTTTCAATACAAGGTCGATGTCAAGTTAAATATTAAAGATGGTAAACCATGTCTGTTTCTTTCAGATTTACATAGTGCTCATAAAGAAGAAAAAGGTCACAAAAAAGGTCATATATCTCGGTTTAATTTCAGTTTAAAATAATTCACTTTTTATTATTATTATTATCCTAAGACCCCATGGAGTCAAGAACTCATCTAGGAGATCCTTTTGTCATACACACAGCTCATCATACTGCACCTTAAACACATTCAAATTCTCTGCAGACACCACACTCTCAGGCAAGGCATTCCAATCATTCACAACTCTGCATGCAAAAAACCTGCTTCTCAATCCCCTGCTCACACCCTCCTTATACAGCTTCCAGGGATGACCTCTGGTTCTCCTCTGATCTCCCACCTGTAAAACCTCTTCAACATTGATCCTATAACAACCCCTTACTAGCTTGTAGGTCTGTATCATATTACCCCTCTTCCTCCTGCCCACTAGACTCTGTAAATTGCATCTTCTCAACCTTTCCTCATATTCAACATTCCAGAGATCAGAAACTACCTTAGTCAGTTGCCTCTGAATCCTTTCCAACATCTCTTCATCCTTTTGAACCAGGTGACCAAATCTGTGCACAGTAGTCCATGTGTGGCCTAATCAATGGAAGCCTTATACAATGGAACAAGAATCTCCTTACTTCTACAAGTCAGTGTCCTCTGCATCATTCTCAGAATTCATTGTGTTGTCCTCACAATTTTGGCAATGTATCCCTAAATTTCAGATCCTTATCCACAATCACCCCAAGATCTCTTATTTTCTTCACCTCCAACAATATATCCCCACCAAGTGTAAATTTTATATTTCATCTTTGTTTCCCAAATTTTAAAATCTTATATTTCGCAACATTGAACTGCATCCCCATTCCTGTGGCCATTCACTCAATCTATTCAAGTCTTCTTGTAAGGCCACAACATCTTCTTTACTCTTCATAGTTTGCTCCCAACTTTGCATCATCTGCAAACAACTGAATATCCCTATCCAAATCTTTGCCAATATCATTAACATACAGGTTAAACAGCAGTGGTGGTCCTAAAACAGACTCCTGAGGCACATCACTAGTGACTCTCCTCTTCCAGGATATTGCTTCCCCATACACAACTTGCTGATACCTATTAGATAGCCAGTCTCCAATCCAATGCACTAATCTAATATCTAACCCCATCCGCTCTAGTTTGACTATCAACTTATCATGCTGTAATGTATCAAAAGCCCTTGCAAAATCTAAGTATACTACTGTGTATCCTTCTCCTCTGTCCAATAAAGCTGTCACCTTATTGTAATAAGTAAATAGATTACTAAAACATGACCTCCCTTTAGCAAATCCATGCTGTCTCCATCAAAGATAATACTAATACCATTGTTGTCAACCCAATTCTGGATTCTAATTCTCACCAGCTTCTCCAACACCTTAACCACAACATTCACTTACAGAATTAAGTAAAAAAATAATCCTTTTAAAATGCTGATGTTATAGAAAAGTTTGCATCTGAGAAATGAAGGATTGAGTTGATTATATATATCAAATGGTTTTTCTTATAAAGTAAGCTTTTATGAAAATGTAATGATGTTTTAATAATGTTGCATTATTATTATTACATGACACCACCAGGAAGTCCAAAGACTCATCGAGGGAGAGCAACTCTCTCAACAACTCTGTCTCCACCACTCAATTCACAAACTACAACAAACCGCAACTACACCAATGCCATCTACCGCCCACCACCACCACTAGTATTTTTGCAAACATCTATGCCCACAGCGAGATTTGAACCTGCAGCCTTTTGGTTTATATTACTCGACTAACCAGGCCGGGTGGTTACCATATTATCTCCACCATCAACACACCCTATTATTTCAATGGGATCTCAATGGCATAGGATTTTTATTGGTATGCTTCATATCCATGTTTTACTTGATGGAAATATCTAGTATGATCAGTTTGGTGGTTAAAATAATTTTTCAAGGAATGGTGTCACATGCAAACAGATGATCAGCATAATGAGAACTAATATTTATTATCCAGGCATCTACCAGATTCCTTGCTCTGTGGATTATCTTATTTTGGACAAACTAGAATATCTGCTTTAATTCATCTAGAAGAACATAAGTCTTATGTTAAAACCATGAGCCTGAACAGGCCTGCAGAGCATCTGTCTCTCAACTATCCTCTTATCCAAGTCAAGAGTTTATATTCCAAACCCATATTCTCTAGTTTATTCAACAGCCTTTCATGTGGTATCCTATCACCTTAGCAAAATCCAACACTATCATAGTGTATCCATTTCCTTTATCCATCTCAACCGTAACATTAATATAAAACATGAGTAAATTGATAAAATATGACCTTACTTTAGTAAATCCATGCTGTTCCTTGCAAAGTATAACTTGTCTGTCAGCATATTTCGGTATGAAAGTTCTATAGGTTCTCCATTCAAATCCTCTTATGGGCATAGATGAGTTTCATTATCAGCAATGCACATAGGCATGAACATTATCCTCTTCAAGGCACAACAAGATCTAAACAAATTAACAACTTAGCTGGGCAACATCATATATCCATAAACTTACAGGAATTGTCATCTCACCTAGTTTGAGGCCATAGGAAACAATATTTGAGAACTTCCCCACCACTCTACTGTCTTTAATGTAGTTCATAAACCATACATTGCAGACACCTGATTTTGGGTGTATTCAGTATATAAGCTGTAGTCCCTCTAGTTTTTAAAAACTAGGATTACCATACAATAAGCACACAAGAATCAAAACTAGATTCTTGTGTGCTTATTAAATCTGGAAATGTACAGTTTTGAATTGTGATAATTTTTAATGTTATTAAGAATTGACTACTGTACTTTATTTTATTGGTACATAGTTGGTTTTCATAATTATCAATATACAGCAATCTTATATAGTATTTGCTATGTTTTAAATCATTATTAGGTGCCTTTCTTGTGCCTTACTTCATCATGCTGTTTCTTTGTGGAATGCCATTATTCTTCATGGAGGTAGCACTTGGACAGTTCACCAGTTTAGGTGCTATTACTGTCTTCAAAATAAGTCCCATATTTAAAGGTAGGTAGTATTTCAGTATAGTTTACATTTAGGTGCAATATTTATGTATTTATCTGTTTACTTAAATTTATATGGTTTATATTTGCAAGACTGTATAATAATAAGTAGACTTGATTAGGTTATCTTTTAGAGATAGCTTTTGGAATTTTGGGATAGTATAAATTTCAGTTAATATTGCAAATTTCAAATAAAAAATGTTTGAAATTTGCAGTATTAATTGATAATCTTATATTTAGTTAGAACTCCCATCACTGAAATAGATTTTCCAGTCAACCTAGATAGGAAAAACTAGCATGCTTGCCTAGAAATACTTTACTGAAAACAGTAAGCCAGAAAGATTGTGAACACTAAAAATAACTTAAGAAGAGACCTGAAGTTCAGTTATTTAGTATTATCACTGAGATAATTAAAGTCGTAAGATCAGTATGCTATACCTGTCAGTTGTACATTTTTAAGCTAGGTTGTGTTCTTGAGAGGAGGGGAAAAAACTAGCATTTATTGCATTTGAAAGGATATAAGGAAAGTGCTTCACTTTCTTTGAAAACAACTAACTTGATCTTAGTTGAAAAAGGCTTATTAAAGTTCTCTAAGCTATTAGAGGGAATTTAAACACAGGGCTTTTCACTTGCAGAGTTTGAATAATTGTTCCATCTGTATTGCAGATTAATTGGAGGAAGAAGCACTATCATCATCATCAAATTCCTGACATGGACTCTCAGAGGGTGCACAGGATATTATGATAGTACTACATGAAAAAAGTTACATCATTACTAACTTCCTATTGACAACTTTCATCCAAATTAATCTGTTATCTGTCAAGAGTCCAACATTATATTTCTCTTTCTTAAGGTACCTTTTGCTGTATCAATCCACCTACAGCTTAATCTTCCTCTGGTTCTTTTTCTTGAGATCCTGGCAAAGTATGCTTGTTTTGCTAACCTTTCCTCTTCCATTCTGATTAAGTGGCGATATCATCTGAGATTAGTTCTACTAACACATTCCTCAATGCCAAGTAACATTTTAATATGATACTGCCATGGATGCCTGTTTACTCCACTAATCTTTCTCAGAACTCTCATATCTGTTGTCTCCAGTCTAACCCAACTCTCAGATCCATAAGTTAAAATTGGTTTGAACACTGTCTTGTATATATCTAGTGTAGTGTAGTGTTTTGACTAATTTCTCTGTTATTCTGTATACATTTATTCAGTTGACTTCTTACCATACCAGCTTTGCTAATTCTGTTGTCTATTTCCATATTTAATTTACCATCTTCACTCAAAATTGTTCTTAAATATTTTACTTGTTCTATAGGTTCTTTATTTGTTTTCCATTCAGAGTGGAATTGATGATTTCAGTGTTTCTGTCAATTTTCATTATCTTTGTCTTTTTATGCTGATTTTCATACCAAATTTATCATCATCACTGAATTCCTGCCATGTACCCTCCAGAAGTGTATAGGATAGTATGAGAGTACTACATGAAAAACTTATATCATTACTAACTTCCTATCAACAATTTTCCTCCAAATCAATCTGTTATCTATCAAGCATCAACATTATCAGATCTTATATTTCTTCTTCTAAGGTACTTTTTACTGTATCAATCCACCTATATCTTGGTCTTCCTCTGGGGTCTTTTTCCTGCCGGCCTGGCAGAGAACATTTGTTTTGCTAATCTTTTCTCTCCCATTCTGTTTAAGCGACCATACCACCTGAGATTAGCTCTGCTAACATATTCCTGGATTCTAACAATGTTAATTCTTTCCTAATATCCTCGTTTTTAATACGATATTGCCACTGATGCCATCCCTAATTTTTACATGTTTACAATAAAATGCATTTTACATTTTTACAATAAAGTTATATTTTGCATCTGTGGTTTTTCTTATTTTGGACAGTTAGGAGATCTCTGGCAGTTCATTGTATTGATCATGTGAAATACATCAAGTATCACTGGCCTGGTTGGATAATTGTTTAGCACTTTTGCTTTCCACTTTAGTTCAAATGCTACTCTGACATGAATGTTTATGAACATCTTTAGGTGGTAGATGAATTTCATTGCCTTATGTGACATGACCACTTTGTTTTTTAGAAGCCTGAAGTTGCTTGAAAAAAATTCCATGTTTGTCTTTACTGTAGGGTTTCTGTATTACATGGTACTAGTATATGATAGGTTTATAGCCTTTCATGGGTGATATTTACATAAAAATATCACAAGTTACAACAGCCGATTTATCTAACATGCTATTATCTCCATGTACATATGCATGCACACACAAAGTTTACTGGAAGGTGGCTAAAGTACTATGTAAGAGCAGTTCATGGAAAGACTGTATAAAGAAATTGGTGCAAACATTACTATGCCATCTAGATACAGACAGATCTGATGGACTGTGCATATCCCCATTATGGGAAGTAGCATTACTTAACACTACTTATAAATTTTAATTTCATTTTTTTAAGAATTCATGTTAACTTTTTTGTTACCTTTGTTTTGTTATTGCTAGAATATAATTAGCACTGTGTCAATTTTGTTACAATGTGTATTGCCCCTTTCACATTGTTGGCCTCACTTTCATTTATGCTTGTTATTGGTCCATTATTTTAAACCGCTATATGTGCTGAGGATGCTTGTGAAATGATGAACATTTTATTAATAAAATATTTTCTTCAGTAAAATAATGCTTTTTTTTTTTTTTAATTCTTGCTTACTTATGATACTGAATTTATTTTGTTGTAAATCTATTTTTCTCCCCTTCTCTTTTAATAGGTGCAGGTTATGCTACAGTTGCAATATGCATTCTCCTGGCAGTCTATTATAATGTCATCATTTGTTATATTCTGTTTTACCTTTCACAATCTTTTACATCTGTTCTTCCATGGGAAACTTGTAACAATGAATGGAATACTCCTAACTGCACTATATCATATAAGATGAACCATGAAGTACAGATCACTTCCAGTAATGGGTCAAATGAACTAAATAATACAATTATTGGAAATGCAATGACAGATGACTTGCAAAATGAAACATTTTCTCATGTTACTTTATTGAACAAGACTTTTCAAAATCTGCATACGCCATCACACGAGTATTTTTAGTAAGTATACATCCATCTTTATCTGATTTATTGTGAGTTGGCAGTTTAACTTTTGATTCACTTACTCAGTCATCATTCATATCAAATGTATTACTCATAATACAAGTAAAACAAGCACTTAAATGTGTACTCTTTTATTAGTGATTCAGAAGCATGGCTTGGTAACTATCAGTAGAATGCAATTTTTATTTGATAGAGCTTTTATATGAAAATAATTTATTGGAATCCTGAAGTGACTTGGAAAAAAAAAAGTACCATGTTTGGTCTCTTGAGCAGGAGTTCTAGATTATGTAACTCTTAGCTAGCCACAATACTAAATATGCAATAGATTTTCAGACTTATTTTTATGGGTGAGATTGGCATTAAATACTCAAAAAAAACTTTCTTCTTATTGTTATTGCTGTACTGAATTGCATGAAATTGAAAACACTAGGAAAAAGAGTTATGATGGATGAGAGGTGAAGTTCAGAGGGCATATTGCAAAAGTTGGCAAAATAGTCCAAAGGATTACTTGGATGTTGAAGAACATGCTGACAAGTAAAGGTCAAGATTAGCTGTATCTTGACTACTGTGCTCAGATCCTGTTACTTGGGTTTCTTGGGAATCAGGAGATGGTAAAGAGGATCCACAGATAATTAAAAAACTTTTTTGTAGGTTTCATCAAGTGCTGCTTTTAACATAATTTCATTATATATTCCAATTATTGCATTCTGTATGTGTTATTTTAAGATGAATGGAGAAACACCTTTTTATTAATAAATAAGTCTTGGAGGCCTAAAGGTAGCTTGGAAAAGAGCTCTGTTTAACCAGATTATCTGCCCACTCTCTCATCCAGTGTACTAAAGTGGTTTGAGCTTACACCCTTTGTCATTTCAGTATCCTTTTTGTTATTTATGAATATGAACATATTTAACTGATGGATTATAAGTTTCATGGAAGTATATTTTTGCACCTTACTAATGTAGTACAGACATAGGTTAACACAGATCAGACTTGGATTCCATCATTTTTATGACCCCCTAATTTTTATTTAGCAGAATGCACTGATCTCTCACCATAGCAAACTATTGAAAAGTTCTGACTAAATCCCCATATCATCAGTGCTATACTAAAGATAATTTATCATTGCAAATCTTCTGCTATAAGAAATTAATCCTTTGATCCCTATAAATTTATTATGGTGGAAGTTCACCATAGAAGCATAAATACTACTAAAAGAATGATAGGCATGCTTACAAATAATTCCAAGAAGGGATGGAGGAGAGAGGGGATGGGATATATATATATATATATATATATATATATATATACATACACACATACAGTAGCGAACAAATTAATCCGAACACTTGCATTTTAAAGAAAAATTTTAATCGCAAGAAACTAAGTATACAAATTAAACATTAACTTTACCTAATAATTTATATGTGCTCCTCTGTTTCTGATTAGTTCATTAATCACTTAGGCATGGACTCTACCAAACATAGAATATATTTTTTTTTTATTTCTGCATCTCAAAACGATACTTTTATAATGGATTGTATTAAGTTATCGTTTGTGACAAATATTCTGTTGGGTTAATGTCAGGAGAGTTACCTGGCCACTGAAGCAATTGGATGTTATGATTTTGCTTTGTGGGACAAAAAAAAAACAACGAGTTTCTGGAGGAAAAATCCTGCAACTTCCATATGAGACTGGCAAACTCACCTTCAGTTGAAAAGCTGTGATAAAAGTTCTTCATATCCTAGACAGGATTCAAACCTAGCTCTTTCCAATACAAAGGACATGTTGAAACCAACTAAGCTATGGAGGCTGCATATCATGGATACAATTCCTAATTAATTTTTCCATTATATCTATAATGCTAATATTTCTAATAGATCTACAATTCTGCACTTTGTGTGAGAAATCACAGTTATGAATTTTAGTGAATCATCAAAGATTATCAAAAGTGAATTGCTTAACCCTAACATATATCTACTTACTGCCAAAAGAGATACTATCCCTGCTTGAACTAAATCAATTGTCAAATCACTTAAGACATCAAGATTTTTTCCTTCTTCTGTGTCTGCACTTTTTAATCCTCCACCAACAGATTATGCCACCTACCACCCACTGAGTATTTTGTCTGTTAATGGTGTGTGTGCATTCTCTGGCCAATTTACCCGTGTGCTGAATGAAAAATCTGAATTTCTGGGGAAAAAAAAAACCTGTTACTTACCTACTTCCATATGATATCAGGTAATCCTTCATTTGAAAAAGTCATAAAGATTCCTCTCATTATGATAAGAGGAACTGAAGGGTGCAGCATCATTTCTTCCAACTGCACTACAGAGGCTTATGGATTACATAGTTTAGTTAGTAATAAAGCCAAGTTGATCAGTTGCTAGCAACTATAGATATGAAATCTGAGAAAAATTAGGAGTGAACCAATGGCATCACTGCAGAATCATGTTAAAATTATTAGAAAGGAATGTATGAGCAGAGCTAATTTAAGGTGGTATGGTCCCTTAAACAAAATGGGATGGGTAAAGTTAGCAAAAATCTGGTTGATATCAGGATGCCAAGAAAAAACAGATCCAGAAGAAGAGAAGATTTGGATGGATTAATGCAATTAGAGCATCTGAGAAGATGAAAATATAAGATCTCACAACATTGCAGTACTGACAAATTACCAATTATTTTAGAAAAAAAGTTTGATAGAATGGTAATAATGTAAACTCAGTTATCTACTACTATAGTTCTCCCACCGATTAGAGGTCCCTCGACACTTCTGCGCATGTCAGAAAAAGGAGAATCCAATCCGATAATTGGGTAATCAATCTGTCTTCTGGGATGTGTTTGTTTATTATTACAGGTCGGAAAATTTAGCTTTTCTTTTACGAACATTGTAGTTTTTAAAGTGTAACTATTTTGCTTGTATAACAATTGGAAAAATGTACGTAGAGTATTAACAAAATTAAAAAAGGTATAGCATAAAACAAAAATTTAACTAAGTTTATTTTTAAGAAAGTTTTCTATAAAATAAAAATAATTATACAGAAAAACAGAAATTTTTTCAAATGAACTTATATATTCTAAACTTAATGTCCTAAACCAATTAATTATTTATGACTTGTTGTGACTCTTTTAACAAACCCATGCAAAAAAAGGTTGGAAAAAAATACCATTATCAAATCCTTTTAATCTTCAGAGTCATCTGAATCGGTGTCCGAATCGCCATCACTTTCACTTAAACTGATCACCAAAGGTTTGCATAATTCTTCGATAATTCCGTCTCTGTCCCAATACATATTTTCCAATGAGGTGACATGAAAGCAATATTTTCCCCAGTTTTGAATGTAATACTTTCAATCGCCTGTTCTGAAAGCTTAAAAAGTTTCGACATGTCAATATCTCGTTACGTTGCGATGGCAAATGAAACTTTTCACTTCTGCCCAAACATACTCAATAGCATTAATATCGTAATGATATGGTGGAGCCTCAAAGCTAGAAATCCATGCTCTTTGAGCATCGTGTCGAATTTAAATAGTTAGTTGTGGGCGATTTTCTTTTGACCAAATTAAGCAATTCAATTTTTCGCATATCTGGGGAATGAGAAATGTTATTTGCAGAGAGCCAATCCATAAGAACTTGCTTCTTATTAGACCAATTTGGAACTTTGTTTAATCGAATAGAGTGATATGAAGCGTTATCAATTATAACAACAGCATTCTTCTGCCCACTTTTCGAAGATCATAGAATTCATTTGCCTATGGTGATTGGCTTTGTATAGTAAGTCTGAATTCGGTAAAAAACCCATTTCTCCACCTGCACACAAAATTATTATGCGGCATGAGGCATTTCCAGTTTGTAGCATGCCACATTCTTCTTTAGACTGCCAACATTTTCCATAAGTTAAATTACTATCAATCCACGTTTCATCTAGATACACAATCGGTCTTATTGCTTTCAAATACTGCGTTCTAGATAAAACAATGTCACTTCGCTCCATGATAAGTTTCCTTTTATTCTGGGACTTTTTAAAACAAAATCCGATTTCATGAAGTATTTTCCTTAAAGTTTCTCTTTTCCAAGGAAAATTAATTTTTTCTTTAAGCACAGGAATCAATTTCGGAACAGTTGGCACTCTTTTCTCGACTACGTAAAATTCGTGAATAGTTCTTATAACGTCTACATCAAAAGCATTCAAAGCTACAGTTTCGGTGGTTTTCTTTACTCTGGCACTTTTTTTTTTTTTTTTGGAGATTTAAATTTTGGCTTACCTTCACCTTTTGATTCCCTATGAATTCTTTTAACAGTCGACCTCGATACGCCCGCAATTGCACTTGCACGTTTTATGACTTGAGAAAGAGGAACAAGGAGACGATCTTTTTCTCAGAATATCAGCACATTATTCAATATTCTTTTGCAAGAGCTACTGAAACGTTTAACAACAGAACTTGTTGACTGTACTGGATCCATCATACAAATTAATAATAAAAAAATAATGCAAAAAAGCGACAACAACAAAAATCAAGCTAGCACTAGTACAGCGACAGACGTGATTTCGCATGTTGGCGACCAATTCATACATCCTTCATTTCCATGAATCGACTATTCTTGGCAAAATGCCAAGGAGAGATCTACAAGCGGTGGGTGAACTATATCATAATATCCTGTACACCTCTTGAGAGTGCATAGTAGAAATTTGATGATGAAATGGTTATGCTTAATTCATTTCTGTTATCTGCTGACCTGAGATTTTTTACAAAATTTATTCATTAGAATAAACTCAGATGTTAAATTATGCAAACTGTGCAATTTTGAAGTGTAACTTATTTTGAGCATTGTACCTTAGTTAATATGATTAATTAATTAATATCCTTGATTAAATCAAGATACAGTCGAGAGGGTGTAAAGGAGATTGTTAAAAATGATATCAGGACTGGGGAATGTAGATTATGAGGAGAGATTGAGAATTTGTGGACTGCAGATGCTAGCAAATGAGAGAAAGAAGGGTAATATGGAAAAATCTACAAACATCTGAAAAGATCATACAGGATACCAGTAAAGGGAATTTTTCATTTATGGAGGGTGGTGAGAGGACTATTACAATATTCCAAGAACATAGAATATTGTAAACTTCAGGATGTTTATTGAAAGGGTTGTGATCAGGTGAATGGGTTTGAAAACCACTCTTATGTCATGAGATTTCAGGAGATTTGCGATTTTGAGAAAAAAATCTACCAATATGAGAGATGGAAACTGAGAATCTGTAGCAAATGTCAGTAGTCTGTTGTGGAAGAGGAAATTGCCAATCTTCTGAAATCTCATGCCATAAGAGTGGCTTTCAGCCCATTGTGACTATACAAGCTCTGCTACATTCACCTAAGGATCCCAACCCTTTCAACAAACATCCTGGAGTTTACAATATTCCATGTTCTTGTGGCCTTGCTTACATAAGGCAAACATCTAGAAATTTGGAAATTAGACAAAAAGAACTTATTGGAGACATTAATGACAACAGAAGATAGCTTAGGCCCAGCTTTCCACATCTTCCACTCTCATCAGAATACTGAATGAGACAACAGCTCCATGCCTTACATAGAATGCAACTTTAGTTCCCACAACATCAAAGAGGCTATGATGGTTATCCACTCACAAGGCACACCCAACAGAAACCAAGGAATGATTTTATGTGATATTTGGAAGTTACTTATCTTTGAATATGTCATACTTTAACTTTTCTGCAAACTATCATGCATACCTACTGAACAATGACTGCCTGTGCCAGCTTCCACGCTTGATATGTTTCTGTTTTTTGACTTTTGTGTAATTGTTCTTACATGTTTGGTTTTAGTGATGTAATGGTGTATGTTTACTGCTTATTGTATTTTTTAAATTTTATTTTTATTTATTTTTTGTTCTTCTTAACCTAGAGGAGCCACTAGCATATGTAGCAAAACTAGTTGGTTTAACTATTTATATTATCACAACCTATTAAACTTGGTGTCAGTTATCATTTGTGGAGTTCCTTTTTTATCACTTCTCCTCTTAATCTTAATTACCTTTCCAATGTCAAACGATCAATATCACAGAAGCATTCTAGGTTAAGTAATATGGTCCATCACTAATTTCTCTGTTATGAAATCCAATATCCTTCTAGTAGGTTCACATTTACTTACTTGTTACTTCAAATAACGATTATGAAGTTTTTCCAAAAATTTACTGTCTGCTTATTATTATTTTTCTTTCTCCTTTATCAACTTTATTACAATTTCTTTCCCTTTATTTATACTCTACTTTTCTTTAGCTTTTTAATGAGATAAAAATGTTATAGTATGCCCACATTTTGTAGAGCTCTGCTTGGCTTTCTGCCAAGAATAGTCGATTCATGCTGAAGGGGAGAAAGAAATGAAGGATGTACAAATTGGTCGCCAACATGCTAAATCACATGCTTTCTTGTCTGTTGCTATACTAGTTTAAAAACTACAATGTTCGTAAAAGAAAAGCTAAATTTTCCGACCTGTAATAATAAACAAACTCATCCCATAAGACGGATTGATTACCCTATTATCGGAATGGATTCTCCTTTTTGTGACATGCGTAGAAGTGTCGTAGGGTCTTGAATCTGTGGGTGTACTATATCACTACTACTTGCACTGTATCATCAATCGCATTTTAAATCTATCCTAATAAGGAGTAATATTTATGTATTGAGATCAAGAATTAAAGATCAAAGTCTGATGTGCAGAAAGATCTAATAAGCGATTTCCAAATATCACATATGATCATTCATTGATTTCTGTTGCGCCTTGTGTCCGCGCAGTTAGCCTAGTGGCTTTGCACTTCGCAACCATATGCCTGGGGAAAGGAGTGTCCTAGGTTCGATTCCTGTCGCCGATGTGAGGAGCTTAAGGATCTTCCTCAGCCATAGCCAAGTTAGCCGGTCTTGGGCATGGACAGCAGGGTTTTTCATCCCGCAAGCAGGCAAACTGGCCCCGTGAACACACACGGATCTACAGCCATAAATACTTAACCCCCCCCCCCCATGAGGGGGCTCAACTCGCCCCAATAGGGACCGGGGAGGAAACTCCATATGAATAAATAAATAAAAAAATTGAGCCTTGTGAGTGGATGACTATAGTATATTATTTTATGTTGCAGGCAGTGAAGTTGTCCTCTGTGTAGGGCATGGAGCTCTTATCTCATTCGGGGTTATGATGTGTGTGGGATAAATGAAAAACTAGACCTGCTGTCTTCTCTGGTGTTATTAACATTTGCAATATGCTCTTTTTTTTTTCTGATTTCCAAACTTATTCATGGAAAACTTGGAGCAACATTTCCTCACATCTACAAACAAAAAAAGCCTTCAATATGGTGAAGATATGTAGATGATATCTTCATCACCTGGAAATACAGTGTTGCTGAGGCGCATGATTTTTTTTCGTTTATCAACTCCTTCCACCTTAAAATAAAATTCACTTTGGAACTTGAAAAGTAAAACTACTTAGATGTTTTAATTTAAAAAAAAAAAGCCAAAGGAAGCTTCTTTTTTAGTATATGCTGCAATCCTACTCATGCAGATCATTACCCACGTCATCCTCTTTGCACCATATGTCCAAAAACTAGTATTATAAATATGCTCAAGAAAAAGGCAATTTTTATTACAAGAGATGAAGACAAATTGAAGGAAAAATTACATTCTCTATTCCAAGTAATTCTGAGCAACAGATATTCTAAGAAAATGGTGCAAAGAATACTCTTCTCTATTCCTATTCCCCCCCCCCCAACCTAATCCTGACATTTTCTCTCAAGATCACCAGCATCCTCAAATCTCATGACATAAGAGTGGCTTTCAAGCCCATTTTGACTATATGTGGTTTATTAACATTTGTCTAAAGACCACAACCCTTTCAACAAACATCCTGGGGTTTATAATATTCCATGGACAGAGAGACGAATTCCTGATGATTGGAGTAGAGCGCTAATAGTACCATTTATATAAAAATGGAAATAAAACTGAATGTGAGAATTCTAGAGGTATTTCCCTACTGAATGTTCCTGGCAAGATCTATGCAACTATACTTGAGAAACGGTTGAGAAGAATTGTGGAAGAAAAGCTTGGTGAAGAACAAGCTGGATTATTCAGGTCAAATAGAGGCTTTCAGGATCAGATCTTCACTTTACGACAAATAGTCGAGAAATCATAGGAATATAACAAAGATCTGTATTTAAGTTTTGTCGATCTGGGAAAGGCATATGACAAGGTGCCAAGAGAGAAGCTATTCAATACACTACAGTTATATGGTGTCAATGGGGCATTATATCAAGCAATACTTAGTCTGTATTTGAGTTGTAAGTCAGCAGTTAGAATTGAAGGAAGTATAGGAAGATGGTTTCATGTTAAATCTACTGTGAGACAAGGATCTACATTATTCCCTCTGTTATTCATTATCTATATGGATCACATTATGAAGGAAAGTGGTATTAAACATGATTTCAGTATTGGAGATGTTAATGTCAGCTTTTTGCTTTATGCGGACGATGTTATACTTCTAAATAAATCCGCTACAAGTTTGCAAGATTCCCTGACTAAATTGAATAACTGTTGTAATAGATATGGTATGAAGGTCAGCATTAAAAAGACAAAGACAATGAAAATAGGTAGAATTGTTGAAAATGTCAACTGTGTTGTGAACGGGGAACCTGTGGAACAAGTAAAACATTTCAGCTACTTGGGCACGATTTTTAGTGAAGATGGTAAATTAAATATGGAACTAGACAACAGAATCAACAAAGCTGGTATGGTAGGAAGTCAATTGAATAAATTCATATGGAATAAGAGAGAAATTAGTCAGAACACTAAGTTAGCTGTATACAAGGCAGTGTTCAAACCAGTTTTAACTTATGGATCTGAGAGCCGGGTCACTTGACCAAAGACTGGTGACTGCATATATGAAAGTCCTGAGAAAGATTAGAGGCGTGAACAGATGGCATTAATGGCAATAGCATATTAAAAACGAGGCTATTAGGAAAGAACTTGACATTGTCAGCATCCAGGAATGTGTTAGCAGAGCTAATCTCAGGTGGTATGGTCACTTAAACAGAATGGGCAAGGAAAGATTAGCAAAACAATTGTTCTCTGCCAGGTTGGCAGGAAAACGACCCAGAGGAAGACCAAGATATAGGTGGACTGATACGGTACAAAGTACCTTAGACGATAGAAATGTAAGATCTGATAATGTTGGAGTCTTGACAAGTAACAGACTGATTTGGAGGAAAATTGTAGATAGGAAGTTAGTAATGATGTAAATTTTTTAATGGAGTACTATCATATCCTGTACACCCTTTGAGGGTAAATGTCAGGAATTCGATGATGATGTACTTCTAATCTTTCTTACTTAGGGTAGACATCTAGAAGAATTTTTTTTTGGAATTCAGACAAAAAGAGCATATTGGAGCCATCAATAACAGAATATACAGCTTGGGTCTAGCTTTTCATTTCTCCCATATACATCTTAACATCGAATGGGATAAGAGCTCCATGCCTTACAAGTGAAGTTGTCCTTACATAGAAGGACAACTTCAATGCCTGCAACATAAAAGAATCTCCTATGGGCATCTTCTCACAAGGTTCATTAGAAACCAAGGAATAATATGTGCAGTAGTGAGTAGTGTTCGTTCTAGCTCCTGATAAGATAAGTATTATTTTCAGTTATCGTTGATAAAATTACTTAATATTGCGTAGTTTTGTGTTCCTTGCGTATTTTAGTGTGTCTGTTTGTGTGTTTTTGGTGTGTTATAACTTATTTGATAAAACACGTTGCAAATAAGTATGGCATCTGTACGAAGGAAAATGGCGGCGGATTTCTCAGAGAATAAAAAAGATGAGATAGATGCATTGAGTGAAATGGATTTCTCAGAGAATAAAAAAGATGAGATAGATGCATTGTTGAATGGTGCGATAGAAAGGGCAAAACAGCAGCTAGAGTGCATGAACAAAAGTCGACTGAATGAACCAACCAATAATAAAAGGTATGACAGGAAAAATAGACGTATGAATGTGAACATGAACAAAATGAAGGATAGAGTGCTGTATGGAGACTCGTTAGTACAAGGTGTGTTAGTAGAGGATTTAACAAAAATGTACCAACCTGGTGCAACCATAAAGGATGTAACTGAGTGTATTAGAGAGCAAAAGGAAAGGGTGAAAGAAATGATTGTTGTGGCAGGTACGAATGATTTGAAAGGAGATAAAATGGAAATGATAGAAGACCTGAATGAATTGTTTGAGGTAGCAAAAGAAAAGAGTGAGAGAGTTAGAATGATTAGTCTTTTGCCACGGTATGACAGTGAAATGTTTAAAAGGATGGCCATAATTGCGAATGACTTTATGCGTGGGTTATGTATGACGAGTGGTGTGGAATTTGTGGACGTGTGGAGTGAGTTTGATGGGCAAAAGGATCTGTATAAGATGGATGGCTTGCATTTGAATGGTTACGGTGTAAGAAGACTTGAGAAAGTGTTGCTGAATGTAGTGGATGTGCCAATTCAGGGAAACTAGATTTGTTAAGGGGAGGGAGTAGATATACAGTCCTTAGGGAGGCAGTTGAATGTAAGAATGAATATAATATGCCAGAGCAAATAAGGACAACAAATCAGAGTGGGATAGTTATTATAAGGCATCAAGGTAGGGTTGGGGCTAATGGGGGTCTTAAATTCATGTACACTAATACTAGGAGTATTAGGAACAAGAAGGAAGAGTTTTTGGCCATGGTTGGCACTTCCAGACCACAGGTTATTGGTATTAGTGAGACATGGCTGACTGTAGATGATATAGCCAGTGGGATTGAATGTGATGGGTATAGTGTGTTCAGGAATGACAGAGAGAATAAAATGGGGGGAGGAGTATTGTTGATGATAGCTGATGAGCTACAGCCAAGGAGAATAGAAGTTGAATTGCAGGATAGAGAAAAGAGCACATTTGAGGCCATTTGGTGTGAGATTGTGGCTGGCAGAACTAAATATACAATTGGGTGCTGCTATAGACCAGGTGATGGAAAAGATGGTGGTGACAGTATGCACAAGCAAATAGAAGAAATGAGTGGAAGGAGGGTGATTATTATGGGAGATTTCAACTATGGTCGCATTGATTGGAGTGAGGAGAGGACACATGGGAGGAAGGAATTGGATTTTATGCGGTTATTAAGGGATAACTATCTGCGACAGCATGTAATGGAAAATACTAGGGGTCAGAGAGTGCTTGACCTAGTAATTACATCTGAGGATTTGGCTGTAACAAATATGACCATATTGCCACCAATTGGTGAGAGTGATCATAGGGTCTTGATTTGGGAGGTGGCTAAAGGTGTAGAATTTTCAATTAAGACAGGGTACATGTGGAATTGTCGGGCTGGAAAGTATGACAAGCTTAGGAGTTTGATTGGTTCAGTGCCATGGCATGTACAACTGCAAGGACTAGAAGTTGATAGTGCATGGGAGGTAGTTAAGAAGTGCTTGCATGAAGCAATGGCTGACTGTATACCTAGAGTCCGAATAATAAATCAACTAGGGGTTAAATGGATGAATAACACCATTAAGCTTGAGCTGCAAAAAAAGAAACAACTATGGAGGGAATTTAAGGAGAAAGGCGACCGGCAGGCACATGAACGGTATAAAGCGCAGGCCAGAAGGGTGACGAGTATGGTAAGAAAGGCAAAAAAGGATTACGAAAGAACATTGGCCATGCAGGCTAAAGAGAATCCTAAACAGTTTTTTAGATATGTAGCAAGTAAAAGGAAAAATGTACATGGCAGAATGATTTTAAAGAATGCTGATGGTAGGGAGGTAACTGAATCAATTGAGATAGTTGAGTTACTGAGTGAGCACTTTGCAAGAATATATCATCCAGGTGGCGACATTGCAGAAACGAATAAACCAGTAGATTATACGGGAATTGTGGTGAATGAAGTGGAGGTGAGTAGTCTATTGCATAACCTCAATGTCAATACATCTGTGGGATTGGATGGTATACCAGCTCGTGTTGTACGAGAAGCAGCTAAAGAATTGTCAGTACCCTTGGCCATTTTGTTTAATTTGAGTCTTGAGTCTGGGTTAGTCCCGAGTGGGTGGAAAGAGGGGAAAATAGTTCCGCTGCATAAAGGTGGTTCCAAGACTGCTGTTGTAAATTACCGACCGATTAGCATATCAGGAATCATTGTCAAGGTCTTAGAGAAATTAGTCAAGAAAAGAATACAGGATTGGATAGATGAAAATGGGATATTGTATGGGGGGGACAACATGGTTTTGTGAAGGGTAGATCATGCCTCAGTAACTTGCTCACGTATTATAACACAGTGACGGCTGAACTGGATAGGGGTAATGGGTTTACAGTAATACTACTGGACCTTGCCAAGGCCTTTGATAGGATACCACATGGAACCCTAATCAGTAAACTGGAGCAGATGGGGATAGATATAGGGTTGGTGAGATATAGATAGGAGGGTGGTTGAAGGAGAGATACCAGAGAGTGGTTTATTCAGGAGTGGAGTCTAAAAGACGTCTTGTGACTAGTGGAGTGCTGCAGGGCTCTGTTTTTGGACCACTGCTTTTCAATTTGTTTATCAATGATATTGGAAAGGATTTGAGAGGAAGTGTTCACTTGTTTGCTGATGATGCAAAGTTGGGTAGAGCAATTGTGAGTGCACAGGATGTCAAAATTTTACAGGATGATTTGGATAGTTTGGAGGACTGGGCTAGGAAAAATGGATGTCAATTTAATGTATCAAAGTGTAAGGTTATGCACTTTGGGGTGAAAAGAATAGCAGCAGTATATCGCATTGGTGGAACCGTACTCCAGGAGATTGATGAGGCCAGGGATTTGGGAGTGTTGGTGGATGGGGAGTTGAAGTTTAGGGGGGGGGGGGGGCACATTGCAAAAGTGACTAAAACAGCTCACCAAATCACTTGGCTTCTGAAAAATACTTTAACATGCAGAGACAAACAAGTTGTTGTTCCTCTGTATCGAGCCTTGATAAGACCCCATCTGGACTTCTGTGCCCAGTTATGGGCACCAGGGTTTCTTCGTGATGGGGAGGAAGTGGAGAGGGTCCAGAGACGAGTGACCAAGATGATAGCAGGTCTGTGGAATGAACCTTATGAGAATAGGTTGAGGATTTGTGGGTTGCAGAAATTGGAAGAGAGGCGAAGGAGGGGTGATATGATTGAGACATTCAAATTACTGAAGGGTTTTTATAAGATTGATCCAGAAGATATTTTTGAAAATATGACTGGTGGTGGGAGGACTAGGGGCCATGCATGGAAGCTGGGCAAGAGCGTGGTTGACAAGGGTGTTAGAGCTAGGTTTTTTACTTGGAGAGTGGCGAATGAGTGGAATAAGCTTCCAGAGTCTGTTGTGGGTGCTACGACCGTGAATGAGTTCAAGGCAAGGCATGATAGATACTGTGTGAATGTTGAAGAGTTGTTCTTGACATGATGTTAGGGCCTCCCTCGATGAGTCTGTCGACTCCTTGGAGTTTCCCGGAACAATAATAATAATAATATGTGAAATTTTGAAATTGCTCATTAGATATTTTTCACACATCAGACTTTAGCTTTCCAACTGTCATGCACATATTACTGAACAATATCTGACCTGTGCTAGCTTCCATGTTCCACATGTTTTCTGTATTTTAGTAATGTTACGGTTCATGTTAGCTTTTTATTGTAATTATTTTGTTCATCCTAATCCTAATCCAGAAGAAGCCACAAGTATATGCACCAAAACTAGTCAGTTTCATTTGTTTGCATTAATTTCAGCCAAATAAACCAAATGTATTCTTTCTTATAAATATTGTTTTTTTTATAATCAACAAAGAGTAAATCACATCAAACTCTAAGCACTTCAGTTTTACATCCCACATTTTATATACATATTTTTGCTCAGAAGCAGGTGGCGCTTAATTTATTCTACCATAAAAAATAACAGTGAATAAATTGTGTAAATAACTAATATAAGCAGTTCTTTTCAGTCGTTTCACTTTATTGCTAACAAAATACTTCACATTTATCATTGTTATATGCTACAGTTTTGAATACTGTTTGCATCATGCAGTAGTGTGTTGGTCTTCATTCCAAAATAGCATTCATATGTGAAAACTATTTTAAGTCTAATCTTCTTTTCGGACAGTGTTCTGAAGAATATCTATAACAAATATGTAAAACATAGAACCCACTTATGTTTTCGCCATCTTCATAGTCCTGATGATTCTGTAGACTGAATAGCTCCTTACATCTGTAGCATTTCTTCAGTTAACTTTCTTACACTCCTGGATATCTTCAGAGCTGGGATCATTGTGTATGTGAGACTCCAACCCACAGAAGGGTATAAACCCTATAGTAAATTAGTGCTTATTTATTCCTTTTTTTTTGTTTGTATTTTTATTTATTTTTACATAATCTGGAAACCTGCTCTAAGGACTTAACACAGAATAAGTGGGGCACTGGTCTCACACTGGGCAATGAAATTCATCTCTCATCTAAAGACATAATCACAAACATCCATGCTCACAGTGGGACTGCAGCTATTGTTGGAGAACAACTATGCTAACCACTCAACCAGCTAGGCTTCAGTATTCAGGGGTCACTCATATTTTGGTATCTGATTGGTATTAATTATTCATTATCACACAGACTGTACATTACACATCCACTCTTGACAGTTCAAGATAACTGTATTCTCTTTCTTTTATGGTATAGGTTTTTAAAAAGGACTCAACTCTGACACTGTTGTTATCTAGCACCTACTCTGTTCTTCACTCCACATTGGAACTGTACAATTAGGAAATGATACTGTAGCATTTGCTATAAATGACTAACATGTAATTTGCATTACTTTCTTTCTTAGTACATATTCTTGATACATTATCTTTGTTTATGGGGAGGGGGAATATTTTTAATAAAATGTATCAGTTTTTTTAAGGATCCTAAATATGTCTTCACCAGCTATATAAAAATTTAGTAGTGAAATGAATTGTTAGGCTATAATCAGAACTCGCTATAGCAAATATGTAGCTCTACTATGCCAGGAAAGTTTGTAAATTTTCTTTAGCATTCACATTATAAGACTTTAGCTGAGATTTTCCAATTCTTTGTTATATGAGTGACTTTGTAGTAATGGGATTTGCTATAGCAGGAGTTGACTGTATATCATGCATTAAATCATTGTTAATTTTTATTTCTACTAATTACTGAAATATTGACCTATCATTATGTAGTTTTACTACAATTTTTTTTTTGTATGATTATTAGACCTTTCATATCACAAAAAAAAAAAGAAAAATGCACATGAACAGTTTACAGTAATCTCTCAATTATCTGACCTTCAAATGAATGACCTTTCAATTAACCAATCCTTGAATGAACCAATCCGTGTACCAACTGACTTCTGATACAGCATCATGTCTTCGTTTCTCCAGTCCTTCAGTTATCCAGATGGCAAATTGCTGTCCTGCTATGGCAAATGAACTAATTGAAATCCTTTTTTTAAGCATTACATGGTGATCAGCATTCATTTTAAAAATTTATGGAATTTGCAGCCGTGTTAGAAAACTTTTATTATCCCGACGTTTCGATTTTCACATCAAGATCATCATCTGGAGCATACATCGATATACAAGACAAGCTGAGTTACATTATTAACTGTAAGCTAAAGAAACAATACTTTGATCACATGTTATTCTACTGGCATGACCTCTAGTGAATGGTCATGAATAGGTCATGCCAGTAGAATAACATGTGATCAAAGCATCGTTTCTTTAGCTTACAGTTAATAATGAGAACTAATAGAAACATTACAGACTATTCATTAGTCTTTATAAGGTTTGCAGTCAAGAGCAAAAATTGTTACCAACTTGTTTATCATTTGCTATGTATAATAGTCACCTACTTTAGAAAAACTTATTAGAGCATGAGCGACAATCAGCTAACATCCATTTATAAATTAACTTTATACTTGTCAAGAATAACCTTCCTTTTCATTCATCAGCCTCTCTATTTCCTGAAAATTACAACCTGTGGATATTCAGATTGATTCGTCCATTGTGCTTGAATGATTTATCCTCTTGTTCTATTGTGATAGAACAAGAGGATTCTATTTAAAAATAAAGCCAAT
Source organism: Typopeltis vanoorti (assembly GCF_054136105.1). Taxonomy (NCBI): domain Eukaryota; kingdom Metazoa; phylum Arthropoda; class Arachnida; order Uropygi; family Thelyphonidae; genus Typopeltis; species Typopeltis vanoorti. The sequence goes on from NC_143553.1 coordinate 142,378,881, forward strand.
AGGCTTCATTTCGGCGATGTAAAACATTTAAATTAAGGGGATATTAAATCCCACATGTGGGATTTAATATCCCCTTAATTTAAATAAGAGGATTCTATTTTTTTTTTCTTGGAATTCACATAGTTCAGTTTCTAAGTGCTAATAAAAATATATTAATTTAATTAAAAACCCATTAAAATATGCCGCATACTTAGAAATCTAATTCATGAGTAAGTTTCACACATTAATAGGTGTTAAAAGTTTGAAAAGTGATTCTGCAGAGTTAAGGGGAATCATTTTTTCAGATATTATTCAAGCTCTAAGGCTATATGTTTAACTATATGCATTTTTATTTTCTTATAGTATCAGTTGGTCTTTCCAGTATGCCATCATCATGATTAGATATATCCTTTAAAATTTCTTTTTAAAGCTATAAAAAAAGTAATTTTCTAAAATATGAAGCATTTTTATTATAACAGATTAAATTAAAATCAATGAATGCAAATATATTTGCATAAATATTTAATTATTCAAAATAAGAATTGTTTATGAATTTATTATTTCTTTCAACAGATTTTCACTATATTAATAATAATAAAAAAAAAACTAATAGAAATGCTGTTACAAACAAATTGACAAGCACCCTACTCATTGTTTCTTAGAGAGAGGGCAGATGAATCTATAAAACATGCAAAGTCAGATGTTTAAATTACAATTAGAGGCATGCAGATCAGACATATTTAATGAAGTTAATGGATGACAGTTGTAGAATGGTAACTGCTGCAGAAGACATAGGTTGAGGTATTCAGTGATCAATTTATAAGGGTGTTTCATCCTGATCCAGGTGGAATCATGAGGAAATCAAGTGTTGAGGACATTGGAGGGGATGGCTTAATTGTGAGAGTGAGTAGGAGGTATTTGAGAAAATAAATAATCTTGATGCCAATAAGGCGATAGGATTAGATGACACATCACCGCGCATCTTAAGGGAATGTTCCAGGGAATTGGCAGTAGCATTGGCATGCCTGTTTAATACAAGTTTTACGACTGCACAGGTTCCAAGGGAGTGGAAGGAGGATAAAATTGTTCCACTGCATAAAGGTGGTGATAAGGCTGTAGCTTCAAATTATAGGTGGGTTTGTATATCGGGAGTTGTGGTGAAGATACTGGAGAGATTGGTGAGAAATAGGACACAAAAATGGGTTGATAACAGCAGTATTTTCTGTGGTTATCAGCATGGGTTTGTTAAGGAGAGATCATGTTTCACTAACTTATGTACTATAACAAGGCGGCAAATACCTTGGACAGGGGAGATGCGTATACAGTGGTGTATTTAGATTTTGCAAAGGCTTTTAACAGACTGTCGCACAACAAGCTCTTAAATAATGTGAAACAGATGGGATTGGATAATAGACTTCTCAGTTGGATCAGTGGCAGTCTGTTGGATAGGTATCAGAAAGTTGTATATGGGGGTGCAGTATCCTGAAAGAGAAAGGTCACTCGTAGTGTGCCGCAAGGGTCAGTTTTGAGGCCATTGTTGTTCAGTTTGCATGTTAATGATATTGGGATGGGTTTAACTAGTGACATGCAGCTGTTTGCAGATGTTGCATAACTGGGGAGAGCAATGTCAAGTGGATGTTATGGCCTTACAAGAGGATTTGAATAGATTGCATGAATGGACAGGTAAGTGGAACTGCCAGTTCAGTGTTGCAAAGTGTAAGGTTTTGAGATTTCATAAGCAATGATGGGATGCAAAGCATACATTTGGCGGAGAACTTTTAACGGAAGTAGAGGAGATGAGAAATCTAGGAGTGATGGTGGACAAGGATCTGAAATTCAGGAGCCACATTGCAGAAGTTGTGAAGACATCACATCGGATAATGGTAATGATGCGGAGGACCCTCATGCAGAAATAGAGAGGTTTTGATGCCATTGTATAAGGCCTTGATCAGGCCTTATACGGATTATTGTGCACAGATTTAGTCGCCGGGTTTTTGTGGCAACTAAATCTATGCACAATAATCCATATGAGGCCTGATCAAGTCTTTGGAATGTGAAGTACGAGGACAGATTGAGAGAATGTAAGTTGCAGAGCCTTGTGAATAGGGAGAAGAGGGGAGGATATGATTGAGACATATAAGCTAGTCAGGGGTTGTTATCAAGTCGACGTGAAAAAAATTTTTCATAGAATGGGAGTGGGAGGGAATAGAACGAGGCCATTGCTGGAAACTGTACAAGGAGGGTGTGAGGAGTAGGTTCTTTGCATGGAGAGTGGTTGGTGAGTGGAATGCATTGCCTAAGGTGTTGTGGATGTCGACATGTTGAATTGGTTTAAAGCATGGTTGGATGAGTATTGTGTGCAATAGTGTGTACCTCCCATGATGAGTCTCTGACTCCATGGAGGTCAAATGTTAATAATAATAATAATATTTAATTACTTATAAAGAAACTCTACAGATGTATTTAGTATTATGTACCTTTATTTGTAGAAAGTTGAAACTTCACTACAAGAATGCCTAATAACCATTGTGCTCTGATTTATTACCTTAAGGATATCTTGATTTAGATTTCTAGTTAGTATTTTCATTCCACAAGGAATTGACTTGCCAGTAATTTGCTATGATGAATATCCTGTTATGATAGACTACTAAATGTGCTTGTTCATCGGTTGTGCTAAGGGCCCAAGGAATTTTCAAGGATTTTTTTTTCTTGACAGTTTGGAGAAAGATAGATAGAATATATCCCTATAAAACAGTTTTGAATTTCTACATAAGAGAAAATAACCGCACTCTTCATTCATCTTCATCTTGTTGTTTTTCTTCTCATGCACTATAGATCTAGCTATAAAGCTAGAAAAAATGCAGAGATTCATACATTCCATGTACTGCCCGGAATGAGATGTCTAGAGATATCCTAATTTATTTTTATATTTACAGTTTGGGCTGATAGCTCAACATAGCATGAGAGAAGTGAACCATGAAGATTTGAAAATGTTGGACTGTTTTTCATGTAATTATACATGATAAACAGCCCAATGTATAATAGGATAGTTGCTTTTAGTAAGTCTTGTTTGTCCTCATTCTGTTTGAAAGTCTCCTTTTTTCATAGTTGTGTGCTACGAAAACCTTTTTGGTGGCTTTCAGTAATAACATGGAGAAGAAATTTATTTGCTAGATTATTTAAAGATAAGTTTCTGATGGGATTGTGGTAGTTGCTGTAAGTCAAAGATCATGCACATAATAGTGTGTAATAGTGTAACTGTAATATTACATAGTGACACTTTCATAGGAATTTAAATCAGTTCCAAAATAGCACAAAGAAGTCATTTGTTATTGCTCCATTTCTACTTGATTTTTAGTGTGGGAGAGGAATTTATACAATATCATGATTTGATATTCATTTAGCGAGATATATTGTCAGCTTTGTTTTTCCTTTTTTGTTTCTCTTTTAACACTAACAGTACTAATTTTTTCCTTTTCAAATTTAGACTGTTCTTTAAGAATTTGGCTTTGTCTTAGACTGCCAACTCCTCTCTTCTCATCTTCATTTATCTATTTTATGAACATTTCACCTACAAATATTTATACCCTGTATGAATAGGTATGAATAAGTACTGTGTATTGATTAAAGTTAAAATACACTTGGAAACCTTGATCCATTTATAAAAATTGGTTTTTAGAGGAATTTTTTATAAGGTTTGGTAGTCCAGTAACTGGGGGGGGGGGGCTTTGTTCAGCAATGGATTGAAAATGGATGAGAAAGAAGAAGAGAAGAAGCCCAGTAACACACTCAAACCACCTTTAATCTCTGAATCAAGGTTTCCAGTTCATCTAACCCTTGACCACTCGACAATACTTATACATATTTATATATTTATGCAGAATAGGAATATTTTGTAGGCCTATTTACTGTGCATAAAAATAAATAAATAAAGATAAGAGAGGATATGAGCGAAAGATTAAGTCAGATTGTTAAAGACATTTAAATTTGAAAAGAAAAGTGTGAGAGGAAAAACTTGCTTTTTTTTTTTTTTCAGATTCCATCCTCATCCTATAAGACTTTTCTCAAAGCACATCTTGTAGCTATCACAAAACATGTTCTGTCCTCTATGCCTTTGTATACCAAAAAGGAGTAGGTAACACTGTATCCCTTATATTTTGGAATTGATTGGCAGCTGGTATCAATTTCTTTTGCTGTTGGAAAATTAGGTCAATCTCTAGCCAGCTTCCATAAATGAAAATCATATGGCACACAACTGACACCATCTTGTGTTCCTGATCTTGAGTAGTAGTAGTATTGGGGGGGGGGGGGGGCGAGAAATAAAAAGTACCATGGTAGTTTTTCTGAATTATAGGATTGAAGAACTGAATTTCTAGAAGGAGAAAACCCTGCTTGCCCATACCAATGATTGAATAATTCAGGAACTTGCTGAAAAGGGCTGGAAATAATTCTTTTAGTCAATGACCAGAATAGAGGCTTTATAGTCTTTCTTCTGTCAACATATTTTACCACAAGGCTATGCAAGTATTTAATAGAAATATTAGCTAATGTTTGACTCTTGGGAACAGTTACATCATTACTAACTTTTGTCACCAATATTATCAGATTTGACCCCAGTATTATCAGATCTTATATTTTGGTCTTCTAAGACATTTCTTACAGTATCAATCCACCTAGATCTTGGTCTTTCTCTGGATCCTTTTCCTACAATCCTGGCAATGAACACTTATTTTTCTAAACTTTCACATTCTGTTAAAGTGACTGTACCACTTAAACATTAGCTCTGCTCACATGCTCCTGAATGCTAACAGTATTCAGTTCCTTCCTATTATCCCTGTTTTTAATATGATGCTGCCATTGATGTCATCATTTACTCTCCTGATCATTGTGCTCTAGTCTTTGAGCTGTTGTTTTATTTCTCACCCAGCTCAGATCATTAAATTAAAATTGGTTTGAACACTGTCTTCTGTACAACTAGTTTAAGGTTTTGACTAATTTCTATTTATTCCATATAAATTAATTCATTTGTCTTCTTGCCATATCAGCTTTTATTGATTCTTTTGTTTACTTCCATATTTAATTTGCCATCTTCACTAAAAATTGTGCTTAAATATCTGCAGTGTTTTACTTGTTCTGTGAGTTATCCATTGAGAATGCAGGCTGAATGTTCCTGCCTACTTCTATAATTTTGGTCTTTTTATTGCTGATTTTCATATCAATTTTATTACAACAGTTATTCAGTTTAGTTAGGGAATCTTGCAGACTTGTAGTGAATTTATTTAAGAGGATTATATCATTTACATAAAGTAAAGACATGAGATTAACATCTCCAATTTTGATAACAGGTTTAATGCCACTTTTCTCCATAATGGCATTCATATAGATGATGAATAACACTGTAGGTAATGTAAATCCCCTGACTCTCATTTCATTTAACACAAAACCATCTTTCTGTACCTCCTTCAATTCTAACTGCTAGCTTACAATGCAGATATAGACTATATATTGCTTGATTTAATTTCTCATTTACACCATATAACTGTAGCATTTTGTGAGCAGCTTTTCTCTTGGCACCTTGTCATATGCCAAAATTTCCCATATCTAAAAAAACTTAAATACTGATCCTTGTTATATTCCCGTGATTTCTCAACTATTTGTCCTGAATTGAAAATCTGATCCTGATAACCTGACCTGTGCTTTATCTTAACCTTGCTTGCTCTTCTCTAAGTTTCCCTTCCACAATTTTTCTTAGCCTTTTTTTCTAGTATGCATGCATAAATCTTACCAGGAATACCCAGTAGTGAAATTCCTCTGTAATTCTCATATTCTGTTTTATACTTCTTTTTTTTTTAAAATTAATGGGTGCTATTGAGAGCTCTACTCCAGTCATTTGATCCACTCATCATGCTTTCTGGATTATGCAATGTAGCCACTGTAAAACTTTTATACGTCCATATTTGACTTTAGGTAATGTAAATCCCCTGACTCTCATTTCATTTAACACAAAACCATCTTTCTGTACCTCCTTCAATTCTAACTGCTAGCTTACAACGCAGATATAGACTATATATTGCTTGATTTAATTTCTCATTTACACCATATAACTGTAGCATTTTCTATTCCAGCTGCCTTTTCACATTTCATGTTTTTGATGGGTTTTTTTAACTTCAAGTATTGATATGTACTACTGATATCTACTACTAATATCTTTATCTTCAGTTTTCATGCTCCTTTTGTCACCTCTGATTCCTTCCACAGGACTCTTTCTTCTATTTCTAAAGTCTATCAATAGACCTCCAGAATATTCTCTACCTCCTTATATTTATTTGCTGTTTTCTTACCAAAATCTTCCTATAACTTTTATTTAGCTAGTTTTACATAGGGGTTTGCTTTCTTACATTTTTCTCTGTATTTTCTGAGAAAACAAGCTGACTTACTTGCAAGGAACTTTTGATATGCTTTTTTTTTTCCCTTTTCCTTAACTGCTTCTTTAACTTTGAGTCCACTTTGGAGTTCTGATTTTTCTGTCCTTTCAGACAACCTCACTACATGCCTCTCTGACTGAATCAATGTTTTCTTCAGGGTTTGGTTATTTTTGTCACAATCTTTAATTTTTTTCTCTAATAATGTTTGTGTATTTGCATCTACAGTAAGCTGTAGAAAGCTGCTCAACTTGGATTTGTTTTTAAACTTTTTTACACATTCTTCTTTCCAGTATGAAATTCAATTTTATTCTGCTCAACATTAAACTGGTGATCACTTCCAATTTTAAATTCTATGTATACTCTTGTTTCTTGAACCAATGAAAAAAAAAATTGATGTCAACAATAACGTAGTCAATGAGACTTATTATTTCTTGCATCTTCTCTCCATCTGAATTTGTGTCCATTTTTGTGTTGGAGTATGGTATTAGTAATAATTTTTCCATGTCTTGAACAGAGATCCAGCCAGTACTTACTGTTATTATTAGCTTTGCTGCTTTTTCCAAAACATTTCTGTATGTCTAATAAACATTTCTTACTCTGCTGTTTAAATCTCCAAGAAGAACCAACTTTTACTTTTTTTGTTGTTATAGTTGCCTTCTTTTACTTATTCACTCCAATGGGAGCATTGGATATCGACCATAGATGTGCATCTGACTCTGTTTTGTGCTCCTCTCTTTATCTCTGTCAAGTTCTTTCTGAATTCTTCTTCTACTCCTCTCCACCAGCTCAGCAGATTCCACTCTAATACTTGCTTGACTTTATCTTTTTCAGGTTTTCTTATACATGCCCTATCCATTTCCATTTTCTCTGATGTCACACATTATTGGTTTTTGTTTCGTTTTTTACCATAATTCTATTAGATATCTTTTCTGGCCATTTTATTTGTAGAATTCTTCTTAAACATTTATTTACAAATCCTAATTGCTTTTATTATTGTTTCTGAAGCAGCAAATAGAACTGATTTAATAGAAAAAAAATACATAGCAGAAAAAAAGTAAGAGCAGATTTATTGTTGATCTTCTCAGAAAAGCTTACTGAAATATATTTTCTATGTTTTTTTCCCTATTTAGTCTTGAGCAGGATAAAATTGAATTTCATATTGAAAAGAATAACATGTAAGAAAGTTTTAAAGCGAATAAAAGTTGAGCAGCTCTCAGATGTGAACTGTAGACTAAAATACAGAAAGATTATTGAAAAGAAAATGAAAGAGTTTGAGAACAGGAATCAAACCTTGGAGATTCAGTGGCAAACTGAAGAAAACATTGATTGATTCTGCCAGAGAGGCATGTGGTGAGGTTGTGTGCAAGGATAAAAAAATCAGAACTCCCTGGTGGACACAGGAAGTTAAAGAGGCAGTGAAGGAAAAGAAGAAAGCATATCAAAAGTTCCTGGCAAATAAGTCAGCTTTTACTCTTACAGAATACAGAGACAAATGTAAGAAAGCTAAACAGTGTGTAAAACTAGCTAAACAAAAGTCATGGGAGGACTTTGGCAAGAACATAGAAAATAAATATCAAGAAGGTGGCAAAACATTCTGGAGGTTGTTGAAAAAGCTTAGGAATGGAGGAAAGAGTGCTGTAAAAGGAGTTAGAGATGATAAAGGTGACATGAAAATAAGAGAAAAAGATATCCTTGAAGTATGGAGTAATTACTTTGAAAAACTGCTAAATGAAACAAGCAGTGATGACAGCACAGTGATAAAAAACACTGACCAGGCATACAGTCAGGAATACATATCCATACTTGAAGTAGAAAAAGCCATCAAAGGCTTGAAATGTGGAAAGGCAGCAGGAGTAGATGTTCGACCAGAAATCCTGAAGTATGGTGGTATAAGAGTCTTACAGTGGCTGCACTGCATAGTTCAGAAAGCCTGGACAGAGGGACGAATTCCCGATGATTGGAGTAGAGCTCTCATAGTACCCATATATAAAAAGGGAAATAAAACTGAATGTGAGAATTACAGAGGTATTTCCCTACTGAGTGTTCCTGGCAAGATCTATGCAAGTATAATTGAGAAACGGTTAAGAAGAATTGTGGAAGAAAAGCTTGGTGAAGAACAAGCTGGATTCAGGCCAAATAGAGGCTGTCAGGATCAGATCTTCACTTTACGACAAATAGTCGAGAAAGCATGGGAATATAACAAAGATCTGTATTTAAGTTTTGTCGATTTGGAAAAGGCATATGACAAGGTCCCAAGAGAGAAGCTATTCAATATGCTGCAGTTATATGGCGTCAATGGGGCATTATATCAAGCAATACTTAGTCTTTATTTGAGTTGTAAGTCAGTAGTTAGAATTGAAGGAAGTACAGGAAGATGGTTTAATGTTAAATCTGGTGTGAGACAAGGATGTACATTATCCCCTCTGTTATTCATTATCTATATCGATCACATTATGAAGGAAAGTGGTATTAAACCTGATATCAAAATTGGAGATGTTAATGTCAGCTCTTTGCTGTATGCGGATGATATTATACTTCTAAATAAATCCGCTACAAGTCTTCAAGATTCTCTGACTAAATTGAATAGCTGTTGTAATAAATATGGTATGAAGGTCAGCAATAAAAAGACAAAGACAATGAAAATAGACAGAATCATTGAAAATGTCAACTGTGTTGTGAATGGAGAACCTGTGGAACAAGTAAAACATTTCAGCTCCTTGGGCACGATTTTTAGTGAAGATGGTAAATTAAATATAGAAATAGACAACAGAATCAGCAAAGCTGGTATGGTGGGAAGTCAATTGAATAAATTCATATGGAATAAGAGAGAAATTAGTCGGAACGCTAAATTAGCTGTATACAGTGTTCAAACCAGTTTTAACTTATGGATCTGAGAGCTGGTTCAGAAGTAAAACACTTGACCAAAGACTAGAGACCGCAGATATGAGAGTCTTGAGAAAGATTAGAGGCGTGAACAGATGGCATCAATGGCAATATCATATTAAAAATGGGGATATTAGGAAAGAACTTGACATTGTCAGCATCCAGGAATGCGTTAGCAGAGCTAATCTCAGGTGGTATGGTCACTTAAAGAGAATGGGAGAGGAAAGATTAGCAAAACAAGTGTTCTCTGCCAGGTTGGCAGGAAAACGACCCAGAGGAAGACCAAGATATAGGTGGATTGATACGGTACAAAGTGCCTTAGACTATAGAAATGTAAGATCTGATAATGTTGGAGTCTTGACAAGTAACAGACTGATTTGGAGGAAAATTGTAGATAGGAAGTTAGTAATGATGTAATTTTTTCATGTAGTACTGTCATATCCTGTGCACCCCTTGAGGGTACATGGCAGGAATTTGATGATGATGATGATGTTTTTTCCCTCTCTCTTTCTCTCTCAAGTGGTTTGGTGATATTAATAATTGACCACTCTGTGGCAGAGTGGTTTTGCCTTGCACTTCCTGGCCAGAAAGATCTGAATACATATTCTATCTGTGATAAATTTTTTGGAAGGTTACACTGAACTGTCTTGAATGGAAGAAGTTTTTCTTCCCAACTAGGTTCCTGTGAAATACCTATGTGATGCACATTTAACATAGCGCATGGCAGACAAAACGGGTCATCACAGGAGTATGTTTGTCACAGTTCGTGGGTATTCCCATATGCAGCTGGTAATCAGTTGATTAATGTTATTCATTTTATTGTGTAGTAGCATTTTTTGCTTACAAGGAACCTTCACGGCAAATAATGTTGCTATACATTGTTGCAGAAAATTTCTGCTTCTAAAACTATATCACCTATCAACAAAAAAAAATATATCAACCGTCATTACTGGTTGCTATAGTTTTCTTATTGATAATTTATTTTATTTATTTTTATGTGACTTCCACCCGTGAAGAGTTACATAGTACTAATGTACTACAGATAAATAGATAAATGGGATGAGGATTTATTTTATTTTATTATTTTGTGTGTGTGTGTGAAATTTATTTTTTACATACCTCAGAAACTTATTCCTAAAGGCATTTACAAACAGCCATGCCCACAGATTCAAACCCACAGCATGTTGATTGGAGCATAAATATGCTAACCGCTTGCCCACTCATGCCAGCAGGAACACATAAAACTTGTTAAAAAATATAGATATAAAGTATATCAAAACTTTCATAGATTGCAGTTATTTTAAAATAATAGCAATATTGTGAAATTATTTCAATTACTACATAATTTTTATATTAATTACATTCTCTAATTCATGGATACTATCACCCATGATTTTAAGTCATTGTACTAGTTTTGTTGAAGGGACTTGTATAAACACATGAAGGTAATTGTGTTTGCTCATACGTCTTTTTTATCTCAGGAAAAGCAAATCACTGATTGTGTTTCATTTTGTGTTATAATTTACTTGGCTTTTTTGAAATTATTTTTTGTGACTTTCAAAATATATTATTAGATAAGAAAATAATGAAATTTTGATTTAATGTTCTTGGCCAAAGCAGATCACCTTATAACGTGCACAGATTCTTTTTTTTTTTTTAACGATTTTACAGTAATCATGTGCTTGAAATATCAGAAGGTATTCATGATCTTGGAAACATTAATTGGCGATTAGCCATTTCTTTGACTGTTGCTTGGATTTTGATCTACTTGTGTTTAATAAAAGGAGTCAAGTCCACAGGGAAGGTAAGATTTCTCTGAAGTTAAGCCTGCTCATAGAATTAGCGTTTATCTACATATAATCAGAAATACAATATTTTATTTAAATGTCTATGATATGTCTGTATTAATACTTAAACTGATCTAATTGCAGTATGTACTTGAATTCAACCCCCACCTCTCACACATACACACATGCTGTTTTTTTTTTTTAATTCCATCTAAAATTGGAATATGTGGCTTTTGTGTCACCTTTTTTCTGTTGCATGTCCTTCTGTTCATCAGTTTCTTTCGCATGCCAGAGCGAGCTGACATATAATCTGCTCACCACACAGATCTTGCTCTGCAGGCATTCATTAATTTAGCATTAGTGTTTCCCACGTTTTGGGAAGTTTTATACAACCATATTTATTTAAATTAGGTTGATTTTTAAGAGCAGCAGTTCTAAAAACAGTCTTTCTCTTCTAAATTTATGATTTTTTTTTTCCAGTTGATTCTGTGAGCTGTAATGACCATCATGCTCCATCATAGTAAATTTAGATGAGAAAGACTGTTTTTAGAATCTGCTGCTGCTCTTAAAAATCAGCCTAATTTAAATAAATATGGTTGCATAAACTTTCCAAAATATGGGAAACACTAATGCTTTGAGATCCTAGTTTACATCCTAGCCCGCTGGCAGGGTGTCCATAGAAGTCACCCCACCTAATTAGAACTCGAGTCTTTCATCCATTTGTTTCAACTAGTTCTGTACTTCCTGACAATGTTTCATGTAACTAAGATGAAATACTGGCACCATTAAATACAATTTTTAATCATTATTTAAATTAAGGGGATATTAAATCCCACATTTTTTTAAAACTGAATAAGAAACTCAGAGATTGGAATCAGAGAGTTTCATGCGGAATATAGTAAACTATAAAAGTATCGGCGATTACTAGCGTGAGCTAATGCAAGTAGTCCTAGTACGTAGTACAATCTCGGGCAACTCGCAGCAAAGGTGGTAAAGTTCTGATCGCTATTCTTGGTATTTGCCATAATGTAAAAACACATTCTCTAGGAAATGTATGCTGTTATTACATTATGGTGGGAGGCAAATACCAAGAATAGCGATCACCTCCCACCATAATGTAATAACAGCATACATTTCCTAGGGAATGTGTTTTTACATTATGGCAAATACCAAGAATAGCGATCAGAACTTTACCATCTTTGCTGCGAGTTGCCCGAGATTGTACTACGTACTAAGACTAATTGCATTAGCTCACGCTAGTAATCGCCGATACTTTTATAGCTTACTATATTCGGCATGAAACTCTCTGATTCCAGTCTGAGTTTCTTATTCGGCTTTAAAACAATGTGGGATTTAATATCCCCTTAATTTAAATAATTTTTAATCGTTTGCTAGTGCTGTTTCACTCCATTAAACTTTTATCATGAAGTAATTTTACCTCTTTACAAGGCCTTGATAAGACTGCACCCGGAGGACTACTGTGCACAGATTTAGTCTCCTGGGTTTCAGGGTGATAAAGAGGCTGTGGTAAGGGTACAAAGATTATAGGATATAGATTATGAGTACAGACTGGTTAATAGGAGAAAGAGGGGTGATATGATAAAGGTCTATGAACTTCTGAATGGGTGTTAGAGGATATTCTCTGATGAAAATTTTCATCATATGGTTGATGAGGAAAGAACATGGGAGGTATCCATGAACATTTGTTTGCAGTTAAAAAAGGGGTAAGAGTATATTTTTCTTTCACAGAGCAATGAGTGAATGGAACAGTTTGCCTCTTGAAAGGATGAGTGTATCTAGTATGAATGAGTTTAAAGGAAGGCATGATAGTATTTTTGGTGTATAGCTTCTTTCGATGAGTCCTTGACTCCCTGGAGATCTCAGATAATAATAATAATATAGAGACAGGTTGATTAACTGCCGTTCTGTTTTAACTGACTTCAAAAATTTAAGGACATTGAGGTGATTGGAATGTACTACCTGAGAGTGTGGTGAGTGTGGCAAAGCGTAATTTGATGAGTTGTTTATGTGAGAAAGAGACAGTATGACCTCCTGGAATGAGTCTTTTCTTCCATGGAGGTTTTATGTAATATATACATCTGACTCCAGTACAGTACTGTCATACCTGACTTACTGTAGCAAACTACTGAGAAGTTTGATTGCATCGATGCCAGCCTAAAGGAAATTCACTAAATCTTCTGCTTAAAAAATATTTTAAAAAAAACATTTCTTTGGGCTCTGTGAGTTTGTTATAGTGAGAGTTGATTGAACTAATGTAGACCTGTATGCATCACATTGCACCGAAATTTACCTCTGCAACTGTATCCTTTAAAGGTGTATGGTATCAGCAAAGTAATGTGGACTTATCAAGTTTTGAACTCTCTTGGACTGATTTTAAGATTCTCTCTCTCTTTGCATGTGCATTTCTGGGCATACTGGTGGCATGGAAGACTTACCAGATAATAACTTGTCAAATCCCTAGTTCTGGAGTTGGATAGCACAGAATATTGTTGGAGCTTATACCTCTACTGATCCTTCATGTGGGAACATAGTATTTTGCACTGTTTTCAATGTGAGATTAGGAAAATAAAGTTTACAACCTTTCCTGATTGAAATTAACATAAAAAATATATCTTTCCCTCCGTTGACAAAATATTATCTGCTGTATTTAATGACACTTGATTAGCAAGCATAAAATTCTTAGTGATGCAACAACTTAAACTCAACTTTAAATTCGACAATTAATTACAAATCCCTCTTAGTTAATTATGAGAGGATAGTTTTGAAATACATACTTTGCTATTTTCTTCTTAAACTACATCTCAGTGACATATGTAGCGGCTGATGCACTGTCATGAGATTCCAAGGTATGATTTTATTTTTATTATTTTATCATCATCATCATCAAATTCCTGCCATGTACCCACAAGGGGTGTACAGGATAGGATAGTACTACATGAAAAAAATTACATCATTACTAACTTCCTATCTACAATTTTCCTCCAAATCAGTCTGTTACTTGTCAAGACACCAACATTATCAGATCTTACATTTCTATCGTCTAAGGGACTTTGTACCGTATCAATCCACCTATATCTTGGTCTTCCTCTGGGTCGTTTTCCTGCCAACCTGGCAGAGAACACTTGTTTTGCTAATCTTTCCTTGCCCATTCTGTTTAAGTGACCATACCACATGAGATTAGCTCTGCTAACACATTCCTGGATGCTGATAATGTCAAGTTCTTTCCTAATATCCTCATTTTTAATATGATATTGCCATTGATGCCATCTGTTCATGCCTATAATCTTTCTCAGGACTCTCATATCTGTGGTCTCTAGTCTTTGGTCAAGTGTTTTATTTCTGATCCAGCTCTCAGACCCATAGGTTAAAACTGGTTTGAACACTGTCTTGTATACAGCTAATTTAGTGTTCTGACTAATTTCTCTCTTATTCCATATGAATTTATTCAATTGACTTCCTACCATACCAGCTTTGTTGATTCTGTTGTCTATTTCCATATTTAATTTACCATCTTCACTAAAAATCGTGCCTAAGTAGCTGAAATGTTTCACTTGTTCCACAGATTCCCCGTTCACAACACAGTTGACATTTTCAACAATTCTACCTATTTTCATTGTCTTTGTCTTTTTAATGCTAAACTTCATACCATATCTATTACAACAGTTATTCACTTTAGTCAGGGAATCTTGCAGACTTGTAGCGGATTTATTTAGAAGTATAACATCATCTGCATAAAGCAAAGAGCTGACATTAACATCTCCAATTTTGATATCATGTTTAATACCACTTTCCTTCATAATGTGATCGATATAGATAATGAATAACAGAGGGGATAATGTACATCCTTGCCTCACACCAGATTCAACATTAAACCATCTTCCTGTACTTCCTTCAATTCTAACTGCTGACTTACAACTCAAATAAAGACCAAGTATTGCTTGATATAATGCCCCATTGACACCATATAACTGCAGCGTATTGAATAGCTTCTCTCCTGGCACCTTGTCATATGCCTTTTTCAAATCGACAAAACTTAAATACAGATCTTTGTTATATTCCCATGCTTTCTCGACTATTTGTCGTAAAGTGAAGATCTGATCTTGACAGCCTCTGTTTGGCCTGAATTCAGCTTGTTCTTCATCAAGCTTTTCTTCCACAATTCTTCTCAACCGTTTCTCAAGTATACTTGCATAGATCTTGCCAGGAACACTCAGTAGGGAAATACCTCTGTAATTCTCACTTTCTTATTTCCCTTTTTATATATGGGCACTATGAGAGCTCTACTCCAATTATCGGGAATTCGTCCCTCTGTTCAGGTTTTCTGAACTATGCAGTGCAGCCACTGTAAGACTCTTATACCACCATACTTCAGGATTTCTGGTCGAATATCATCTACTCCTGCTGCCTTTCCACATTTCAAGCCTTTGATGGCTTTTTCTACTTCAAGTATGGATATGTATTCCTGACTGCATGCCTGTCAGTGTTTTTTACCACTGTGCTGTCATCACTGCTTGTTTCATTTAGCAGTTTTTCAAAGTAATTACTCCATACTTCAAGGATATCTTTTTCTCCCATTTTCATGTCACCTTTATCATCTCTAACTCCTTTTACAGCACTCTTTCTTCCATTCCTAAGCTTTTTCAACAACCTCCAGAATGTTTTGCCACCTTCTTGATATTTATTTTCTATGTTCTTGCCAAAGTCCTCCCATGACTTTTGTTTAGCTAGTTTTACACAGTGTTTAGCATTCCTGCATTTGTCTCTGTATTCTCTAAGCAAAAGCTGACTTATTTGCCAGAAACTTTTGATATGCTTTCTTCTTTTCCTTCACTGCCTCTTTAACTTCCTGTGTCCACTATGGAGTTCTAATTTTTCTCTCCTTGCAGACAACTTCACCACATGCCTCTCTAGCTGAATCAATCAGGGCTTTCTTCAAGGCTTGCCACTGAATCTCCAAGGTTTGATTCCTGTTCTCAAACTCTTTCATTTTTTCTTCAATAATCTTTGTATATTTTAGTCTACAGTTCACATCTGAGAGCTGCTCAACTTTTATTCGCTTTAAAACTTTCTTACATCTTATTCTTTTCAATATGAAATTTAATTTTATCCTGCTCAAGACTAAGTAGTGATCACTTCCAATTTCAAATCCTCTGTACACTCTGGTGTCCTGCACCAGGGAGAAAACATCACTAACAACAATAACATAGTCAATGAGACTTTTCTTATTCCTTGCCTCTTCTCTCCATGTGAATTTGTGCACATTTTTATGTTGGAACATGGTGTTAGTAATAACCAGTCTATGTCCTGAGCAGAAATCCAACAGATATTTGCCACTGTTGTGTCTTACTTTCTACTCATATATCTATTCTTTAGTCTTTGGGTCAAATCCCTGTTAAACTCTCATTCAGGTATCACGTGGTACCTCTGGGGAACAAAGGAATTGCCTCTAGATTGAGCCAATACCAGAGTATCAGATTATCTGAGATTGACCCCCTCGTAAAGCACTAAGAAATTTATATTTCGCTGCGCCACTTAGCGCTTTTAGATTAAACAATATTATTAATCAAGGGTGATCCCAAGACAGTACTTAAGTGATACATTGTAATTTCGCAGAAGTGGCCAAAATCTATTCTTATTCTAGTCTCCCGCCTAGGTTCATGGTACGTTTTTATAAGTGGTGCATCCGATTCCAGAAATCACAGATATTCTTAGTTGGGTACAAAAGCAAGGTTTATTAGATATCATAATTATGTACATACAATACAATAAGCTTAATTTCCACCATAAGGGAGTTCCTGACAGTCAGGATACAATTAGAACATTACAATAATATAAGTATACGCAAACTGATTAACTGTAAATCTCTGAAGTAAGATTTCTTAATTTTTCGCTTAAATACCTTAATCATGCATGATTATTACAATAACTCTCTAATTTCTTTAGTAATTCAATCAAACTACACAAGATAGCATTTATATCCTTCACAATACCTTCATTGAAAGCAATTCCGTACTTTTAACATATTCTTAACCTCCTAGAGCATAATATGTAACTCTATCACAATAGGAGACAGTAAGATTTAAGGTAACCCTTTATAGATCACTGCAGTTCAGTCCTAATTAATATCATTAAATGCTCCTTCCTCTGTTTTTACAACGTGGCACAAATCTTTCATTCACAATCAGCAAAATACAAGTAAAGTCTACTTATCTATCCTTGGTTCTGCGTCGTGTCAAAGGTCTACCGGAATCTGCCTCTCCTTAGACGAAATGTCCATGTGCTCCAATCTGGCTTTCTATGGACGGCCGGGCTTATTCCTTCTGCAGAGATACTACGTCTAGTTTCTCCACTGCTTCTATTGAAACCCTCCGGAATGGAGGCACTGCCACCCTTCACCTGCTTACGGCACCGCGAGATGAACACCAGGAGATCCAGTAACAAAAAGCCTTTTTTTCAGGGGTGCTAGACCCTTATATTTTCACCTTTCTTTCTCGGCAATTCTTGCATTCCGCAATGTCCACCCAACGCACCAACGTGGACTCACGGCATTGCATCCAGCTTTCTCCGCTATAATGTGCGCTGACAGCATGCGATTGCTTGGGACGAACCGCTCCTTCGCGTTGCTGCTTCGTGACCTTTGGATTCCCCCTCCCCCATCTTGAACTTGTGCTAACATTCTATATCTCTTAGTACACAATGCTCTATTAAACTTTGCTACAGGTCTACACTTCCATTATTATTTAACTAATTTGTGAATGGTACAAAATCCTTACTTATTTGTTTTCTCATAGTATGAAATATTGGATATATTTACAATGTATTGTTTTAATACTCAGAGACAAGCATTATAATGTTTCTTATTGTGAGTTCGCTCTGTTATACAAAAATAAGATGAAATATTTTATGTTCCAACTTATCAGGGTATAACACCATTATTATTAGCTTTGCTCTTTTCTCTAAATTTTCCCAAAATATTTTTGTATGTCTCACAATCATTTCCTACTCTGCTATTTAGATCCCTAACAAGGACCAACATTTCCTTTTTCATTGTGTCAGTTTCTTTTTCTAAAGCTTCAAAAAATTCCTCCACTTCTACCTTAGTAGAACCTTCTGTGGGACCATAGTCACAAATAAGTCTCATTTTCCAGTTCCCCATTCTCATATTTGCCCCCATTACTCTACTTGAGACTGACTGCCATTCAAGAAGATTAGCCTCGTATTTTGTGTTGAATACTATGGCTACTCCTTCTTTTCCTTGATTGTCATTGCCTGAATATAACATTTTGTATTTATTGCTCAGAAAGATCTCACCAGTTTTGATCTTTTTTGTTTCAGTCACCCCTATTATGTCGATCTGGTACTTATCTAATTCCTCAGCTAGCTCCATTTCTTTGCCATTCAGGCTTCTTACGTTGATGGTACCGATCTTTAACTCTGGTGATGTTGAGTTGGGGTTTGTTTTCAGATTTGTTCCATTAGCTGAACAGAATTTGAACTCTGATATCAAGAATGCGTTATAATAAATGTTCAGAAAACACCTTTGCACAATGATTACTCAGCAATTCAACTATTTCTTTTACCTCTGACACCTTAATCATCAGTATTGATTACAGTCATTCTACCATAGTCATTTTTCCTCTTACTTGCTACATAATGAAAAAACTCTTGGATTTAGTTTGGCCTGCTTAGCTAATTTTCTCTCATGATCTTATTTGGCCTTTCTTACCATACTAGTCACTCTTCTTGCTTGCACTTTGTACTGCTCATGTGTATGCTGATAATCTTTTTTTATTTCCTCCCTAGTGTTTTCTTTTTTTGCAGTGCTTGCTTTCTATCTCTACTGATACACTATCCCCAAACTTGATTTATCCTTCTGACCTTTGGTATGCAGTCAGATACTGCTTCTCTCAAACAATCTCTGATCACTTCCCCTGCACTACTGACTACTACTGACATTCTTTCCTTGTAGCGTCTCAAACCATGGCATGGCATTGCTCCAAGATGCTTCCTAAGCCCTCTCATAATTACCAGCTTTATAGTTCAACATAACTACTTTCTTGACAGAGAATTCCACATGTTTAGCAACTTTCCAGAACAGGACTACATTGTCACTCTTCCCGATTGAAGGCAGAGTGTTCACCTTCTTCTGATGCTATGCTCTCAAAACCCTTGTCCCCTCTATGACATGTTGTTTCAGGTATTTATCTCTTAGCAAGTATAAATTCCACTTCCATCTTGCCATGCTCCTTTTTCTCGATCCAATCTATGTCCCCATAGTTGATATTCTTATCTTCAGTTTTTATGTCGCCTTTATCATCTTTGATTCCTTTTACAGTACTCTTTCCTCCATTCCAAAGCTTATTCAATAGCCTCCAGAACATTTTGCAGCTTTCCTGATGTTTATTTTCTATATTCTATTTTCATGGCATTGCACCTCTGTACCGAGGCACCTATTGTACCTCTGTACCGAGCCCTGATAAGACCTCATCTCGACTGCTGTGCCCAGATTTGGTCACCTCGGTTCCTTCTTGATGGGGAGGAGGTTGAGAGGATCCAGAGGCGAGTGACTAAGATGATAGCAGGTCTATGGAATGCACCATATGAGAACAGGTTGAAGATTTGTGGGTTGCAGAAACTAGTTGATAGGCGAAAAAGGGGAGATATGATTGAGACATTCAAATTGCTAAAAGGATTCTATAGGATTAATTCAGATGATATTTTTGAGATCAGGACTGGTGGTGGGAGAACTAGGGGACACCCATGGAAGCTGGGCAAGAGCGTGGTTAGCAGGGGTGTTAGAGCTGAGTTCTTTACTTTTAGAGTGGTAAATGAGTGGAATAAGCTGCCAGAGTCTGTTGTGGGTGCTATGACAGTGAGCGAGTTCAAGGCAAGGTATGATAGATACTGTGAGAATGTTGAACAGCTGTGTGAACATGATGTTTAGGGCCTCCCTCGATGAGTCTAAGGACTCCTGGAGTAGCCCGTGGTAATAATAGTAATAATAGTAATATTCTTACCAAAGTTTTCCCATGACTTCTGTTTAACTACTTTTATACATAGCCTAGCTGTCTTACATTTTTCTCTGTATTCTTTTAGGGCATCTGCCAACTTATTTGCTAGGAACTTTTGATATGCTTTTTTCTTTTCCAGGATTGCTTCTTGTGTCCACCATGGTGTTCTTATTTTTCTATCCTTGCAGACAATTTCACCACGTAGCTGTCTAGCTGAATCAATCAGTGTTTTCTTCAGAGTTTGCCACGGAGACCACGAGGTTCGGTTCTTGTTTTCGATTTGTTTAATTTTTTTCTTCAATAATGTTTGTGTAGTCATCATCATCATCATCAAATTCCTGCCATGTACCCTCAAGGGGTGTACAGGATTTGATAGTACTACATGAAAAATTTACATCATTACTAACTTCCTATCTACAATTTTCCTCCAAATCAGTCTGTTACTTGTCAAGACTCCAACATTAACCAGATCTTATATTTCTATTGTCTAAGGCACTTGGTACCATATTAATCCACCTATATCTTGGTCTTCCTCTGGGTCGTTTTCCTGCCAACTTGGCAGAGAACACTTGTTTTGCTAATCTTTCCTCGCCCATTCTGTTTAAGTGACCATACCACCTGAGATTAACTCTGCTAACACATTCCTGGATGCTGACAATGTCAAGTTCTTTCCTAATATTCTCGTTTTTAATATGATGTTGATATTGATGCCATCTGTTCATGCTCCTAATCTTTCTCAGGACTCTCATATCTGCGGTCTCTAGTCTTTGGTCAATTGTTTTACTTCTTACCCAGCTCTCAAATCCATAAGTTAAAACTGGTTTGAACACAGTCTTGTATACAGCTAATTTAGTGTTCCGACTAATTTCTCTCTTATTCCATATGAATTTATTTAATTGTTTTCCTACCATACCAGCTTTGTTGATTCTGTTGTCAATTTCCATATTTAATTTACCATCTTCACTAAAAATCGTGCCTAAGTAGCTGAAATGTTTTACTTGTTCCACAGGTTCTCCATTCACAACACAGTTGACATTTTCAATGATTCTGCCTATTTTCATTGTCTTTGTCTTTTTATTGCTGACCTTGATACCATATCTATTACAGCAGTTATTCAATTTAGTCAGAGAATCTTGCCGACTTGTAGTGGATTTATTTAGAAGTATAACATCGTCTGCATAAAGCAAAGAGCTGACATTAACATCTCCAATTTCGATATCATGTTTAATACCACTTTCCCTTCATAATGTGATCGATATAGATAATGAATAACAGAGGGGATAATGTACATCCTTGTCTCACACCAGATTTAACATTAAACCATCTTCCTGTACTTCCTTCAATTCTAACTGCTGACTTACAACTCAAATAAAGACTAAGTATTGCTTGATATAATGCCCCATTGACACCATATAACTGTAGCTTATTGAATAGCTTCTCTCTTAGCACCTTGTCATATGCCTTTTCCAAATCTACAAAACTTAAATACAGATCTTTGTTATATTCCCATGATTTCTCCACTATTTGTCGTAAAGTGAAGATCTGATCCTGACAGCCTCTATTTGGCCTGAATCCGGCTTGTTCTTCACCAAGCTTTTCTTCCACAATTCTTCTCAACTGTTTCTCAAGTATACTTGCATATATCTTACCAGGAACACTCAATAGGGATATACCTCTGTAATTCTCACATTCAGTTTTATTTCCCTTTTTATATATAGGTACTATGAGAGCTCTACTCCAATCATTGGGAAAAAAAAAAAAACTACATTAAACAATTTTTAAAGTCCTCTCATATTAAGATTTTCTTCTGTTGGGGTTTGTTCTGGATACTATACAGGTTGAAAATGGGTCCTCCATATTCTTGGAATAATTCATTATTCTGTTGGAATTAATTCATCATTAACAATTGTTCAGATTTGGATGATGTTTCAGCATTTCATAGGCTTCTTTGAATTTTCTTTCAAACCAGGATTTGGTGCAGTGTAGTGACTTAATACCTTTCCTGCCAATTCTGTGGCATGTTTGGAGTGCGTGGTCTGACAGTCCTGTTTTACCATAGTTGAGGTATTTAATGTGGCATTTGTATTCATTTTTTCTAATTGGGATGGTGTGTCCTGTTTCCCCTATGTAAGGTCGGTTACAGGTACATTGAATTTTGTAAACTCCTGGGTGGGCAAGGTATGGAAGAGGATTTTTGGAAGAGCTAAGTAAATTTCTTTATTTTGCAGAAGATTTGAAGGTTATCTTAATATTTATTTAAGTTCTGTTTTTTTCTGAAATTTCCCCAATGTATGGTATTCTTGATCTTTTTTGCTTTTAATGGTATTTTGTTGGAGGATCTTATGAATTGTTTTTATAAAGGTTTGGCTAATAATTTCAAATTCTTGGTTGAGAGCCTGTTCATTGGAGCAAATTGTTAGGACTCTGTGTTTTTGGGTGCTAATGATCCCTAGTTTTCGTGTTGAATGGTGGTGTGAATTTTTATGTATGTAGGTTTGCGGTAGATTGTGAAGGAGAGGCAGCCTGAAGGAAGACATTTGACAAGTGTATCTAGAAAAGGAAGAGAATTGTTGTTTTTGATCTCGAAAACGACAACTCTTGTTGTTTGTTCAGGGTAGCTTAGGAATATATTTAATGTTTTTTGGCTATGGGGCCAAATGACGAAAATATCATCAACATATCAGAGCCAGACTTTGGGTTTTAGACTGGCAAAATCTAGAGCTTGTTGCTTGAAGTCTTTCATGTAAAAGTTAGCTATTGGGGGGGGGGGGGAAGTGGTTAGTCCATGGCCATACCTTCTTTTAAAGAGGGTCGTGATATCAGGTGGAAATATGTTCTGTAGGAAAAAAATTGTATCATTGATCTGGACATTAGTTAAAAGGGCAGTTATGTCAAAACTGACTAATAAATCGTCATTGAGTGTGTTGTTTCTAATTTTGTTTATGAAAAGGAAGTATTTTTTATGTGGGGGGGGGGGGGGAATGACCTACTAACTCCTTGAATGTGGCCACTAGCTTCTTGGCTAAGTGATAATTAGGGCTGTTGATTCCTTCAACTACCGGTCATAGTGGTGTGTTTGTTGTATGTATTTTTGGCAGGCCATAAATTCTGGGAGTGTGGGCATAATGCAGTATTAGTTTTTTGGTTGTTTCCTCTGGCCATGTGCTCACTGATTTGATTAGTTCTGTTGTTTTCTTTTTAATGCAGTTTGTAGGGTTGTAATTCTTCATTTGGCACGTGTTGTGATCGGATACCGATTGGTTCATTTTTTCCAGTTATGCTGTCTCGATCAAGAACGAAGTAGCATTGTCTTTATTCGCTTTTTAATGATGATGTTTTTGGTTATTTTTAAAGATTAAAGGGTCCTTTTTTCCATTCTCATTAGGTTGCAACTTAGTTGTTTATTGGAGTTTAATATGTATGATGTTTCCATTTGTATTTTGTCAGCTATATTGGTGGGGGAGGAATTTTAGACCTCTTTCATTGTGATATGTGAAATCTAATTTGTTAACTGACCTTGGTGCAATAGTTCAGTAAAAGAAATAATTAGCATAATTAATTATCCCATAGTAACTGTATAAATTCCATTTCCTTTTTACCATGTGCACTTTCCTTCTTTTAGTCTATGTTCCCATAGTTGAGGTTCCTTATAATAACTGAAAATTAAAAGTTCCTTTTTCTTCTGAAAAAATTTGCTATCTTTAAACATTAAAAAAAAAGTTTGTTTCTTAACTCAGAATGTTCTGACCAGAAGACAGATACTGTTCATATATCATTGTCTTTTTATTGTAATGTGGACACACTGGAGTAGGTCCAGAGACAAAGTGACCAAAAAACAATTCAGGACTCTAGAATGTTGATTATGGAGAAAGGTTGATATTGGTTACAAGGAGAGGTTGAAGGAATATAAATTAGTTTTTTGGTGGATAAGAGGAAAAGAGACGATGCAATAGAAATGTTTAAGTTAGTGAGTGGATTTTATTGGATTATTACAGTGGTGATTATTAAAATAGCAGTGGATGAGTGGATCTTATTACCAGATTGCATCATGAATACTGGAAGAGTTTAAGTTCAGTATGATAAATATGTTAAGTGGACCAGCCTCTTTCAATGAGTCAGCTGGCTCCATGGATGTCCTAATAATGATAATATTTTAAAGAGAATTGTTCATTAATTTAGTGAAACTGTATGATCTCACCTTCTTCTCCAACTTAATGTCCATCGAAAGAAATACAATTGTCAATTTGAGAAAACTCAGAAGGTTCCCTCGTAAACAACCTTACCTTCCTTTCTGAATTAAAAATTTCTTCCCTTTTCATATTTTTTTCCCCATACTTTTTCTTCTTCTGGAATGTACTCTGTTTCCAATCAACAGCTCTTGTTTTCCCACAACTATACTTCCCAATCAGAAATACATCTTGACTCAAATGTGTTTCTGTTTGGAGCCACCAAGGAAAAGTAAAGTAATTGCTTTGTTGTAAATGAGAACAGTTCTTCAGTTACAAAACTCACTTGGAATCTTTAATGTTATTTATGCTCCTGTCAAATTTTTAAGTTCCATCAGTAAAAAAAAAATTGAAGTAAGGCTTTTTTCTTTCTTGAAATTAATAAATGCTATCTTCTTCTGCAGTCCTCAACAGGACTGCAGAAGAAGATGGCATTTATTAATTTGATGCGCCCATGACCTAAGGCATCCTTCGACTTACTGTTAGCCTATGCCTATAGTATATTTTGTATATAAATTGCATGTGTTCTCCTAGTGAGTTTGCTTATGTGCAGGATGAAAAATCACAGTTTCTGGGATCAAAAAACCCTGCTACCTCCATATATGATACCAGATAACTCACCTTTGCTTGTGAGAAGTCCTGATGAAGGGTTCTTCACATCCTAGACAGGATTTGACCCAGGTATTTCAAACTGAAGGGCTTTGGCAAAACCAACTGAGTTGCAGATGCTCTCTAATAAATGTCATAATCTAATAAGTTTGTATCAAACCATAGTTAATATGTACAGTTTTTTCTTATTCAAACTGTATTAAAGAAAGATTATTACAATTTAAATTAAATGTTTATGAAACAGGACTAACAGCCTATGTAGCTCAGTGGAAGTGATGTTTACAGCCACGGTACTAGGCCACCCATAGAAAGACCTAAGTTTAATTCTAGTCACCAAATAGAAGAAGGAGCCTTTCTTTAATTGGTTCCTGTTAGTTTCTATCTTGCTATTTCCTTAACGTCTGTGAACAACAAACAAAGCAGGTGATATATATCATCATAGGATCAAGATTATGATTTTATTTATTACTATTTTACACAGTTTTAATCATCTTAAACCAAACAGTCTTGATGTACATATCAAATTCCAAGTCTTATTTTACATGATTTTCAATTTGTATGTGGTTTATCTTCAAAATATTATGATACAGACATCTGCATGGGATGTGGATTCATTATGGAAGGTCCAGTAAGTGTTACTTATGCAGTACCTATCATATTTCTCCTTAAACTCATTCACTGACAGAACACTCATTTACCCACTCTCCAAACTAAAAATCGGATCCTCATACTTGTGTTAATCACACTCTTACATAACCTCAACTCCCTTATTCTTTCCCAACTTATCATGTATCAAAAAATTTCTTTTGCACCTAACTTATAAAACTTATCTTTTATAAAACCCTTTTAGTAATTTATATGGTTCTATTTTTCTCCTCTTTTCCACCTATTAACTAAACTTTGCAATCCATACACCTTCAACCTGTCCTAGGAAGAATTCCATAGACCTTTTTGCCATGTAGGTCACTTGTCTCTAGATCCTCGACACAATTTTGTCATCTTCATGAAACCTAGGCGACCAAACCTGAGCACAGTAGTCGAATGCAGTTTTATCAAATTCTTATAAAGAAGGATAATAACTTCCCTATCTCTGATGTTCTTTTTAAATTTAGAGAATTTAATAGGTTGTAAATTAAATGTTTAAATACTTACTCCTTTATTTCAAGCATACTTTTATTGTAATACTCATCTTTGAAAGAGGAAGAAAAATTTTCGAAATTCAAATCAACACATTCAATATAACATTATTATGATACAGACATCTGCATGGGATGTGGATTCGTTATGGAAGGTCCGTCCATGTTGGCCGAGTTGCTAACTTACTCGATCTCCAACCAATAAGCAGCAGATTTGGATCAGATCCCACCATCAGCGTGAATGTAGTAATTGTCTTTAGGTGGGAGATGAATTTCATCATCTAGTGTGAGACTACTGCCCTGTTTATTGGAGACCTGAAGTTGTTTGAAAAAGTTCTACATTTGGTCTTTAGAGCAGGGTAAAAATAAATAAGAAATATTTTTAAAAAATAATATTTACTTAACCTACTTACATTATTAATGTACTATAGGTTCACAACTTTTCATAGATGGAGGTCACATGACACACATGCCTACACGTTTTTATACTACCTTCTTGTAAATTTTAACTAGGTTAGAGGTATTTGAATTTAAGAGATTGCTCCAACAACCTGATGCTTACTAATCAAGTATTAATATCATCTACTGTATATAGTAGGTACTACTCAATTTTATTTCTCATTCTGATTTAGGTAGTATATTTCACTGCAACATTTCCGTATGTTGTCCTCTTCATAATGCTAATTCGAGGTGTTACTTTACCTGGAGCAGCAGATGGTATACTCTACTACATCAGTCCAGAATGGGAACGCCTTGGATCATTAAAGGTTGTGCAATTTTTTTTTTTAATTAATTTAATAACTTTATTTTGTTCTTTATAATAAGAGTTTAATGAATTTAAAAGTATTGACAGGATAATATTTAAGCAATTTCTCACCCCCCCCCCATTAAAACGTTTGCCTTAATGTCTTTTTTTTTGCGAAGAGAGAAATGTTAGAAATATTTCCATCATTCAAAATGATGATGAAAATTGTTTCAAATTGTGTTCTTGTTCAAATAAATTATTATGTGACACCTCCAAGGAGTCCAAAGACTCATCAAGAGAGGGTACCTACTCTACAACTCTCCATCTCCACCACTTAATCCACAACTATAGTGAACTGCCACTACCACCATTACCTACACCACTAACATCTACTGCCCACCATCACCACTAGTATTGTTTTGTCTGTAACTTGCATGTGTTCTCAAGGCTGATTTGTCTGTGTGTGCAGGGGATGAAAAACTTGAATTTCTGGGAGGAAAAAACCCTGTTATCTCCATCTGAGATCGGCTAACTCACTTTTAATTGAAAAAAAAAAATAACCATATAAAGATTCCTTTCATCATGAAGAGAATCAAATTTAGGCCTTTTCCTTTCTTTTAGTGTTACATGGTGATCAGCATTCATTTTTGAAATTATGGACTTGACAACCGTGTTATAAATAACTATTTTAATTTCCTGATGTTTCGACCTTCATATTAAGGTCATCATCTGGATTATACACAATCACTTCTCCTTCCAAGTATACAGTAGAGGTCCTCTTCCTACAGAATACCGTTCTTTCAGTTACTCTGAGGCTTGTCTTTTAAAATTCCTTCCTATACCTGACTTGGACTGCCTTTGCACACTTGTTGTGCAAAGGCAGTCCAAGTCAGGAAGTTGTAGAGTAGGTGCCCTCTCTTGATGAGTCTTTGGACTCTTTGGAGGTGTCATGTAATAATAGTAATGGTAATAATTTTTGGAAATGTATATTCATAAAATGTCCCCCCCCAAAAAAAAAGAGGTATAAATATATCATTCACATGAAGTTACTTTTGAAGTTGAAATTGCATGTTTGATTACTTTTATTGGGAATTTCTTTATAAATATCAGTTAGATAATTTGTTTTGCATTTTCTGTTAAACAATATTTTTTCACTACAGAAGGATATAAGAAGATTTCTTACATCATGTTATTTACTTAAGCAAGACTGGTTATTTAAGTTTTCTAATATCGCATCAACTAATTTTTAAGGAATGTTTCACAAATAAAGCAATGTTACTTATCTTTCTTTTTTTCTTTCCATTTATAGGTATGGGGAGATGCAGCTATGCAGGTGTTCTTTTCTATTGGACCTGGTTGGGGTGGTTTGGTAACAATGGCAAGTTTTAATCGTTTTCATAATGACTGCCTTAAGTAAGTAGTCATATTTACTGCGTTTGTAATGTTTTCTAATGTTCTTTAATCTTAAAATATCTTTAACTGTGATTTTGACATGAAATATGTTTGTTTAAATTGAAAGGCTTGTTTGTTATTCATGTGATCATAAAATCAATGATTTACAATCCAAATTTTTCATTTATAAGTGGATGGATTATTTTGATATATCCGTCTTTGAATACCTGCAGTATGTCATTATAACTAAATGCCATTTTGCTAAAAGCTATCAACCTGATGTATGTAACATCGAGTTCACTGCTACCTCTTCACTGGATGAAGAAACTCAGATGTACGAAGAGGAGGTATTCGAGCTGTTGCACAAACTGAATAAGAATTTAGCAATAGGGACTGATGGGATAGCACAGGTGCTAAAAGTGTTCAGCTGAACTAGCTATTCCTTTAGCCACGCTACCGGCCAGGACCTATATCGCAAGTGCTGACAATACGTCTTATGAAACGAAAACTATTAATGTGCTAACATAAACAATTCGTAAAAATATTCAGAATTTTAAATTGTGTATTTTTACATACTCCTCCTCCTCGTATCCACCAAACTTTGCAATTTCATTTCTTCAACCTCTCCATTCCAGAGTTCTGATATTGTTTTAGTCACTTTTCTGGATCCTCTCCAGTGTTTTCACATTACATTGAAAACATTAGATGGGTTACATTTCCATGGATTCGAAGTGCGTATTAAAATTGTAATACCGTTTGATTTTACATTGAAATTTATGATGGATACGAAGCTTTTGAGGATGAATATTTGATCTTTAATGGCCAGTAAGGTGGTTAATCAGGCTATATAATTTGAGTCTCAGAACAGGGAAGATTCCACAGGAGTGGAAAGAATGTATGGTAATCCCATTTGCATAAGGGTATTGCAAAGACTGATGTATCCAACTATCGACCTATCAGCATCTCAGGAGTAGTGGTGAAGATTTTGGAAAAATTGGTTGGAGCTCACATTCAGAAATAGGTTGACGGTGAATCTCTGCTTTGCAATGAGCAACATGGGTTTACTAAGGGAAGGTCATGTTTTAGCAACTTGCTCACATTCTGTAACGATGTTACTATTAAACTGGACAAGGGGAATGAATACACCATGATACTTTTGGATTTTGCTAAGGCTTGACAGAATACAGCATGGAAGACTATTGCATAAATTGTAGAATATGGGTTTGGATCATAAAATATTTGCATGAATAAGAGGATGGCTGACTCATAGATATCAAAAACTGGTATATGGGGGGATGTGAATTTGCATGATTAACCAAGATCTAGTTAGTAAGATACGGGAGGAGCATGGGGCAACTCCGAGGTTTACCAGCGCCACCATCTCTTTACATGGCATATGGAACACAGATAGCTATAAGGACTTAAAACAGTTTGGGCTAATGCAGAAGGATATAAAAGTTCTTTTATTGAGGGCCCTACAGGGCACACTGGTGGCATGGCGTTGCCACCAGAGAATGACTACAATGATAACTAGAACAGGCATAGGGTAAAACACTTGTAAAGACTTAGGCCTATATCAAGTCTGAACGAGATGTCTGGATGTGATGTAAGGGTAGTACTGCCCATAACCGGTACAAAGATTAAAAAAAAAAATACCCAGTGGTGTACCACAAGGGTCGGTCCTCGTCTACTGTTATTCAATCTGTACATTAATGATATTGGGAAGGATTTGAAAGGTGACATATAGCTATTTGCTGATGATGTAAAGAAAGGTAGGGTAATCAGGAATGCTGCTGATATGCAGTACTTGCAGAAGGATTTGAATAAGCTGGAATTGAGGACATGGGAAAATGGATGTCGGTAAATGTAAAGTCATGCACTTTGGCATAATTAGATATCCAATGTCGTATTCTGTTGGTGGAATTATGCTAGAAGAAACTGATCAGACTAGGGATCTTGGAGCACTAGTAGATAGGAGGTTGAAGTTCAGGAGCCATGTAGCAAAGATTACAAATACAACTCAAAAGATAATTGAAATGCTGAAACAAACTTCTATATGTAATGATAAGGATGTCATTTTGCTTGTTTACAAGGTCTTGATAAGACCTCATTTGGGCTATTGTGTGCAGATCTGGTCCCCTAGTTTCTGTTGTGATTCTGTTAAAAATGATATCAGGATTGTGGAATACTGATTATGAAGATAGGTTGAGAATTTGTGAAAGGGTCATACAGGATTTCAGTTGATGGAATTTTTAATTTTATGGAGAGTGGGGAAATGACAAGAGGGCATCCCTGGAAGCTGAGAATGGATGCTGCTAAGGTGGTGAGGTCTACATTTTTCTCTCATAGAGTGGTGCATGATTGGAATGGATTGCCATTGGATGTTGTGTGTGCAAACAGCATGCATGAATTCAATAAAAAGTATGATAACTGGTGTGTGTGTGTGTGTAGTATGTGGCCTCCCTCAATGAGTCCCTGAATTCCTGGACTATTATTATAATTAAGAGACACCTCCAAGTGTCTCTTAATAATAAGTAGCTTATAATCCATCCAAAAATAATGAAAAAAAAAAAAAAAATCAGCTAATGCCTTTTTATCCCCGTATATACGGGAGTAGGCGAGGCTATTTAGCCCTATCTAACTTTTGGAGACTGAGTGGGCAGTTCAATCTCCACTGGTACCCAATCAGAGACAGATGGCCCAAGGCTATCACTAATTAAGCGGTACGCAGTGAAGAGAGACGGCTCAAATGTGCCGCCATCTCGTGGTCTCTAACCCTAACACAATATATTTTTTTTAATGTCTGAAATAATGTGGGTTCTACGGTCGATTTTCTTGAGTTTACAGGACGAAAAACCCGAGTTTCTGGGAGGAAAAACCTGCTTGCCCGTGCCAGAGATCGACTAACTCGGGATCCGGTCGATAAAAGGCTTAGAAAAATTTCCTCTAGTTGCCGACTAGACTCGAAACCAAGACTTCCTTCGTGCGGCCTAGCGCGATGGTGTGCAAACGCCACATCCACTGAGCTACACAGGCTCTCCAAAAAAAAAAAAAAAAAATAATGAGCATATATAAAATAAATAAATTTTGTTTTCTTTAAATAATGGCTTCCTTTCCTTTTCTTTTTTACTTATATGTAATATACTTAAATGGTTTTATGATATATAGTCTTCATTTTGCATACTGTCTGTCTTAAAACCTGTTAAATGCTTTCACAATCCAACTTCATTGATGGATGCAAGACTGGAATTAGACACTTTGTCACCCAACACAATTTTGAAATCAGTGACTTTTACAAGCAATTCTCTGAGAAAGTTGCTTTGTTCACTTGCCTGTCCTATTTGCATCATTTTTTGGGCCATTGGTTGCAGTATAAATTTTGAAGCACATCCATCATGTTGCAGGATTACTTAATTTTACCCAATGTTATTTTACCGGCCTGGTTGGCCGAGTGGTTAGCTTATCCGCTCTCCAGCCAAAAGGCTGCAAGTTTGAATCCTGCCATGGGCATGGATGTTGTGATTGTCTGTGAAAATACTAGTGGTGGTGGTCGGTGGTAGATGGCATTGGTGTAGATGATGAAGGTAGTTGTGGTTGGTGGAGACAGAGTTGTAGAGTAGATACATAGTCTTCATTTTTAATATTTCAGTTGTGTAAATTTGCCAAGGCAAAAAAACACAGCTGAAATTTTATTCTAGCATGTATAAAACGAATATCAAACTTTCTAATTAAATATCAACTTCCACACTTTGTGGATGTTTGTTTCTCTGCCATCATTAACAGTACTCCATCTCCTCTTTTCACTTTCCTGTCTTTCCAGAAAAAAAAACAAAAAAACTTTCCATTTCTATTCCCAACATTATATCATCCTCAGACAACCACATTTCACTCATACTGATTATCTTTGGGCATACTGACTCAATCAGTGCAACAAACTCAGCTCTCTTATTACAAATGCTCCTTACATTTGAATACAAACATAACAATCCCTATGTCTTTGAGACCATTCTACCAGCAACAACATTCTCTATGCTAGCCACTATTCCACACCTCTCTCTCTCTATTTAGACCACTCTCCAGTTTCCCTAATCCTGATTGCCATTTATACCTGCCTTAACCTCTCCTTTTATGCATTCCATCACCTTGTCCCACCACAACCACATCTTCAAACTCATATCTATCTTCCTTCTGTCATACAACCCATTTGGCTGTGCTTTCCTACTTCACAAGAATCCTTTGATCATTAGCTTTAATGATTTCTTGATTTTGTGCCTTCTCAGAAAACAATAGCCTTTCTAAATTCCCAACACCAAACCTCTTTAAATGCAATCCATTTATATATGAAATTATGCATAACATTAACCAAGATCAATTAAGTTTGGTATAATTATTTTGTCTTTTGCCAAAATTTATTTTCATTATGAAGCAATATGAGTTATAACTCCTCATTATTTTAAACTTTATTTTTGCAAATGGTTTAAATTTAAACCATCTGTGAAAGAAAAGCATTTGCCTTATTCAAATCATTTGGTTTTCAGTGTCCTAAAGGTGCGCTTTCATGCAAATAACTAAGAAAAATTTAGTAAAAATAAGTGTTGACTAATTTGCATATTATTTATATATAATAGATTTTTCTTGCGGGGGGACCTCACCCCTACCAAGCGCATTCCCTCGGGTGGCGGATGAGGGAAGCCCAAGTGGGCAGCTCAAAATAATGAATAAGGAGCCATAGACCAAAGGCGCACTTCAGAACCATGGTCAGGAGAAGTGCTGTAGACCACTGTAAAGATGCCAGCAAGTAGAAGAAAAAAATGGCCCCCTGTCCTGTGCGGACAGGGGGCCATTTTATATACATCTACCTCGGCCAGTCCATAAAAATGAATAATGATATGTCAAATGAAATAGCAAGGAGAAAAAGAGCTGCTTGGATAGCCTTCAACAAAATAAAATCAACAATTACCAACCAAAACATAGATATAGACATAAGAGCCCATCTTTTCAATAGTCACATCTTACCAGCCTTAACTTATGGCAGTGAAACATGGAACACAAGTTTAAAAGAAGAACAAAGCTTAATAACAACTCAACGTGCAATGGAAAGAAGAAAATGCAATATAAACAAAATAGACCATGTAAGACACACAGAAATCAGGAAGAAGTCTGGACTCACAGATATAATAAAAACAATCTACAACAGCAAAAGAAGATAGGCAGGACATCTTGCCAGAATGAGAGACAACAGATGGACAGTCAGAGTTACAAACTTGTATCCGAGAGATACCAAAAGGAAACCTGGAAGACCAGCCTTAAGGTGGGAAGACTCAATGATTAAGAAAGTTGGAAGAAAATGGAGAAGAAAGGCCCAAGACAGGAATAGCTGGACTCTTTACGACCTGCAGTCATGGAGAAATCCGGACTGAAACCACAGGTCCATCAAGGTAATAGATTTTATATTAATTTTTTAGATTTTTTTTAACAAAAACATAAGTTTCCATTATTTTAATTAGGCAGACCTCAAGAATGAGTCAAAAAAAAAAGAAAAAAAGTCTTACATAGCATAAATAGCTCTAAAAGTAGTTAGGCATAAAAGGAACTGCCAAACTTAAAAATCATCCAAAAGCAGTTGAATGTAATTAAATGTGTTCATGAACCTTTAATCATATTCATGAATCTTGAGTATTCTTTGTAATTCTCTGATTTGATTATATTATCTTTATTTGATTTTAGCAGTGATATTGCCCTTATTTTAATGTAAATTAAAGATACCAAGAAATTATATACTTTGTTTAATTCTTTATCCAATTGTAAACAAACAAAGTTTGCACCTGAAGTATGCAACTCACTATCCAGACTGGTTTCGACCTTTATTGAGGTCTCATCAGTGGGAGGCAGACCCAGAGGTGATATGAAGGTTGAAGTAATGGCAAAATCATAATTTCTTATTATGATTTTGGCATTGAAACATGGAACTGACAGTATCCCTGTCAGTATGAGATCCGGTGCTTTGGACAGATAGGATAGACCACCATAATAATAAGCCATAAAAATATATTCAATAAGCACAACCAAAAGTGGACTTGCTTAATATGTCTTGGATGAAGACCATTTCATCAGATGATAAAAGCAAAGTTACTACACAGATTGGTTTTAATTACAGACTCTTCCTAGAAGTGGCTAATGCTACATGACCCATTGAACTGTAATAGAAATGATGGTTTCATTTTACATCCTATCCCCCCAGCAGCAGTAATCACAGAACATCACCACAGAAAGCACCATTGTCATTTTCCATACATGTGACTGTCCTTGCTGGAGTTCATTTTAAATTTAGTCTTCACTGACTGTGTATCCTCAATGTGCCTTTGATAATACTAGCTTGAGATGGAGAAACATTGGGTAGATAAATGGGATATGATATTCTTATGAGGGGACATGGCTTTGTGAAGCATCAGTAATCCTTAGTAATTTACTAACTTTTTATAATAGAGTGACAGCTGAGTTGAATAAAGAGAATGGCTACATGATGTACTAGATTTTGCAAAGGCATTTGACAGAATACTACATGGAACTTTGTTACACAAATTATAACAAATAGGGATGGATATGAATTGTTTATTCTCTTCATAAACAATTCATAATTAAAATTATGTTAGTGTAATTAGATACTGAAATATTGATGTATATTATTTTACCAATGCAAAATTATTTAATTCTTGCATTGAACCTGCTACATCTACTAGAATAATTTCATTTTACTAATTTGAACCAATTTATTATATTTTAGGGAAGTCATTATGGTTCCTTTGATAAATGTTTTCACAGCTATCTTAGCAGGATTCGTAGTGTTCTCAATTCTTGGATACCTGTCACACCAAACAGGAATTCCAGTTGGTCAAGTGGCAACTGCAGGTAACATAACTCAGATTATATGTTGCAACTTGCATTCGTTTTATGAATGCATAAACAAAATTTTGATTTAAAAATTTTTTATGAAATCTGGTATATGGTCAATAGTGTGTTAAAAACCAAAAGCTGATTTTTTTTTTCAGCCCTGATGCTTATCATGATTAAACTTGCATATTTTAATATTGATCTCATTTTTCATAGCACAACTTTTTGCTTTCACAGCATAAAGATCCAGCACTGGGTAACCAGTATGATAACTGGTATACTGAGTTGTTCATATGAAGGCAGATCTTTAATAATAATTCAAATATTAAGGAATAGATGGAGGAGAGGTGTAAGATAGAAACATGCAAATTAGTAAAGGGATCTGACAGTACAGATGTGGGAAAGATTTTG
Source organism: Typopeltis vanoorti (assembly GCF_054136105.1). Taxonomy (NCBI): domain Eukaryota; kingdom Metazoa; phylum Arthropoda; class Arachnida; order Uropygi; family Thelyphonidae; genus Typopeltis; species Typopeltis vanoorti. Next base: position 142,414,397 of record NC_143553.1, read on the forward strand.
AAGCTCATGGTTAGTATAGGCAGAGCAAAGCTATCCTTGAAAGTTGGCTGAGGGTCTGGTTAGGAAGCAGGAAAAGTCCAGATTTTTCTCATAGCGTTTAACATGGGCTATTGTTTGATGTACTCGTAATGTGTATGAAAATTATGTCATTCAGTGATGTGATGTGATCAAGGAGAGAGATAATAGGTATTTAAGTATGAGTGGCTAAAGGACCTCTCCCCCCTCGAGTCCTTGGATTTCCTGGAGGAAAATTCGTAATAGTAATCCAACTGGCTTTCAGAATTTATTATAGCCTGCCCCTGGAATTGTCCGTTTTGTTAGAAAACCCAATTGAAGAGCTTATTTCCAAAGTGATGTATCTTCCAGTTTTTAATTTTTTTGAACTGACTGCATCATCATCATGTTGCTAAGATGCTGCTTTATGTTGTCACCATTTTTTTATTTGCAAATTGAAAATGGAATAAAAAATGAATAGTCTGTTGACTTTATTTCCAATCTGATGCATTTCATTGTCGTGTTTTTTGTTTTCTGAAAATTTGTATTTGATGGAGATAATTCACTTTGGAAATAAGCTCTTCAATTTCTTGAAGAAAACAAATCTTTTTTCCATGTAAAACAGGCTAACTTGCCTTTAGCTGAAAAGTCATCAGTAATCTTCACACTCTTGCTGGGATTCAGATCTGTTTCACTCTTTAAAATATACATGTTATTCTTCTTGCTCTACTACAGAGACATTCATTTAATAGTTTATTTTAGAGTATAGTTGTAAAACTTCTATTGATCAGGAGAAAATTTTTAAATTTATTATATTTGCATGCTGGATAGCAAATGTTATGCTTAGTAAGTAAATTCAATAAATAATGAATTCAAATACTAAACAGAGAAACATGAACAGTAGCCATGGATATTTTCAAGGCATCTTACTAGGTCTGGCATAGAGGACTTCTCAGCAAACCTCCATTCTATGGCATCACCCCTGTCTTTTGTAATTGGGCTGCCATTACTAGCCCTGCACTGTGATCATTCCTGCTGTTGGAGAAGTGCCACAGGCTCTGGTCTCTCTCTCTTTCCTTTTACCCATACAACAAATAAACCATCTCTAACTGCTTTCTACTTTCCCATTTATAGTTTTTCTAATGACTATACTCTTTTTTTTACAAGATTTGCATAGTCTTAAACAGTCAAAACTTCAAGATAACTGATAGCTTGATGTAGATAATGATATATTTCAGTGGAAAGTCATCATCATCATCAAATTCCTGACATGTACCCTCAAGAGGTGTGCAGGTTATGATAGTACTACAAGAAAAATTTACATCATTACTAACTTCTTATCTACAGTTTTCCTCCAAATCAGTCTGTTACTTGTCAAGACTCCAACATTATCAGATCTTATATTTCTATCGTCTAAGGCACTTTGCACCTTATCAATTCACCTATATCTTGGTCTTCCTCTGAGTCGTTTTCCTGCAAACCTGGCAGAGAACACGTGTTTTGCTAATCTTTCCTTGCCCATTCTGTTTAACCGACCATACCACCAGAGATAAGCTCTGCTAACACATTCCTGGATGCTGACAATATCAAGTTCTTTCCTAATATCCTCATTTTTAATATGATATTGCCATTGATGCCATCTGTTCACGCCTCTGATCTTTCTCAGGACTCTCATATCTGCGGTCTCTAGTCTTAGGTCAAGTGTTTTACTTCTGACTCAGCTCTCAGATCCACAAGTTAAAACTGGTTTGAACACTGTCTTGTATACAGCTAACTTAGTGTTCTGACTAATTTCTCTCTTATTCCATATGAATTTATTCAGTTGACTTCTTACCATACCAGCTTTGTTGATTCTGTTGTCTATTTCCATATTTAATTTACCATCTTCACTAAAAATTGTGCCTAAGAAGCTGAAAAGTTTTACTTGTTCTACAGGTTCTCTGTTCAAAACGCAGTTGACATTTTCAGCGATTCTATCTATTTTTATTGTCTTTGTCTTTTTAATGATGACTTTCAAACCATATCTATTACAAGTTATTCAATTTAGTCAGAGAATCTTGCAAACTTGTAGCCGATTTATTTAGAAGTATAACATCGTCTGCATAAAGCAAAGAACTGACAATAATAAATTTACTTTAATCCTTTATCCAAGTGTGAGCAAACAAAGTTTGCCCCTGAAAGTATCTTCAGGACTGGGGTAAGGTAGTACAACACCAGGCAACTCGTTGCAAAGGTGGAGCAAGCTATGTTAGCTTGCTGTAATATAATAAATTAAATTAAATTTATTATAGTCTAACCAAGTGAAAAATATACTTTCAACAAAGAACTGACATTAACAACTCCAATTCTGATATCATGTTTAATACCACTTTCCTTCATAATGTGATCCATATAGATAATGAATAACAGAGGGGATAATGTACGACCTTGTCTCACACCAGATTTAACATTAAACCATCTTCCTGTACTTCCTTCAATTCTAACGGCTGACTTACAGTTCAAATAAAGACTAAGTATTGCTTGATATAATGCCCCATTGACATCATATAACTTATTGAATTGATATAATGCCCCATTGATATCATATAACTCATATAACGTATTGAATAGCTTCTCTCTTAGCACCTTGTCATATGCCTTTTCCAGATCAACAAAAATTAAATACAGATCTTTGGTTATATTCCCATGCTTTCTCAACTATTTGTCGTAAAGTGAAGATCTGATCCTGACAGCCTCTATTTGGCCTGAATCCAGCTTGTTCTTCACCAAGCTTTTCTTCCTCAATTCTTCTCAACCGTTTCTCAAGTATACCTGCATAGATCTTGCCAGGAACACTCAGTAGGGAAATACCTCTGTAATTCTCATATTCAATTTTATTTCCCTTTTTATATATGGGTACTATGAGAGCTCTACTCCAATTATTGGGAATTCGTCCCTCTGTTCAGGTTTTCTGAACTATGCAGTGCAGCCACTGTAAGACTTTTATACCACTATACTTCAGCATTTCTGGTCGAATATCATCTACTCCTGCTGCCTTGCCACATTTCAAGCCTTTGATGGCTTTTTCTACTTCAAGTATGGATATGTATTCCTGACTGCATGCCTGTTGAGTGTTTTTTTACCACTGTGCTATCACTGCTTGTTTCATTTAGCAATTCTTCGAAGTAATTACTCCATACTTCAAGGATATCTGTTCTCCTGTTTTCATGTCACCTTTATCATCTCTAACTCCTTTTACAGCACTCTTTCCTCAATTCTAAGCTTCAACAACCTCCAGAATATCTTACCACCTTCTTGATATTTATTTTCTATGTTCTTGCCAAAGTCCTCCTATGACTTTTGTTTAGCTAGTTTTACACAGTCTTTCGCGTTCTTACATTTGTCTCTGTATTCTCTAAGAGCAAAAGCTGACTTATTTGTCAGGAACTTTTGATATGCTTTCTTCTTTTCCTTCACTGCCTCTTTAACTTCCTGTGTCCACCATGGAGTTCTGATTTTGTTATCCTTGCAGACAACCTCACCACATGCCTCTCTGGCTGAATCAATCAGGGTTTTCTTCAAGGTATGCCACTGAATCTCCAAGGTTTGGTTCCTGTTCTCAAACTGTTTCATTTTTTCTTGAAAAAATGAAACAGTTTTTTTCATTTTTTCAAGGTGTTATGGTGTTAGTAATAAGCAGTCCATGTTCTTAGCAGAAATCCAACAGATATTTGCCATTATTATTAGATTTGCTCTTTTCTCCAAATTTTCCCAAAATATTTTTGTATGTCTGACAATCATTTCCTACCCTGCTATTTAGATTCCCAACAAGGACCAGCTTTTTCTTTTTCATTGTGTCAGTTGCTTTTTCTAAAGCATCAAAAAATTCCTCCACTTCTACCTTAGTAGAATCTTCTTTGGGACCATAGGCACAAATAAGTCTCATTGCCAATTCCTCATTCTGATATTTGCCCACATCACTCTACTTGAGACTGCCTGCCATTCAAGAAGATTAGCCTTGTATTCTGTGTTGAATACTATGGCTTCTTCTTCTTTTCCTTGATTGTCATTTCCTGAATATAACATTTTGTATTTATTGCTCAGAAAGATCTCACCAGTTTTTGTCTTTTTTGTTTCAGTCACCCCTATTATGTTGATCTGGTAATTATCTAATTCTTCAGCTAGCTCCATTTCTTTGCCATTCAGGCTTCATATGTTGATAGTACTGATCTTTAACTCTGGTGATGTTGAGTTTGGGTGTGCTTTGAGATTTGTGTAAAGGCCACCCACTCAATTTTCCCACAATTAAAACTTGCCTTATTTCTTGCAGCAAAGTTTCTCCTCAAACCATCATTTATTTGTGAGTACTCAGATATCTCTTGTGAGGCTAACCCTTATGTCCAGCCTTTACTATCATAAATATATTTAATTTTTCTTTAATATATAATAACTTTTCATTATATATATTAATGATTTACAAACAACTGTATATCACCATTCAGATGTCTCCTAGTATCATTAATATACAAGTTAACCTTAATATACAATATAACTTTATTGAAAAATGACTTTATGTATCTGGTTTTAAAGCTGATATTTGTTTACACAAGGAAAGGGTATGTATTGTTTAAAAACAATATTGATCATAAAAAAGATGTAGCCTAAACATTCATATTCTTTTATGTTAGTTTTCTTCAAAGAATCAAGAATTTTTATTTCCATTTAACTTTTCAGGTCCTGGTCTTGCCTTCATAGTTTATCCAGAAGCCTTAACTCTTCTTCCTTTGTCATCTCTGTGGTCATGTTTGTTTTTCTTCATGCTGTTAACATTAGGTTTAGATAGCCAGGTAAGAAAAATTTTACATTTCAGAAGCATTGAGTTCCAATAATGTTTTTCTTTATGTACTGTACATGTTTCCTTTATAAAGTATACTCTGCATTTTTAATATTGTACATCATGTGCATTGGTTTTGTTTTAATTTTTTCATAATCATTATTTAATGTGCATCGATAAAACAGGCTTGTAAAACCAAAGGAATGGTTTGCTTTAGTGAATTTCCTTTATAATAGCTTATGTAATAATAAATAATTTATAGCTCAAATGTTGCTTTATGTCTAGCATCATGACTCATCTTCAGAGTGAAGTAATGGATAATCAATTTTAAAAACAGTATTAGAATGAAAAGCATTCTTTTACAGAGTTAATTGTTCAGCCATTACTGAAAACATATGAATGCTGTAGTTAGAAGGCAGAAGAACAAATGATGCCTTATTAATCCATAAAGAAGGTATCCCATTAAGACTGATTGTGGATGTTTAGCATTCCTCTACATATTTACCTAGCTAAGTATTGAACAAAACTTATAACCCCTCAAGAACTCAAAAGATTTCATCAACAAGATAAAGGACATCATTTTGGATCCAACATATATTAGCAAGCTTAGACATCACATGTCTTTTAACCAGTGTTTTCAGAGAAACATGTTTTTTTGCTACTAGACACGCTTTCTCCCTGGACACCATCAGTCTTTTTAAACATTGTCTAGGTAACAATTTCTTCAAATAAAAAAGACTCCTGCTATGAACAGAAAGAAGGTTTAGCAAGAAGTGTCAATTTCTCTTCTTTTAGCAAATATCTATATGGAATCTTTTGAAAAGATGGCCATTGAAACATATGACACAAAGCCAAAATTATAGTTACATTATGTCAATTCTACTTTCCTCATTTAGCAGGAATCCAAAGAAATACTTGATAAAATAGACTGTCTTTCTTTGTATACAGAATAAAAGTTCCACACAGCAGATATTTACATGCTTTTCTTTACTATATATATCTAGTGATAAAAACAGGAACAAGAAATGGATTACTTCAGAGAAGTGCTTCTAAAGACTAACTACAATTTAAGGACTATCGACACATTTTACTGAACTCGCCAAAATACCTCAGCTCATGCTAGAAAATGTGATCTATAAAGGTGTGGTCTTTACCTACATAAACAATATAACTGATAAAATAACTATTTTAAGATAGTATGACATCACTGTTGCTTTCACACCTATGACATAAATCTCTATGTTACTTCAGTTGTTAGATCCTGAATGGAGAGCTTTACAAGTAAATTCTTTATTCAGGATTTAACATGGTAACTACTACTAATTAAGGAGATATCTGCACATCAGCTAATAATTACGAAGTATTATTTTATGTTTTGTAATAATGTGTAGTCCATGTGTGCCATATAGTGAGAGTTATTGTTAGTTATTTGTAATTCCCAAGTAAGCTGTCTAGTACATTGCGAAATTCTGAGAAAAATTATAAGTAGTAATCCGGAATTATCGCGTATAATCTGTACGAGTCGAGCGTAGCGATGGAGGCTATACCTACGCGGAAAAATGACGTCAGAGTGGCTACCTAGAATAATGTAACTTGAAAGTTTAGAGAGAGTGTAGGATCACCCAAGGGGCATGAACGATGGGGTTCGTGGGTGAAAACCACATCAAATAGAGGGCACCAGAATAGGGCGAATAAAAGACTAAGCACGCCATTTTAGGGGGCCTTTTGACCATTTGATCTTCGATGCTGGATTTGAGTTTTAGGGGGTTGGTCGGAGGATTCGTGAGAGACTGGTGGGGCTACTACGGTAATGACGGACGGCAGGTTCTTTTCTTGAGAATGCTTGAAGATTTTCAAGCGGAGCTGATCGCAATATGACAGCCTATGTGGAATTGAGCCTTAGCAGAATGTCTCATTGGAGAAAGTTTCCTGCAGAGCAGTAGACAGCACGCAACAGTCAGAAACGATTAGAAGAAAAAGCATAGTACATCGCCAGCCTCAAAGACGGCCGAAGAATATGCAGTAAGGTAATCCAGACCTACATGAGATGGCGGCATAAAATCTGAAAAGATCCGGTAATGTAAAAGTTTTCGTTCTATGTTAAGATTCGTTTAGAAGAACAAGAAATTTGTGTACATTGTAACTAAAGGATGGTAATCGAGAACTTTTAATGAGAATTTGACTGAATTAATTAAGCCCTTGTGGAACAAAAAAGAGTTGCTAATAGGCAGTAATTTGTGAATGGCTAGACTTGCTTAAATGAAATTTAGAATTAAGATAATTATTGATAGAGTATTAATGAAAGTGTTCAATGCATATTCTGTGAATAACTTGTGAAAGGAACTATATATTAGTATTATTATGCTTAAACCTAATCTTATCCTTTCATAATTGAAGGATTTAACTTGCTCTGATTTATTGTGATTTAGTATAACCCTTAACTTAGAGTGAATTTTGATCCATTGAGTATTTTAACTTACATAACTGTAAATGTTTTATGTTTTCCAATAAACATGTTTTGTACCTTATACCTGAGTTAATGCCTGATTACGAATTCAAACCACCACTTATGAAATAGAACCTTTTGGCAGGAAGGAATTTAGATATAATTGCTTAAGTGAGATTCGGTCTACGACTGCTAACTGAATCTGCACAGCGCTAGCGTGAGATAAATTATTGTGTGTATCCTTTTGAATTTTGAATTATTTCCCTGAACAAGAGTCTCTTCTGTTATAGGATATTGGCTGGTGCAGCAAAATATAAATTTTGCCAATATCCGAAGAAGAAATAAATCTGAAGTAATATTTTAGGGGCATGACAGTAGATTAGAAGGAGAGTTATTATAGAGATACAACTAGATATAATATAGAGAAAGCAGTGACATAACAATAGAGTAGCCGGTAGGTTTTTGATTGTATAAGGTTTTAAGTAAGCAAAAGGATAGATTCAAGAAACAGTAAATTAATGTAGAAATAACAGTAAACTGACTAATTTAACAATGGTGCAGTTGACAGGATGTGATTAGGGGCCCTAGAATTAAAGTTGACACATCCTTAATCACTATAAGTTGGTTTTTGATATCGTATCAGGCATTTATTGGAATAATTAGAATTTAAGAAAATTACATTGTGTTGAATTGTAAGATGAATGCAGATATGTGCCTACCTACAAGCTCAACGTTAGATGACTCAGAGTTTTTTAGAACGATTAATCCCCAACAGGTATTCCCTCAGTTTTCGGGTGATGATGCTGATGACGTGATTGCATTCTTCGAGTACATTGAGGAATTGAGAAGAATTGGTCGGTGGGGTGAATTCCAACTGCTCATTCTGCTACGCAGCAAGCTAGTTGGAAAGGCTAAGACCTATTTTCTCTCCTCACCGGTTCTGAAAGACACCCGGAGTTATGTAAAATTTAAAGAAGTCCTTATTTCACAGTTCTCAAGGGTAAAGAACGTGGGACTGGATCTGTGGAAGCTCCGAAGAATGGTACAGAAGGACAAAGAAAGTGTGTCCGATTACCATAACAGGCTGTTAGATCTTGCCAACACACTAAGTGTTTCGGACAATGACAGGCACCATCTAAACTGGGCCGTCTTCCAGCACTTTAGGGCAGGATTGAAACAAGAACTTAAGGAGACAGCATACGGAAAGGATATATCAAACTTAGAGGAGTGTTATAATGCAGTGGAACAGAGGGAGCAACTGCTCAGAGACATTTGTCCTGCAGGCATTCTTGGGTCTGTCAATGTGATCAAAGAAGAGAGAGACAGCATTAAAGATCATGGCACTGAAAAGGTAGAACATCCTGAGAGAAAAGAGAAGGAACAGATGCTTGGGGACATTTGTCCTGCATCGAATGCCAGCTATGTTAATGTGATTAAAGAGGCGAATAATTCCGCTAGCGAGAATAAAACTGAGAAGGAATTTAGCACAAGCAAAGGAAAGACTAATGATCAAAAGGATAGTGAAAGAGAAAGACTAATGATCAAAAGGATAGTGAAAGAGATCAAAAGGATAGTGAAAACGTTGATCAAGTGACTGAAAATGAATTGAACATCCCAAAACAAGTAGGGCTATCAAACATGGAAGAAGTACATTCTATAATTAAGCAAGAAGTTGAACGACTTCAACAGCCCATAATGGACCGTCTTGATGCTTTACTGAAACAGCTGGCTGCAGTCACAGATAAGACTTCAAAATCATCTATCCCTCAACCAGAGAAGACTGATGAATTAATTAGATTAGAAATAGAAAAACTTCAACAGCCTATATTGAACCATCTGGAAGAAGTAATGCAAAGATTGGCGGCAGTGTCAGAACGGAAATCCGAGGTGTCTTTACCTCAATCACAGAGAAATAATGAGCAAGGAGACAGAAGGGAGCCTCCTAGATGTTTTAATTGTAACAAGAATGGGCATTTAGCTCGTAATTGTTTTAGTAATAGGAGACCCTCCATGAGAAATAATAGAAATGAGTTGAAGTTTGGGCAAACTCCTCATAATTATGAAGGTAGACAAAGAAATCACGAACAACAAGGAAGAAAAAAATGATAATCAAGGGTAAGATTCAGGGAACACATTGTGACGTATTGTTAGATACTGGTTCTCAGGCCTCTGTCATAACGGAAGATTATTTTCAAGGAATAAAATCCTGTGTATGGCGAGGCATTTCTAATCTAAGGAGACCGTCAGATTATCAGGGTTATCGTCATCTAAAGTTTGTGCAACAAAAAGTGTTAGAGTAAAATTATACCTACCTGAGTTTAACATGTGTGTTTGGCAGGAGTTGTTGGTCCTCCTTAGGACATCTCACCCACACGTTCACATAATTTTAGGAACTAACTTTCTAGAGAGGTACAAGTTCTCTTGCAACTTCTCTAGAAATGAGATAATCCTAATGGGAAATGAACGGTTCAGAAGAGGGAACGAAAAATTTAAAGTTCGAAATAGAAATGAGAGATCTCCTGAAGAAAGAATGCAGAGAAGAGGAAATGTCATGCCAACTGACAGAGTTAATGAAGTGTCTCCAGATGTCCAGACTGATTCTGAATTAGCTTCAACTTCAGAAGTGAACAGTCAATCTGAGACTTACCAAAAATCAAGTGTAAAATTAGCAAATGACCAAGGTGTTACAGAAGAAAATTTAGGGGAGGATTGTCCGAGAACAATCGGAGTAAACTACATTGAGATAGTTAATAGAACTAGAAATTCCTATAACAGACCGAGATGGAACAAGTACAGAAAACATGAAGTTATTATACAACATCAATGGCAGTTTGATTATGCAAACTTCCTCTGTTTTCTTTTTGTGCTTAGAAAAGCTATAAGTGGTTTGTTGTGTTGGAATTTAGCAATTGCTACAAAGGGTGCACACTTACTAACTGATTGTGCAAGCTTTATGAGTAAAAATTATAGAGAATAAATAGGTCCAAGACGTTAAAAGGAGCACCGAATATATATCATGAGAATGAGCAAACTAAGTCATATCATGAGGAAACAATACAGTCACCCGAGCCGAGATACGTACTAAGGCACAGAAATAATGGAAGGTTCATCCCCAGAGACTTGAGAGAGAGATAAAAGGGAATTATTCTAGAAAATTAGAAAACAATAATTCTACAATAAAAGATGCTTAAAGAAAAATTTATCTTAAGAAAAATTTTTTTGTATGGGGAGACTTTTGTTAGATCCTGAATGGAGAGCTTTACAAGTAAATTCTTTATTCAGGATTTAACATGATAACTACTACTAATTAAGGAGATATCTGCACATCAGCTAATAATTATGAAGTATTATTTTATGTTTTGTAATAATGTGTAGTCCATGTGTGCCATATAGTGAGAGTTATTGTTAGGTTATTTGTAATTCCAGTAAGCTGTCTAGTACATTGCGAAATTCTGAGGAAAATTATAAGTAGTAATCCAGAATTATCGCGTATAATCTGTACGAGTTGAGCATAGTGATGGAGGCTATACCTACGCAGAAAAATGACGTCAGAGCGGCTACCTAGAATAATGTAACCTGACAGTTTAGGGAGAATGTAGGATCACCCAAGGGGCAATGAACGATGGGGTTCGTGGGTGAAAACCACATCGAATAGAGGGCGCCCAAATAGAGCGAATAAAAGATGAAGCACGCCGTTTTAGGGGGCCTTTTGACCATCTGATCTTCGGTGCTGGATTCGAGTTTTAGGGGGTTGGTCGGAGGATTCGTGAGAGACCGGTGGGCCGACTAAGGTAATGATAGACGGCAGGTTCTTTTCTTGAGAATGCTTGAAGATTTTCAAGCGGAGCTGATCGCGATATGACAGCCTATGTGGAATCGAGCCTTAGCAGAATGTCTCATTGGAGAAAGTTTCCTGCGGAGCGGTAGATAGCACGCAACAGTCGGAAACGATTAGAAGAAAAAGCGTAGTACATCGCCAGCCTCAAAGACGGCCGAAGAATATGCAGTAAGGTAATCCAGACCTACATGAGATGGCGGCATAAAATCTGAAAAGATCCGGTAATGTAAAAGTTTTCATTCTATGTTAGGATTCGTTTAGAAGAACAAGAAATTTGTGTGCATTGTAACTAAAGGACAGTAATAGAGAACTTTTAATGAGAATTTGACTGAATTAATTAAGCCCTTGTGGAACAAAAAAGAGTTGCTAATAGGCAGTAATTTGTGAATGGCTAGACTTGCTTAAATGAAATTTAGAATTAAGATAATTATTGATAGAGTATTAATGAAAGTGTTCAATGCATATTCTGTGAATAACTTGTGAAAGGAACTATATATTAGTATTATTATGCTTAAACCTAATCTTATCCTTTCATAATTGAAGGGTTTAACTTGCTCTGATTCATTGTGATTTAGTATAACCCTTAACTTAGAGTGAATTTTGATCCATTGAGTATTTTAACTTACATAACTGTAAATGTTTTATGTTTTCCAATAAACATGTTTTGTACCTTATACCTGAGTTAATGCCTGATTACGAATTCAAACCACCACTTATGAAATAGAACCTTTTGGCGGGAAGGAATTTAGATATAATTGCTTAAGTGAGATTCGGTCTACGACTGCTAACTGAATCTGCACAGCGCTAGCGTGAGATAAATTATTGTGTGTATCTTTTTGAATTTTGAATTATTTCCCTGAACAAGAGTCTCTTCTGTTATAGGATATTGGCTGGTGCAGCAAAATATAAATTTTGCCAATATCCGAAGAGGAAATAAATCTGAATTAATATTTTAGGGGCACGACAGTAGATTAGAAGGAGAGTTATTATAGAGGTAGAACAAGATATAATATAGAGAAAGCAGCGACATAACAATAGAGTAGCCGGTAGGTTTTTGATTGTATTAGGTTTTAAGTAAGCAAAAGGATATATTCAAGAAACAGTAAATTAATGTGGAAATAACAGTAAACTGACTAATTTAACATAGAAATTACAATTTAACACAGTCATCCAAACACCCAGCTGTTAACCTTTTCTGCACATGTGGTATCCATTATCTGACAGATGGTACATTCTTGAGAAATTTGCATGAAAGAATACTTCAAAGGTGTAGAGAGAGAGAGAGAGAGAGAGCTGATAAATCAGACCTGACTTTTCATATGACTAGCAAGAAACATCAGGTTATTTGGCAACTCACAAGAATGCCATTTATTGAATTTAACACTTATATTGAAAAATTTGAAGTCACTGAAATGGCACAGTCCAACATAGCTTCATAAAAATTAAAGCCTGATTTTAAAACAGCTGTGGTTGCTCTACTTATAAGATCTAAAAGAATCAGAACTAGGTTATGATAGACATTTTATAGCACAGATCAAACAACGAAGCATGGGTGATATTGCACCATCAATTTAATGATGGTGCATATTATGTTAAGCCATATCAACTTCATTTTATGTACTATAAATCTTTCTGCTGCTGTTTGTTTTCAAATTAAAAACATCTTTTTCCTGATGATAAGATGAAAGCATAAGAAACTAATGGAATAAAATTATTTTTTCTTTGTATCCTTTAATCGTTGTTTATACCAGAGATACTATTTTCTCCTCTGTTTTGTATCTTATTTCATCTAATTTTTCCATGTAATTACGTCATACATTGAGAATATCTTTCTCTTCAGTTTGCATGTCATCTTTATAATCTGATTCTTTTTACTCTGTCCTTTCCTCTATTTCTAAGGTTTTTTTTGAATAGCTTCCAGAACAATTTGCCACTTTCGTTATATTTGTGTTCTGTATTTTTACTCATTTTCCCGCGATTTTTATTTAGCTACTTTTACACAAAGCTTAGTTATCTGACATTGCCCTCTTCCCAAGGGCAAGGACTGACTTACTTGCCAGTAACGTTTGCTACAATTTCTTATTTTCCAAAGTTCTTGAATTCACCATGATGTTCTGATTTTTCTCTCCTTGCAAAGAAACCTCATTTTGCCTCTCTCATGAATCAGTCCACATTTCTCTTCGGATCATGCCACTGTGGCTAGAGGTTTGTTTCTTATATTTAACTTCTCTCATTTTTTTTTTTCCCTTCAATATCATCATCATTATCATCAAATCCCTGCCATGTACCCTCAAAGGGTGTACAGGATATGATAGTACTACATGAAAAATTTACATCATTACTAACTTCCTATCTACAATTTTCCTCCAAATCAGTCTGTTACTTGTCAAGACTCCAACATTATCAGATCTTATATTTCTATCGTCTAAGGCACTTTGTACCATATCAATCCACCTATATCTTGGTCTTCCTCTGGGTCATTTTCCTGCCAACCTGGCAGAGAACACTTGTTTTGCTAATCTTTCCTCGCCCATTCTATTTAAGTGACCATACCACCTGAGATTAGCTCTGCTAACACATTCCTGGATGCTGACAATGTCTAGTTTTTTCCTAATATCCTCGTTTTTAATATGATATTGCCATTGATGCCATCTGTTCACGCCACTAATCTTTCTCAGGACTCTCATATCTGCAGCCTCTAGTCGTTGTTCAAGTGTTTTACTTCTGATCCAGCTCTCAGATCCATAAGTTAAAACTGGTTTGAACACAGTCTTGTATACAGCTAATTTAGTGTTCCGACTAATTTCTCTCTCTCTTATTCCATATGAATTTATTCATTTGACTTCCTACCATACCAGCTTTGTTGATTCTATTGTCTGTTTCTATATTTAATTTATCATCTTCACTAAAAATCGTGCGTAAATAGCTGAAATGTTTTACTTGTTCTATAAGTTCTCCATTCACAATGCAGTTGATATTTTCAATGTTTCTGCCTATTTTCATTGTCTCTTTGTCTTTTTAATGCTGACCTTCATACCATATCTATTACAACATTTATTCAATTAAGTCGGGGAATCTTGCAGACTTGGGGGGGGGGGCAGTCAGCATGAAATTCTGTCATATTGTGCCATCATTTGAAATTTTGGTTTAAGCCAGTAAGAATACAATTTGGTTGGCTATCCCAGATTACTAGCCCATCCTCATCCGTTCAGTATCTAGATAGATATCTAACAGGGTGCACCATAAGAAGGTGAGGATTGGACATCGGTCAGAAGACCTGGTCGGTTCTCCAATCAGTTAATTTCCTGCTCTGCTGTTTAGATCGCCAACAAGGCTTTTCTTTTTTTTTTTTTTATGTCAGTTGCCTTCTTTAATGAACAGAAAATTACTCCACTTCTTCCTCGGTAAAACCTTCAGTGCACAAATAAGTCTCATTGTCCAGTTCCCATATCAAAATTGTCGATATCTTTCTACTTGAAATCGCCTAGCAGGCAAGAATCCCCACTAAACATGACGATGTTTAGTGGGAATACTATTACTGCTTCTTCTTTTCCCTAATCACTGTATATCTTATAGTTATGGATATATGTATATCTTATAGTTATTAAGAAGTACCTTGTGCTTGTTTTAGTTTTGATTAGTCTCAGTAAAACATGATATTTTGACATGGGATTTCTTTATCTTTTAGTTTTGAGTTCTTTTCTGTACTTCCATTATTGCTGCTTATTTTCACTTCTGCTGACATAGAATTTGGAATGTTCCAGTAACTGACTTTTTGCTGTTCACTCTGGTTCCCATGCAAACAGCTGGAGCTTTGTTCTTGCAATGCCTCTAATTAAGTCCTCTAATTATTTCTTTTCTGAAAAATATTTAGGAAACTTTATAAAAATCATGCAAGGTATGAAGATACATTTGCTGGTTGGTTGGATCAATTTATAATTAGTACAGCATTACCAGTTATTCAGAAGTAAAATAACACCTGGAGTGAAAGAAGAGCACAATTTCTTAGATACTGATTAAACAATACTTGCAGTACATTTATGCCAAGTTGTTATCCCAGTAGGAGAAATTACATGTTTGAAGTATAAGGAGGCCTGTGAAATTCTTATCAACTACCCTAATCATAACAATAATGATGGTCTAAAATTCCAATGAATATGGAAGCCACATATTCCCCACATAACCTTTTTATATAAGAGTTAATTATAAATAGGACTATAAGTAATCCAGGATCTTAACTCTAATATAACAACTCTCATGTTAAATTAGGACACCACTTTTGCTGTAATAAAACTATCTATATGAATTTGTTCTCTGATGATGTTATAAATAGAATATAGCTTTGATGTAGTTTTTTTTTCTCCACAGGTCAGACCAGTAGAATAATGGTTGATCAAATCATTGTCTCTTTGGCATACTGTTTGAAATGTAAAAAGCTTGTCTCTGTGTATATATATATATATATATATATATATATATATATATATGTGTGTGTGTGTGTGTATACTCCTTTTTTTCTTAATTTATTCTTAATTCTACACCGTTTAGAATTAATTACTTTAATTTCCCGATGATAACCTTAATATGAAGGTTGAAACATCGGGAAATTAAAGTAATTAATTCTAAACGGTTGTAGTCTCCATAATTTGTCTGAAATGAATGCTGATCACTGTGTAACACTGAAGAAAAGGATTCTGACATTTCGATTTCCTTAGTACTGAACGAGAGTGTTTTTGCTCTCTTAAGGTTTCTCCTTGTCTCTGAAGAGAACGAACCAGTTCGAAATAGCTATCAGGGCAGTGAAACCTTTGTCAAATGCTCTGATAAAAGGCAAATATATGGATGCTTGGGCAGTGCTCGTGTCTTTTAAGTAGTGCAAGCTAAGGCGACTCAGGGATGTCGAGGATTATATTCTTGTAAGCTCTCAGGTCAACTTATGAAACTTATAGTTTCTACAAACATTTGGCTTTGAAATAATGACTGATCTAGTATCACTTTGCCTGTGTAATGTAATTTATTGTCTATTACTGTTTAAAATGTTGCATGATGTGGAATAGTTCCTAAGTATATCATTTTGTTTTTCTAGTTTGTTACCATAGAAACTGTTATAGCAGCAGTATGGGATGAACTACCTCATTATATCCAAGAAAGACGCTTATGGCTGTCAACTGGAATATGCTTGTGTATGTTTTTTGCTGGACTTATTTGTGTTACAAACGTAAGAATTTTTAAGTTAATATTTTTAATTATTATATGTTTGTTGAACAAACAAAAAAGCATGATTATATATATATTTAAAAAATTTTTTTTTTATATACATATCACTGCCACACATGAAAAGTTTCAGTGATTATAGTACATTAAAAACTACCAACTGATGCTCTACAGAAAAGAAGCGCAATCATGTAGCAAGTCTTAGAATTTAGCTATTACAGTTGTCTGTTCAACTTTCACTATAGCAAATTACAGGAATGTTTGTTAGAGCAGATAGGTAGTTTGCTAGAGTGAATTTTCTTGAGAAAAGCTTTTTACCTGTGAGGCTTCTGTACAGACTTTATTTGTAGCAGGTTTATTATAATAGTGTTTGCTATAAAATTGAGAGAAGTTGACTGTTCATGAAAGAAATCTGTTTAATGGTATTAACTCACGACATATAAAAAAAAAACAAATTATGTAATTTTTTAAGCTGTTAATATTGTCTCTAGATTCATATCAGCATTTTTGGAGCACAAAGACTACATACTCAAGTGACTAGCAGAAACAATTAAAAACTGTATTGAAAAAATATTGTAGAGATTTCATGCTCGCTGGAGCATTGCCTGGTTAAACAAAGCCCCTGCTGTTTTCATCAGGGAACCAGGGTGGGCAGTGAAAAGCCATCTACTGGAACAAGCTCCAATGCTACATCTAGAAGAAGAAGAAATCCATCAGAAGAACTGAAGATAGGAACCATCAATATAAGGTGTATTAATGGAAAGGAAATCAAACTTGCAGAAGAATTGGAAAAGGACCACATGTATGTAATTGGCATTATTGGGACAAAGATGACAAAATCAGGTGGGATCTTACTAAATAATAAGTATAGGATATTATATTTAGACAATAATGATCAAGGAAAGGAAGGAATAGTGATATCTTCATGTTTGGTGTTGAATGCAAAACTTCTTGATTGGAAGACAGTTTCAAGTAGAATGCTGTGGGCACACTTCAAAATGGGGAAATGGACAATGAAATGTATTTATGCCTTAGAAGGTTCTTCTGAGGAAGTAACAAAATTTTTTGAGTCATTAAAACAGGCAACTGAGAAAGACTTTTGATACTTGTTGGAGATCTAAACAGCAGAGTACCACATTGTCTGTACCACATATAGGAACATTTTGGAAAATTTTAGAGAAAAAGATGAAGCTGATAATGTTGGCAAGTATTTGCTGGATTTCTGCTCAGGACATGGACTAGTCATTTCTGACATCATGGTCCAACATACAGATATGTACAAATTCACGTGGAGAGAAGACACAAGAAATAAGAAAATCCTCATTGACCACGTCATTATTGATAGTGATATCTTTATGCTGGCTCAAGATACAAGAGTGTGCAGAGGATTTGAAATTGGTCACTTCCAATTTCAAATCCTCTGCACACTCTTGTATCTTAAACCAGCAGGGGATTTGAAATTGAAAGTGACCATTACATAGTGCTAAACTGGTTAAAAATGAATATTTGAAAAGAACAGTATGTAAGAAAGCTTTAAAAAGAATTAAAGTTGAACAGCTTTTACAAGTAAATTGTAGACTTGACTGTACAAACATTATTGAATAAAAAATGAAACAAATTGAAAACAAGAATCAAACCTTGGAGTCTCAGTGGCAAACTCTGAAGAAGACATTGATTGATTCAGTTAGGGAGTTATGTGACAAAGTTGTGTGCAAGGATAGAAAAATGAGAACACCATGGTGGACACAAGAAGTTAAAGAAGCAGTCCTGTAAAAGAAGAAACATACCAAAAGTTCCTAGCAAATAAGTCAACAGATGCCCTAAAAGAATGCAGAGAAAAATGTAAGAGAGCTAAGCTGTCTGTAAAAGTAGCTATACGAAAGTCATGGGAGGACTTTGGTAAGAATATTGAAAATAAATATCAGGAAGGTGGCAAAATGTTCTGGAGACTGTTGAAAAAGCTTAGAAATGGAGGAAAGAGTTCTGTAAATAATCAAGATGATAAAAAGTCACATGAAACTGAAGATAAGGATATCCTAGATGTCTGGAGTAATTACTTTGAAAGACTGTTAAACAAAACCAGCAGTGATAGAATCATGGTTAATTTTCAAGAGAAATGCAAACAGGAGTACATATTAATGCTTGAGGTAGAAAAAGCCATCAAAAACTTGAAATGTGGAAAGGCAGATGGAGTAGATGATATTCGACCAGAAATGCTAAAGTATGGAGGTATGAAAGTTTTGCAGTGGCTAAACTGCATAATTCAGAGAGCCTGGTCAGAAGGTCAAATTCCAGTTGATTGGAGTAGAGCTTTAATAGTTCTCATCTATAAAAAAGGAATAAAGCTGAATGTGAAAATTACCGAGGAATTTCTCTACTAAGATTTATGCAAGCATACTTAAAAAGAGGTTGAGAAAGATTGTGGAAGAGAAACTTGGAGAAGAACAAGCTGGGTTTGGGCCAAAACAGAAGTTGTCAAGGTCAGATTTTCACTTTCTGACAAATAGTTGCAAAATTGTGGGAATGTGACAAGGATTGTACTTAAGTTTTGTAGATTGAGAAAAGGCATATGACAAGGTGCCTAGAGAAAAGCTTTTAGAAACACTACAATTATATGGGGAATATTAGTCAGGGAAATACATAGTCTATTTGTAAGTTGTAAATCAGATGTAAGAGGGTTTAATGTAAAATTAGGTGGTAAAACAAGGATACACATCATCTCCACTCTTATTCATCATCTATATGGATCACATTATGAAAGAAAGTGGCATTAGGTCTGATATTAAAACTGGAGATGTCATACTTAGCTCTTTGCTTTATGCAGATGATGTTGTACTCCTAAACAAAACTAGTGCAAGTCTCCAGGATTCTGTAACTAAATTGAATAACAGCTGTAACAAATTTGGCATGAAAATCAGAAATAGAAAAACCAAATGAAGACTGTGAAAATAAGCAGAAACATTGAACACATCAACTTCATTCTGAATGAAGAGCCTTATTGAACAAGTAAAATATTTCAGCTATTTAGGCACAGATTTTAGTGAAGATGGCAAGTTAAATCTGGAAATAGATGACAGAATAAGCAAACCTGATTGGTGGATAGTCAGCTGAATAAATTTATATGCATTGCGAGAGAAATTAGCATAAAAAAAAAACTAGCAGTGTAGAAGACAGTGTTGAAACCAATTTTAAATTATGGATTTGAGAGTTGGGTTAGAATTAAAACACTCAATAAAAGACTAGGGACCACCACAGATCTGAGGGTTCTGAAAAAAATTAGGGGAGTGAATAGATGGCATCAGTAGCAGAATCATATTAAAAATAAAGATATTTGAAAGGAACTTAACATTATTAGCATTCAAGAATTTGTAAGAAGAGCTAATTTAAGATGGTATGGCCACTTAAATAAAATGGATGAGGAAAGGCTAGCAAAACTGGTATTTGATGCTAAGATGGCAGGAAAAATACCCAGAGGAAAACCAAGGTCTAGGTGGATTGATTCAGTCAGAAGTACCTTGAAGCATGAAATGTGACATATGACAATATTGGAGGGCTCACAAGTAATTTGGAGGAAAATTGCTCATAAAGCTTATTTGGGGGAAAATTGTGGATAGAAGATTAATAATAACATAAACTTAATCATGTAGTGCTGTCATAGTAGCTTGAACACTTCTTGAGGGTACATATCAGGAAATTGATGATGATGAAAATTGTTGTATATCATGGGAAGAGGAGAAGAGCATAGTGAATATAATATTTTATCTGTTTTAAAGGGATTGTAGTCACTGGCAGAAAAAGTGTAGTATTTTCACCTCTAAGAGCTGTGAAATAAATAATATTGGTCATATGTATCTGCCTTTTGAGGAATATTAGCTTCTTAGGCTTGAATGATGTTGTTTATGTAAATATTTCTATTTTGTTTTGGCTTTCTATAGATGGACAACGATAGCAAACAATGTGACTAATGTGTCTGTGAAAGATACAGTTGATTCTTTTTTGCAGTGAAGTACAGTCAACTGTTACTATAGCAAAAATCTAATGAAAATTCCCGAGTATTATTCCAGAGCCCTACTGGTAAAGTGCTATGCTAAAAGAAATTAACTCTAGCAAACTATTCACTATAAACCATTCTAGTAGTCTGTGAATTTGCAGAGTTGGCTGCATATTTTTGGATGCTGGCTGTTTAAATACACTAAAATGTATATAATATGTCTGGATCATTTTTTTTTCAGCTGTGTTGTGAGGGCTTTTGTCTCTTAGGTGTTCTATATGTAGAAACTAAGAACCCATGGCAGTCTCTTCTACTTGCCTGTATATTTTTCCATTCCACGTAACAATAAAATTACAAGTCTTTTTCCCCATAAACAGATTCCATCCTTTGACACATCCTGGAGTGTATAATTGTGCCTGCAGCTCAGCTTACTATGGAGAGACAGAAAGAACTTTTTTCTTTCACTGAGCAGCCTTCTAGTCAGGACTAGTATACCACTCATGAGATAACCATTCCCACTTTATTAAATGAAAGAAAAGCCATTATTACAGATCTGAAAAACTGTTTTTGAAATCAGCATTAGCAACACAGCATATCCCCTAAACTCAAATATGGCTTTATTAATTTACCCAAAATTTGGAAGACTTATTTTTAAGACCACATTCAGTCCAACATCCATAGGCTAACTACAGTATATATTCAATCTAGAGGGAATACTGCTCCATAGATGTTGGTTTGAATTCAGCAAAATGTCAACAGCTTAATAAAATTATATCATTAGTTTTGTTCTTATATGGTATTCTGAGTTAACACTGTTAAATAGGTTTACGTTATAAAGAACTTTACTTAATATCAAGTAAATAAAAAGAATACTTAATTCATAAATTCACTTACATATATAGCAAATACAAATTCCATATAATTCAAATGAAATAACTAGAAGTCATTTGAAACTAAGTTGTGTTGTGTTTAACTCAGCAATTCTTCTCATGGAATTTCTCTGTTTTAAAAATCATAACTCAAATATCAAACTGCATTTACAACTCTGCAATTCTCTGGTTGATGCAACTTTTCAGTCATGATATAGAAAGAGATATGTAATGCAATCTAACAGGATTCTTTTAGTTAGCATAGAATGAGTATATTTCAGCTATGTAATCTTGGAAATAACTATTATGTTAAATTATACATGTTTTTGATTGTAAAATGTTACAAAATATAAGACTTATAAAATCTACATATGTTTGTTAATAGAATCAACGCGCTCCACAATAAAATCAAATTTACTCTAGAAGTAGAAAATAACGAAAAGCTACACTTCTTGGACATACTAGTTAAAAGACACGGTAACAATATCAAACTGTCCATTTACAAAAAACCTACGGACACTGGACAATATCTACATTACTCTTCAAACCATCATAGGTCACATAAACAGAGCATCATCCACATGTTGAGAAATCAAACTAGAAACTTTATCTCCGACGATGAAGAAGTTCAAACAGAACTGTCTCAAATCGCTATAACACTGTTGCAAAATGGTTATCCTTGAAACATCATCAACAAATTTCTATACAAAGATAACCAACAAGAAAGAACAGTCTCTCAGCAAATTTCAACAGCAGTCATCCCCTATATGGGTTCAATTTATTAAGGTTGTATTTAAACCAACTACTAGCATCAGACAGGTTCTAAGATCTCCTAAAGACAGTGTTCCATTTTATAAATATCCAGGTGTATAATATTCCATGCACATGCGGTCTTTTCTACATTGGACAAACTTCGAGAAGCCTGGAAATAAGACAGAAAGAACATGTTGGCGATGTAAATCACAAACAGAACGATCACCTCCAGGTTAGAACACTTTTCAACTTCGAACCACACTATAGACCAGAATAACAGCTCTATGCCCTACGTAGACGAAGATTACAGACATCGATTATTTAAAGAAGCAGCAGTAGTACTACATACAGGCAGCAACCTAAACAGAAATCAAGGGGCCATACTGAATGATACTTGGAAAAATCTAATTAATTCCCTCAGTTCAACAGAACTACAGTACGCGAATAATCATATCACGCGTTTGTACGTAACGCGTGTTCATGATACTGAGTAGAAATGTCATGCGAACGTGTTACCTTAGCTACCTAACAGGTATTAACGTTTTTGTATTCTTAAACCTTTTTTGCATTTAACATGTTTTTGTACTGTGCAAGCCTCGAGAAAGCTAGTCTGTTACTAGTGAAACCGGTAGGCAATATTGTACGTACATATGCACAAATTAAAAATCTGTGGTCAGTTTAACAATGTCTTATATTTTGTAACTATTATGTTAAATGCATTAACATCACTAAGACTTAAAACTTTTTATTAGTCGATGATTAAAATGGTTTTATTTTAAAGAAAACATCATACCATAAAATTTTTCGATTTTTTAATATTTTTTTAAATTCTGACATACTTTATAGGATTAAATTATCTTTTCTGTAAGCATTAAGTTCTTAACCAGTTTTTTAATGCTATTCTTATAGATAGGGAAAACTTTCTGTTAAGTGGGGTAATATGTTGTAGTACACAAGACAGAATTATTAGTAAACAAAATTTAGAAAGCATTGAATTTAATGATGATGAAATTTAAAATTCTTATGAGCTAAAAAAAAAATTGTTGCAAAGATGACACAACCAGCAGAGTAAATAGAAGTCTGCTAGCCATTGGTCAATCTTTATCAGATAAAAGATAGAAAAACTTTGAGCTTGGCACATAGTTCACTAGATGCTAGTTAGAGTTTGGTTAGTTTGAGAGTGAGGAGGAGTTTATTTTATTTAATTGTTGATAGGGTGAGATTAAGATCTCTGCATGTTTATTACATGTTTCTTATTGCTAATGATTCTGAGCAACTTAACCGGTTTTCATTTTCTTAGAAATCAATAATGAAGTCCTTGATTTCAGGTATGTATTTCAATATGTATGGCATGCAGTGATATTTCCGTAGTTGGATTTTTGATGGTATTGCTAGTGTGCTTTTGTTTGTTTTTTTCTTTGTGGTTAGGAATGCACACTAACAAAATTCTAACCACTGAAATCAGTGCATCAATCATCAACCAAATAGGAATTTAAAGAATGAATAGTGGATTCAGTATAACAAGTATTGCATCTGTGCTAGCAGTTAAATTTGTAAATAGCCATGCAGAAGTATCGCAGAGAAAGAAATTTATGCTGCATTATATGGTAACTATAATAATCCCAGAAATCAGATTGAGACAGTTCCATGGGTGGAAGAATTAAAATGGAGATTTATCAGCAGTGAATAAGAGCTAGTTAAGATCAGAGTTCAGCAGATAACTAATGAAATCAAACAGGAACTGCAGATGAAAAAGTATAGGAGATGAAGAACAGTTGTCTGACAAATGGTAAGACACAATCCAGGAAAGGGACTACGTATAGTAAAGAAAACAAAAGTGGAATGTAAGAAGAAACTAGCACTATGGCCCAAGAAAAATCATAAGCAGTTTTTTTATTATGTGGCTAGTGGGAGGAGAAATGACCAGATGAATAGCCATGTTGTTGTCGTGTGGAGGATTTAAGTATGTATTTTATGACTGTCCTTGTATTCAGGGGCTGGTTTCCCTGTTCTGAGGGATGAAAAACCTGAGTTTTCTGGTGAAAAAAATCCTCTTTAGTTGAAAGAGACCATATAAAGGTTCTTCACGTCATGAACAGGAATCGAACCCAGGTCTTTCCGACCAAAGGGCTTCATCTGGACTGACTGAGCTATGGGGGCTCTATGAACAACCCTGTTAGATGGAAAAGGGGATTAACTGACCAATGCAGTTGAATTAGCAGAGCTATTTAATGAATACTTTCTTGGGTTATTTCATCTTGGAAAAGCAGATTTTTTTTTCCTGGAAGGATGGAGAGGATTGAAGGTTTAGAAGTGCATGAGGAGAATATGTTTAATACTTATACTCTGGAAGTCAATTAGGCAGTGGGACAGGATGGGATTTCACCATGTGTTTTAAGAGAATATTCTGAATATCTGATATCTCCATCAACCTATTGTTCAGTGAAAGTTTAGCTACTAGGAAAGTGCCCAATGAGTGGCAAGAAAATAAGACATTGCCATTGCACAAGGTTGGTGATAGAATGCAGGCATAAAACTGCAAACCACTTTGTATTTTTTCTGATATTCGAGAAATTAATGAGAGATCACATACAAAATTGAGCAGATTAAGGTAATATCTGTGAAGGTCAACATACATTTAAACAACAAAATTACATGATAACCAACAGTAATAAACTTTAATTAAAGTACAGATATTTCTTACTGAAAATAATAGCACATCATCAGTATGTAGAAACACAATCAAATCAAGTCAATTGGTTTACCAATTAAAAACGGTTGCTATGAGCTAGAAATCAATATTAATAAATAACATTAAAACTATTTTTGATGTTAAATTAATTTAATAAATAAATTACTTTATTACTGTGATTATACTGTAAATTTGTTGTTTATAGATATTCCACAGGTACCTTTAATGATCAATATGGATTTATTAAAGCCATTAGGAAAAAGAAAAACCAGGACATCCTTTAAACGATTCAACGATGACTTCTAAGGTCACACTGGCACACACTGGCCTAAATCCTTGATATGCATGATGATGATGATGGATTTGTTAAAGGGTACTCTTGTTTGAGTAATTTGCTTGTCTTTAATTATGATAAAATGACAAGAGCAGTTGACAAGAGAAAGGTATATACTCTTTTGGATTTTGCAAAGATTTGATAGAGTTCCACATGATAATTTGATATTTAAGTTACAACACGTAGGGCTAGATATCAGAAAACTCATGTGCAGGGAAGCAGTATCAAGGAAAAGGAGGATCATGAGTGGTGTTCCACAGGGATCTGTACTGGGATCTTTGCTTTATAACCTTTCTATTAGTGATTTGTCACTGGGCTGCAGGGAGATATTCCATTGTGTGTAGATGATGTGAAGCTTGGAAGGGTCATTAGTAATAGTGTTTATTTAAAATATTTATTTAAAATAAACACTATTACTAAGACATTTTATTTAAAACAAATGATAGACAATGGAACATTATGAAGATAGTGAAGGTAACCCAGAGGATTGCTGTAGTAGTGAGGATTTTGACCGGTTAACGGAACAATTCATCGCTAGGAAAAATCATTATGGGGAAAATTCATTGCGGAAAAAATTCACTGAAAGTGTTATTCGCTAGAAAATTTAAATGATATTACATTGATACCATATATGAAAAGTAAATGCAGTTCAAGATAAAGTTCACAAAATATAGTTATGTATTATTTATTTAGATTTTAATTCGATTTTCATAATATTTTTATTCTTATACAGTGAAAGTAATATTTTATTGATAGGCGAGTTTCCTAATTTTTGTTTCGTCTTAAAAATTTATAAATATTCTTTCTTACTTAAATATTCCACCTGTTGATGGAATATTAATATTTACAAAACTGGAATAGGGTGGTTTAGGGAGAAAGGGCACCATATTTAAGAATGTTTATTCTGAGAACTATTCACTATTTTTCTGCACACTCAGACACCCATCCAGATGTGATACACACACACACACACACACACACACACACACACACACACACACACACACACATACATTTTATCTGAACTAATTCAGAAGAGATGTGTTTCAGTTATTAAATACATGTGTATTTTGAAAATGACTCCACTTTTCCTGCATAGGAAAGATATGTTGTACACTGTTATTGTTTACAGAGCTAGTTTAAGATCGTGCACTTTTGAGTAACTATATTAAAGAAAATTACATTAATGCTATCATAATGAAGTAAATCAACATAAGCTAAGTTGCCATCTGCAGCTGCAATACTAATCTTTATGTTTTCCTCCAATACGAGTACTTTATGACACTAAGAAATTTTATGTTTATCCTTCTTTACTGAAAAAAAAATATGCAAAATAATTTGAATATAATTTTTTTTCATGGCAATGATTCAGCTTTTTTCTATTTTATATATATATATATATATATATTATATATATATATATATATATATATATAGACACAATAGTGAATGCAGATGACGTCAAAATTTTGCAGGATGATTTGGATAGATTGGAGGTCTGGGCTAAGGAGAATGGATGTCAGTTTAATGTGGCAAAATGTAAGGTTATGCATTTTGGGGTGAAAAGATTGGCGGCAGTTTACTGCATTGGTGGAACCGTGCTCCAGGAAATTGATGAGGCACGAGATTTAGGAGTGTTGGTAGATAAGGAATTGAAATTTAGGGGACACATTGCAAAATTGACCAAAACAGCTCATCAAATCACTTGGTTGCTGAAGAATACATTGACAAGCAGAGACAAGCAGGTTATTGTTCCTCTGTATCGAGCCTTGATAAGACCCCATCTAGACTACTGTGCTCAGATTTGGTCACCTAGGTTTCTTCTTGATGGGGAGGAGGTGGAGAGGATCCAGAGGCGAGTGACCAAGATGATAGCAGGTCTGTGGAATGAACCGTATGAGAACAGGTTGAGGATTTGTGGGTTGCAAAAATTGGTTGATAGGCGGAGGAGGGGAGATATGATTGAGACATTCAAATTACTGAAGGGTTTCTATAAAATTAATTCAGAAGATATTTTTGAGAACAGGGCTGGTTGTGGGAGGACTAGGAGACTCCATGGAAACTGGGCAAAAGTGTGGTTAGTAAAGGTGTTAGAGCTGGGTTCTTTACTTTTAGAGTAGCGAATGAGTGGAATGCGCTCCCTGAGTCTGTGGTGGATGCTGTGACAGTGAATGAGTTTAAGGCGAGGTATGATAGATACTGTATGAATGTCAAATAGTTGTGATGAATATGATTTGGGGCCTCCCTCGATGAGTCTAATGACTCCCTGGAGTTGCCCGTAGTAATAGTAATAATTTCTTTAATATAATTGCTCAAAATTGCATATATGATCGTAAACGATTAATTTTCCCAGGATGAATTTTCTTCGCGATTAATTTTAGCTCAGTCGGTATAGACAAAGTCCTTTGGTCAGAAATACCTGGGTTCAATTCCAGTCAGTGACATGAGGAACATTTATCTGATCTCTTTCGACGAAAGGTGAGTTAACCATTCTGATATGGAAGTAGGGTTTTTTTTTTTCACCCAGAAAGTAGAGTTTTTTTCGTCCCCACAACAGGCCAACCGGCTCCCTGGATTAGTCCTATGCCTCCCTGGGAGGCATAGGACTAACCACCTTATCCTTGGCACGAGTACGGTTTGGAAGAGGGACAGCTCCGTAACAGGCCAGTAGGCCTAATATGAAAAAGGAAGAAGAATATATTTTTTAATTTTCTCCATGATGAATTGTTGGTGAAGAATTTTCCTTCAATGAATTGTACTAACACACATTGACCACTAGAGATAAGTGATAGAGTGATAATACCATTGTATTGTCGTGACGTTCTATTTTCATGTTATATTCTAAATCCGCCATCTTGCTAAAAGTCACTTTCATAAAATAAAGGAAAACTAATTGCAAATTAATCACTGATCTAAGGGTAGAGAAATTTCTATTATACTGCGCCACTCTATCCTTAGATAAGTCTATATGAATTAGTAAGATTAATTCAAAATTAGTTAGCAGTCTTTTCACTCATTCAGGCCGATGGTATTTATTTTCTTTCCTTCTGGGATTCCCGCTAGATCCGAATTTTTGTGAACGGTGCAGTAAGAAGAAATTCAGGCAAACACAATATTTAGATTAACAAAATAAAACATTTAATATATGATATATTACAAATACATGAATTCAACTTTAAATTGAAACAACACAATCTACTTAACACAACTCGCCAAGTCTCTCATGCCAATTCGATGTACTAAACTTTCATATACAATTCACAACTTCAAAAACACATGTCTTCTTAACTCAAGTTAATATAACAAACTTCACATTTATTCAGTCTCTACAAATCTGTCAGCTCAATGTTTATATTCACAGCAGGCACTCATCTAGGTAGACAATGTTCCAAGCAAACTTATTCCGGACTTTGAGCTTCGAAGTTATATTACAGTTAATGTTAGCACAAACAAACAACTATGACTAATCTTACCAGTTACAATCTTCAATACATCAACTCACTGTGAGTACACTTATGAATTAACTTATTTACGTTAGCGGAACACACACAATAAAAATTCTCCACCGTTTAAACTGTACTACTGTTATCGCACTTCACTATTCTAAACAACAGCTATAAGGCACTGATATCCTTTCTTGTTTATTTTTCTCCAACTAATCAATATAGCCTTTTTCCCAGGGCAACATATAATTAAGTCGTAATCTTAGATTAACTGGAATTAATCAGAATTTCCCATTGAATGTCCAGTTCTTTGTTATCTGATTACGGCATCAACTCTTCCTCACAACAACAGCTGATTTCACTTATAATATTAAACTTTATGATTCACTACGTTTTGGTTCACTTCCGAACACTATTCTCATGAATTTCTGCCCTAAAGAATTTATAATTTACTTCCACTTCTTTGCTTGTATGCTACCTTCCTACTGGTTCCGCAAAACTGTCTCCTCTCTCTCTTACTCATAAAATCTCAATTCTCTCTTTTCTATATACTTTCACTTCTTTTTCCCCCCCGTTCGAATGCCACGTTCTCTTCGACCCGTGTTGTTTACTCATGCGTCTCCATGACAACAAACTAAACGCAAACATTTCGCTAATGTAATACAACGCTCTACTACTACATGAGTGATTACATAACGTTAAGCTTTATACACAAATATGAATAATTAGAATATTTGCTTTTCAATAAATGCGTAGTTAATATTGCAAATATAAGTTTCTATAATATTGACATAACAATAAATAAAATAGCTTAACAATAATTAATACAGAATCTATTTACCATTAACACATTTCTTTGATTAAATAATTAAATAATTGATATAATTAAGGTAGTTATATGATATCAAATTACATTTACGTTATTTACAATAAATAATATTTACAACGCAGCCTTTGTAATGGAAATTCATGTTGGATTCTGAATCAAATAATATTTATTCTATTTTCTACATAATTAGAATCCAACAGTATAAAACCCTGATCAGACCACATCAGGATTATTGTGCTCAAATCTGGTTATTGAGATTTGAAGAGGATAAATTAACCATTAGAGAGGGTACAGAAGTAGATAACAAAAATAACATTAGGACTGTATAATGTTATTTATGAGGATAGACTGAGGTCATTCAAACTACCAAGTTTGGTGGATAGAAGATGTACGGGTGACATGATTGAGACATTTAAATTGTTGAGAGATATTTACAAGAATGACACTGGGGAAACTTTTCATAATAGAAGAACAAGATGGAAGAAACAGGGACAAGAGGTCATTCTTGAAAAGTGCAAAAGGAGGTTGTAAGTAGTAAGGGTGAGAAGTATCTTTATTGTGTGGAGAGTGTTGGACCATAGAATGCCTTGCCTGTTAGGGTGGTGAATGGGCATAAGGAGTGGTATGATAGACTTTGTGTTGTCTGAGACTCCAGTGAGGTCCTGAATGGTAATAATAATAAATTATATAGCATTTTTCTTAATAGATTTTTTGGTTGCACAGTTATTTTGTTTATATGAATTCCTGTTCATATTTTTCCTTTTTTTTTTTTTTTTTTTTTTAATTATAGGGTGGCATTTATATATTGACAATGTTAGATTGGTATAGCGCAACTTTAACTGTGATTTTCATTTGTATTATTGAATCTCTCGTCATTAGCTGGATATATGGTAAGTATTTAAATTGACTTCATATATGTGTATGTGTGTGTGCTGTGTTAATATAAATTTACGTCTCGTGATATTCTGATTATCACTA
Source organism: Typopeltis vanoorti (assembly GCF_054136105.1). Lineage (NCBI taxonomy): Eukaryota > Metazoa > Arthropoda > Arachnida > Uropygi > Thelyphonidae > Typopeltis > Typopeltis vanoorti. The sequence continues at coordinate 142,444,591 of NC_143553.1, forward strand.
TTGTTGTGATATTTAACACAAATTTGTTAATAGAAAAATAAATATACTTTTATTTTGAATTTCGTGAATGGCATTGAAAAATTCATGTCTAAACTTTTACTGAATTACTGAAGCACATTTTGGCATATATTGTTTAAATGGAAATTTCCTTCACTTCATTTTTTAACATTTTAGATTCACTGTCCTTTCACTGCAAAATAACTTATCTTTATGTAAACCTAATTAATGTGTCAGTAGGGTGGCGTTACTCCCATCTACATTGCCAGTTATGTCCATCAGTTACATGTATTTTCAGCTAGTTTGTATGTTTTTTAGGATGAAAAACCTTATGACATCCATACGAGACTAGCTAGGTCACCTTTGTTTGAAAAAAAAAAGCATTGCAAAGGTTATTTGTCTGGACAGAACTTAAACCCAGTCATTCCAACTAAAGAGCATAATTATCAAGTGAACTACAGAGTCTTTCTGGAAGTTACTGATATATTAATTTTATCCTACTAAAATTTTATATCCAATGGTTAATACATTTCAAGCAAGATACATGCAGGAAGTCTGTTTTGAAGAATCAGAATATCTTCATAGCATAGCAATGATGAGGGGAACCAAGAGCTTATCTGTTTCATCTAATTTTTTCCTTCTCAACATTTACTGAACATAAGCAAAAGACATTAATAAACGTAATCTCTCAAGCTAAATTTAGAATATTTCCTAAATCTACTAATGTTGAAAATTTTGTTAGCTATGGTTCATGCTATCTCTTTTCACAGAAAAAAAAAAGCTTTGTATAACTGATTTTGTAATAATGCATTTTAAAATCATCTTAAACACTTGGCTTAAAGAACAAAAATTAACTCTTTTTACAGAGAGAGAGAGATGCCAAAACAAATTATCCTGTTAGTGAAACAGAGATTATGCATAAATCTATTTTAAGTCTTAGAAGGCAGCTTCTTAGAAGCTGCATTCTAAGTTTGCCATAGTCTGCTTTAATATAGGTACATGAGATAACTTTCCAGGTCAATAATGCATGATCACTTTGCCTAACTGGAGGCAATATGGCTGGCTCTATTGGTTATGAACACATCCTCTGATGCTGTCATATTCAGCAGTCTCAAATCCCCAATCTCCTCCATCACATGCTCTTTCGAGTAATTATCTCTTAACAGCTGTATAGATTTTATTTCCTTCCCGTCACATGACTTTTCCTCCTTCCAGTTTATTTCCCATAGTTGAAATCCCCCAATAATAATTCCCCAATCGGAATTTCTTCTACTAATTTGCCAATTCCTATTGTCCACATCTTCTTCTACACTCCCTAGTCTACTGCAACAACTGACTATATATTTTATCTTAGGAGTTTACCTGTCTTGCAGCCTTAGGTGTCTCTGTTACATGATTGGAAGAACAACAGGAAAATACTCCCTGCAGTTGAAAAATACCAGAGTTCGATTCGATTCTTATCCTAATGAGAGGAATCTTTATATGGGTTTTTTCAACTGAAGGTGAGTTAGCCAATTTCATAGGGAAGGAAGATTCCTCTCATTAGGATAAGAATCGAACTCTGGTATTTTCAGGAAAAAACCTTTTTTTCCCTGAAAACAGGTTTTTCACCTTGCATAAGGCAAGTTGGCCAGAGAATACATGCAGTTAACATAAAAAATGGTATTAGTTGGCAGCAGATGGCATGGTTATGTAGATGGAGGATTAAGTCTTGCAGATGGTGTGTTGTGTGGTGTGAGTACCCTTCTTGGAGGCATCATGTGTTAATAATAAAATGCATTTCTTCTGCTATCATCATCTTTCATCAACCAGTCACACTAATGCCTATACTAAACTAATGTATAGTAGTATAACATATGCTTTACTAGTATACTAATACCTTTCTTGCATTAGTATATATAAATTGTATCTCCCTAGCTCCACAACCATATCATGCACTGGATATCCCATTCAAATTTGGACCTGAGGAGCCACATTCAACATTTTTTATTGTTTTCATGCTCACTCACTCTAAAGGTGCCTGCATGTGCACTCCTCTGAATAGCTCTAGTTTTGCTGACTCTGTACTTCTGAACTTATTGAGCAAAGATTTTTTTCTAGATCCCTAACTTCAAATCCATCCAAGTGTAGCATCCATCAGTTATATATAAGCCTTACTGTCATCAAATTCACTCTGCACATCCACAAACCACACACCATTCCTCCTGCATAACTTATGCATTTACTCATTTGCAATCATGACCCATCTTCTGAACCTCCCTCTGTGGGAGCAGACTCACAATCTTTATTCTCTCTCTCATTCTTCTCTTTCTCTTTTTTCATGCAGTTCTTTTCTTTCATATCATACATGTTACCTTTCAGGTCATTCGAACCTGACAAAACAATCAACTCTTTCACTTTCTCCTTTTCAAACCAACAGCTACACTAACTTCCCTAATCTTCATTAACCTACATTAACTACACTAATCTTTGTGCTGGAGAAGTACATTTTCATCACTCTCAACAAATATCCCTTTTTCATTCTCTTGTCTTTTTTACCTTCACATTACGTCTATTTCTTTCTCATCCCTGGTGTACTACTTGCTAGACTTTTCTTGATTTGTTCAAATTGATACTTTGTCTTGTGAAAGATTCCACACATGTGCTGTATCTCTCATCCGAATTCTATTGTTCTCCTAATCTTCCACTGTTTCTTTCATGTTATCATTCATACCTTTGGACACTTTTACCACTGTAATTTCATTTATAATAATTGAAATTATTATAAATGATTTATAAATATTAAAAATATATAAATATATAAATATTATAAACTTCAATTAAGACAGGGTACATGTGGAATTATCGGGCTGGAAAGTATGACAAGCTTAGGAGTTTGATTGGTTCAGTGCCATGGCATGTAAAACTGCAAGGACTAGAAGTTGATAGTGCATGGGAGGTAGTTAAGAAGTGCTTGCATGAAGCAATGGCTGACTGTATACCTAGAGTCCGAATAATAAATCAAGTAGGGGTTAAATGGATGAATAACACCATTAAGCTTGAGTTGCAAAAAAAGAAACAACTATGGAGGGAATTTAAGGAGAAGGGTGACCGGCAGGCACATGGCACATGAACGGTATAAAGCGCAGGCCAGAAGGGTGACGAGTGTGGTAAGAAAAGCAAAAAAGGATTACGAAAGAACATTGGCCATGCAGGCTAAAGAGAATCCTAAACAGTTTTTTAGATATGTAGCAAGTAAAAGGAAAAATGTACATGGCAGATTGATTTTAAAGAATGCCGATGGTAGGGAGGTAACTGAATCAGTTGAGATAGTTGAGTTACTGAGTGAGCACTTTGCAAAAGTATATCATCCAGGTGGTGACATTGCAGAAACGAATAAACCAGTAGATTATACGGGAATTGTGGTTAATGAAGTGGAGGTGAGTAGTCTATTGCATAACCTCAATGTCAATACATCTGTGGGATTGGATGGTATACCAGCTCGTGTTGTACGAGAAGCAGCTAAAGAATTGTCAGTACCCTTGACCATTTTGTTTAATTTGAATCTCGGGTCTGGGTTAGTCCCGAGCGGGTGGAAAGAGGGGAAAATAGTTCCACTGCATAAAGGTGGTTCCAAGACTGCTGTAGTAAATTACCGACCGATTAGCATATCAGGAATCATTGTCAAGGTCTTAGAGAAAATAGTCAAGAGGAAAATACAAGATTGGATAGAAGAAAATGGGATACTGTATCGGGGACAGCATGGTTTTGTGAAGGGTAGGTCATGCCTCAGTAACTTGCTCACGTATTATAACACAGTGACGGCTGAACTGGATAAGGGTAATGGGTTTACGGTGATTCTACTGGACCTTGCCAAGGCCTTTGACAGGATTCCACATGGAATTCTAATCAGTAAATTGCAGCATATGGGAATGGACATAGGGTTGGTGAGATGGATAGGAGGGTGGTTGACGGAGAGATATCAGAGAGTGGTTTACTCGGGAGTAGAGTCCACAAGACGGCCTGTGACTAGTGGTGTGCCACAAGGATCTGTTCTTGGACCACTGCTGTTTAATTTGTTCATAAATGATATAGGAAATGATCTGAGAGGAACAGTTCATTTGTTTGCAGATGATGCGAAGTTGGGTAGGGCAATAGTGAATGCAGATGACGTCAAAATTTTGCAGGATGATTTGGATAGATTGGAGGTCTGGGCTAAGGAGAATGGATGTCAGTTTAATGTGGCAAAATGTAAGGTTATGCATTTTGGGGTGAAAAGATTGGCGGCAGTTTACTGCATTGGTGGAACCGTGCTCCAGGAAATTGATGAGGCACGAGATTTAGGAGTGTTGGTAGATAAGGAATTGAAATTTAGGGGACACATTGCAAAAGTGACCAAAACAGCTCATCAAATCACTTGGTTGCTGAAGAATACGATGACAAGCAGGTTATTGTTCCTCTGTATCGAGCCTTGATAAGACCCCATCTAGACTACTGTGCTCAGATTTGGTCACCTAGGTTTCTTCTTGATGGGGAGGAGGTGGAGAGGATCCAGAGGCGAGTGACCAAGATGATAGCAAGTCTGTGGAATGAACCGTATGAGAACAGGTTGAGGATTTGTGGGTTGCAAAAATTGGTTGATAGGCAGAGGAGGGGAGATATGATTGAGACATTCAAATTACTGAAGGGTTTCTATAAAATTAATTCAGAAGATATTTTTGAGAACAGGGCTGGTTGTGGGAGGACTAGGGGACATCCATGGAAACTGGGCAAAAGTGTGGTTAGTAAAGGTGTTAGAGCTGGGTTCTTTACTTTTAGAGTAGTGAATGAGTGGAATGCGCTCCCTGAGTCTGTGGTGGATGCTGTGACAGTGAATGAGTTTAAGGCGAGGTATGATAGATACTGTATGAGTGTCAAATAGTTGTGATGAATATGATTTGGGGCCTCCCTCGATGAGTCCAATGACTCCCTGGAGTTGCCCGTAATAATAATAATAATACAATCTTGCTGATATACTTACATTTTCCCACTTTTTGTCAGTAACACAGCTCTTCTGTCATTCTGCTTGTCTAGTCTAGTACTCACTTCAGACACATTTTCTCACTAGTCTTACTTTCCTTCCAAAAATCTGTCTCTCTTCAAAACAAAAGCTTTCATGTTAAATTCACCTTACAATAACATTGTAGTCACCATTGTTCTGTTATGCCATTGGAATTCCTATCTGCTATGCATTTTGTTTTCTTTGCAAGACTCCATCCTAGAGAAAAATGTTACATCTGAAAGCAAGAGGAATAGTTCTTCCACTCTTTATAGATTCTTAAATTTAATACTGACTGAGTAATAATGCACATCCATTAAAACAAAATCCCATTAATAAAAACTGTAAAGTAAATTATTATATAAGATGTTTTATGTATTAAAAATAACTTATTTGATATTAGATTCTTTCTTTAATGCTTTAGATCCCTTACTGATTCTTCCATTATTATTTGAATATCTTTTATTCATTAGGAAACAGCTAACTAAAAAATAAAAATGGAGGGGAGAGAGACTATGTAGTATTCATATATTGAAATAAATAGATCTTCTAAAAGTACTAGGATCTCAGCTTACTAAAGCTTCAAGTTTTACTAATTGATTTTGTTGCTTCATGACATATATTCTCCTTTGGTTGAAAAAACCTGGATTTGAGTCATACTGGGATTCAAGAAACCTTTTGAGGACAGTTCACCTACGGATGAGTTAGCTGATCTCATGAAAAGATGACATTTTTCCCTCCTGGAAATTTTAACCTTGCAAGGCAGATGAAGCCAACCAGCAAACATATGCAATTAACAGTTCCACCTATTCCATAATATTGGTTTTAATTTATTTATTAATATTAACGTATAAGTTTTCATAAATTGTCATTGTTTTTTAGTTGGAAATCAATTATTTTTTTATTTATTTTTAGGTATAAATAATTTTGTTCGTGATATTGAATTCATGCTAAACAAAAAGGTGAATTGGTGGTGGCGCTTTTCTTGGAAATTTTCAACTCCAGCTATTTTGATGGTGAGAAAAATGTTTGTACATAAAAATTTTAAATAAAATTTTGTTTGGATTATACTTCATGCATAGAAGCATGGCAGTTTGCCTTATTTCAAATCAGACATATAATTTAATGAATTTTGGTAGCTCATTGTTTTGTTATGCACTGAACTAGTTTTATCTTATGGGTAAAAGTAAAATTAGTTTCGGCATTATGGAAAAAGGATTTTTCAGCAACTGCTTTCTATTAGGAGTTCTATGAATAATTTTTGGAATCTTTGAATATAAGTTTAAATCGAAGCTTTCCAAAAAAAAACTTTACAATGCAGTGAAAAAGTATCGGTTGGTAAATAGAAGGAACATTATGATCCTTCTGTTCTGAATGTTTTGTGTAAATGTCATAAGTTGCATTGAGATTTGCTGAAAATAAATGCTAAAAATGCATGAAAAGATTAAAAATCCATTTTATGAATATTATTATTAACAGGTACCTCCATGTTCTGTCTTAAACTTATTCACTGTTTCCACTTCTGCACTCTCAGGCAATATATTGTATTCGCCAACCATTCTCTGTGCACACAGTCTCATCTAGAATGTGAAGAACCTTTATTTAAAATATATATGTATACAGTAGACCTCGCTTATTGTGATCACTTTGAAACAGTTGCTTTTCGATAATAACCGGCTGATAACATTAAGCAAAGAATATAAAAAAATTGCATCATTTGTTCAATTTATTGTTATAAACAACTTATCTAGTGTTGTCTGTCATGTCTTTGAATATATTAGTTCATGAATAAATTGCTCATACTCATAATGCCTTTTAGAAGTTTGTCTCTCTATGTTGCACACCGTGCCATGCAACATAGATGCTTCTTGCATCTGGGTATTGGTTGGAGGAGCTTCTAAAATTTGTTCTTCTATACTTGTAGTAGGTTCACTTTATTCTATTAGTTTAAAGTTCTCATCAATAGCAACTTGACATATTTTCAGCACGTCATTGTAGTCACCACTTCAATGTTGTTATCATATCCAACCAATTTTCAAATTCTTCTTTTGACATACTGTCTGGAGTTTTATCAAAAATTTCATTTGTAAGATATTCAAATTCTTTGGAAGGAGTTTCAGGGTTTGTCTTAAAAAATCCACTTTTTGGAAATAGTTTTCAATAGTCTTCTCTGAGACTTGCTTCCATGACATTGCTACCAAATGCAGTGCATCAAGAAGGGAAATCTTTTTTGCAAATTGCAATTGCTTCAGATTGGTCTTTTATATAATCAAGTTCAGCTATAATTCTCGCATGAACTTCCTTGTGATAATAAACTTTAAAAGCTTGTATGATGCCTTGGTCATATGGTTCAATTAATGATATAGTGTTCAAAGGCAAGAAAATTACTTTGATGTTCTCATCATCATCAAATTCCTGCCATGTACCCTCAAGGGGTGTAAGGCAATATATTGTACAGGATATGATAGTACTACATGAAAAATTTACATTATTACTAACTTCCTATCTACAGTTTTCCTCCAAATCAGTCTCTTACCTGTCAGGACTCCAACATTATTAGATCTTATATTTCTATCGTCTAAGTCACTTTTACTGCATCAATCCACCTACACCTTGGCCTTCCTCTGGGTCTTTTTCCTGCCAACTTGGCAGAGAACACTTGTTTTGCTAATCTTTCCTCTCCCATTCTGTTTAAGTGACCATACCACCTGAGATTAGCTCTGCTAATGCAGACAATGTCAAATACTTTCCTAATGTCCTTGTTTTTAATATGATATTGCTTGATGCCATCTGTTCATGCCCCTAATCTTTCTCAAGACTCTTATATCTGCAGTCTCTAGTCTTTGGTCAAGTGTTTACTTCTGACCCAGATCCATAAGTTAAAATTGCTTTGAACACTGTCTTGTATACACCTAATTTAGTGTTTTAACTAATTTCTCTCTCATTCCATATAAATTTATTCAGGCAACTTCCTATACTAGCTTTGTTGATTATGTTGTCTATTTCCATATTCAATTTACCATCTTCACTAAAAATTGTGCCTAAGTAGCTGAAATGTTTTACTTGTCCTATAGGTATCCAATCACAATGCAGTTGATATTTTCAATGTTTCTGCCTATTTTCAATGTCTCTTTGTCTTTTTAATGCTGACCTTTATACCATATCTATTACAACATTTATTCAATTTAGTCAGGGAATCTTGCAGACTTGTAGTGGATTTATTTAGAAGTATAACATCGTCTGCATAAATTAAGGAGCTGAGATGAACATCTCCAATTTTGATATCACGTTTAATGCCGCTCTCCTTCATAATGTGATCCATATAGATAATGAATAACAGATGGGATAATGTACAGCCTTGTCTAACACCAGATTTAACATTAAACCATCTTCCTATACTTAATTCAATTCTAACTGCTGACAACTCAAATAAAGACTAAGTATTGCTTGATATAATGCCCATTAACACCATGTAATCATAGCGTTTTGAATAGCTTCTCTCTTGGCACTTTGTCATATGCCTTTTCCAGATCTACAAAACTTAAGTACAGATCTTGGTTATATTTCCATGATTTCTCAATTATTTGTCATACAGTGAAAATCTGATCCTGACAGCCTCTATTTGGCCTGAATCCAGCTTGTTCTTCACCAAGCTTTTCTTCCACAATCCTTCTCAACCATTTCTCAAGTATACTTGCATAGATCTTGCCAGGAACACTCAGTAGGGAAATACCTAATTCTCACATTCAGTTTTATTTCCGTTTTTATATATGGATACTATGAGAGCTCTACTCCAATCATCCAGAATTCGTCCCTCTGTCCAGGCCTTCTGAACTATGCAATGCAGCCACTATAAGACTTTTATACCTCCATACTTGAGCATTTCTGGTCAAATATCATCTATTCCTGCAGTCTTTCCACATTTCAGGCTTTTGATGGCTTTTTCTACTTCCAGTATGGATATGTCATGACTGCATGCCTCGTCAGTGTTTTTTACCACTGTGCTGTCATCACTGCTTGTTTCGTTTAGCAATTTTTCGAAGTAATTCTCCATACTTCAAGTACACCCTCTATCCAAAAAGAAATCAAAATTTTCGAAAATAGAAGAAACTAGTGGCGCCACTTGTTGTATCTTTTTGTTGTCGAAAGTGACAGCTTTTATTAGTGTTGTGTCAACTGTTTATGACATTTGTTTCATTAGAAGCTGAGTTTCATTATAGTGCCAGGAGTGACAGTGTGTTATGACAAACAGTCGGAACATGACTTTCAAACAGAGAGCTGTGATTGACTTTTGTGTTAAACTTGGTAAAAGTACTGAAACACATCAAATGCTTCAAAAAGCATATGGTGATGAATGCTTATACTGTACCCAAGTTTAGTAGCAGTTTAAGCAATTTCAAAGTGGTCATGAGATGCTTGAGGATGATGAAAAGCTGGGCTGTCCAAAAACTGGACTGAGTGAAATTAACATCTAAAAAGTGCTTGATTTCATCAAAGAAAACCCTAAATCGTCTGTGTGATTGTTTGAAGATGAATTGAGGATTCCAAAATCAACTGTGCACAACATTTTGCGAAGGTCCGAGAGTTTGGGCCTTCGTAAATTGAACTCGCGATTTGTTCCCCACAAGTTGACCGACGATATAAAAATGTTTCGAATTGAACACTGTAAAGACCTCATTAAAACCACTCATAAGGACTCAAACTTCCTTGAAATGATCGTTACTGGTGATGAAATGTGGTGTTTTGAGTATGAGCCCGAAACAAAGCGCCAGAGTGCTAAATGGAGACCACCAGAAGAGGGGTATCCGAAAAAAAGTCGCTTGGAGAAGTCAAAAGTAAAGAAAATGCTGATCTGTTTCTACGATTCCAAGGGCATTATCCATAAAGAATTTGTTCCGCCTGGCCAAATGGTCAATAGTGAGTTTTATCTCAAAGTTTTGAAGCGATTGATAGCAAGAATTCATCACGTACAGCATAAATATTGTGATGCAGGCAGCTGGTCACTTTTGCTCGAAAATGCACCATCTCATCGTTTGAACATTGTGAGACAATTGAGCAAAAACCAAGTTTGTGTGCTGGATCACTCGCCGTATTCACCTGATTTAGAATCCTGTGACTTCTTTCTCTTCTCCCGACTTCATTTGCCAATGAAAGGAAAGCGATATGACACCATTGAAAACGTTCAAGAGGCAGTAACCATGACCATCAACAGTATACCAAAAACCGATATAAAAAAACTCATTTAACGAATTAATTGACTGTGCCAAATGCTATATCGAAGCTGAGGGAGAGTATATTGATTGAAATAAATATTCTGAATAATTATAATTGGCCTGTGTTTTATTTTCTACGAAAATGTTCAGTTTCTTTTTGGACAGAGGGTGTATATCTTTTTCTCCTGTTTTCAATGTCACCTTTATCATTTCTAATTCCGTTTACAGCACTCTTTCCTCCATTTCTGAACTTCTTCAACAACCTCCAGAATATATTGTCACTTTCTTGATATTTATTTTCTATATTTTTACCAAAGTCCTCCCATGACTTTTGCTTAGCCAGTTTTACACATTGTTTAGCTTTCTTACTTTTGTCTCTGTATTCTCTAAGAGCACAAGCTGAGTTATTTGCCAGGAACTTTTGATATGCTTTCTTCTTTTCCTTCGCTGCTTCTTTAACTTTCTGTGTCCACCATGGAGTTCTGATTTTTTTTATCCTTGCAGACAACCTCACCACATGCCTCTGTGGCTGAATCAATAAGTGTTTTCTTCAGGGCTTGCCACTGAATCTCCAAGGTATGGTTCCTGTTCTCAAACTCTGTAATTTTTTCTTGAATAATGTTTGTATATTTTAGTCTACAGTTCACATCTGAGAGCTGTTCAACTTTTCTTTTCTTTAAAACTTTCTTATATCTTCTTTTTTTTTTCTTTTCTTTTTTTTTCAATATGAAATTCAATTTTATCCTGCTCAAGACTAAATGGTGATCACTTCCAATTTTAAATCCTCTGTACACTCTAGTGTCCTGTACCAGGGAGAAAACATCACTATCAAGAATAACATAATCAGTGAGACTTTTCTTATTCCTGGCATCTTCTCTCCATGTGAATTTGTGCACATTTTTATGTTGGAATATTGTGTTAGTAATAACCAGTCCATGTCCTGAGCAGAAATCCAACAGTATTTGCTATTATTATTAGCTTTGCTCTTTTCTCCAAATTTTCCTAAAATATTTTTGTATGTCTGACAACCATTTCCTACTCTGCTAATTAGATCTCCAACAAGGGCCAACTTGACGTTTTTTGTTGTGTCAGTCGCTTTCCTCTAAAGCCTCAAAAAATTCCTCCACTTCTACCTTTGTAGAACCTACTGTGGGACCATAGGCACAAATAAGTCTCATTGTCCAGTTCCCTATTCTGATATTTCCGCACATCACTCTACTTGAGACTGCCTGCCATTCAAGATTTGCCTCGTATTTAGTGTTGAATACTATAGCTACTCCTTCTTTTTCCTGATTGTCATTGCCTGAATATAACATTTTGTATTTATTGCTCAGAAAAATCTTACCAATTTTTGTCTTTTTTGTTTCAGTCACCCCTATTATGTCGATCTGGTACTAATCTAATTCTTCAGCTAGCTCCATTTCTTTGCATATCCTTTCCAGATCGGGTTCTCATTAGTAAGAGCTGGAGTTTCAATGTTTGATGTTTTTTTAAGATCTTGCACAAGAGTGGTTGTGAAATTTTTAAGTGTATGGCCACGCCACTCCGACTCATTTTGGGCAACTTATCATAGCACTCCAAAATTCTTTACTTTTCTTGAAAAGATAAATCTTTACATTTTTTACTTGCTTTTACCATATTCAGGCTTCTTATATTGACACTACCAATCTTCAAGTGTGGTGATGTTGAGTTGGGTGTGGTTTAATTTGATTTTCTTTAACGATAAATAGTCAACAGGCAAACTTTTAACACCTTTAAAACATAGAGGATTTTTATTTTTTCCAATCACTAGGAGCTCTCGATCCTTACCTTTCATATTAGCACAACAAAGAACTGTCACTTGCTCTTTTGAAGATTTAAATACTTTAATACTTTCATTTTTAAAGAAATAATTATGCTCAGGCATTGCACAAAAATAGAGTCCTGTTTTGTTTGCATTGTAAATATCCTTGGGAGAATATTCAGCAATAATTTTTGGCCACTTGGTCTTAATCCACACATCAGCACTTTTTTCTTCACCATGAATATGCTTGTACACAATATTCTCTCGCTTTTTCCACCTGTTAAACATCAGTGGTGGTGAAATTTTCTTTGCCCATTAATTGAAGCATTCTTTTCACAAACATTACTAAACCAAATTTTTAATGCTGATTCAACTTGAATATCCTTTCCAGATCGGGTTCTCTTCCAATCCATGTTCTCATTAGTAAGAGCTGGAGTTTCAATGTTTGATCTGTTTTTTTTAAGATCTTGCACAAGAGTGGTTGTGAAATTTTTAAGTGTACGGCCATGCCACTTTGACTCATTTTGGACAACTTATCATAGCACTCCAAAATTCTTTACTTTTCTTGAAAAGATACATCTTTACATTTTTTACTTGCTTCTACCATAATGCTAAAAGAGAAGCATGAAAATAAACTCAAAAATCACAATTAGACTGTATTTATACCCCCTTGCATTTGCCTGGAAGATTTAAGTTTTATGGAAGATTAAGATCACCCACCTGCATTTGCCTGGAAGATATGATGTATGGAAGAATAAAGGAAGATTAACAAAAAAAGTTAAGTTTTGACAAATGTTCTTTGTCAAATTTCCTCTTGATTAACCCTTATTTCTTAGAATTTGGAGACTCAAAAGGCTAAAACATTCAAGGATTTTGATAACAATAACTGGAACTTTGATTATAATAAAAGGATTATTTTTAATTTATTTTAAATGGTGTGTTTTGAGACCGACTGATTTTGATAACAATAGCCAATTGATAATATTTATTCACAATAAGCGGATTCTACTGTTTGTGTGTGTGTAATACTGAAGTGAGTCAGCCAGGTTCTTATGAGGGTTGCAGGGCAGGGTTTTTTCTTCCTCAAAACAGCCCATAACAATACATGCTGTTAACAGCCATAATATACTGAGCTCATATCCTTATTTGCTTTGGCCATAATTCAAAATAACTTGAACTATAAAGTCTTGACATTCACTCAGTTTTCCATGGCACTTTGTATATATTTTTTCAAGATTAACAAAACTTAGCATGAAAATATAATAAGGATTTCTATCTCAGCTTTTTGTTTTGATTTCCACTCAAGAAGTTCAGTTCAAATATTGAAAATGTTTGTTTTGTCCTGACTAAAAATAGGTAAGTGAGTGAGTGATTGAATGATTTTACTATATTGTGATGAATATGAGCTTAAAACTGTCTATCACCCTTTAGTTTTTCAGAAATCAAAATTGCAATGTTGACATGCTAATTACATTTTGTGTATTAATTTTTAGTAATTTTGAATTCTTTCAGCTAAAAGTTCATATGAGTATTAGTTTTCTTCTGATATCTGAACTTATTTACCTTAAAAGAATATTAGTTTTTCCCAAATCATAAACAAATTTCATTTATTACATTCATCTTAATTCCAAGAAATAAGACAAGAGAATCATAATCTATTTATGAAAGAACATAGCTTTCTTTCATAAATAGATTTATATCTTCTGACAGTTCATTGTTTGAAAGAAACTCCTTCAGGTAAATCTATTGGTTGCCGTGCTCACTTACTTTTAATGTTCTCAAAACCATTTCAGTCTGCAAAATCAAAACAAAATTTCAGCCATTGTTATGAGTTGCACTACTCCTGGATGTATGTGCATGGTGCACTTGCTTCAGCCAGTCAGAATTCTTCATGTATGGATAGCTTTTTTAGCTAAGAAAAACAGTTTTATTATTTGTTTCAGTGTATTAAAGTAAAAGATGACAGTTTTTTTATATTTGCTGACTGAAAAGAAGTGTGGTTCTTAAATTTAATCTGTAAATTTCGTACATTGTCTCTGTTGCTGTTATGAAACATCCTTGAAGTTGAGCAGTATTATATAACAGATATAACTTTACAAACTGATTTCATCATGTTGTATTATCATTTTTTTTAAACCTTCCAAATTCATTTTATTATATTCACAATGGAACAATAGCATAGACAGTGGTATTATATTCCTGTAACTGGGGAAATGGAGAAACAGTGCATCTAATTATATCTTAAAATTGGTTTCCAGATTTATCTATCTTTCAAAATTTTTTTTTTCTTTTCAAAATATATGTGGCATATCTGAATCATAACCATCTGTTATGTCCCCGTTTTCTTGTTTTTATCTTTAATGTCTTTAATTGTCTTTGACTTTACCTTAACTTTTAACATTAAATTTTGTATCTCTTTTTCTCAGACTTTGGTTGCCGACAAATTTGTATAGATTTAAGACTGCGCCAGCCGGCAACTAAATTCTGATACACTATCTAAAATACTTAAGGAAAATTGTAGGGATCAAGATATATGCAGTCGTGGTCCCTATTCTCATATCACTATTGGTTCCCCCTTTAAATGCAAGGTACGAAATTTTCCAAATGGTAATTCAAATCCGCAGAAGATATGACAAACTCAGTTGATTATGTAAAAAGAAACACATTTATTATTTCACAAAGACAAGTATACATGTTATTTAAATTCTTAACCTTAAAGAGTCTGGGTTCCCCTTACTTAATTAAACACATTTAAACTTCTGCACTATGATCTCTTACTGGGCATAAATTCCTCACTTCTGTACATATATCTATCCTCAGACTCTCACAATTAAGTTACCTGATAATATCATACATGAAATATTACACATAAATACTAGACAGTTCAATAAATCTGACATGTAATTCTCTAGGACAATAGTACTTATTTCTACTTAATTCTCTCGCCCAAAATATCTGTTAACATTTAACTACTTTCTGATCATATGACATTGCTTTTCTTAAATCACTTAAACAGTCCGGAGCTCGACCTCCTGTTCGGCTGGAGCCTAATATGTTTTCTTCTTAACAGTAGACACAAGTGTCCAAGTTGCAGACTGTTCTTATGGCACGACACATAAATAGTGTGTGTTCTTAACCTCTGTTTCTTCACTCCACAGATACTTTAATCCTACATTAATATAAGAAAATCTTCGCTTACCGTTCTTGCTTTGACTAGGTATTCTGATCTGTTCACTTTACCTCCTCTGATGGCAGGCTTTGTTCCTTTGTTCTACACGAACCGAAAACACTCATGCACAGACCTGTACGCTGACGTGGATTTCATCAGCGGCTCTTTCTCCTAATGTGTTTGAACACATTGTAGTTGCAGCTTTGACCGATGTAACATGCATAGCAAGGGGAGATTCTTGCTACACGTGGCGGCAAGCTCTGCATAGCTCTCCTACGGGACACTTGGTGCCGACGAACCTCAGAGACGAGACACAAGCGATAAGAGGTTAGAGATAAGAGAGCGATTCGAACTCCCACCAAAACTTTTATACTCTGAAACCGCTCCCTCACTCGGCGGTGTCGTCACGCATACGGCAGCAGCCGATTGGACGCCGTGGCTACGAACTGTCTTCACGTCTTAAAACTTGTACTTAGCTTATACATATTTACTTGTTAATATTACATAACTTTCTACTTTAATTCATTCACAATTACTATCTTAATAAACTTATGGGCTATCTTAACAATGTTTAGAATTTACACATCTGGTTATTTACATTTTCCTGGGACATTATTCGGTACATTTCCCATCAGGAGGCATAAGCATGTCCTTATCCCCTCCTTCTGAGGTAATGTAACGTTGGGTGGGAAAAAGGGATGACTCATCACTTTTTCTGACACAACACATCAGTTACTCTATAATTTCATATGAATGCATAACATATACTTAGTCAGAACCAGCTCCATATTTTGAAGGGTCCTGTGCAAGATGTGAGTGCATTGCCCCAAATTTCTTGGGGTGGGGAAGGGAGGGAATATGTCTTGTCTTAAGCTTTTCACAAACCATTGAGATTGTTTAGCTGTGAACTTCACAACCGCGACTGTCTCAAGGATAAGGTGGTTGGCTCTATGTCTGTCAATGTGTGTATTCACAAGGACAGTTTGCCTGTTCTGGGGATAAAAAAAAAAAAGGAGGAAGAATATGCCTAGAGATTTTGTGGACTAAAAAACACATTTTCTTCTCAGTGTGCATAGGTTCATATCACATTTTTGGATGGAAAAATAAAAATAATTTATAGATGCAAATATACAAAAATATATTTATTAAATCTTTTACATGTTACAACTTGCAAGAGTTAACAGATTTACTTAATCTTACTCATTTTTTTTTCAACGATGCTGGTTATTATGGCCTCAAAATTTAAATTTTTAGCTGTTTTGTTTTAGTCAATATAATTGCAAGTGACAACAAGCATTCTTGACAAATGCAAGATTGTAAATAATTTTTTGCAAGAATTTATGCACATAAAGAAGTGGTTATATATT